>NC_068409.1:1541988-2196988 GCF_023724105.1 Carassius gibelio | reverse complement strand
TATATTCCCTAATGTTTATGTAAATTATTATTATTATTTTAGAAGTAGGCTACATTATAGTACAATCGTAATTTATGTCAATTTCTTCGAGTTAAAAAGCAGACTTTTATTTGGACGGGTTGTATTGGAAAGCCTTAAGTGTCAATGTATTTGTTTTTGACAGTGGTTTTCTCAAATGAAATGATGCAATTATTATTAATTGTTCTCTCAGTGAGGCTCTAAGTGTTTGTGTTCATGTCCTCAGATAGTGAGCCAGCAGCACTATTAAACCTGGCACTTTAAGCCACGCTGGTGCATACTTGAGTATGTAGTACATGACGGGGCTCTTTCACAGAGACATGCAAAACAAACAGATTAGCCTATATATTTATATAGCAGTGCTTTTGTCATTATTTTACAGCTTTGTTTTTTTATTTCTTCATCAATCCATCAAATCGCACATTTTATGTGACATCTGCTGAGTAGCTAGCTACTGGAAATTCATTGTCATGACTGGATTCTGTGATTCACTCCGCATTACAGAAATCATAATGCTTTAACCTTAAATTATAAATGGGACATAGCTGTATCTGGACGGGATGAAGATGTTCTGAATAGGTAAACATGTTCGACGCGTGATTTCACATAGAGCAGCTGTTACTACACAGAGCCGTTGTTAACTGAGAAGATGCGCCAATAAACGCTGAAAATCTTCTCTATTAACAATGCTCTGTGTAGTAACAGCTGCTCTATGTGAAATCACGCACCTGATGGAATTAACCGCTGAGTAGATAACCAGCTTTACTGACGAGATGCGCATAACGATCTGCCGATAGTGATCGGAGCACCCCTAATATATATATATATATATATATATATATATATATATATATATATATATATATATATATTTGGGCAGTCACTTTTGTGAAAAAAATCTTTTTTTTGATTTTTAAGACATAAGTGTTCATTGAAGCGATTGTAAAATCGATTTTCCATGTCTAAAAAAAAAAAAAGACGTTTCCTTTTTCAACGTCAAATAACAGACGAACATAAAGAGAGCACTGGAAATGCACAAGTAAGCAATATTTCTTATTTATTGGCATGAAGTTTCGTGCAGAATAACAAACAGAAACAGGAGTGCTACATTCTCAAAAAAAAAAATATATATATATGCAGAGGGGACGACAGCCATAACAAAAGAAAGACATCAGTGCAGGCTTCAACCCGGCTGCATTTATGATTTAGGCAATTCAAACATCTCCAAGATTATTTTAAATAACGATTCAATCCATTGCAAACAACTTTTCAAAAAAAAAAAGACGCGCTCCGACCACACTGATGTCCCAGGGACACTCAGGTACAGCTGCGCAAGGTTGGGGTATTACTGCCAATTTTCCACCACAAACTGCCAATTTTCCACCTTTTCATAACTCAGAATCTCCTGTAACTAGATGCGCGAATGAGGCGAATTCACGCCTACCGCGCCGTGAGACCTCCAGGCGCGTGTAAACGCATCTTTACATTGACTTAATATTGAAATCTTTCGCGCCAGACGCTCTATTTCGCGGTTGGTGTGAACACAGCATAAGAGGTTGCTTTCGACATCACTGGGTCTTATAGATGCATAAAATTGCTGTTATTTTCTGTCTAGCTTTTGCAAGGCATACTGCACTTCCGGAATTCTTTATTTTCTTTTTCTGCTTGTTTGTGAGTTTTGTTACATCTATATTTTTTAATTGATTAATTATTTTAAAATGAATAGTGTACATATTTGGTTAAAATCGATTCCCTATTTTCATTTTCTAAACTTTTTTTTATATATATGTATATCCCTCAACCTTTTGCACTGCTAACACAATTGCACTACTACTGAACCACAGAAACACTGCTGTTCTATGTCAGCTGCTTCATGTGAATATGTTGTTTTCTTTCAAATCAAATAATAAAAATACGTGTGCGTGGCGCAACTGACATATAACAGCACAGTTTACGTTCAGTGGTGATCTTACGTGTTTAAAATGACATGTAAGGGTGAGTAAATAATGACATAACTTTCATTTTTGGGTGGACTAAGCTAACAAAACAAAGCAATTGTCAAAATGAAAGTTTTCTTTAAGAATCACTTTGTTTAATGACCTTCTCTTCTATTCAAATTTATATTTTTACACATTATTTAAAGAGCTGTTTATTTAATGCAAATTACATTCAAATACAACACTAGGCATTATTGCTCCAACAAAGCAAAGTAAAAACAGACTGAGAACAAACAACACCATTGAGGAAAGAAGGTCTCTGTGTTGAAAGATGAAATTGAAAACAGGTCTTCAGGGAGCACTTAAAAGGGTCTATCTTCACTGTTTGTGCAGTTGACATGGTATAAAAAGGTAACTTGGTAACTTGGCATTTACTTTTCTTTGTTTATTTTGATTGAACTGCACTCATTCATGGAATATATGACTGAAGTCATCACAATGAGAAACATCAACTTAAGCATAGCTTCATATATCTTATATTTATTGACAAATGAAGCAGCCATGACTTCTATTATCTAAGACTTCTATAATCTACGGAATTGCATTCAAATAATTGTATGCGTTGCATGAGTTACCTTCATAAGCAACATAAAGTCCAATATTTTTGAGTTGTCCAGGACGTTGTCAGTTTCCTTTTCCTGAAAGTGGTAGCCAATCTTCAGTTTGCTGCATGGTACAATAAAGAATTCAGAGTAAAATCCCTGGGCTCAAACTATTTCTGCGACTATAATTCAAAACAAGAAGCTTGTCACATGACATGCACACTATTTGGCAGCATGATGTTTTTTTTTTTTAATAATTCATGCAACAAGCAATTTTTTTTTTACCTACGAAATAGTTTGTAGCTTAATGACATACTACTTTAAATATATCAATACACACTCTCCTAAAATATAATCTCTCAATGAAAAGTCTGATTTATTTTTGTGAATTGATTCATTCAGATTAAGCAATTTTTTAAATTTTTTTATTTTATTAAAATTACTTATATCATTAGTACATTTCCAACTTGTATATTATAGTTTATTAACCATATTTAGCTTTCATTAATTTAAATAAATATTAAAATATAAAAACCAACACAAATGAATGAATGAATTAAATAAGTAAATATTTACATACAAATAAATAATTAAATATATAAATAAGTAAATTAATACATCTAAATCAGAAAATACGTAAGCTCATACTTACATACTGTACAAGCACACAGAGATAGACATAAAAAAAAAACGTATGACTTTATTTTGTAGTAAGTAACAAATATGCTTTGGGGAAATTTATCAAAGTAAAAGTATACATTTTAATTAGGAAATTTAGTTGAGTAACAGCAAAAGTTGGCTGAAATATAAAAACTCAAGTGAAGTACAGATACTCCCAAAAATACCTAACAAAGTATTATTACTATGTTACATTGCACCATTAACTGTAAGTATTATAAGAAATTGGAAGCATTTAGGAACAGCAGCAATTCAGCAATGAAGCAGAAGACTACATAAAGTCACAGAGCGGGGTCACCTAGTGTTGAAGTCACCATGCACTTCTCATCAAGACTCACATCATCAAATACAATGCCAAGCGTCAGATGTAGGGGTATAAAACATGCCACCACTGGAGCATTGGAACCCTGTTCTATGGAGTGATGGATCACACTTCTCGTTTGGAGGGTCTGATGGGCGAATCTGGCTCTGGCAAATACCAGGAGAATGTCACTGCATTGTGCCAACTGTAAAGTTTGGTGGAGGAGGGATGATGGTATAGGGCTGTTTTTCAGGGATTAGGCTACTTAGTTCCAGTGGAGGGAAATCTTAATGCTTCAGCATACCATGACATTTTGGACACTGCTATGCATCTAACTTTGTGAGAACAGATTGGAGAATGATTTATATTCTGGAATGACTGTGCCCCAGTGTGCAGTGCAGTGTCCAAAAAGACAGGATTGGATGAGTTGGATGGTGTGGAAAACCTTGACTGGCCCGCACAGAGCCCTGATTTCAACCCCGTCCAACACCTTCGGGATGAGCTCGAATGAATGTTGCAAGCCAGGCCTTCTCTTCCAACATAACTGCCTCACCTCACAAATGCTCTACAGGATGAAAAAAATAAAAAATAAAAACACAACATAAACATTCCAAAATCTTGTGGAAAGCCTTCCCAGAAGAGTGGAACTCTCTACATTGTGTCTTCGTATTTAGAATGCAGTGCCATTAAATCTGCTGTTGGTGTGATGGCCAGGTGTTCTAAAACTTTTGTACACACAGTGCATATAATTATTCAAATATTTTACCTGCTTAAATTGACTAAATTATGACTAGTTTGTACCCTAGCAAGCTACGGCAACACTGCTATTTGCATGTAAACTTCAAGCCCATTGAGAGATAAAACCAATAAATAAATAAATAGCGTGTGCTTAAAGTGTGTAGCACATAAGCTATGATTCAGGCTGAAATAAGTGTGTGTGTGTGATGCTGATGGAGCTGTGTGAGGTGACTGTTTAATTAGGCTGGGTAATGGGCTGAATAATTATGTTACTTTTTTTGCCATCTGGACCCAGAGCTCCCAGAAAGCCTCTCTCCTGTTCAGCTGAACTAGTGAGGAGGCAGTCAGGTGAGAGAAAAACACAAACCTTTCCAAGTTCCCGAGGTTACACGGTCGAAAGCAATACAATCACAATCTCTCGCTGCCTTCAGTTCCTCAGAATGACCCCGATGACAACTATAGCATTTGTGTTTAACATATGCCAATTCTTTACAATTTCAACGTAAGTAAATGGGCATTAAGCGGTTGTTTTTAATCCAAGGTATCTGGTACAACCTAGGCCTAAATGCTTTGCTATTTAGTATTTTTATTCATCTCAATGGCATTTGCTTGTTGCTTGGACCCCGAAGTCTGTGATATATATATAATAGAAAACAGTTAACATTATTGACCATAAGATACTTTTTAATTATTTTTTTTTTTAACCATAAGACATAACTTTTTCCAAATCTTTGACCTGTTCTGTACAGCAAACTATCTGAATAGCATGCATGACTATTTGTTTATATTCGGTTACATTTAATTGATACATATCCCTGAAAGGCAGGGAAATCTAAATCCAATTTAAGCATTGCAAGCAATAGTCTTATACATTCATTATATTGAGCATTATCTATCACAGAACATTATCCCACTATCACACATAAGCAGAAGGGCCCACACACTGTATTATATTACAAACGGCTCTTTAACTTCTGCATAACTCAAACTTTGCTTGACCTAAAGTGCTCTTGGGCTACTCAGCTCATCAGACTGGATGTGTATTGTTGGAGGACAGATTGTAAGAGGCAAGAGACCGAGAAGCATGTCAGCACATAATCTCTCTAGTTATTAATGCTTAAAATTGCACAGGAGGGTATTAGCATGCAAAATATCGTAATCTCCAGAGCACAGCAGGATTATATTTTGAGTTGAATGAATGGCTTTTGAAGACGTCAGAGGAAATAGAACATATGTTTTATTTCTGCTCTAGTGGGTAATGTATTCACACTTTTAACAAACATTGTCTTCTCTGAAATCGCACAATCCTTCAAATTACAAGGGAGTTACATAAATTAGAGGTGATTACCATGAAGCATCCGGGGCGAAAATGAGAAAAAAAGATGGATTTCTCAAAGGCATTTACATCTTTTTGCTGAAAGGTCAAATATTACATAAAATTGTATGCAGTTAATTATGTTGCCTATACTGTACAGTGTAAAAAAAAAAAAAAAAAAAAAAAAAACAAGGGTAAAAAATATTATTACATATGAATTATTCTGCCCAGCTTCATTAACAACAATGAAATACATGTTTAATGTTCAAATAAATAACACTGAGACAAGATGGGATTTTTAGACTATTTTGAAGAAATCCTTGAGGAAATATATAGAAGGAAATATAGTCTTTTATTAACTGAAAAACACAAAATGCAAAGAAAAAAAAAAATGTAGGTGCATTTTGAAATCAACTTGTACTTTATGAAATTAAACATCCATTTTAATAAATTGTATGCATTAATGAACAACATGTAAACACAAAATGTTTTCAACAAACTCAACTGACTGACAAGTAACTGCACAAAATTTATAAATAGTATAAATAATAA
The DNA here is from genome assembly GCF_023724105.1 of Carassius gibelio. Taxonomy (NCBI): domain Eukaryota; kingdom Metazoa; phylum Chordata; class Actinopteri; order Cypriniformes; family Cyprinidae; genus Carassius; species Carassius gibelio. Next base: position 2,190,847 of record NC_068409.1, on the reverse strand, counting down.
ACAACACAAATATCCCGAGCAGTCAGTCAACTTTACAATATTTATGATTCCTACAATAAATAAATAAACATAAAAAAATAAACAATTAATGTATCCACTTAAAATAATAAAGCAGCGCTTCCCAAACTGGGAAGGCTGAGGGATAGTTAGGGCCCTATGAAATCTATTTAATATTTTACAAATACATTTTAACTTTTCTGGATTCCTTTTTAATTTGTCTCAACACCTTTTTTATGGTAAAATTAAATTGTATTAATTAAAAAGCATGTCTAAATAATTAAAATCATCATTTCACATAAATTTATTAAAAAGTTGGATATTTAGGACCCAATGAATTTTTTAATGTTCAAATAATAATAATAATAATAATAATAATAATAATAATAATAATAATAATAATAATAAAGACAATAAATACAACAAACATGTTATTTATTTATTAATTATTTTGCCTGACGTATAGTTTTATTGACCATGGGCACATTAAACTGATCAAATGTTGCAGCAGAAGTCACAAAATATTTCTGTTTCAAATAAATGCTGTTCTGTTCTGAGCTTTCTATTCATCAAAGAATCCTGGTTTCCACAAAATATGAAACAGAAAAACTATTTTCAACATTGACAATTTTAAGAAATGTTTCATGAGCAAATCATCAGCATCTTAAAATGATTTATGAAGAATCATGTGACACTGAAGACTGAAGTAATGATGCTGAAAGTTCAGCTCTGAATTGCAGAAATTTACTTTTCACATACATAATATTAAAATCATATTTTTGGTCATAAAATTCCACCTTAGTATGAATAAGAGACTTCAAAAACAGACTTTTGAATGGTAGAAAAGTTTGGGATAAGTGATTTTTTTGGGATAAACATTTTTGAAAGAGGTTATTTCATCTCAAGATACTTTTTCAGAACAAGTCTCTAAGATTCTTAAAAGAAGACATACTGCATTACCCTTAATCTTACCATCAGTTAGTTTGAAAAGGATTATGTCTGTTAGATGACACATTCTTTTATAAATATAAGAGAAGTGCAAACCTTGAGTGGATTCAGACAGTCCGCGTATACGGTAGTGCAGTGTGGGAGCATAAATATAGTTATATTCACAGGGTGTGATCTTCGAATCATGCCTGACCTTTCTAAAAGCCCCCAATGGCTCGCTGACATCAGTACAGATTTAGACCTGGGATTTGGCCTATTCATATCATCTTCCTACCTCAGGTGCCTCATTTGCACCTTTTTGCTGACATATAAAAGATGAAAATATTACTGTATGAAAATGGAGTGGAACTGCACAATATAAGAGACTTATAAGAGGTGTAGGAAGATGATTTCAAATAGAACTTACAAAGAAAGAAAAGAAAACTGAAACATCCATCCATTCATTTTCCAAATTGCTTATCCTCCTGGGTAAGGGCATGAGGATGCTGAAGCTTACCTCAGTGTCTCAGGCCATAGTCAGGAATACCCCGGGACACAATTTAATTGGCCTTTAATATATATATATATATATATATATATATATATATATATATATATATATATATATATATATATATATATATATATATATATATATATATGTTTTTTTATATATTTTGGTAAAAAAAAAGAAAAAAAAAAAAAAAAACTTTGTGTTGCATTTTGATGGAAGATTTTTTATTATTTTTTTTTTTTATGAAATTTAATGAATTATGCACATTGAGATAGTGAACATTTATTATAAAAGCGGTTTTTAGGATCTAGTTTTATAAGGAGATGTCTAGCAGGATGTTCACAATTTGAGGGTTGTAAAGCTCAAAAACTGAAATATTATATATGCTGTCATTTTAAGTTAATTAATTAGTTATGACAAATAGCACAATTAAAATATTTTAATGTAGTTAAGGAACTGGCCGGCCCCCAAAATTAAATTAAATTAAATTAAATTAAATTAAATTAAATTAAATTAAATTAAATTAAATTAAATTAAATTAAATTAAATTAAATTAACCCCTATATGTGTTTTGTCTCATTTATATCACATGATAAGCGATATCACACCAGCAGTGAGAGTATGTTTGTCACTAATAATCACGTTTAAATGTGATTTGTACAACAGTTCAGTAAATAATAATTTGTTATTGTGTTATATTTTAAACATAATATAATGTGTTTGCCCAGTGTTGCTAAGTTTTGCAGGCTACATATTACCTTTAAAGCCAGATCAGAATTGTGCATCTTCCAAGCAACACAGCTGTGTTTACGCCTGTCTCACACATACTCCATCCGCAGTGTGCCTGCGGTCCATGTGCATGAGGTGCAGAAGTAGAACAGACTTGACTTCTAGGTTTGTATAATAAATTGCTCAAACATGTGGCCACACATTTAAACACAGCAATTAGCCTACTTTTCTTACATTAAAAGTAGGTACAAACAGTTGACTCTCGTGCCTTTTCTTTTGCATTTAAATCTTTATTACAAGCAATTTCATGGGTCTTAAATAACTCAGTTTTTCTATCACCAAAATTGCATCTATTATGTTGCCTTGTTTATCTAAAAGTGCAAATTTAAACCTAGCCAAAAATCCACATGTTGACTGTGAAACACAGTAGACTGAATTAAATACATCTATTGTCAAATTACATTTCCGTAGGGCTGTAGTACTCGAGTCCGGTCTTGGACTCAAGTCCGGACTCGATACATTTGCACTCGGACTTGTCTCGGACTTGGCAATTGGACTCGCCAAGTCTTCAAGTTGGTCTCGACCGAGTCCAGCAAAAAAAAAAAAAAAAAAAAATCTCCTTCGAAACAAAACCATGTTTGCATGATTTTGCGACTGAAAACATGTGGGAAACGCTAGGCGCGCCGCTCTCTGTGTTGTCAGATGTGTTGTTTCCCATCATGCTGTTGGTCAGCACAGCTGGGGGAGAGCAACTGCACTCGACTGCATGGCTGACTTGCTGTTGCGAGAGATTTTTGGCATAAGTCAGCATGACATCAGAGCAAGGTGGACTTCCCTTGGACACATTCTTGAGCTCAAATGTGCCTGTTGTCTTATAGCGGGTAGCTTATGTATGCAATGTCACCATCGCCTTTAAATTTAGAAAGGCAGAATCAAAAGTAATAATCAGGAAAGGTCATAAATACATGACAAAAATTTGGGGATAAAAAGAAAACTGAACATTTATACAAAATTCAAAGGGGCGTAAGAATGCATGACAATGAGACGGGATTGAAAAGATGAAAAGGATCAGTAATAACTAGAATTAGAATAGGCTGTACTGCATTAAACGGGAATCTAAACAGAATTGTGCATTTCCTAATTTAAGCTGTTTATTCAGCATAGTGAAGCCTCTCTTCCACTGACATCGATTAAAAAAGAAAAGAAAAAGTATTTTGCTTCTAAGAACCCCAGAGATACGAAAAGTTTTCATTCTTTGAAAAAAAAAAAAAAAAAACAGTTCTGTGAGTCACGCATACAGATATCTGTTCAATTGAGTACTGATTTCATTTTTGCATTTCCTGATGTTCAGTTATTTCATGTGACCGATAGTAGAGGCCCAGGCACCAGGGATGGACAAGCGATTAAAGTTCTGCGGGCCATGACTAAGCATTTGGTACCACATTCAGTGCATGCTCTAAGTCCCCTTAAGAACGGTTTATATGAAAAAAAGCTAGTCACAGTCTGCCCTGGTGACTAAACCTGCACATCTTAACCCAGCACCTGTTGTAAATGATTTGGAATTAGAGCAGCACACACTCACCATTAGCAATTTGAGCATTTTGCCAAGCCTGGATGACCTTGAGTGCATGTTTGAGTAGATCATAACTCTAGATTAGAGCCCCTCTGTTAAACACGGCAATTAAAATGCATTTTTTAATGCAACCTCCGAGTGCTGCATTCACCTAGAAACTTTTTTTTTTTTTCCTGTACTAAAGGACACAACAGTATAGCTCGTATTTCGTAACGTTGGGCAAGGTTAATTTTAGTTTGGGTCACACATTAAGGAAGTTGTGCTCAGTTATAAGATGCACAGAGATGTGCAGCCATGCCTGAAATAAAAGCTGAAGACAAAGTAATTCTTCTGTATCTGTTTGTTATTCCAAAGAGGGAGAAAAGAACAAATGAGACATTTACATCAGCGTTTCTTAAAAAGCTTCTCAAAAAATATCTGATATTTTCTGTCCTGAGATAAACCAACAGTAGTTTGGAAATTATTTATGACTTAATAAATAATGGATAAAACATTTCTGAACCAGACAATATTGCCAAACATTATCAAAGCAGCCTGAAAATTGTGTTGCATTATTTAAAATAATGTTTAAGGGTACGTCCTAAGAAATCTGAGAGTCAACTTCTAAATCTATTTTAAATGTCACAGTGTAGGTCAGTTCAAAGCACTAGGCCGGAGAAATCCGAGACTATGCTTGAGATTGCAAGAGCTGAATCAATAAGTGAAATGATATCTTAAGGTCAGTGATATCAATGCAGGTGTCCTCTGAAGGACACGTTCATATGTCTTTTTCACATGTCTCTTTTTATCTACAGTACACTTCCATGTCTCTGTGTGTGTCACGCATATGCACCTCAATGTCAAATGCTTCGACCAGTGACTCCCTTGCAATTCTTGTGCAGTAAAGTGAATGCTTTTCTTATGCCTGCTAAGTTCTGTTTACTTTTTTTTAATTTGGGCTAAACATTGATTTGGATTCAAAAGTGTATTTGTGTCTGATCTTGCATTAAAATGGCATTGTGGCAAGTGTAACCCTGCCTGATTGTATGGCAAATACAAGTTCACAGTCTTTTTTTATTTTTTATTTTATTTTTTTCAAGTCACGTGGGTTTATTTTAATTTCATTTTATGAGGAGGTAATTGCAAAATGTCTCCGCTGCCTAGCCTTAATTCATTAAACCATGGACAGTTTCTGTGTCTTAACATTCTATAAAGCCTCCGCTGTGACTCATGTATCACACAGATATGCATCTTATTATGCTTTCATTCTAGTTTTGCCAGAAGCAAATTCATAAGCAGTTGATTTCAGACCTCTATGAGAATGTTAGTGGCTGCCTCTGGTCCAGAAACCTAATATTGTACACAACTATGTGAAGTATTATTAAATTATAAATACATTGAAATTATTCTTTGCTGCTAATTTTGAAAGTCTGTGGTTTATTAACCTTCCGTTTCAGCATTGTCAGAGCTCCTTAGTAATGGCAACACTGACAGATTCATTATCAGTTGAACTGCATGTTGGCCAGACGGCAAAATTTAAATGGAGCTCTTTTCATGGTGACATGCACATACACACCTGATTGGCTTCACATTGATCTCACTTGAACTGTTAATAAGTTGTTTTGTGGGATCGGTTTTGTGTCTCGGTAATTGACCGTAATTGCAGGGACAAGATTTCAACTGTTATGCATAATTATATTTTCCAAGTACAATACAATCACAAGGTTTTACTTTTAAGTGCTATACTTAAATTCAATAAAATCATAAAAAAAGACATAATGATAAGAAAAAAAAAAAAAAAGGCTGAGAAACTTTCACTTAATCAAAGATGGATTAAATTAACACTAATGGACGTGCAGTTTGCAGCTCTCATATCAAATTCAAATATCAAATATTTTCTCAGAATTCTATTAATGTGTTTTCACACTAAATAGCTTTAATATATAATGCGCACTGACATTTGACTGGGATTATTTTGTTATGCTGACTGATTCATTGAAGTAATGACACTTTATTTACATGATGTGAAAGGAAATGTCTCATTATAAAATCTGTTGACCACTGGCTACTAAAGCTGACATGTGATTTGTGATTATTATTATATTTTTTTCACTCATCTGTGTATAAACTGAGGCTGCGTACCAATTCGCATACACTATTTCACTGGCATACAGCAGAGCTGTTTAATTGACAGCATGGCTTCAAAACTCATTAGTTAAGGTTGCTGTGTTGGGATTTGTTTACACTTTTCAGGGAAATCAACCTATAAATGGCTGATACAGTGTACTTACAGTTGACTCTGCACATTTAACTGGGATAAAATGAAGTATTTTAACATGTGAAATATTGTTCACATCAGCTTTAACCTTAATTCAAGGCCTGTGTTTTATTGGCATGCGACTGAAAAACAGCAGTTCAATGATACACTTAATTAACAATGTGCTCTATCTTCATGTTCAGTCAGCTCGTCAATGATCTTATTCAAAGTCTGTGGGTTTAATCTCATACTGTCTTATCACTGTTTTGTTCTTGAGCGTCGCCAGGTTCATCTTGGAGGTACTGTACCTACATTCAGTGTACTCTGCTCAATGACAAACAAACTTTATGTACTGTTTTATGAAATGCTAATAGCTTTGTCAAATTGAAATGCTAATAACTTCCTTACCATGCTACATTTTGCATCAAATTTAAATTAAGCAATAAACTGGTGTGAATTATGAATGCAGTCATGGCTAAAGGGCATTTCTAGTCACAATACACCTGGGTGAAACCCCTTTAGCAATGAATACTTTTCACATGCTTTCAATAGTGCCCTCAGGGCCTTATTGTTGGGTAAAACAGGTAAAACATGATATAAATATCAAGGACACAGTTCCATTTTAATGTTTTTATTTGTTAATTTATTTTATTTAGCATATCCGTTAAGTGCTGTCTTTTCACTAGAAGATACAATGACTGAAACAGCATTGTACATTTATGCAGAGGCTTTTATCCAAGCAACTTACATTGCATTTAAAGTATACATCAGTTCATGCATTCCCTGGAAATCAAAACCTTGAGTTTGGTTTTGCTGGGAGCACTCTTTGAGCTACAGGAATAATTTGATTGGTGTAATAGAGCTATTATACAGTATAAAACAGTGTGTTCTGTTCCTTGCATATTATTAGTCAAGCATTGGTCGTTCTAAGACTGCTGTAATAACAGCATTTCTATTTTCACTGTTTATGACTCAGCTTGTTATTGTGTTCCTTCCAGGCAGACTGTCAGTCTGTGCATCAGGTTACATTTTTATGCCAGTTGCGGCAGGCGATTGTCTTCATGAGTGACTCATTATTCAAAATGTTATTTCAAAAATGCTGATTCATGCAGGAGTGAATCGACTGATTTTTTCATTGATTTATTCCTCCGGTGTGTTTTTATTTTTTATTTATTTTATTTTTTTTCAGAACAGCTGATGTGTAGTGATGGAATTGAACGCACATTAACATTGCTGCTAGACACTCTCAGGGCAGTTTGTAACTTTATAAATTCATATGAATTTGTAAAATTTTATTTTACTTTAAGGTTTAGTCATTATATATATATTAGTCATTATATATATATATATATATATATATATATATATATATATATATATATATATATATATATATATATGCACACAAATCCAATAATTGCACACATAAAATGACTCACATTTATTGCAAAATGAAGCACTGCATTAAAAATATCACAAACACATCTATTTAAAAAAAAAAAAGATTTGCATTTATGAAATTGAAAAACTGAGCCAAAGGCAGAGAATTATTGTACATTTGGTGTGTGATTCTGGAGTTTTACCGTCAGGTTTCAGACATTGTGTGACAATTAAAGATTTTGTGTGTAAGCATTTGAAAAAAACCTGTAACTTGACATCCAACATGTTTCATACTTCACACGTTTTAGCTATGTGCTGAATCTAGCTCTTCATTAACATGGCACAGGGTCCTGTCATCAGACGGCATGTTTACTAGCTCAAATGAATTGCATGGCAAAGCTTGATTGCCTAATTTGAGACAGTAATAGCCTTGAGATAGCCCTCACCTGATCCTCTATCCGATAATCAGCGCTTCCTTGATAACACACACACATCCACCCCAAGGCTCTGCTTGAATGGACAAACACTCCCTGTCCCCACAGGGACAGGTAAATCAACCTCAAAGCTGAGATATGAGAAGCCTTGGATATTTGAACCAGCGTATGTAAATGACAGCTATTTTTAGACTCCGCGTCCTCACACAAAGTAATTTTGACCCAGAATGTCTGTGTGTGTGTGTGTGTGTGTGGTGAAAAGTAAGCAGACTACATCAGTGTTGAGCACCAGTTTGGCTAAACAGACATCAGTAACGTGCAACCCTTTTAAAAGCTACTGAAGTAAAACACTGCAGGAATTGCTTGCAGATCTTCACTGCCCTTTTTCCACCGAGGACTTGGTGTCTGACAGCTCTTTACTCGTTCACTGCACACGAATGCCAGCTCTTTTTCTCCACGCCCCAGTTTGTCTTTTCCTATTTAGATAAAGCATGTTTGTATCACACTCACTGCACCTGCATATCATTGATCCCAACCGACAATGCGTGCTTTAAGCCACTTCTGAATGTGAAGATGGATGGCTACGACGAGGTTAGCCATCTATGGTATTGATGCCAGCACAGGGACTGAAATTGTAGTAAGGCTGTTCGCAATCTCCTCAAAACAAAATTCAACAGGGATATGCCACTGTTATTTTATTTATTTTATATCAGGCTTATTTTATCTGTATCGACTTCTGCTGACGGATTCTGTTGTCGGAGCGTTGTTGTCTTAGAATAGGGATTCCTCATATTGATATCACAAGGAGCTGACTGTTTGGAAATCATCTAGCCATTTATTGTCCCTTCATTCCCGGGGCATGTCCAACAACTTGAGAAAAAAAAGCCACGGAGTGCTTTAAATAGTACTTTCTTTGGATGTTTACAATGGCACATTGGTGCCTAGAGGAAACAGTTATTGCTCTTTTATTGTGTTGTTCTTTCATCTCCCATTTTGGGATCAGTTGATCCAAATTTGTGGTTTCTCTGTTTCTGGGCCACAAAGGCACCCCAGGACTCCACAAACAGTCTCAGTGGGGGGCCAAGGCTCATTTGAAGACCAAACCAGGAATAAAAGTCATCTTCTTTGGCTAAAGGAAACAATAATGAGGTTATAGTTAGGTTTAATGGTCAGCTATGCCAAATTTAAGAATTAACTTTGTTACAGTTTTTTCTTTTTTTTTTCTTGAAATCCCTTATTGGGATATATATATAGAATCAGAATTATGCTGTCTATTTGCTAGCACACTTGCTCGAGCAGCTCCGTTTCATCTCGGAAACGCGTTCTGTCTTTTTGCTTGCCAAATTCCGCCGTGTAAATAGCAAATCCATTATGGCACGATTGCATCTGGCTCTTGAAGGGAATGGAAGATGAGACTCTGATTGGTTTATTGCATGTTACGCCCAAAAAACACCCATTACTCATTAAGAGAATAGGGACAACCCATTTAGACCATGCGCCTGTGCGCCCCATAAATATATATATATATATTGACACAAATGAGGCAATTGCTGACAGTGAATGTATAAAGCTCCAAAGGGCAAAAAATCAGTGTGAATCCTGACGTTAATTCTATAGTAATTACATCTATCTATCTATCTATCTATCTATCTATCTATCTATCTATCTATCTATCTATCTATCTATCTATCTATCTATCTATCTATCTATCTATCTATCTATCTATCTATCTATCTATCTATCTATCTATCTATCATAATACAGACCGATGTTGATGTGTGATGTCCCTCAAACCTTGATACTTTTCAAGCACAGACATGTACATGTCATATACACTTCTGGAACAGCATATTCCATAGCGTTCTTTTTTATACATAAGCTTCTTTACTTCCATATTTAAAGCTCTATCTTGAAACTGCAGAGTAATGGAACCCTGGTCACATAACATATTTCCCTAGGCTCAGACGTGTTTTGAAAACCAGAAGCCTCCCAGTCTGTCTCTGTCTGTTTGTCTGTCAGTCTGAGCTGATTCTCATTTACTTTGGTCAGCATCACAGCTTTAGCATATCACCTTGTTATATAATTTCCCTACAGAGAACAGGAAGCGAGAGATGCTAGCTTGAAAATTCAGAGGTCAGATTTAGTTCACAGTCAGAAAAATGTGATGTTAAAGTGCGAAAACAACAACTGTTGTTACTGCTTTTACTGCTTTTTTCCCACGCTTTTCACTTTCTATGGTGCATGCCTGCTTGTTACTAGCCATATGAATTTTGGTTACTTGTCTTCTTTTTTCATAATTTCCTTTCACTTCTTTCCATTGTCACACTGGCATATGATTAATGCAGCTGTTTCTACTTTGTCAAGCAACTTTTTATGAAAATTTACTGGAATAATGGATCTGTAATTAAGCGGTAAAATGACCCTTTGTGAAGCTCAGAGCATCGTGATTACATGTCATAGGAGGTCCATTGTTACCCAGACAAATTGAAAGTTCTGATTAGCACTCAGTGAACAGTCTTTCTTTCTTTCTTTCTTTCTTTCTTTCTTTCTTTCTTTCTTTCTCACATGATACTTTGATAGCCATATTGAATTAACAGATATAATAAACATACCAAATCTTAAGTTTAATGTTAATGCATTTATTTAATCAGTTTGATATAGCAATTTCAGTGATTTTACCATAGTATGCTTTGGCAAGTCATGGTTAAACATTATGGGCCCTATAATACACCCGGAAAAATGCGATGCAAGGTGCAGCACAAGGGTGTTTGCTAGTTTCAGCCCAGAGCCGTTCGCATTTTCCCGTCCAGCACCAAATGCATTTGCACCTATTTGTGCACTCATGGGCGTGCTGGCCTAAAAAAGAGGTGTGTTCAGGTGCATTGCTAGCAGAATGCTAGTTTAATGAGCTGAAAATAGACTGCGCCATATACAAACTCAAACCTGGTCTAAAGGCTGCCGCAATGTTTTTTTCTTTGTTATTTAAAGAGCGTAAGCACTGCTTATTAAACACAGGGACGCACAGCAGCACACAAACATGCCAAATATTAAAAATTAAATGATTGCAATGCATAATATTTTTTTGTAGGCTAAATATATATAAATGCCTACATGTCATAATGGATAGTCTTCGCATGTCATAATGGATCTGTTTGCTCGCACACGAGCAGCTCCATTTAATTTCGGAGACGCGTTCTGTCTTTGTGCTTGCCCAATTCCGCCGTGTAAATAGAAAATCCATTATGGCACGAGTGCAACTGGCTCTTAATGGGAATGGAAGATGAAACTCTGATTGGTTTATTGCACGTTACGCCCAAAAAACACCCATTACTCATTAAGAGAATAGGGACAACCCATTTAGACCATGAGCCTATGCGCCCCAACCATTTTTCTGTCGTTAAAATAGCAAAAGTGGATTTGGACTCGCCCTGAATGCACCTGCGCCGTGCGCTTTACACTTTGCGTTTTACGGCAATCCCTTAAATAAGTATGTAAATACATATATATATATATATATATATATATATATAAGAGCACTGCATTGTAAACAGATCTAATATGACAACACTAAGGGCCCTATCATACACCAGGTGCAATGTGACGCAAGGAGCAGCACAAGTGTGTTTGCTAGTTTCAGTCTGGCGCTGTTCGCATTTTCCCATCCTGCGCCACGTCATTTAATTAGCAAATGCATTTGCACCCATTTTATGCGCCCATGGGTGTGCTGGTTTAAAAAAAAAAGAGGTGAATTAAACTTGTTTTGCATTCATTCATTCATAAATTCAATGTGTTATATTAGTAAAAATGCATAATTATATTGTTAATCTTTTAAATATGCAATTAATAATTCAATTAATTCATATAATAATTTAAATGTATTGTTAATCAGACTGTTTGTCTGTGTCAGAATGAATGTCTATTTTTTATTTATATTACGATTTTTACATTTACATTAAATAAAATATTATTCATTATAATAAATGGCTTAGATATGTAGACGTTGCCTTTTTTTAAATCCAAATTACTTGAACTCACAGGTCAGTATGGATATCTGCATACTGTATATTGAGACTCATCAGAATTCATATTTATGTTATAATTAATCCTTTGAATTGTCTGTGCATTAGGACATACAGAACCAGTCTATTTAATAGTTTCATAACTGCACACACTAGGTTAGCCCCCCAATTATTACAGTAAATACAAAACATTTCGCTAAATGCTCAAACATTGTTTTCACTTATTAAATAATGAGCAGAACTGATGTTTATTTGTCAGAGATTTGCATGGAGGAACAGCTGTTTCAAATCAGATTGCAGACCTACATCTGTTGACTGAAATTGCTTCACCAATATTTAATATTGTTTTAGTAACACTGACTAGACATAAGCCATATGCTATTTTTTTTATTTATTTTATTTTTATTTTATTTATTTTTTTATGAAATAGTCCACCTCTGAAAAACCACAGGTATTGTAATAAATTACATTGGTGATTAGTTAACTTGCGGTAATTTACTTAATTGAGGTCCTCAGTAATGAGATAATGGAGACATACAAAAGAGAGGTCTCTAAACAGTGCTGATCTGAAAAGGGCTGCTAATAAAGTATGCCGTTTGTAAAACAAGACTGACACAGGTGTAACATGACTTTTCGTTTGGCTAACATTTACAGAAATACAATGGCAAATCAGTATAACAGTAAAAAAAAAAAAAAAAAATATGAACACCATTTTACATCAACAATAGTGCAAATGTGCATTTACATTTGTTGAATTTCTATACCACTATGTTGTAATGGTGTGCAGGTGTAATATCATCCTATTGAAAAATGCATCCATTATCATATTCATGTTCAGCAACCAAAGTGGTTTAGTGAGGCAAGGATAGTTTCACTGGAACTACTTGCAACAGTTTTTCCTTATACTGTATGTGCTGTGTATAGTAACTTCAGTGAGATGCTAATATGCCCATCCCTGATTTGGGTAAATACCAGTTAGAAGCTTTATTGCATTTATTTTTTTACCTATTCCCTGATTATTTCATTCATACAATGTTATGTTTCCTCTCACATGACTCTGCAAGTGTCTCCAAGTTTGGGGTGAGGCTATATGTTTTTCAGACCAATGACAAACAGAGAGTGTTTGAATACAGTACAAATCATATTTTAATTGCAAAAAGTTCACAAAAAAAAAAAAAAAAAAAAAAAAAAGACAAGGAAATTAAACTTTATTATAATAAAAAAAAGTAAATTCATTAAATAAAACATTTAACTATGGGGCCATTAAATGCTTAAATCTGATTGGCTGACAAACGTTCTATTTTCAAGGATGTAGAACGTAGTTCCAAGCAGGTCTTCACTGCATATTACCAGTCCATAACACTTCAACAAATGATTATTTCAAAGATTCTTATAGCCTAAAACAGCAGAAGAACTGACACCCATAATCACACTGGCCAAACAAATAAATTGAGTAAACAATAGGATAAAAAATATCAGATAATTTCTATGTCCCCCCCCCCCCCACAAAATTAGAAGTAGTAGTAGTATAGGTTCAATTTGACTCACGCAGTAAAAATTTTACCCATAAAGTGAACATTATAGTAGTTTTTTTGGGAAGGAAAAATACACCTGATTCAGTTTTTATCCTATTCTTGGTAAGGTACAGACTTACATCTTTCTTTTATATTACTGTATATCTGCTAGACTCCTGATTAGACTGGTAGTTTTTGGATTATATTCCATTCATTGTAGAAATTTTGATATATATATATATATATATATATATATATATATATATATATATATATATATATATATATATATATATATATATTTAAGCAACAGTTACACAGGATTTCCTATTCCTGTAATTCAAAAGAAAAAGTTGCATCCACAAATGAATACTCTGTTAGGCAGATCATGATGTGCATCACGAGTTGATGTTGTTCAGCTTCCAATATTAGGAAAATGCACAGATGGATTCATCCCTCATATAGAAAGACATGCTCTACTGCCTCTCATAGATGAGGTTATTAGTCCTTAGCAGAAACACACTCACACAATCACTCACTCACACACACACTTCTCATAATCAACATCGAGGATGATGGGGATAAAGCTTTTATTAACAGGGCTGAATGAGGATGATGCACAATATTATTCATCACCAGGGTACATTCATTGTAATATGTTTGTTGGACAGTGTGGAAATCTCTTATCACACTTAAGGCTACTAGAAGACAGTGTTTATTGCTCAGATGCTATAATTTACTGACAATCTGTATGACCCAAACCTGTATGACTTCCATGGACCACAAAAAAAGATATTAAAATTTTTCGGCCTTGATTATTGTTGCATAAAAAAATAAAAAAAAGTTCACTAGTTACACTTTATTTATTAGCTGAACGATTCACTGAACGAGCTGTGTAACATCAAATCTGCGCTGGATACAAATATCCAAAGTATAGTGAAAACACTATCAATTAGCACAGTAACAAGATCGGCGGTTTAAGACATTAACTTGTAAGCACAAAACACAAGATACTTCTCTTTTCAATATGAATAAGGCTTTATTAGATAAATCTAAGACATATAAACTAATCTAACACATAAACGCACGCACTCACACATTCACACAAGTTGCAGGAAGATCGAAAGTTAGGAAAATATGAGTTTAAGAAAATGGAAATATGGAATCCCAAGTTTACAGCAATACGTTAAATTGCATAGACATGAACAACCATCAATCACGTAATTAGCCCTCGCATTGAGTTCCTCAGTGAGGTTAAAATTATATTAGATACACCAGTAAAGGTCAGAGTCTGGAGGTAAAGTTACTTGTGTCTCCTGTGAAAAAGGAGTCTCGGGGAAAAGGGCTATCCTGAGGTTGTTGATTGGCTGGAAGTTCAGTCGCTGAAGTGACGTCTTGGGAAGCCCGTGGTTGTTGGGCGTTGGCTTAAAGTGCAGAGTCGTGTTAAAATATACGCTGAATCTGACTGTTAGCCATGGTTTGTTTTGGTTGGTTTTGTCCTCACGGTGTCACTGCTTCCAAACGCTCTCAACGCAAAAGCCTACTGGCGCTCGTGATTCTTTAACTCCGCCCACACGTCACTCCTCCAGGCGCGCGTGTTTTTCTGGGAAAAATTGGTACAGACTATCTTTCTCTTATGAATATAATAAAACTAAAGACTTTTTGGAGTTATGAAGGATGCAGTACTACTCCATAGGTACTCAAGATTAACAGGATATTGAGTGAAAACGAGCATTTCACCCCCCCTTTAATTTGTCTGGTTCGACTCATTTCTGTTACAACATGATAAATGTGGCTTCTATATACATTAAGACTATATAGTGAATATTGATATAATGTTAATGATCTTGTGTTTTCTCTGGTTCGGGTGGTTCATGAGGACACTTCCTGTGCCCTCATAATTCTAAAGGCTTAAATACATACTAAATTGTGTTTTTAGAAAATTTCAAAATGCACAAAAGGTTTTCTGTGAGGAGTGGATTTAGGTATAATCCAATAGAAAACAGTTTACAAATATGTTAACTTGGCATGTTTCTTAAATATCTGTAAACACATCATGGTATTTTTATGCTTTAGTAGAGTCAAAAACTTACATACAGCACTTTTAAATGTGCATCAGATGTGTTTCATTGGTCTGATTCAACTCAACAATGCGAAAAAATGCTGGATTTTGTTTAGAGCAAGCACACAGATTTCAGACACACTCCCCGATTCATTAAAGTAGTGCAATTTAAATAAGAGATTCATTGTGCAGTGTTCCTTTTCAAAAAATCCTAACGTATTTCAAGAAGAAAATCAATCTAGTTAAAAACTCTATAATCATGTGGAACCATTCCAATGAGATTCTTATAGGACTTGACATAAGCTCCCATACAATTATCTTATCGAAAACTTTTAGGATTTTTTGACAAAATGTTAATTTAAATGGCAGATTAAATGCAAAACTGCGATGATAGATAGTGATTTCAATGGCTGGGTCAAAAACCTGATGCAAACTAATAGCACTGCCACTTGTTCTATGTCATATGTAATACATTTATTTATTTTTTTTTTTTTTGTTTAGTTTTTTTTTTTTTTTTGGAAGATTGCATGTTTAGTATAATTCAATAATTTTTCAAAAATAAAACAAAATAAATTAATAAAAACATTTATTTGTATTGCTCTTTTACTGAATATGGAGCACTGAGAAGGGCGAACTTTATTGTAAGGTCAGTATTTGCCATTACGATTTTTGCCTCAATAAACTCCCAATTTGCTGCTTAATCATTGGTTAGTAAGATATAGTTGTTAAGTTTAGGTATTGATTAGCATGTGGATTATAATATGGTGATGCATAATATGTGCTTTATTAGTACTAAACAGCCAAAATGTTAATAACAGGCATGCCAATAAGCAACTAGTTAAAAGAGAGAATTGGTCCCTATACTAAAGTGTTACAGTTTATGATGCAACACATCTGTTACAGCAGAGGTTTTGGCAGTGTTCTAAATAAAACTGTTTCTAATTCAGTTATCTAGGGATGCTTGTTACCTATGGTATTTGTTTACCATCTATACCATGGTCATGAAACCAAAACTGTGGTATTGAGTCATCGTTAGTACTTATGTACTTGCAAAGTTATTTATAGTCAGTTGAATGTCTTTTGGGGGACCATCACAATACAGTATTAGTAGATATTAAATGGATAGTCTACTACTTTAATGACTGCTAGTTAGAATGTAGGTTCAACATTACTTACAGTTAGTAGATTGTCTAAAGTGGGCCATTGAAATAAAGTATTGACATATAAACTCTGTCAGTGCCTTGCTCAAGGGCACTTCAGCCATGGATATTGAGGGTGGAAGAGATCACTGATCATTCACTCCCTCCAACTTACAACTCCTGCCAGCACCGAGACTCAAACCGGCAACCTTCTGGTAACTAGTCCGCCTCTCTAACCATTAGGCCCCAGCTGCCCCAGCTTTAATTAGCTTTAGGCTAGCTACCTCTAGTCTAAAGCTAATTATGTAACTTTGTAATGAACCCTAATGGAGAAATCCAAATTATAACAGTTTACAATTTATAATGACAGAATTTGATCTTCATTTGAAGATTGCTAACACAACTTGGCTGAAATAGAAAAAAAAACTTTGAAATGCCTCTGGCATTTATTTTATCATTACTTCCTGTTTGCGTAGTTTTTCTATTTTCATGGTAGTGAACTTCTCTTCTTTTAAAAAACGCTTCTTTCTTGGTATAACTGAGTTCTGTGCATGCTGTTGCCAACCTCTTTGGCAAGTCAGTGCGGAGTTCTCTGGGCTGTTTTTCCTCCACGTGGTAGCAGTGGATAACCTTTCAAGGGGGCGGGTGTAGGCAACCTCTCCTGCACACCTTTGCACACACTTATATTAAAACATTACAGCTTATTTTAGGAGATTTATGGTTTTACTGCCACTTGATAAAACTGTTAAAGCTGAAGGCTAAAATGTTGCACCCTCACACACCAATGAAAATGTGAGATTATCACCTTTGCTTTGGACATCTCGCTACAGATGGTTCTTGGACACTTGTTTTTGTTATTATTTTATTTTTAGCATTTTTATCAATTTACTAAGTCTTGGGTGGAAATAAGACAGGGGGTGTTAACTGATTAAACATGCTAATTGAATTCATTAAATAATATGTAAATGCATTCTTGTTTTCTGTCTGCAATTTTGTGCAAACTGACGTCTTTGGTAATTGTGTTTGGTGAGGCAGCTGTAAACTTGTCAAAACATGAAGGTGGTACTTTTCGCTTGAATCGCTCTAACATTAGTGCAACTCCTTATTACGGAATTTACATATAGGTCACAGGGCATAATTAATTCTGGTTTTGTCTTATCATATTTTTCATTATTATTTTATATTATTAAAATAAATCACACTATATTAGCATCGAAAAATAATAAAGCTGTTTAAATGGTTTTTAATTCACCCAGAAAATGAAAATTCATCATTTACTCACCCTCATTTTGTTTCAAACCCTTAAGGCTTCCCATTCATCTTCTGTACACAAAGAAAGTTGTTAATGTCATTTCACCATGTTTGTCCATGCATTGAAACCCCAAGTAATAAAATAAATAAATAAATAAATAATAATAATAAAATAAAATGCTAAATCATTGTAAAAGTAATCCACGAGATACATGAGAACCAATGAGGTTTGTTCATTCTCATCAAGCTTGTATGATTAAGCTTCCAAATTAATCCATATTTGATGTGCTCTATGTGTGTGTGTTGATCTGTAACAAAACGGACTAGGTGACAAAAGGTTAAAGGTGACAGTTTATTTTAAAACAGGTATATTTGTGAATCAGGAGGGAGAAACCAAAGGAGGCATTGAGCAGGGTTAGGATGACTGGAGTGGTTATGTGTTTTCTCTGTACTGACAGTGGGTTGACCAGGATGGAGAATCTTTTGCACACACCCCAGGGGTAACGCTGGAGGAACTTTGGAGGATCGATGGAGGATTGATGGAGAAACACATGAGTCTAGGAGAATCGGGTGACAAAGAGGTTAGTAGCAAGGTTGGTATGTGAGTCAATGCAAGTAGCTGGATACTGGAGAGGTTCCTTGTAGAAGCTACAAGATCGGACAATTGCAAGTGACTGAGGTGTGTGCTTATATGTGGTGGTGAGTGAATAAGATCAGGTGCCGGTGATAAGATGATCGGATTGAACGGGTGCTGGTGATAAATGCTTGAATGAGGGAGTGTGCCGAGGGTGATGAGCCTGACCGACTTGTGACATGAGAAGTGTTAAAATGAATAAAAGCCTAAATGTAATGTTTCACATAAGGCAATAATGTCTCTTCAGAAGACTTCCATTGTCTTCATGAACCTTCTGATGCATTAACAGTTTTTGGTTACCTGGATTTTGAATGGATGGACTAAATTATGTTATTATATGTATTAAACATATCTTAATTTGTGTTCAGAGGATGAAATTAAGTCTAATGAGTTTGGAGCAATACAAGGATGAGTAAACCATGACTGGATTTTCATTTTGAGTAAACAAACAAAGTGAAAAAATGCACTTTACACTAACAGTAAACCCTAGTACACTGAACCAATCAGCAACACTTTAATATAGGGACTAATTTTCAATATTAACTAGTCGCTTATTAGCATGCCTGTTATTAAGATATTAGCACACATTCTGCATGACCATATTGTACATCCCTGACAATACCTAATACATACACTTACAACTATTTTACTAACTATTAAGCAGCAAATTTGGATTTTTGTGAGACAAAAGTCATAATTAATTGTTTGTTAAAAGCAATAATTGAACCTTAAAATAAATTGTGACTAATCCAGTCTATTTACATTAATTTATACCTAATTTGTAAGGTGATTTATTTGGGATAAATTGTATGAACAGCTCTTTAAAGTAACAATTGCAGGTTACCAGGTTTTGCAATGCAGGAGCTGTATTTGTCCAAATATTCCCAGTAGGTTTTAAAACTAATTGTCCCCCAGCTGTCGTCTGAATCAGAACATCAAGGAATTTCATGAGTATGTTGACTCCAATTTGTTTGGTTTGTGAAAATCCTGCTATGATGTAAAAAGCTATAACAACAGAATCTTTGTTTCAAAGTGGCTTTGTACTTCATTGCCCCATATCAGAAGGGGTGCTGGTGGTAAATCGTCTGTCCTCATCTATAGAAGTGTAAACTATGTGCAAACCTGCGACAGAATGATCTAAATGAAAGGGACACAAAATCAATGAAGGCGAAATTAAATGGATCAGTTCAGGCAGTACAGGCTCAATTTAGCAAAGCAGCAATATTCACTCTGAAAACACACTGAAACAATTAAAAGGAAGGAAGGTGCTGATTAAAGGTAAATAATATTGACAAGGCCACTCCAAAAACCCATCTACTCAAGTAAAAAGACAACAAGAAGAGAACTCAAAAGAGTAGACTAAAATCGTATGCTTTTCTTTTTAACACACAGAGGAGATGGATCCAAGATAAAGTTCTGCAAAGTTGTCTGCCTGTGTGGAAACTGTTTGAGCGACAATTTACCTCAGGAATGACATCTCAGCCAGGCTGTGGGTGTTCAGCTTTTGCGAGGAAGACAATAAGCTGACAATAAGCCAAACAGATTTTATAAATGTGGAAATTGAGACGCGGCTTAACTCAATGACAGGAAGTTTGGGAATGGAATAAAAAAAACAACAAACAAAACAACTGCATATTCAACTGTGTAAAGAGTCATTTCTTCTCAGAAAGACCATATCTGAAGTTTAACTTTAGCTCTGTGTTTTGCTCACTGAAAAAAAATAGCTTATTACCCGTATACTCCGCTGTGTGATGAGGGAATGCATAAATTGTGTTGTGACAGGCTCATTTTCTTGAGTGTCAAGAAATTGTGTGAAGGCATTTTAACAGTCACATTTTAGACATTATATATATATATATATATATATATATATATATATATATATATATATATATATATATATTAGGGGTGTAACGATACGCGTATTCGTATTGAACCGTTCGGTACGACGCTTTCGGTTCGGTACTTGGTACGCATTATGTATACCGAACGGTTCGTTGGAGTAATTAATTATATTTGAAAAAAAAAAAAAAGAGAGAGAGAGAGAGAAATATAATGATATGCGTTCAACAAGGTAGCCCAATAACCCAAACAACGTAACAGGCAACGCCCCTGACACTCCCGAAGAAGAAAAAAACACCATCTTATATGTTTATGTTAGGCTACTCAGCAGGCGCTCGCTCACTCAGTACGCGCTGAAGGCTCGTTGCAAAATAGCCAATGCGTTTAACAGACTAGAAATGAGAAGATCCTCCAATAACCAACAGGTCTGGTGTTTGGGTGCACTTTGGATTCCCTTTAAGCTATAATGGTGATGGCAAGAGAGTGGTGGATAAAAAAACAACGGTATGTCGCATCTGCAACATGACAGGGTACACCAGCGGGAATAAAAAAAAAAAAAAAAAAAAAACACCAGCGGGAATATCTGGGATATATGCGTCAGTACTATCTGGGAAAAGACGAAAAAAAGGAGAAACATGCACGCAGCAAACTATCCCTGCAGCATTTAGAAACTATAGCTTACAGGGAATCCAACCCAAACACCAGACCTGTTGGTTATTTTAGGATCTTATATTTCTGGTCTGTTAAAGGCATTCGACATTTTGCAACGAGCCTTCAGCGCGTGCTGAGTGAGCGAGCGCCTTAGGGGCCGTTCACATATCGTGCCTAAAAACGCATGGAAAACGCTAAGCGCGTCTTTCTCCTCCTTTCCAAAGCGCTTGGGCAGAAGCGCTCATGAGGCGTCTGTCTTTGCTAAGCAACAATGACGTGCTCTCTCCATGAGACGCGGAAATTTCAGCGAAGGATAAATGGATTTGCAGCTCTAAAAATCGCTTGCAGTAGCTCTGCTACTAAATTTATTTCAAAATTGCAATCCATATACAACTATGATCAGCTGATCCTTCATCTTGGCTGAGCTCTCAACGTTGTTACGGGAAAGGATGAAGCTGATTGGTTAGTTCTTGTCACATGACCCGCGGTGAGCTTGCGGCATTCTGAAAAGTTGAGATGTTTTTACATTTTGCTGTATCTAAAACGTATCGAACCGAACCGAACCGAACCGTGACATCAGTGTATCGTATCGAACCGAACCGTGAATTTTGTGAACCGTTACACCCCTAATATATATATATATACTTCTTTTTAATTCAAATAATATATATTTCAAGTAAATATTGTTCCCTCTTTAGATTTGATGTCAGGTTTTAATTAATTTAATGACACATGCAAATGTAGGCCATTAGTATAATCCTTATATGTATATTATTATATATTGCTCCTACTGGTACATCTAGACACAAAAACAAAGACAGCTAATGGAAATTAAATTAATTTGAATGTTCACCCTTGGGTTGGCTTTTTACAAGAACCAACTTACAGTACTTAATTTTTTGGCAGAGTATTGGTAAAATTATATAAATGTCTAACAACTAAAATGCTGGGAAATAATCAAATGTGAATACAAATGATGTTAACCCAGCATACTGTTAAAGTATCAGCACTTGCAGAGATGGAGTTCATGAGACACAACATTTTCAGTGAACCGCTGTGCTTTGAAAACATGCTATTATTAGCTCACGAACCCCCATTTGGGAAACCCTAATTTAGACTTTATGGATTTCGTGGGCCCAGATTCCCTATTAACACTTTTGGTCAGGGAAATTAAATTTATACACATTCAGATATTTCAGAGCATTCAATGACATGCCATCTTACTAATAGACGTACAAGCTGAGAATGCATCCGTAGATATTTCTGCATCGATCACTCACAAAACACACCTTACAGATGGCTCTAAATTTTAATAGATATATTTATCATCCCAAACAGTCTGTTTGCCTCATCTCTCATGAGACATAACACATGGAGGTCAGCGAAAATATGCAGGGGTTAGAAAAATGCAACCTCTGTCCCCTTTCACAGAGCAAACACACACAGAACAACTCCATACCACCAGCAAGATTATACTGACCTTTAGTCCTCTCACTGTTATTACTCTTTTCTCCATATCTCCTGCCATTTCCTGGGAAGGCTGAACGCCATACAATTACTGTCACTCAGAGCATAATAAAGCAAGAGTTGCTGGTTTACTCAGCTCTGCTGCAGACACAGGAGGTGGCATGAAAGTGGAAGCTGTCTGCGATGCAACGTGCATATCTTCATAACTATGTGGATTTCCATATACAGACCGTGGAGACAATTAGTTGACTACCAAGCAAGCAAGACACTTTCCCAAAAAATGAAGTGTCAGAGTGGTTTGTAACAAGAAATCCAGTTTTATTTGAAATAAAATGGTTGGTAAAATATTATCTTGGTGAAACTTGCAGGTTTGTAAGTGTCCCTAACAAGTAAAAGCACTGTGACAGTACTATGGTACTGTCGGTATTTTTTATACTGAATCATTATCATATTAACAAACCATCGTATTAACCTGGTATACTGCAAGGTATTAAAAAAAATATATAATAATAATTCACTGATGGTAATAAATAACTGAATAATGAATAAGGGTGGGGATGGGGTGGGGTAAGAATAAAGAAAAATATACTGTACATTGCCTTATTTTTCTACAGCTCTTTCAGAATTCATTCAAGCTGTGACTCACGCATTTCAGTTCATAATTTATTTTTAATGCATTCAGTTTGTAGTTCCAGTCTAACTCGTCTGGGGGAGTTTTACCTCACAGCTGT
This sequence comes from Carassius gibelio, assembly GCF_023724105.1. Taxonomy (NCBI): domain Eukaryota; kingdom Metazoa; phylum Chordata; class Actinopteri; order Cypriniformes; family Cyprinidae; genus Carassius; species Carassius gibelio. Next base: position 2,167,747 of record NC_068409.1, on the reverse strand, counting down.
AGATCCATGTCATTGATTTATGAATTGTGGACAAAAGTAATGTGGTTATCAAAAAGTACATGCAATGGAAATTCCAGAACATCTGCACAATTTTTAAAGAACTTCAAATATTTATAAAAGCACATGGAATCTAGGTGACTCAGAATGATTCGTTCTACTTTAAAGACAGTGCACAATTAAGTACCAAATCAAAATTAGTATGTTTGAGCACTATTGGCATAATGGTTCAAATATTTATGGCTCATAAGATATAGGTAGGACAGAATGTATAAGATAAATGGAAATTCTCAGCGTGAAAAATAAGATCTAAATTTTAATAAAACAACAACAACAGCAACAAAATTTCTGTTCTTTTTTATTCTAGAATAAACACACACACACACACACTCCAATGCTGTTTTTAGCTTGATTTGAGTTCAATAACCTACATTTATTTTATGTATTATTAGATATATATTTAGGTTAAAGCTAAGAAAATTGTAGTTGTAAGATGGAAAATAGATGCCCGGATGTTTAATGGTCCACTTCTCACTGCTGTGTGTGTGTGCACTTGGATGGGTTAAATGCAGAGCACCAATTCTGAATATGGGTTTCCATACTTGGCAAATATCACAACTTGAACTTTTTTTTTTTTTTTTTTTTTTTTTTTTTTTTACAAATGTTTTATCTTTTTGACCAACTTGCTTAGAAAAACACCTTCTTATACGCCCATCACTATTAAATTAGAATCTGACGTGATGCTGATGTTTGAAGATCTTGGTTTCTCTCAAAAGAGCTAAGAACTGGGTCAAGTCCAACTTTTAACTCCTGGTGCCCCATCTATTTTTCTCTAATCTAAGAATGCCCAGCGAAGCCACTTGATTCTCTTTTTCTCTATCTCTGTCTTTTCACTTACTCTCTTTCGTTCACCCTAATGTTGATGGACAACACAAACACCTCTCTCCCCCTGCAGCAGTGGAATGGCTATTAGCATTCCTTCCTGTGAGGGTCATTAATTTTGCTTGCTTTGGCACAGACAAACTCCTCTCCTTCATCATGTGGAGGACAGTTCACTGATATATCAGCCCAAATTGAGTGATAAACGGAGAACTTTGCCATCAGCACACACTGATGTCATTCATCGTTATAAAACGAACATATGAGGTCAGACGTTTAAATCGAATTCAGCAAAAGTTAAAAAGAAAGTGACAGCAGACTACAAACAGTTTATGCCAAGCGATTCCATGGATCATTTCTCACTTTGGAGTAGTTTAACTCCTGGTTCTAAACTGCTGTTTCGCAATGATCTGATAGTAAAGAGAAGAGACCGAACAATGCTAAATTTTCACACACCGTCGGTGTGTGAATGTGTGTGTGAATGGGTGAATGTGAGGCAAATTGTAAAGCGCTTTGGATGGCCATGTGGTCTGTTGAAAGCGCTATATAAATGCAGTCCATTTACCATTTAAATGCAGCTAATAAAATATGAGTATAATATGTAATCATATGCATAGCATTTGAATCATAAAACTAATAGGCTTTTCTTACAACTTTTTCACAAGCCTTAACTCTGCAATTTTAAAATTGATAAAAATTCTGTCATTTACTCAGGAAATACAGTCTTCAGATTCAGAGGAATCATAGTAAAACAATCATATTGTCATAGTTGAGAGCAGAACAATTGCCAGGAAAATACCAAGCATAGTTCTAATAATAGTAGTAGTAGTAGCAATAATAATAATAATAATAATAATAATAATAATAATAATTATCATTATAATTTGTTGTGTTGCCAACTTGATGTCTAAAGGCCCGTTCACACCAAGAACGATAACTTTAAAGATAACTATAACAATAACGATATTGTCACAACCACACCTGCTACACTCCCAGGATCGGACACTCACGCCACACCCACTCGTCCCCAATCACCAGAATTCTAAACACCTGTGCATCATCACCAGCACCACATATAAAGCCACCAGTCACCATCACTCAGTGTCTGGTCTTGCACCGATCTCCTCACTACCTGATACGCCTTTCGTCTACCTGCCTGATCTGCCTTACCCTCTTTGTCCTCATCGGAATTCCCTCCACCATCGTCTTCGTCTGAGTCACCATCTGTACCACCATTCACCTAAGGAAAGTTGTGTTGTCTCAGTGTCTTCCACGTGTCAAGATTCATCTGTGTCTGAAACCTCTGATTTATATTAAATACTGTTTCACTGAATCCTCTGTGTCCTCGTCTGTGTCTGACAGAAGACCAGACCAAATGCAGAGCTCTCCAGATACAGGCGAGGACCGCACCGCGGATCCCTTCACTGAACTGGTTCACGCTGTACGGTCCTCACTAATACAACAAACTCAACTTTCTGCACCTACTGTCAACAGTTCTATCACCTCGACACCGCCGGTCACTTCTTCAGTTGCCCCTGCGAGTCCCATGGCCAAACCTGCGACATACAGCGGCACGGCGGAGGATTGCAGCGGGTTCCTACTACAGTGTTCCCTCTACATGGAATCCAACGCTCATTTATTCACCACTGAACGCAGTCGAGTCGCATTCATCATCAACCTGCTCTCAGGTAAAGCTCTTCAATGGGCTCAATCTCTCTGGGACTCTAACTCCTCAGCCATCGGATCAGTCACAAATTTCTGTTCTCAGTTAAAATCCGTCTTTGGTCAACAAACTTCGGCATTATCTGTCCACGATCAACTATTTACAATTCGCCAACAGAGAGATGAATCCGTGAGTGATTATGCCGTACGCTTCCGTACACTCGCTTACATAAGCGGCTGGAATGAGACTGCCTTAATTACAGCATATCGCCACGGCTTGTGTGACAAAGTACAAGGGTTGATTGTGGTATATGAAGACTCACTGGGACTTGAGTGTCTAATCCAAAAATCCATTAGAGTTGCCCAGAGACTCACTGCCTGTCATCAGCTCACTCCCGCTGTACTTCCTCCGCCCGCTATACCATCTGTCGCTCCTCCAGCACCTGAGCCTATGCAAGTGGATTCTAACCACCTATCCACATCGGAACGTCAGCGGAGGATTAACACCGGGCTGTGCCTCTACTGTGGGGGAGATGGACACCTCTTACCATCCTGTCCAGTACGACCTCCACGCCAGCGGTGAGTACCATCCATATTCCACCTCTAACTGCTCCTTTGACTAAAACCTGGGTTACTCTAAGACATCTCCATTCTTCCGTTTCAGTACAAGCCCTCATCGACTCCGGTTCGGCGGGGAACTTCATCAACCGGCAAACATTAACTCGTCTAAATGCCAAACATCATCGAAGCCCCGTCGAACTCAAGATAACGACGATACAGGGAAAACCGCTGGGCAAGGGTCGTGTCCACTATTTCTCCCCCACAATCATCCTCCGCGTGGGACTCCTGCACGAGGAAGACATCACATTTATGGTGCTGGAGGAATCCACCGCAGACATCATCCTGGGACGCCCCTGGCTAAATCAACACAAACCTCACATCCATTGGCCCACTGGTGAGATCCTGAAATGGGGGCAATCCTGTCATCTTACCTGTATCACTCCCCCAGCTAAAATTCCCAAGGTCATTCCTCCCATTAAGAAGTCATCCCTACCGGTCCAGTCCACATCAGTGGAAAGCCCTGACACCAAGGCTGATCATATCATCCCTCCTGAATATCGGGCGTTCCAGGATGTGTTCAGTAAGCGGTTGGCAACGAAACTTCCACCTCATAGGCCATAGGACTGCGCCATCGACCTCCTGCCTGGAGCAACCCTTCCTAAAGGACGAGTCTATCCACTGTCCATCCCGGAGCAGAAGGCCATGGAGGAGTACATATAGGAAGCCCTCGCTCAGGAGTTCATCCGACCATCTACTTCCCCTGCCGCTTCCAGCTTTTTCTTCGTGGCCAAGAAGGACGGAGGCTTGAGGCCGTGTATCGACTATCGCCACCTCAACTCTCAAACCATCAAATTCAGCTATCCTCTTCCCCTGGTCCCAGCGGCATTAGAACAACTACACGGAGCCAAGATCTTCACAAAACTGGACTTGAGGAGCGCCTACAACTTAATCCGCATCCGGAAGGGGGACGAGTGGAAGACGGCTTTCATTACTCCTTCCGGGCACTATGAATACAGGGTCATGCCGTATGGGTTATCCAACAGTCCATCCGTCTTCCAAAATTACATGAATGAAGTCTTCAGAGAATACCTTAACCAGTTCGTAATTGTCTACATCGACGACATCCTCATCTACTCCACTTCCAAGGAGGAACACATTCAACATGTCACACTCGTACTCCGAAAACTCCGGGAACACCACCTCTACCTCAAATCTGAAAAATGTGAGTTCCATACGCCCTCAGTCCAGTTCCTGGGATACATCATCGACCCACAAGGCGTGAAGATGGACCAGGGGAAGGTGGACGCCATTACACACTGGCCTCAACCCGGTTCCATTAAAGAACTCCAACGCTTCCTGGGCTTTGCCAACTTCTATAGAAGATTCATCAAGGACTACAGTTTACTCAGCTCCCCTCTAACTTCTGTCCTCCGGAACCAGCCCAAGTCTCTGTCCTGGAACCCCGACGCCACAGAAGCCTTCCACCTACTCAAGCAGGCCTTCAAGACTGCTCCGATCCTAGTCCACCCTGATCCCAAGCAACAGTTCATTGTGGAAGTGGACGCCTCATCAACCGGGGTCGGAGCAGTCCTATCCCAGCGGCAGGGGGATCCTCCAAAACTCCATCCATGCGCCTTCTTCTCGAAGAAGCTATCCTCGGCGGAGCAGAATTATGACATCGGTAACCGTGAACTACTGGCCATCAAGCTGGCTCTGGAAGAATGGCGTCATTGGCTGGAGGGAGCCCAGTTCCCTTTCGAGGTAGTAACAGACCACCGGAACCTGGAATACCTCCGTGATGCTAAGAGACTGAATCATCGCCAAGCCAGATGGGCCTTGTTCTTCACGAGATTCAACTTTAAGGTCACTTATCGTCCTGGCTCCCTGAACAATAGAGCCGATGCCCTCTCCCGTCTTCATCAAGCAGATCCTGAACCCGAATCTCCGGAACCAATCCTCCCTCCAGCCATGATTGTAGGTCCTATCCAATGGAATATTGATCATCTGATTGAACAAGAAAACCTTCAACACCCTGCTCCGCCGGGAGGTCCAGGAGGGAAACTCTTCGTTGGACTTAGCTCATACCTCTCCGGGATCTGGACATCCAGGCAGGAGGCGGACCCTCTCGCTCCTTCAACAACGTTACTGGTGGCCATCGATGGCTCGGGATACTGTCCGCTACCTCAAGGGATGCTCCGTCTGCGCCATAGCAGACACCCCTAGAAGACTCCCGGAGGGTAAACTGGTGCCTCTTCCCATTCCTGAACGGCCATGGACCCATATAGGTATAGATTTCATGACTGACCTCCCTCTTTCACAAGGCTACACCTGTGTGCTGGTAGTGGTTGACAGGTTTTCAAAGTCATGTAAACTCATCCCTCTCAAAGGGCTTCCCACTGCATTTGAAGCGGCAGAGGCACTGTTCCACAATGTATTCCGCCACTTTGGCATTCCTGAGGACATCGTCTCCGACCGGGGTCCCCAGTTCATCTCCAGAGTCTGGTCTGCTTTCTTCCGTCTTCTAGGGGTGTCCGTCAGCCTCTCTTCTGGATACCATCCACAGACCAATGGCCAAACGGAGCGTAAGATACAGGAGCTCGGGAGGTTCCTGAGGATATACTGCCACCGTAACCAGGACTGTTGGAGCCAGTACCTACCCTGGGCCGAATACGCTCAGAACTCCCTCCAGCAATCCACCACCGGGCTCACCCCCTTCCAATGTGTCCTCGGATACCAGCCTCCACTCTTTCCATGGTCAGGTGAGCCCTCGGAGGTCCCAGCGGTAGATCACTGGTTCCGACAGAGCGAGAGGGTCTGGGACTCGGCTCACGTGCATCTCCAGCGGGCAGTGCGGAGGCATAAGGAGCAAGCGGATGCTCGTCTAAGACATACACCGCAATACCAACCTCGACGAGGGATATCCGCCTCCGGCTGCCCTGCCGTAAGCTGAGTCCCCGATACATCGGACCATTCACAATTGAACTGCAACTGAATGAAGTGACCTATAGACTCCAGCTACCTGCACAGTACCGCATCTCACCCTCATTCCATGTTTCACTCCTCAAACCCTTCACTGAACCTTTGTCTCCTCCATCCACAGAGCCTGGTGATGATGCCGTACCTCCTCCTCCAGCCATTGAAGAACACAATGACATTTTCCGGGTTAGAGCTATCCTCGACTCTCGACGACGGGGTCCTCAATTGGAGTACCTTGTAGACTGGGAGAATTACGGCCCGGAGGAGCGTTGCTGGGTTAATCGTAACGACATCCTGGACCCCAGCCTTCTCACTGACTTTCACCGAGACCATCCAGACCGACCCGCTCCCCGTGGCCGAGGTAGACCCCGTCGTCGTACAAGATCCCAGCCGTCAGGAGCCGCCCGTGGAGGAGGGGGTACTGTCACAACCACACCTGCTACACTCCCAGGATCGGACACTCACGCCACACCCACTCGTCCCCAATCACCAGAATTCTAAACACCTGTGCATCATCACCAGCACCACATATAAAGCCACCAGTCACCATCACTCAGTGTCTGGTCTTGCACCGATCTCCTCACTACCTGATACGCCTTTCGTCTACCTGCCTGATCTGCCTTACCCTCTTCGTCCTCATCGGAATTCCCTCCACCATCGTCTTCGTCTGAGTCACCATCTGTACCACCATTCACCTAAGGAAAGTTGTGTTGTCTCAGTGTCTTCCACGTGTCAAGATTCCCCTGTGTCTGAAACCTCTGATTTATATTAAATACTGTTTCACTGAATCCTCTGTGTCCTCGTCTGTGTCTGACAGATATTAGCGTCCACACCAGCGAACTATATTGTCTGTGTATTCTAAGCGGATGCAAGTCTGCTGCTTTAAATTCTCGAGCTCATTACAGCAGGATTGATTCTGATTGGTTGGCAATGTTTTATTGTTCATCAGGAAAAAAAAAAAAAAAAATCGTTCTGAAAGTGATTCCAACGATATTGTTTCCCTGTTCCTTTATCGTTATAGTTGTGGTGTGAACTCTGCTATTCTTTAATATTGAGAACGATTTTTAGAAATATATCGTTATCTTTATAGTTATCGTGCTTGGTGTGAACGGGCCTTAATGTGTATTTTGAAGCGAAAAATTGAGAAGCAGTAGTCTTAACTGATCTGTTGTGATCACATAATGCATTTATCATTTAGAGGTGTCTTATAAGATCTACTGCATATGGAGGTGGGTTGCGTGTACTAAAAGTAAACTTGTCTTGCACGACTGCACGAGGGTACAGATGAGATTTGTGCAGCCCATGTTCCCCTTTCAGCAATAAAACTGATACAGCGTGAATAAAAGGTGGGGGAAATCATGACTGGAGAGTTGGATACGTGGCTGCAGTTGTCAAAGAGCTGCAGTGAAAACACATTATGATGTCTCGTGGGACCAAACCCTCCACTGCCTCGCCTTTCATAATAGCCAGAAGCTTGTTATTGCCTCTGTGGAGCCAGCCAAGTATTTTCATTTATTTATTTTTTAACATCCCCCTTCCCCCCTCCACTCTCCACCATCTCCACCGGCGTGAGTCTGTCCGTGAGCATTATAGAGGCTTCAGCACTATCTGTATATACTCTTTGGTATTGCTTTGTAATAGAGTTTACGAGCCCTGGTCTTTTGGAAATAGTGACACATTTTCTTTATTTTCTTGTTCTTTTTTTTGTGGATGCCAAGAAAACAATAGGTCACATAAGGTCATTAGCCGCATTTCCGCTGTCGGGCCAGTGCGAGCCAGGGCTTAAAACGGGCCGGCTGTGGCTAATAACCTCGGGCCGGTAGCACAGAGGCCACAATAGCAAAGGGGTTTCCACTGTCAGTCCTGAAGCTTCACTAAAACACGCCCTTTTCACGCCTCTCGGGAACAACGTCATGCAACCTCATAATTTCACCAACAAAGTGAAGTTATTATAAAAACTAATAAGAAATAAGTCACTGGAACTAGCGCGATCACAAAACGAACATGATAAAAGCATCCGTTTGTTTGCATGCTTTGTTAAATATTCAAATTCAAAAGCATCAATGTTTTACTATAGAATAAGTGATACATTGATCATAATGAATTAATTGATCAGGACTCAAAATTAATCACACAGAAATAAATGTATTATATTTTATTTATTTATTAACGCTTATGAAAATAGCCTGCTTATTCAGTCGAGTCTGTTTCTGTTTATTTGTAGCCGCAGTAGCCCATATACGTCACATTTAGAATTAATGATAATATCTCTATTTTTTATTAAAGCTGCTAAACATAAAACATTATTATATTTTTATGATAGGCTATGTGGAGCTAAATTCTCGAGACGAGACTTATGACAGATAATACAAGTTACTAAATAAATACACGATTGTGATAGAGAATAAGAAGCTGACATATGATTTATTCAAACGACACATTTACCATGTTTACTATGGTAATGTCAATGCCTATAGCGTGCACAGACTTTTGCATCGCTTATAAATATTTCTGCCTTGTATGGTGATTATAAACACTTGATGCTGACTGAAATTGAACTTTGAGCTCAACTTATTTAAAAAAGATTTATTGCTGGTGTTATACTGTAGCTTTTAGCTTTTTTAAATGATCCGCAATGCAGACGCATATATGCTACGTGGAGCTAAAGTCTTGAGACGAGACAACAGATGAAATATGTTACTAAATAAATTCACAAATTTTGGTTTGAGAGAATAAGAAGCTGACTTCTGATTTCTTCAAGTAGTTGCATTTACCATGTTTACTACAGTAATGTTAATGTTTATTGTGCATAGTCTTTTACATTGCTTATAAATGTTTCTGCCTTGTTTAGTGATTATAATCCACATCGAAAGTTATTTCAAACACTCGCTGCCGACTAAGAGTGAGTTTTGAGCTCAACTTATTTAAAAAGTCTTTAATACTACTTTTTAGGTTTTAATAAAACCTTGGCCGTTGGCCCCGAGGAAGCCCCAACGAGGCACGATCAAGCCCCGGAAGTGACAGTGGAAAGGCGACTGGCCCTAGCACGCACTAGCACGCCCGGTTTAAGCTCGAAAGTGGAAACACGGCTATTGTAACAGATTCCCAGTGCCATAACTAAAGAAAATAAAATGAAAAATATACAGATAAAAAAATAAATTAATTAATTAAAATTAAAAAAAAAAAAAAAAAAAAAACATGGAAAACTATGACTAAAAGATTGGAAAGTCCCGAATAAATCACCAGAGAGAAGTTTGTTACTTTCACCAGAAGATACAGTTTTTATTTATTAAAAATGTGGATTAATTTCTGATTAAATTCTGATTGAAAAAAAAATAATAATAATAATAAAAAAATAATAATAATAAATAATAATAATAATAATAATAATACAATAAAATACATGAATCATTCATAGTTAGATCTACATCATAGATAATACAATTGATACTATAAGCAATATATATACTATATATAAAGTATACTGTATATAAAGTATAATGCTTGTTTGCATTTTTCTTCATGCATTTTTTTGTTTGTTGATTCACTTTATAAATGCACATTCTCTAATAAAATAACCATAATGATTTGAGTGTCCCTTGTGCTTTAACAACAGCAACACTCAGCCACAAATATGGGTCAAATCTGCTAATCATGTTCTTGAACATGATTTGAGATGGTAGATTTGAGATGGTAGAAAGAGAATCTATGTCTTAAATTGAAGCAAGAAAGCATAACTGTCTATAAAATGTTCACTTACTCAGAGTCCCAAATTTGATTATTCCATTAGTCAGTAACAGCATCATATTTTTAAATAACTATACTTTTGTTTGTTGCTTCTTAAACTTTACTCATTTCCAGATTTGATAAAGGGGAAATTGGTCTCAGGAAATGTTCCAGAATTTACAGCAATTATTGCCAGTTCTATTCAATCCTAGTGCTTATATTCACATCGTATCTATTTGTTACATTTTTTTACATACACAAGATAATTTCTGTAAACTTTCTGAGCTGGGTCACACTGAGCCGCTGAACCTTAACTGCCAATGTCCACTGATCATTTATCTCCCAGCCTCTTGTACAGTCTGCTCAGGATTATGTTCCCAAACATGTTGAGTCTTGTGGTACTACTAGCATAAGACCATCAGCTCCATTTGTCCATGATCTCCACAACAAGCACAGTATGAATGCTCAGATAACAGACTGCAGGGGCTCACACATTCCAAAGCGGAGCTGATAGGCAGAGTTAAACTCACTTATGCTGATGAGATTTACCGTTCAGTTGAAACGGTCCTTGTGCTTTTCTGGCAGACAGTGCCTGCCACGATTGTGCAAAACCCCTACCACACGCACACTTTGTTCGCAGAAAGTTTGCAAAGTAACTTAAATATTGCATTATTTTTGATAGATTTAAATATTGTATTAATTGATTATTGATGTAAAAGACATGTTAGAGTGACATTTACTTATTATAGAAAGTTATATATATATATATATATATATATATATATATATATATATATATATATATATATATATATATATATATATATATATATATATATATATATATATAATATTTGACACCAGGTTACTGGCTATAGGATGGTTATATAATAAACAAAAAATAATAATACAGCTGTATATTGCAGGCAAAGGTCTATTTTATGACAGGGAACCTTATTAAAATCTTTCTTAATTAAAATTGTCAGGTCATGTTAGGTAAAAAAAGAAAACCTTAGCTTACTGGTCCTTCAGCACTCAGGTTTTTCAACATTTGCAAACCTATTTTGAATTAAATCTGTTCCCTGTCCTGCAGGGCAACACACTGATCTGGTTTTGTATTAAACCAGCATCTGCGGTTTGGATAACAGGAAATAACATCTGCTATCTTGCTCAATGCTTTCTGCAATACTCATTTGTTTTCATCATTCTTCATCAAACTAATATTGCCACAAAACAATCCAAAGAACTCTGAAAATAACTTTTTTACACAGTAGGAAATTAAAAACATTTTTTTTTTTTTTTTTTTAAATGCATACATATTGAAATGCCCACAGTTATAAAACAGAGCTGAAAGAGACAAATGCAGGATGATGGAGACATTTGTTTTTAAGCTTGAACTTACAAATGGGTTTCTGAAATTGCGGCAATAAACTATGTTTGTAAAATCAAAAGGAAATAGAAACACATAACTGGTTTATATCAGAGGGACATTGAGTTAGACCTGTTTCACATCACGCACTTGAGGGACAATGTCGCTTTCACATGAGTTTCTGCAGATTACAGTGAATTCTGGGTTAGAACATTAAGTATTTAACTTAATAATGGCCATAAATTATAGCACTATTATTGCGAATGGACCCTTAACCAATCCTATCATTGCGAAATCTTAATTAAGAATGGAGACCACATTTTAACAAAGTGCAGAACTATAAATAACTTAAAATGTCCAAATTCAGTCAGATTTACTTAATACAAACAGTTGTATGTGTCATTGCTTCATAAAATTGTATATTGCATATATGTCCAGAATTTTTTCTTTATTTTATTTTATTTTTCTATTTTATTTTTTTATTTTCTGCTATGTTCGTCATGCTATATGCTGAAAAAAAGTCAATACTGAAACAACTTGCAACAATTATTATGCTGCAGAGGACAGTATAAATGCTGTATTCTGTTAATATGGGAGCTCAAATAAATATGTGCTGTTGTAAAAGAGTCCTTAGGCTGATACCTTGCTTAAAAGTTATGGAAGCCGACTGTAGCAGCTCTAGGTCTTCACGGCAAAGGGGCCCTGCATTGTCTACCATGTCCAATTGCAGCTTTGATAGATTTTGTAGTGGGAGCATTTCAATTGTGTTATTTCCTCAGAGGTAGTTTTTTTGTGCAACTTTCCGATTTTCTAGGGAGTGGGAACAAGCTAGTATTAAATGGGATTAGTATTAGAGACAATTTCTCAGACAAAGCCACTCACTTTCTTGTTTCTGTCGGAGTTGGCGCTAACTCAGGGATGAGGCTCATATAGACCGATATGATAAAGAGCTCTCCATCTCGTCTGCTTTTGTCCTGCACTACAGGCAATCGCAAGGAGCTTTCTAAAGGAAAAATAAATAAATAAATAAAATAACAACAACACTTGACAATTGTCATCCATGTAGCACCATGGATAGTATCACATACATAAACAACGTATGCAGTTTACGTACACAGTTACACTGTTTATGTTCAGATAAAATTGTAAACAATGTATATCAACATATAACAACGTACTGTATATTACGTATGTGATACTCTCCAAAATAGCAATATAGGAAGATGCAGCTGAGACAAATTGTTGTTAAAGTACAACTTTTTGTTTCCTTTACGCACAAAAAACTAATCTTGTAGCTTCATAGAATTTAGGTTGAACCGCTGATGTCACGTGGATTATTTTAACAATGTCCTTGCTACGTTTCTGAACCTTGATCATGTTAAGATAATTGCTGTCTATGGAAGGGTCAGACAATATAAAAATATCTTAATTTCTGTTCCAAAGATAAATGAAGGTCTTGTTTATGGTTTGGAACGACATGAGGGCGAGTAATTAATGAAATAATCTATCCTAATTAATTAAATAATCTATCCGTGTAATTAGTCATAATATTTAAAGGGTTAGTTCGCCCAAAAATGAAAATTATGTCATTAATTAATTAATTAACTCACTCATATGCTATTCCAAACATGTAAGACCTCCATTTATCTTCGGAACACAGTTTAAGATATTTTAGATTTAGTCCGAGAGCTCTCAGTCCCTCCATTGAAGCTGTGTGTAAGGTATACTGTCCGTGCCCAGAAAGGTAAGAAAAACATCATCAAAGTAGTCCATGTGACATCAGAGGGTCTGTTGGAATTTTTTGAAGCATCGAAAATACATTTTGGTCCAAAAATAGCAAAAACAACAACTTTATTCAGCATTGTCTTCTCTTCCGTGTCTGTTGTGAGAGAGTTCAAATCAAAGCAGTCTGGACATCTGGTTCGCGAACGAATCATTCAGTTCACCAAATCAAACTGAATCGTTTTAAACGGTTTGCATCTCTAATATGCATTAATCCACAAATGACTTAAGATGTTAACTTTTTTTAATGTGGCTGACACTCCCTCCGAGTTTAAACAAACCAATATCCCAGAGTAGTGCATGCACTCAAACAGTACACTGACTGAACTGCTGTGAAGATGAACACTGAGCCGAGCCAGATAACGAACAATAGACTGATTCGTTCACGAGTCAAGAACCAGTTGCATTGGTTTTCGGATCACCAGTGCTTCTTTCGGACAGTTCGATTCAATAAACCGGTTGAAGAAAACGGTTCACTGGTTCTTTTGCGCTCGACATAATGGCGTCATTTGCGATGATTACCCTTGATTCAAGCCTTCGGTTTATCCGCGCTCATAACATAAGCACAGAATCAGTTCAGAATCAATCACCAAAATAATCAGTTCAGTTCAGACGCTCTGTGTGTCGGTCTGCTTCACGCTGAAACACACATGCGCAGTATCATCAGCTCCTCGGTTCACGAATCAGACGCATCTGACAGAAACGGTTCTTGACTCATGAACGAGTCAATGTTTTGTTCGTTATCTGGCTCGGCTCAGTGTTCATCTCCAGTTCTCTCTTCACAGCAGTTCAGTCAATGTACTGTTTGAGTACATTAATTACTCCGGGATATTGGTTTGTTTGAATTTAGAGGGAGTGTCAGCCACATTAAAAAAGTTAACAGCTTAAGTCATTTGTGGATTAATGCGTATTAGAGATGCGAACCGTTTAAAACGATTCAGTTCATTTGGTGAACTGAATGATTCATTCGTGAACCGGATATCCAGACTGCTTTGATTTGAACTCTCTCTCACACAGACACGGAAGAGAAGACAATGCTTAATAAAGTCGTTTTGAAGTCATTTTGGGTGAACTAACCCTTTAAGTACAACAGTATTCTCCCCCAATTGTATTAAGGATTAAACTCATACAATTTAATTTTTCTTATTTCATAACAGACAATTTATTTTCTTTTTTTGTATTTTTGTGGCAGCTTCTTCAACTTCTTATCAGTCGTCTTATTGCTCATTTGTCAGTGTTGCCGTTAAAGGTCTATCTTCACCAGATACACAGCTGCTGGCCTTTATCTGTGCACCTGATGATAAGCCAATCGGATCAATGGATGAAAAAAGTGCATGTGAATGATGCTGAAATCTATTTTAAGACCTGATTGCTGATATAAGTGATATATCTAATTAGGTGGCAGAGCAACCCCCCCCCCCCCCCCAATACACATTCACAGTTAGAGTGTTGAAACCATGTTCTGAAATAATGTGCAAGAGCATATGAAATATAAATGCATGATGGTGGCAGAGAGATTCAGTAGCCACCAATAAATATATGATGAATGTTGTGTTTAGAGCCTTCATTACTTACACTGCACAACAGCTCCAGCCAGCTGTCGTCCAACACTCTGAGGATGTTTGATGCATTTTCCAGGGTCCTTAAAGAGAACTTTGTTGTCTTGTGAACTAGTATGAATGCAGAGATAATGCCAAAATTCTGAGGTTAGACAAGTTCAGAGTGATATTTTTTCATGTTGGTGACACTGAGTGCTTTACAGCTTTTTGCACCAAAATCACTTGACTGCTTTTGGAAAAACAGTACAAATTAACTTTCTGAAGAAAATGGGAGAGATATTTACCAATATAAAACGCACAGGAGATTTGAAAGTCAGGTGTTGCCAGGGCACTGGTGTGTTGTTGCTAATGTATTCCAAGTGGTTGCTGTATTGCTGTTAACATGATCTAGGGTGGTTCTTGTGTTGTAAAATGTAAATGTTGTTTAACAATATGCAAGCTAAAAATACAGTACGTCACTTAAAAAAAAAAAAAAAAAACTAAACAAAAACAAACAAAACATATCTTGAGAGTTGAAAAGCATTTGCTGCATTATGAAGCCTGTTAGACTGCAGTCAGAATGCCCCTTATGCAAGCTATGAAAAAACAAACAAATACATAACTAAATAAATAATAACCCTGTAAAGGTTTTTGTTTGAATATTTATAAGTTATGATATAGTTTAGTAACATCACACAAGCAAGAGTGTACAAAAGAAAATGTGACACTGATTTTAGAAAAGAGTTGAACCAATTTGTTTTGTCATTAAAAGAGTTCGAAACAAAGCTTGAGCACTATTTAGCAGGATAGTTGTGCATTGCAGGGCAAGACTGCATTGTTTTGTTCCTTAATTAATCTGTCTAGTTAGCCAATGATTGAAGCTAAGATGTGATGAAAGGAAATGCAGATGCACATGTAGAAATGAGAATCATTTCATTTCTAAACACCATTTTGAACAAATCGTTTGAAAGAATGATTCAGTGAATAACATATTAACGAAGTGACTTGTCGCCCCACACTGCCGGTTTTAGTTTCATATTTATTTTATCCAATACAGGCCTAAAGCAGACAAGGTACCAGCACCAAAGCACTCAGCAAACTATTGTTTTGTTATTGTTATCAACACAAATCCCCAAACATATTGAGATATACAGTATTTTATTTTATTGTTTTGTCATTCACTTGCAGAACCAAGCCTCTGGAGAGCACATAAGTCTGAACTAGTGAGTTTATGTATATAGGTGCATCACCAGTGGTGGTTATTATGCAAGCATCGGTACTTTATTATGATGTGAGCGGATATTGGCTGCCAGTGCAAGCTGATGACGGGAAGTGTGACGTGAGCTTTCTTCGGGTCATTGAAGACCACTCTGGCTGCTGCATTCCGGATCATTTGCAGAGGCTTGATAGTACATGCAGGAAGGCATGCCAAAAGAGGAGTGCAATAGTCTAGTCTGAAGAGAACAAGAGCTTGGACAAGGAGTTGTGCAGTCTGCTCTGTCAGGAAGGGTCTAATCTTCCTAATGTTGTATAAGGCAAGCCTGCAAAACCGGGCCATTGTTGCAATATAGTCTGTTAAGCTTAACTGATCATTCATCACAACTCCAAGGTTCCTGGTTGTCCTGGAAGGAGTTATGGTTGAATAACATAGCTGTATAGAGAAGTTGAGATGAAGTATTGGGTTGGCTTAGATTACTAACAGTTCTGTCTTATCAAGGTTGAGTTAAAAGTGATGATCCTTTATCCAGTAAGAAATGTCTTTCAGACAGGCTGCACTGCGAACAGCTACTGTTGGATCATCTGATTAGAATGAGAAGTGGAGTTGTGTCATCAGCATAGCAATGATAAGAAAAGCCATAATTCTGAATGACAGATCCTGAAGGCGACTTGTAGATGGAAAAGAAAAGTGGTCCAAGCACTGAGCCTTGAGGAACCCCAATAACAAGAAGTTGTGACTTAGAAATCTCACCCCTCCAAGACACCCTGAAGGACCTACCAGAGAGGTAAGAGTTGAACCACTGGAGTGCAGTTCCTGAGATGCCCATTTTCATGAGGGTGGACAGGAGGCTCTAGTGGTTAACTGTGTCAAAAACTGCAGACAGATCCAGCAAGATGAGTACTTAGGATTTGGAAGCTGCTCTTGCCAGTCGAAGGGCTTCTGTAACCGAGAGCAGTTCATTTTCAGTTTAGTGGCCGCTTTTGAAGCCAAATTGGTTGCTGTCCATGAGGTTTTTCTATGTAAGAAACTTAGCGAGTTGGTTGAACTCACTCAAAGTGGCTTTGCAGTGAACGGAAGAAGGAAGAAACCTCGCGGTTTTCATCCAAAATATGTTAAATTGTGTTCTGAAGTTGAAAAAAGCTTTTACGGGTATGGAACGGCATGGGGTAAGGGATTAATGACAAAATTTTCATTTTGGGGTGGAGTATCCTTTTAAGAAGTGGGGTTTACACTGTACCAAAGTAAATAGAGGTGTTGATAATTTGATTGACCACACATAAAACGAAGAAAAAAAAAAGAATGAATGGCCTGAATGAGGTGAGTCAGGATAGGATCAAGCAGACAGGTAGTAGGTGATTGAAAATTATAATTTTTGAAATGTCTGACTCTGAGAGTGGAGAGAAGGAGGGGAGACAATGAGTATTCATGGTTATAAAGTTGTTGTCAGTTTTTTTTGTGTGGAGAATTGGTCACTGATGATTCTTGTTTCATTTATGACGAATATTGAAAATTCCTCAGCAGTATGAGTTGATGAAGGAGGGGGTGGATGAGGACAAAGAAGAGAAGAAAAGGGTTTTGAAAAGTGTGCGAGAATCAAAACAAATAATTTTGTTAATTTTGTTGTGGTAGTATGTTTTAGTATTGGATACACTAGCAGAGACAGAGGAGACTTCAGTAGAGCTTTTTGATTTGTGGCACATCTTCTCTACAGCCCTGAGTCTAGAGCAATGTTCATGGTAAACATTACAGAGACAGGGGACAACGAGGCCTGGGACGAGGACGAGATGAGGATGAAACCATAGAGGATAGGCGAGTGGGAGAGACTGAGTGTAGGTTATACTGAAAGATGATCTGTGGAGGAGTGTGTGTTGTGTCCGGAGTCAGTGCAAGGTTAGAAGTTATAAGAAGTGGTCTGAGGTATGCAACGGTGTAACTAAAGTGTCATCCGTTGAGCAGTAGCGTGTGTAGATAATGTCCAATCGGTTACCTGATTTGTGAGTAGCTGTAGTAAACACGCACTTGAGGTAAAATGAGGTAGTACCAGAGGGAAGTATCCCCAGGGAAGTTTGGGAGTAACACATTCAGCTCATCTAAGAAGTTACCTAGTTGACCTTGCTTGGTAGAATCATGCAGGTAGAGACAATGACGATGGTCTTTAGACTCGTCGGCCTTCACACACAGGAGGGCTGACATGGTGTATACTGAGCAAATATGTACTCCCCGATTCCTTGCTGTCCATGCCTTACTACTAATTAACTGAAACTGTAAAGCCACATGATACACACTAGAACAAATGCGACTTGGGCACACGTTTACCACGTTTAACATTTTGTCCAAGCAACAACAACTGCACTAAAATCTAAGAAGAAAAGACACTAAACACTTACAGACTGTTGTCCTCTTTTGCTGCTTGACTGCTTCGAAGATAATGAGAGAGAGAGAGAGAGAGAGAGAGAGAGAGAGAGAGATGAGAGAAACACAGGTCTAGTATAATTTAGAGCAATTAGCTTTGGCTTCCTTGATCCTTTCCAAAGCATAGTAATTGCAGCCTGAGCTTCACCTCACACCTCTAAGCATGGCTATCTTAAACTAGAAGCTTGTTGGTCTTCCCTGTGTCATTTCCTAACCCTGTGTTAGAGCAGCACCTGGCCAGGTCATGTTGTTGGTCCATCTGTGTGCTTGTGGTTAATGTCTGCTGGTGGTGAGAACACCCATGAGAGAACAGCCCAGAATTCCTCCATCTGTGTGTGCAGTGGCATTTTGTGACATTAGGGACTGCAGGCACATTTATACCTGCTGTCTGACTTCCATTTCTACATCTGCACACATAATATCCATGCATGAGAGTTGTCAGTAAACTACAGATTATAGTAGTGTCAGTGATGCTTCATCAGCAATGATATGCAGGTGTACATCATTGCAGTTAAACATCACAAGATGTTTACTTTTTTTTCTACTATTGAAGTCAATGGCAACCACCAAGTGTTTGATTACCAGTCAAAATTAAGTGAGTTTTTTCTTGAAATAAGCAAAATAATCTGCCAATGGCATAAGCAAAATAAACTTGTTTTCTGTTTGAAATAAGAATTTAATAATTTTTAGACATTTTGGCTGGAAATGAGACAAAAAAATCTAAGCTTGAAAAATGCTTTAAATTGATGATGCTGTCAAAAATAATGTAATCAATAATTGTTCTTTAGCAATTAACCTATCAAGTCTAACTATTTAAGTATTTGACACTGTTATGAACACCATTATGTGAAAAAAAAAAAAAAAAAAAAAAAAAAAATCTGATTGGCTGTTTGAATAATTTTAATATGTTTCAGGAATACATATTATCTTTGTTAATGTTAATAGAACAAACAATTAGTAACTGTATTTTTAGTTTATAGTGTATTAACTAATGTGTACTCATCAATGCTGTGTTTGATCAAAATGTATTATTTATTATTATTTTTTCTCTCTCCAATGCATGTTGGCCACAATTATTAGCACCCCTAGGAATTCTTATGAGTAAAATATCTCATTCATATTTACATTTTTACAGTGATGTAATCCATTGTACAAATAATATATTTGTGATGTGCAGAACAAGATTCTTGAGCTTCACAAAATAGAAAGTGACTGTAAGAAGAGCACTGAAACTTCCCATTTCTACCATCAGGGCAAAAATTTAGGGGTTCCAATTAACTAAAGCTGTTAGAAATCTGCCTGGAAGAGGACTTTGTCATCCTATAATGCAAGGTAAAGAGGACCGTTTGAATGGCCAAAGACCATATATATATATATATATATATATATATATATATATATATATATATATATATATATATATATATATATATGCACATACACACACACACAGACACACACACGTTTGTTTTTGTGAAAAGTGGGGACATCCCATAGGCGTAATGGTTTTTATACTGTACAAACTGCATATTCTATCACCTACACCAACCCTACACCTAACCCTAACCCTCACAGGAAACTTTGTGCATTTTTACTTTTTTATAAGCGTTTTGAAAAATGGGGACATGGGTCATGTCCTCATAAGTCACCCTCTCCTTGTAATACCCATGTCATTATACAGAGTCGTGTCCTGATATGTCACAAAAACATTTAATTTTTCAAGTAGATAGATAGATAGATAGATAGATAGATAGATAGATAGATAGATTAAAGGTAAAATTACTAAATAGATAAATAAATAAAAATGTGGTGGTGTATAAATACTGTAAATTCAGGATTTTAAGATTGGTCACCCTGAACAAAATCAAAAAAATTGAATATATGGACAATATATTTATGTATTTCTCTTTCTTTCTTTCTTTCTTTCTTTCTTTCTTTAAAAAAAGTAAATAATACAAAATAAATAAATAAATAAATGATGCATGGCTGGATTGTTAATTCAAGGGCATTTCTAAATTGTGGTGGGGGATGCTGACTGTGGGTAATGACCCAAACTATACTCAAGCTTGGGTCACCCACACACAAGCACTTCTGTGCAGCGTGTTGGAACATGTGCGCTACCCACCAGGCTCCAACGCAATTTTGACTTGTTAAACAGCAAGCAGCTACACTTCAGGGTTCATTAGCTTATTGAAAATGATCCTACAGCCTGTGAAATGGCAAAAGTGACAGAATAAGCTTTCAGAGCAGGGAATGGTGCTAATAGAAAGGTAAATACTGTAAAATGATCAGCATGAACAATTTGCGAGTGTGAGAAGGTCTCTCTGTTTCAACACCACATCTGATCACATGAGGTCTATTAGACCGGATTAATGGTAAAACCCAGCTGTAGGGGTGGTGGACAGATTGAGGGTGGGGCATTTGCTGGACGCCAAATAGCTGTAGACTACAGACAGCAGTGAGCTAATTGTTATAGCAAGCCATGGAGCTCTTAGTGACACATTACTCACCGGGTAAGACCGCTCCACCTGGTCGGAATGGATGAACATGGTAGAAATGAAGCCATAATTTGGTGGATAGATGGGTTAGGAATATTACAGTCCTGGCCTCAGATGGTACATCCATTGACTCGTCACAGACTATTCATAGAGTGTCTGATGCATGTTGCACACCAAATTGTAGCTGAAAGGCTGAAATAAGCAGTTATAATCTGACTGGCAGTGTAAAACACAGGATTCTATCAGTGTGTTTACATGTTACCAGGCTGCCGCAGTGAAGACTTCCAAGTCAAGATCACCAGATTAGCTAAATATTGCGAGACTTATGGCATCAAATCCATCATATTTTGTTTCAGGATGGCTGATGAAAAACAAACAAACAAACAAAACAAAAAACTTAGTTCATCAATTCACTGTTTCACGAAATGGTAGTTCAATAGAATTTAAAAAAGAATTGTAAACTTATGTGGTTGGAACTACAGCTCTCGACCTGTGGTTAGAAGCATAGTGACTACTTAGTAAGACATATGGTCTTGGCCACAATAAGACAGCTAACATGCAGTGTAATCTATTTCTTTTTGATAAGTGTGCATGTGCATGAATACGAAGGTATGATGTAAGAGGGAACCCACAATGATCAATCAAATGTTAAATAAAGCAAAAAGGCATGTAGTAAAAATACTACAATAGTCATCAGGTGCCATTCTCAATACAGGAGTATCTCTTAGATCTCAAATTAAATAGCAAAAGTTATTAGTTCACCACGTGTCATATATAACAACACCCATATTGCTGAAACAATGTGGTTCAAACAATGGAGAAGTGACCATGTTTGGAATGTAGTCGTGACTATATTATTATTATTATTATTATTATTATTATTATTATTATTATTATTATTATTATTATTAGTATTATTATATTGCAACCACAACCTCTGGTGGGTTTTTATTTATGTATTTATTTATTTTTTACAGAGGTGGTTCAGTAAATGATCATGTTTGCATATGATGTGAAAGAGCCTCTGTGAGGGCAGTTTTTTGGAAAGAATAAACCCAAAAGGTCACCCAGACTTACTCTAGTGAATAACTCCATATATATACAAAGTATAAAGAGAGGCTATGTGGGACTATTGATATAATGAAAAAAAAAAAAAATAAAAAAAAATAAACTAACTTACCATGACCTTGTATTGTGTCTTTTTACCGAGTCATAGTGTACTTGGCACAAACAGTGCTGCAGCACTCTTGCTGTTTACTCGAGACATTGAGTGTGTTGTGTGTGGAGTGTGTGTGTTTGTGCGTGTGTGTGAAATGAAGCAGGAACGCCGGGTATGGCTGAGATTATGATGTGTCTGCCGGGAAGGGGAATGGAGGCAGCAGGATATAACGGGACAGGCTTGGGCTGCAAAATGGCATGTGTGACAGAGATGGATGAGCTCAGGCCCAACATCAGAGCCCCGTTTAAAGGGCTCGTCCTGCAGATCAGCAGGAAGCAGTGTTTAACTGTCTCCCACCTGCAGGCCACAGGAAACCACCAGCAGACTAAAAGACACTTTACCCTTTAACTGAGTTGCTCATCAGTTTTGTCACTCACTTCAATATCAATCTACTGATCTGTGTATGTGCTCAAAACATGACTCTGAAAATATGCTAATAAAATAGACAAAAAGAACATCAGGTTCATATGTTTAAGTTACAAATAAATAAATTAATAAATTAAAGAATTTACACCACAGGGCTACTGAATTCTTGATTCTGATTGGTTGATGGACAATTTAAGGCATGTCATTATTTTCCAGGAAATGCACAAGCAGTTCCAGGTCTGTTGACTGACCCTACACAAACCCTACACCTAACCCCAATTCTCACAGGAAACTTTGTGCATTTTCACTTTCTCAAAAAAAAATTAAAAAAAAAAAACATTCTGTATGATTTATAAGCATTTTAAAAAATGGGTACATGGGTTATGTCCTTATAAGTCACCCTTTCCTTGTAATACCTGTGTCATACCCATGTCATTATACAGTGTTGTGTCCTGATATGTCACCTGCTGTTCTCTTGAATAACATTGCTGGATCTTTTTGATATCATGAGTAACACAGGTCTTATTTCCCTCTAAATTCAGATCCGATGTTCACATAACTATAATAGCACATGTAACAGATATGCAGGTCAGCGATTCATGGGTTAAATTCTGTTTTATAAATTCAGACTGTTGGTACTAAATGCCAGCCTGGCTGGACTTAAACTATTTACGATGCCCATGCAAGCTTCAAAGAAGAAACGAAAACCCCCAACCCAAATTCTTCCAACACTGGAGACAAAGGAACTTTTCGTATAAGTTCCTTACTTTCATTTTATTATTAATATGTATTTTAATTATGTTTATGGATTGCATAAAATGGTTAATCCTTGTTATGTGAAGAGTACAAGTTGCAAGCTTATACTTTAGGAAATGTCTTTCCTCACTTTAACTTCCTCAAAGAGAGCCATGTTCTGCAACCCCCACTTTTGCAGGTCGTAAAGTTTACGACCACACTGGAGAGGAGAGAAGCCAAATCTTCTCCCCAATGCATTCTATGGAATGAATTTGTTACCTGTTAGTTTTTATGCTGTATAAATGTATTACGTATTCCCTTTTGGTACATTTAGATGTTTCCCAACATCTGCAGTGTTATCATGTGTTAAGCAAATCTTTCAGATGTAGAATTACACATATTTAATGTAACTTCATGTTTTGATCACATATACCTATTATGTTTAGTCTTGTTCTAATCGTCATGCTTTGACAGACCCATTTATCTAGAGCAAAGTAATGAAAAATGTATTTAATCTGGAATAATGAACTTGCTTTAATATTCCTGATGAAATCGGACAGGCCCTAAATCATCAGGGGGTTGTCTCAACCGAGACAAAGGAACTTTCCCTCCGCTTCAGATCGCGGACATTCATTGGATGCTCCCTCGAAAATGGGCGTGAACTATTTCAAGCTATAAGAATTGACCAAACAAGGTCCACCCTCTCTTCTTCGCTCTTCTTGCTCTTCTTCCCGTTCTCCGTTCTCGGACACGTCGCTCCGCGCGGCCTCAGGCCGCGCTTGGTTCTCCTCCCCCCTCAGCACACGGACTGAGGAGAGGAAAGCCATTTTCATGGCGCATTTGGAAACTTTCGTTTCGTTCGTTTTCTTTTCTTTTCTTTACTAAGTTTATTAAACTATTCGCCTCTCCACGCAAGGAAGACGAATTCTGGAACAATGTTTGTTGAACCTTTCAAATACCGCGCGAGGACAGAACAAAGGACCACGTGCTCCACGCTCACGCCAAGCGCAGCGTGCACGCGCGTCACATGGCCTCCGTTTCATGGCACATGGCTGTTTCAACGCGCAAAGCTCACAAGCTCGACGCCGATCTCACGCCACACTCACATGGGACACTTCTGCAAGTATCACTTTCTCTATGGAGATTTAAATGCTGCTTTAAAGTGTTGCTATTATTTGATTCGTTGTTGGTTCCACTAAGGTTTACTGACTGATTTTCATACCTGAGCTCATTCTGTGATCTCTCTCGCTTTCTACACTTCTCTCTCTCTCGCTCTCTCTCTCTCTCTCTCTCTCTCTTTTATTTGGATTCCGTTGTCTTGTAAATGTTTATTGTCTGTATTTTCGTACGCATATTTACTCTGTGTGATTTGTAGTTTGATGTATTACTAGTTGAATTATTAAAAACTCATATATAAAATGATTGGCTTTGGACTCCACCCCACTCACATTACGAGTCACTGAAATGTCTGATCTATAGCTACAAGCTCTAAATTTAGAAACTAAATTTATCATAAGGATAGGATAATATTTTCATGGCCAGAGAATACTTTTCCTTGAATTATAAGGCGTGATAACTTTATTGAAAATTGGTAGGTCTATAGTGGTGTGCTGGACATACCACGGTTTGATCTGCAATAAATTACAGTAAGAGATATCACAATAATTGATATGAAGAATGTAATATTGACATATTAATGAGTAAATTACAGTGCCCTGTGATTAGTATTGGTATTGGCAATTGAGCTATTTTTCATAATCAATAAAATTAAATGTAACTGTCATCTGAGATATATATTAATCAAATTCTTGATTAATTATTCAAATTCCCTATATATCATTTGAGTTAATTACTATGTAAAACTCATTGTTGTTACACACATTATCTGGAGACAGGATGTTCGAAAACATTCCACCAGCAGCTACAAGAAAGAACTAGCCTGATGGCAGAGCTAGCAAAGTGTGATCAGGGTTCTGCATGAATGCGTATCAGTAAATCTGAGTTGAGTGTGGCGAGAGCAGCTGTGGGGATGTCTTGACAGAGCCATGCTGCCTGCTTCGCTGTTTATTTCTGTTTACTCAGGTTTGCTTCCTCAGATTAATCTCCAGTAACAGCTGTGTCGTATTGTCTGCTGTGCTATTAATGGCGCTGGTGTAATTACTTTATGCCCAATCATATGACTTCACCAAGAACGCAAATGAACCTCCCTTTGGGCACTCATTAAGACTGCTTTCAATGGGTACACATATCAAAACAACTTAACCACACTTGTCTGGTTTCCTCACCAAGTCAGTGGCATCAAGCTGTTGATATTCAGCTGTTCTTTTTGTTTGAATGTGAGATTTCAGTATTTTAGACAGAGAGTGGGCATCTGGAGGAGATTATAATAGCATTAATATAGCTAATCATGACATCTCTGTTAATATTAACATTCAGAGTCTATGTAAATATATATATTCCTGCTGCATTTTTTTAATTAGTGTCTTTTTACAGAGACAAGCCTCACTATTGATAATGAATTGCATCAGCCGATATTAGACCTGGACTATGTTCAGAATGGAATGTTAGTTATAATACTGCACAATATGTGGACCTGGAGTCTTTTTTAAATTTAATTATTCAATGATCAAGTTCTTTTTTAAAATAAGAATTGTGCCACCCTGCTTTTGAAATAAGAAAGATGTGTTTTGGTAGTAGCATACTGTTTATTAGCATGGCTATGCTAACCAGCCAAATACTGACCCTTTGGTTTCATACAAACACACTGTACCTTTTATTTTGTATTACACGTCTTTACTAGACTTTTCCCAGATTGATAAATGTGCCCTAAAATGGTAAATTGTACCCTACCTGACTACTTGCTTGCCAACAGATAATTACTATGATTATTTTGTTACTTTTGAGCTGTCTCAGTGTAAGCAGCATTTGAAAGGACAATCTCTTTACTACTAGTTATAGCGCAGCATAAGTCTGAATGAATATCAGTATGTTGAATGATACAGTGCAGATGCCAGTAAAACAGCTTGTAAAAAACATGTTTGATATTTACCTCAGGAAACTCATTCAATATCCATAGTCAGTGATAAAGCTTATGGATTTGGATGGCTATCTATTTACCGAGGAGGAGTGAGTTCTGTGATCATACGGACCAGGGAATAAATAAAATAAACTTTATTTACAAAATGTATTCTTATTGTTGGGTAAAATACATTTTAAAATACTTAATATTATGTAAAATGTAATCTTATTATCCCAAGCATGTTTTATAATATAAAATCCTATTTATTATTTGATTATTTAAATCTCTTTTTTAAAAAGACATGCTATAGTTGTATATAATTATACACAATATAGTCATATAGCCTATATATCCTTTTATAATACAATAGCAAACCTGCTGCTGCCATAATAAAAACCCATTTCAAATGTTTGCATGCTTTTCTTCTCTGTCTGTTCCCAGTCGCTGTGAGCAGTTATGAAGTATTGTTCCTTTAAATACTTTGCAGCATTTCAGAAATAAATATGTATGCAAATTACACTGAAGTACAACAGTTAACGTACTTTACGGTGTTCAGGGGTGCCCATAAAGAGTTTAAGCACTGAATTTTGAATCGATTTCTTCTTGTAAACTCAGAGATGTGGATTCGGACGGCAATTAAATTTCCACACGACCTTGGTGTTTGTTAAAAAACAGTACACAATTCTGCCAGGGATTTTTACGGGGGATTTTTTTTAGTTTTTCTCTTTACGGGGGATGTGAGAGAAAAACACCAACTACCCACTAAATCACCGACTACCCCCTGTAAATGGTGAAAATCACTTACCCTAACCCTAACCCTAATTACCGTCCGAATAGGACTTAACTTAACTTAAAAAAAAAAAAAAAAAATAGAATAAATCTGTCATGAAAGCAATGTTTTACAACAGTCACAGCTTAAATGTTTATTGTTCAGCAATAAATTGGAGTAGAGAAATAATGAAATCATTAAAATCTGATACAGTAATTGCCGTACAGTATGTCGCTTTTTATCACTTTGTTCTGTATCTATTTATTTATGTATTTATTATAGTATAGACGGTTTCATCGGGCGCATGCGCCTGGACCTAAGTTAACTTCCGGTCTATGTTGTGTATATCGGTCTGGCTGCGGTGCCATCTACAAACGCAGTTAAAGGCAAGGTGATGAGTAGACTGAAGTTGGGCTCAGGTGGTTGTGCTGCGGGATGTGTTTCCCATACATTTATTTATTTTTGGAGACTCGCCACAATTTTAAAACTGATCGATTTTCAAAAAGGCTTCGTTAAAACGTAACGTTACGTAACGTACTGCAGGTTTAATAATAATAATTCCTTACATTTATGTTTAAATATCAAAACGAGGCACGGGTGTTTTTATATCGCTGTATTTCTGAAAGAAGACTTGCATGTTATATGCGTGAAAAAGACGCGTGTGAGTGTACCAGCTCTGCTTTGTTTACAGGTGTTACTGGGGAAACCTCTATTTCTCGCGCTTTGTGTCTATGCTTTAAAACATCTCCTGCTGGCAAATAATGAATTAGCATTTTCATTAAGTCCGCCTGATCCACACAGAAAACACATTTTGTTTGTTATCAAAAAATATCTACTCTAGAGGGACTTGGCTGTTGTTATTGATTCTATTTGGAGTCTACCGGAAGTTAAGTTAGGTCCACAAAAGCGCTCACGCGCATTAACGTTTGTTTATGTTGATGCCGTTGAAACCGTCTATAGACCATTATCATTTTTTTTAAAGGCCTGTGTTTTTCATTTTAACCTTTAATATTAAAGTAATGGGTAACACTTTATTTTGATAGTTCTCTGTATTTTCTACTAACTGTAAGTAACTTTGCGACTGCATCTCAACTAGCAGTCATTAGAGTATTAGTAGACATTATATCTTCAAATAATGCATTTTGATTGGTCCATAACATGTATAGTACTGTATCTTATTATTCCAAATATGCTTGGAAAAATAATATTACATTTTACGTAGTAATAAGTATTTTTAAATGCATTTTACACAACAATAAGAATGCATTTTGTAAATAAAGTTTATTTTATTTATTCCCAGGTCTCTAGAATCACAGAACTCACTCCTCCTCTGTGAATAGATCGCCATCCCCATGAGTTTTATCACTGACTATGGATATTGAATGAGTTTCCTGAGGTAAATATCAAACAGTTTGTTTACAAGCTGTTTTTCTGGCATCTGCACTGTATCATTCAACATAGTATGTAGAACATAATGACTATGAGAAACCTTATTCTGCTAACCCTAAACCTAACCTCAGTTAGTAGACATGTAGTTGCAGATTAAGAGAATTAGTTGACATGTAGTTGTAAAGTCACTTATAGTTAGTAGAATGCATTAAGTGGAAATTCTGTGCAGTGTAGTGACAGATGTTGGTTTTTGTTTTGTATTTGGCTCTCAGGCATTATAATGCATTAACATTTGAATATTTGACCATGCAAGATCTTTGACTTGAGAAATGGCTAACATGTGTTTTTGTATTGGTAATTTATCACACCAGATGCCCATAATCTTGACAAAGTGGAACAGCACTGATGTCTCTACACATAACGTATTCATAAAGCACATCTATCCTCCTAATGTGTTTTACTGTGAATGCAGATCACTTGATTACTTGAAAGGCTGTGCACCTGCACATGACACATACACGTTAATATGCATAAATGATTATGTAAATGCTGAGGCATTCACAAAAATGAAGTGTGATTTTTAATCATTTCAATTGAAGCACACATGCAGTCACTGCTGCATGCTGAAGGAGTTCTAACTTGTAATCTTGAAACTCAATGCTTGTCTGCTTTTGACAGTGCTGTGCTACATCAGCTGTTGAGCATTGTGTTTTAATGTGTTCTCATAACATTAAACCATCCATCTGTGACCATTTGCTCTGTGGCACTTCTCAATATATGAAATGCTACTACAAAACCTACAAAGAAAGGCGGCATTATTTCTCCTGATTACTGTGATTTCAAACCACTTTGCCTGGATGTCAAATATCAAGTGTACATTATTTTTTAAGTCAGTCCCATAAGTGAGCATACTTCAGCATTTTTATGTCAGGTTTTGGCAAAGTTACTCTACTTCGCATATCATCCTGCAGCCCAAAACTGGTTACCCAATGAAGCTAATCAGGGTTGAGCCTGGCCAGTACCTGGATGGGAGACGTCCTGGGAAAACTAGGAAGCTGTTGGAAGAGGTGTTAGTGAGGCCAGCAGGGGGTGCTCATCCTGTGGTCTGTGTGGGTCCTAACAACCCAGTGTAGTGATGGGGACGCTATACTGTCAAAAAAGCACCGTCTTTCGGATGAGACGTTAATCCGAGGTCCTGACTCTCTGTGGTCATACAAAAATCCAATAGCACTTCTCGTAAAAGAGTAGGCCCTTGCCAAATTGCCCCCCTGGCCTATGTCAATCATGGCCTCCTAATAATCCCCAACCACTTGATTGACTCCATGATTCTCTCTCTTCTCCACCTGTACTCGCACAGTTCTCCTGTGGCTGCCATCACATCATCCAACTGGATGCCGCACATTGGTGGCGGTTGAGGACACCCCCCCCCCACCAGATTGTAATGTGCTTCGGGTGTACAACAATACACAATAAAAGCGCTATGTAATTTATATAAACAAATTTGGCAGGAAATGTTAATCTTGATGGTACTGGCGTTTTAGCACTCTACAAATGTTTATGTTGACACTGAAGTGAAATTACATGGCATACAGTAACTGTGTAATCCATACTATTGTGTGATACAAGCACACAGACACATTTATCAGTGGAGCTCCCGCACGTTTGAATCTTGTTGATATGAGTATGATATTTAATATTTGGAATAACATTAGATTATGAAAAATTAAATAAAAACGACTATGTAGTAAGTAAAAGGCTTCATAATAATATTGTTAATGTATTATTATTATTATTATTATTATTAATAATAATAATAATAATAATAATAATAATAATAATAATAATAATAATAATAATAATTACAATACTAATATTATTATTATTATTATCACAGAAAACTATGATTGTGAATATTTGTATTAAGAAAGAAGTAAAAAACTATCTATATTAGTGTAATTAGTGTCTGATATTAGTGTAATTAGTGTCTAATAACTCTATATTAGAGTTAAACACACACATCCCCTTGAGGTTAAATTGTACATCAAAAATATTGTATAAACTATGTGCATTTGTGCATGCATGCGTATATGTATTAATGTGTGTGTGTGTGTGTGTGTGTGTGTGTGTGTGTCTTTGAGTTGAAAAGTTACTGCTTAATGGTGAATAACTGGAAATAACCACTGTATGTAATCTATGCAAAGAGTAAAAGAGAGCGGTTATTCCTTGACTATTACTTTCCATGTGAATAGGCACACCAGTGACCTGACTCGCACTGAAATCTGCTGAATGTACATCATGCCGGAAATAAGCTTACAAAACCTGCACATTTTTATGGGCGAAACATGTCACACTTTCATATCAGGTTTGTGCTTGCAATTCAGTTCTCACTCTCTCGGTGGGCTGAAATGTAGATCAAAGGCCTACACCAATACAACTCTCTGGCAACAGAAGGATTTTTTTTTTTTTTTTTTGAGGAAAAAATTACATTCTTTCTTTGTTCTGCTGAAACAAACAAAAACACAGGACTCAGGATTCTGGATGCAATTTATTATTGTGAGTAGCTGTACCAACAGTCCCTCTCAGCTTTGACTGCATAAACTTCTATTTCTGCTGCTTCTTCTTTTTACTACTTGAACTTATGTGGCACCCAGAAACAAACCTTGCCTAACTGTCAAATTATTCAGTATGCAAATAAATGTCAAAATGTTTATTAAATGTTTAATATTTGCTTTGAGCAGAACCTGGAATTTTTGGAAACCACTTAAAATGTATATTAGGTAACATTTATTATTGCATAACAAGACCTTTGCCTTGCAGGATTAGACAAATCTGTTGTGTTGTTTAACATTAAAATAAAATAAAATAAAATAAAATAAAATAAAATAAAATAAAATAAAATACTAAACTAAACTAAACTAAACTTAACTTAACTTAACTTAACTTAACTTAACTTAACTAAACTAAACTAAACTAAATAAATTAAACAGTTTTAATACTCTGGGTACACAAACCTTGAGAAAGCACAAGATTTTGTTTAAAGAGTGGAGTTTGGTGTTATTGTATGCAAATAAACCCATCTTAAAATACATTTTAAAGGGATAAATATATTAGAGACTGAAGGACTCTGCTTTTAACAAGGATTAGAGTACAGTGTGTTCTCAGCATGATCAAATACATATTAAATTGAAACTCTCGTTAATAGATAGGCATATCTCAAGAGGCCTCTGAGGTAACATGCTGATTTGTTCACTTGGCTAAGAAAACATTAAGAGAAAATTGCCTCTGCCATTTTGATAAAGCTGTAACATACACTATAACATTAAATAAGTATACTATTATGATGCAGATAATAAATACAAATATAGTTTCTCTATGATGAATGTTATATATAAGTTCTGAATCACTCACTCTAGTTTCCCTCGAGCTCCGATGGGAGTTGGATGCTTGTTTGTTTTCTTGAGGGCACATGACAGTCACAACCTCAGTGTTCCACAAAGCTATAAAAAGAATGTGGGTGATAAGTGGGCTACTTGACCACAGGTGAGGCTGGACTGATGTCGGTTTCCAGAAAACACAGATATGTATTCATTGAAAATGTCATCAGCCAGAAAACGTATGGCCCTCTAGAACCCCACCAGGAATATCTGCTGTCAAAACTGCACTCAGCAAAAGAGTGTAATTACTGTTTGCTGAAGGAAAAGAGTGACAGATTATTTGTCCAATTACTAGTTGGTCAGATTTTTTAAAAACGTATGTCACACTAATCAGAATTATGATTATTAGTGTTTTTTGTACATGTATACATTTTGTGAATAATGATCTATAGCTGCTCACTTTAATCGTAGAGTGAAATTTATGTAGATATTAGCATTTATTTATTCATTTGTTTATTTTCCTAATGTACCACACCTAACCATTAACTGTGACTTTTGCGTAATAAACTTCCAATTTGCTGCTTGATAGTAGTTAGTAATGTTGTTAAGTTAAGATCTAAAATATGGTCATGCAGAATAAGGCTTTAATACTTTATGTGCGAAAGTACTAATAAAAAGCCAGCATGCTAGTAATATGCATGCTAATAATCAACTAGTTCATAGTAAGAATTAGCCCTTAAAATAAAGGGTTTTCTGAATTAATTATTAAAATATTATCTATATATAGCATGTGCATGTGTAACACACTGACTCCGGGACAGAAGGTAAATAAGAACAAGTGTTTATTAAAGCAGGTACATTAATGACTTTGTTAGTGGAGCAGATGAAAGAGTTCGGTGGATCCGCTGAACAGGGTTTGGAGATCGTAGCTTACTCTGTGTGACAGGTGGGGTGATCAGAATGGGCTATACGTTTCACACACCTCGGGCAAGACGAAGGAGAGGAGGACTCGGAAGAGGGGTTGCCGGAGACACCATGGAGGATGGCTGGGGAAACACAGGAGTCTAGGAGAATCGGGTAGTCAAAGAGGTTAGTATAAGGTTTGGTAGGAGAGTCAATGCAGGTAGCAGTATACAGGAGAGATCCCATGTGAAGGCTACTAGATCGAACAAAGGTAGTGACTGAGGTGTGTGCTTATGTGTTGGTGAGCTGATGAGATGATCGTGAACAGGTGCTGGTGATTAATAAACAGGTGAAGGGGTGCACTGCGGTTGGCTGGGTGGTGAGCCTGACATGTTAACATAAAGTACAATATATGCTAATATGTTGCTAAACTAGTGGTGTGATATTCTAATGAGCATGTATATAAATTCCAGAAATATAAAATTTTATATATTTATTATTATTATTATTATTATTATTACAGTGAGCTGCATTTTATGAATATTTTTTCATTACTGAATGAAATGTGAGGATACATCCAATGTTGCCTTAAAATTTGCCTAAAATAAATCTTAGGAGGCAGCAGAGTTAAGCTGACTTTTTTTATTCGTTCAAAGCAGGCAGATCACTAGGTTTTGGGGCCATAGTTTGTGTGCTGTCTCATCATAGTTGATATGATGTGTTAATATAGTCTTTAAGGAGAAGACAAAACTGAACATACAATATTGATTGGTATATTAATGCTGCATGTGTTTTGAAACATTAACACACATAAATGTGCAAAATTAACATAGAGCATGATAAGGAAAAAATAAATATTTTGTAGAACATTTTTAATTCCAGATTTTATTTTATTTATTGAGGCTAAAGTATTATTTAATATGATTGATTTTAAAATATATTATATACTACCTGTTACTTTAATGCATGTCATCAAATGAGGGTCAAAACACAAAGAAAAAGCATTGCATCTCTCTCTCTCTCTCTCTCTCTCTCTCTCTCTCTCTCTCTCTTCTTTTCTTTTTTTCAGCCAACTATTTTTGTGAAACCTAGCCTTTGTAATGTTGTTTTGTCTCTGTATTTTGTTGTTTTGTATTTGGTAGTACTTTTTCATATTGGACATTGTGTGATCAGCTTTAGGATATCACACATTGGAAGTCATAAGTCTTTTATAAGCATTTTCTTGAAGTGTACAGCTACTGTGCAGCACACTTCTCCACTTAACTGCTGCATTTCTCAGACCTGCCCTAGAGCTGACTCATGAAAAATTTAGCACTTCACACATATTTTCATCTAATCTGTCCCTCTTGAGTCTTAAAAATATTACCCTCCCCCCATAAATAGATGTGCAAAAAAGAAAGGAAAGAAAAAATATCTAGTATCCATATAGATCAGATTTATTTATTATATATTTTCATGTTCTGAATCAGTGGATAGACAAAATGTTCTGAATCAGTGGATAGTCTAAATAAAATTGGCAATGCATTGGTGTACCTGTTGATAACCAATAACATATGACTTTCAATTACACCCATGCCTCACATTATTCTGTAGACAGGGTAAGATGTAACAAATAACATAAATTAATAAATAATCTAAGCTGCATAACTACAAGGACTTTTTTTCAATGCAAAATCACAGGTGATTTTACATTCAGTGACTTTCAGACATTCGTGAATTTTTAACACATGGAAAAGAGCAAATCCACCTTTTGAAATTTAATATCTTTTTTGAAGGGTGCATTAATTTTCATTTAATTAAAACAGCACATGGCATCTCACTTTGGATAAGCGTGATGCTTCTGCCCATGACAATAACCTTAGAGTTTCTTGTCTGTATGTTGTGCATCTGTGCCCCCGAAATGGATCCGTACACAGAGATGCACCGTGATGACTGCAGGTTTATTTATTTTCGTCATATGACTCCCTGCAGCTTCTATTATGTGCTAAACTGCAACACTTGACTGCTTGCGGCTCAGCAAGGAAAGTCTCTCTCTCAATCTCCCAGTCTCTTTTCTTCTCAATCGGGCCAGAAAGCTCTCCTGCAGAGGCGCAGGATTACACCCACTTGTGCTCCTTTCCTGTCATGGTTGTAAACATATTGGACCACCACCATGCACACGCCGGCGAAAATCCATGTCTCCTACTGCTTTTAGCTGACTGACAGCGGCCCAATTAGAGAAGCCCGCTGTCTCCCTCATAAAGCACAGAGACGTGCCTGAGTCAGAGTCTTCCCCACCTCTGCTGGATACTGCATGCAGATCTCTCTCCCTAATATCTAAATATAGTCCAAACCACAGAATAAAAGTGCCAGATCTGACATGAGAGAGGTGCTGAGGTGGAAACAGTGGTGTGCTGAAAGCATTAGTTAGTTTTCATGGCTGAGTGATCTTGACTAGTTGCAAAATATCAGTTCATGATAAATTAGCCTCAAAATGTCCGATTCTGTCAGATAGTACACCACTAGGCATGGCTGGAATCTGCCTCACAACAACCCTTATAGGAATATTCCAGGATGAATGCAATTGACAGCACTGGTGACATAATATTAACCCCCTGGGGTCGACCATTACCAAAAATATATATATATATATATATATATATATTTCAAAAAGCTTTCTTTTAGCAAAAGTACAATTTTTGTTACAATGAGTCAAAGGGGTAGAGATTTTGTGGTGCTGTTGCTGTGCTACAACCCATTCTCACTCCAAAGGCGTCAAAAACCGAAGCATGGTCAAGCGCCCCTAGCGTCACTTTTATGACGCCAAATGTGCCTCTCGGCGTCGAATATCGAAGCACTACGACCTTCATTGCTTTCAATGGGAAACTTTTGGCGTCAGAATTCGACACGAGGACATGAGATGTTTATCGCTATGAAATCACGTTCAAGAAGTCTCATTCAGCACACATCGCGATACTTGCTATCAGTTCCACAGTTTGGGTGAGTAGTCGTAAATACGCTCTTTTAATGCCTTTTATAAAATGTATTCTGTCTTATTTATTAATCAAATTAGTGCCATATGTTTAATCGCTGTATTATATCGGTCATCCGCGGCTGTCTTTGAGTTTCATTGCGTTTAAATAAATGAACACAGCTGCTAATTAGTCTGATTAAACTCTGTCTGTCACCTGACGTGCCATGGACCTTAGAACAGTTTTATATTATTAATTTCAGGATTAATGATGTAAGTTGTATTTGTAGTAAAATCATGGTAATCACGACACTTACAATAGTAATAAATGAAATGTGAAGTTAAAACACAGTAAACAGGACATTAGTAACTGTAACTGTAGTTTTACTATGGTATATTAATAATCAATACAACAATACAATAATCACCAAACCAGCTATGTTTGTATCACTGTAATGTTAGTGTTTTTATGTGCTTTTATATGACAGATATCACAGTAATCATATGTTCTGTACCATGCTTTTAATACCTTTTAATGTAAATCCCCCCCAAAAAAAAAATCAAATTAAAAATAAATAATAAAACATGTATTTTTCCATTTTGCAGTTCATTCATATCAGTTTATATTTATATATATATATTTATATATATATATTATATCTAAATATTTTGCTCACAGATCATTATTAACATTCTTTATATAATTCAATTTTATTTACTCTCCCCATTTTATTATTTTTAGGGCCCGAGCACCGAGGTGCGAGGACCCTCTTGTATCTGCTTTGTTTTTTATTAGGGCCCGAGCACCGATGGTGTGAGGACCCTCTTGGAATTGCTCCGTTTATTATTATTAGGGCCCGAGCACCGAGGTGCGAGGACCCTCTTGTATCTGCTTTGTTTTTTATTATTATTATTAGGGCTCAAGCCTGGAGGGCGAGAGCCCTATTGTTTTCCTTAGGATTATTTTTTATTTTTTTTTTTTTTTTCTTTATTCTTCTAATTTTTTTCCAAGGTTTCGGGGGCTTTTGGGGTCCTTAACATACTCAAAAACTCTTGAAAATTGGCACACACCTTGGAACCTGCGGCCATTAGGGCCGGGCAGAGTATGATACACGGGCGTGGCACAGGGGCTCTACAGCGCCCCCTGTAGTACTGAGGGCCATATATCATGCATACTTGCACGTATACATATGAAACTTGGTACATATATATAACTCATCAAACCAAACAACTTTCACACTGCATGTCATAAGCTCCGCCCAACAGGAAGTTGGCTATTTAGGGTTTCATGAAAAACACATGCTCTGGAATTTGATATACTCCTCTGAGGAACTCCACCCGTTCACCACAAAACTCGGTGAACACAATCTCAAGACATTGGGGATGCTAAATTGCGAAGAGATTTTTGATATCTCGAACGGTTTGCCCGTGGCGAGGCGTTGAAATTATGGCGAGAAATGAGAAACAGGAAATGTCTAATAACATTCACATACATTTCCTGAATTTGATCAAACTTAATTTGTTTGTTCGTTGTATGATACCGATCGTATATATGTGACTATTAGGAGTCAAAGTTATAGCGCCACCAACTGGCAGCAGGAAGTGAATCATTTTCAAAACGCTTTGAATTCAGCATCTTATTTTTACTTGATTTGCTTCAAACTTCATCAGAATAATGACAAAACACGGCCGAAGAAAATCTGTTGTGGGGATATTGATATCTAATATAGTGTTGCCATGGCAACGTGTCAAACTTGAATGTTCTGTTCTGGTGATTTTTAGGCAGACAACAAGCTCAGATTTACATGAAACTCGAAACAGATATCAGTATTAAAGATAGCTAAACCATGGCAAAAGCTTTGAAAAGGGCGTGGAAGAGGCACTCTATAGCGCCACCTTTTGTCAAAAGTGGGGGGGTTCGTTTTAGCTACAGACACCAAACTTGGTACATAAATTGTTCTTATCAAGACGGACAACTTTCTAATTCACAGTCATAAGCTACGATCAACAGGAAGTCGGCTATTTTGATTTGAATGTGTATTTTTGAGATTTTACAGTTGTAAAATTAATGAATACTCCTCACAGGGGAAGTACACTATACACACAAAACTTTGTCTACATGAAGAAAAAACATCGAGGAACTTAAATTGCGAACAGATTTTGGTTAGCTTGAACGGTTTTGTCGTGGTGATTTTTTGAAATGACAGTAAAAAGTGAAACATTAATCGTCTTCTATTTTTAAATTGCAGCTTCCAAACCTTTAAAAAACATTTTTCATTTAGAAAACCAGTGATTCTGAGGAAATATGCATAGTTTCATGACTTTACAGCACTGTATGATTAAAAGAAAATTAAAAAACTGTCAGACATCTGATCTCACTCTGTCACTCTGTTTGAGGAATGTATGAGTGCAGACTGTGTGTGTGTGTGAGTGTGAGTGGGGGAGGGGTGTGAGCTGAGTGGCAGACAGACAGAGAGAGAGAGAGAGAGAGAGAGAGAGACTTAAACATCTCTTTAATCACCAGAAAAAAAACTGTATTTTAAATAGTTATTTTTTTGTTGTTGTTGCTAATTGTGCTGTTATCATTACATCTTAAGAAATATCTTAGGCCTTATCCTTTTCTGACAGTTTCAGGGATTAAAAAAAATCCTAAAAAACCTTATTTGTGCTGCAAATAATAATTTCAAACTCATTTGATACTGACCTCTGTCACCCTGTGACATGACATTTATTTGAATTTACATAATCTCAAGGATGTAACAGTAAAACTGTTCAGCTCACAGATGAAGACTAAGCTTTAATGCAAGCAGAACTATTTCACAAATGCTTATAGGTTAATGAAATCATAACAAAACACTTTTAAATTATTTAAGGATTTGGTAACACTTTAAAATAATGTCTCAATTGTTAACATTAGTAAATGCATTGGTAACACTTCATAATAGCTGCAATTCTTAGCTAAGCATTAGTAAATAGTCAGTTCATGCTTTATATAGCCTTCTCCCAAAATTAATATTTTAGTAAGCATTTTATAAATACAGCTATAATTAAATTGTTCATGGTTTATATGCACATTTATTTTGAGGAGATTAAAGGCTGTAATCTCCCTAAAAAAAATGTAAAATAAAAAATAAAATAAATAAAATAAACAAACACAGAACTCATAAATATTTATTTCAAGATGCAATAAAAGAAAACTGTACACTTGAATTTATATATATATATATATATATATATATATATATATATATATATATATATATATATATATATATATATATATATATATATATATATATATATATACACACACAATTGCATAAGTTTATATTTAAAAATGTTTAGCAAGTGTACAGCTAATAATAATAATAATGCATTTTATTTAGTTTTAGCTACAGACACCAAACTCGGTACTTAAATTGTTCTTATCAAGACGGACAACTTTCTAATTCACAGTCATAAGCTACGATCAACAGGAAGTCAGCTATTTTGATTTGAATGTGTATTTTTGAGATTTTACAGTTGTGAATTAATGCATACTCCTCACATGGGAAGTACACTATACACACCAAACTTTGACTACATGAAGAAACAACATCGAGGAACTTAAATTGCGAACGGATTTTGGTTAGCTTGAACGGTTTTGACGTGGTGATTTTTTGAAATGACAGTAAGAAGGGAAACATTAATTGTATTGTATGTCTAAATTGCAGCTTCCAAACACTTCAAGGCATGTTTTCAGAGATCAAATCATTATGAGGAAATATGCATAGTTTCATGACTTTACAACACTGTATGGATAAAAGAAAAGAAAAAACTGTCAGACTTCTCAACTGACATGATCTCACTCTGGCCACTCCGTCTGTGTGAGGAAAGGGAGGGGGAGAGGGAGGGAGAGTGTGAGTGTGAGGGGGTTGGTGACTGTGAATCTTTGGTGACTGACAGTGTGTGTGGATTGTAGGGAGGGGCTGTCTGGCAGAGAGAGAGAGAGAGAGAGAGAGAGAGAGAGAGACCTAATCATTCCTTTAATAATCAGGAAAAAAAATCTATATTTTAAATTGTTATTGTTTTTGTTGTTGCTAATGGTGGTGTTTTTTTCCTTTCATTACAGGTTAAGAAATCTCTTAGGCCTTATCCTTTTCTGACAGTTTTAGGGATTTAAAAACATCCTAAGAATCCTTATTTGTGCTGCAAATAATAATTTCAAACTCATTTGATACTGACCTATGACAACCTGTGACATGACATTTATTAATCTCATGGATGTAACAGTAAAACTCTTCAACTGACAGATTAAGCTGCAATGCAAGCAAAACTATTTCACAAATGCTTATAGGTCATTAAAATCATTACAAAACACTAATAAATTATTAAAGGGTTTGGTAACACTGTATAATAATGTCTAATTTGTTAACATTAGTAAATGCATTGGTAACACTTTATAATAACTGCACTCATTAGCTAAGCATTAGTAAATAGTTCATGATTATAAAGCCTTTTCCCTTAATAATAGTCATTATTAAGCAGGAATACATCTCTAATTACATTGTTCTTGGTTTAAAAGCACATATATTACAAAGGAGATTAAAGTTTCAGTTGTCTTATAAAATAAATCAATAAACACAACCCAGTTTGATTCAGAATTCAGAAATATTTATTTCAAGATGCAATAAAAGGAAACTGTACACTTGAAAAGGTTTTGAGCGATTCTTGAAGGACTAGCATCACCTTCACTTGTACGATGGTTTGAGGAATATATCTTCCAGATAGTACCGCCGCTCCCTATATGCAGAGTATGCAGTCTTCGTAGAGCACCAACTCCCAGAGGGGGCACCAGTTGCTCAAAAAAAAAAAAAACAAATATGCGCCATTCTCCCATCCGCGTTCGCGACCACTCAATAGCATTTGAGAAGAAAGACTTGTAGTCACAAAACAACTGTAATGTGTTCATACAGGTGTCAGCTACAATGCACACCTTATACATTTTTTATACATTTTAAAATAAAGTGTTACTAAAGTTATATATATTGTTCTGTGTATGTGATTTCAAAGTCTAGATTGGTCGGATTAACCCTTTAACTGCCACATCCCTTAAAACTTGATTGTCAGAGGGTTACTGTAAATGCTTATGCCCGCTGGGCACAGTTTTCCCGATGCCACCAGGGTGGCGTTGCACTGATGGCTTGAGCCCGACATCGCTGCTTGCAGCTATATTTCTTCTTCTTCTTCTTCTTCTTCTTCTCCCGAATGAATCGCATTTTTGAGGGCTTTAACATGCTCAAAAAGTCATGAAACTTTGCACACTCGTCAAACCTGGTGAAAATTTTCGTCTGATATAGGATTCAGAAGAGGGTGTGGCAAAATGGCTCGACAGCGCCACCTATACCAAGAAAATCAACAGCCTTCCAGCTATGTTTCACGTACATGCACGAAAATTGGCACACATATGTAACACACCAATACCTACAAAAAAGACTCTTGGAGCGAAATTCTAAACCCAACAGGAAGTCGGTTATTTTTAATATTATGAGCATATTTTGTGTAATTTTGGTCATTTCCATGTGTTGTATTTTAACGAACTCCTCCTAGAGAGTTCTTCAAATCAACACCAAATTTGGTATGCCTAATCTAAAGGCCTTTGCGATGTTAAATTGCGAAGATCCTGACTTTTCGTTGAAGGGCGTGTCCGTGGCGGCCTGGCGAATTTCGATGATTCGCCATGAAAAATGAAGTTGCTATAACTCACACATACAATGAACAATCTGCCCCAAACTTCACATGTTTGATGAGACTCCGAACCTGAACAGATTGACATGCCCATATTCAGTTATAGTCATAGCGCCACCTATTGGCAACAGGAAGTGACATATTTTACGCTGCGACGAACTACTCCTAGAAATTTTATGACATCAATGTCTTTTTTGTGGTCAGTCTAATCTAAAGGCCTGTGCGATGTTCAGTTGTGAAGATCTTGAGTTTTCGTTAAAAGGCTTGTTCATGGCGCCGCGACGAAGTTCGATGTCTCGCCATGCGAATAAAAGATGTTATAACTCAGGCATAAGATGTCCGATCTTCCCCAAACTTCACATGTGTGATAAGAGTCCTGGCCTGAACAGATCTTCAGGCCAATATTCCACCGGGTGTGGCAGAATGGCTCTATAGCGCCACCTATACACTTTCAACGGAGTGCGCCTCGAGCTATGTTTCACGTACATGTACAAAAATTGGTACACACATGTAACACTCCAATACCTACAAAAAAGTCTCTTGGTACGAAATCCGGATCCCAACAGGAAGTCGGTTATTTTGAATTTTCCCTTCAAAATTGCTGTTGTTTTTGCCATTTTCAGGGGTTGTACTTTAACGAACTCCTCCTAGAGATTTATTCAGATAAACACCAAACTTGGTCAGTGTAATCTTAAGCCCTTTGCGATGTTTAATTGCGAAGATCTTGAGGTTTCGTTAAAGGGCGTGTCCATGGCGGCCTGACAAATTTCGATGTTTCGCCATGAAAAAGGAAGCTGCTGTAACTCAGACATACAATGTCCAATCTGCCTCAAACTTCACATGTTAGATAAGACTTCTGCCCTTAACAGATCTACATGCCCATATTCAGTCATAGTCATAGCGCCACCTGCTGGCAGCAGGAAGTGTCAATGTTTTACACTGCAAATAACTACTCCAAGAAATTTTATGACATCCAAATTTTATTTTGGTCAGTCTAATCTAAAGTTCTTTGCAATGTTAAATTGTGGAGATCTTGAGATTTTGTTAAAGGGTGTGTCCATGGCGCCATGACAAAATTTGATGTCTCGCCATCGGAAGAGAAGTTGTTGTAACTCAGGCATTAAATGTTCAATCTTCCCTAAACTTCACATGTTCGATAAGAGTCCTGGCCTGAACACATCTGAAGGCCAATATTCCATTATAATGACAGCGCCACCTGCTTACAACAGGAAAATTGGCAGATATATGGAATAAACTTTGACATATTCCACTTATATTTCTGAGTTTAAATGCATATTTCTCACCGTTCACATATCTACTAAAGCCACTTACTGCCGGTGAGCCCGGGTGCGAGGGCCCGTTCATCGCTGCTTGCAGCTTTAATTAGGGCCCGAGCACCGAGGTGCGAGGACCCTCTTGTATCTGCTTTGTTTTTTATTCTTCTTCTTCTTCTTCTTCTTCTTCTCCCGAATGAATCGCATTTTTGAGGGCTTTAACATGCTCAAAAAGTCATGAAACTTTGCACACGCGTCAAACCTGGTGAAAATTTTCGTCTGATATAGGATTCAGAAGAGGGTGTGGCAAAATGGCTCGACAGCGCCACCTATGCCAAGAAAATCAACAGCCTTCCAGCTATGTTTCACGTACATGCACGAAAATTGGCACACATATGTAACACACCAATACCTACAAAAAAGACTCTTGGAGCGAAATTCTAAACCCAACAGGAAGTCGGTTATTTTTAATATTATGAGCATATTTTGTGTAATTTTGGTCATTTC
Source organism: Carassius gibelio (assembly GCF_023724105.1). Taxonomy (NCBI): domain Eukaryota; kingdom Metazoa; phylum Chordata; class Actinopteri; order Cypriniformes; family Cyprinidae; genus Carassius; species Carassius gibelio. The sequence continues at coordinate 2,124,896 of NC_068409.1, read as the reverse complement.
CATGTGTTGTATTTTAACGAACTCCTCCTAGAGATTTATTCAAATCAACACCAAATTTGGTATGCCTAATCTAAAGGCCTTTGCGATGTTAAATTGCGAAGATCTTGAGTTTTCGTTGAAGGGCGTGTCCGTGGCGGCCTGGCGAATTTCGATGTTTCGCCATGAAAAATGAAGTTGCTATAACTCACACATACAATGTCCAATCTGCCCCAAACTTCATATGTTTGATGAGACTCCGAACCTGAACAGATTGACATGCCCATATTCAGTTATAGTCATAGCGCCACCTATTGGCAACAGGAAGTGACATATTTTACGCTGCGACGAACTACTCCTAGAAATTTTATGACATCAATGTCTTTTTTGTGGTCAGTCTAATCTAAAGGCCTGTGCGATGTTCAATTGTGAAGATCTTGAGTTTTCGTTAAAAGGCTTGTTCATGGCGCCGCGACGAAGTTCGATGTCTCGCCATGGGAATAAAAGATGTTATAACTCAGGCATAAAATGTCCGATCTTCCCCAAACTTCACATGTGTGATAAGAGTCCTGGCCTGAACAGATCTGCAGGCCAATATTCCAGCGGGTGTGGCAGAATGGCTCTATAGCGCCACCTATACACATTCAATGGAGTGCGCCTCGAGCTATGTTTCACGTACATGTACAAAAATTGGTACACACATGTAACACTCCAATACCTACAAAAAAGTCTCTTGGTACGAAATCCGGATCCCAACAGGAAGTCGTTATTTTTAATTTTCCCTTCAAAATTGGTGTTGTTTTTGCCATTTTCAGGGGTTGTACTTTAACGAACTCCTCCTAGAGATTTATTCAGATCAACACCAAACTTGGTCAGTGTAATCAAAAGCCATTTGCGATGTTAAATTGCGAAGGACTTGAGGTTTCGTTAAAGGGCATGTCCATGGCGGCCTGACAAATTTCGATGTTTCGCCATGAAAAAGGAAGTTGCTGTAACTCAGACATACAATGTCCAATCTGCCCCAAACTTCACATGTTGGATGAGACTCTTGACCTGAACAGATCTACATGCCCATATTCAGTTATAGTCATAGCGCCACCTATTGGCAACAGGAAGTGACATATTTTACACTGCGACAAACTATTCCTAGAGATTTTATGACATCAATGTCTTTTTTGTGGTCAGTCTAATCTGAAGGACTGTGCAATGTTAACTTGTGGAGATCTTGAGTTTTTGTTAAAGGGCGTGTCCATGGCGCCATGACGAAGTTCGATGTCTCGCCATGGGAATAAAAGATGTTATAACTCAGGCATAAAATGTCCGATCTTGCCCAAACTTCACATGTGTGATAAGGGTCCTGGCTTGAACACATCTGAAGGCCATTATTCCATTATAACGATAGCGCCACCTGCTGGCAACAGGAAGATTGGCACACATATGGAATAAACTTTGATATATTGCACTTATATTTATGAGTTTAAATGCATATTTCTCAACGTTCACCTTTTTACTAAAGCCACACGATGGCGGTGAGCCCGGGTGCGAGGGCCCGTTCATCGCTGCTTGCAGCTTTAATTAGGGCCCGAGCACCGATGGTGTGAGGACCCTCTTGGAATTGCTCCGTTTATTATTATTATTAGGGCCCGAGCACCGATGGTGTGAGGACCCTCTTGGAATTGCTCCGTTTATTATTATTATTATTATTATTATTATTATTATTATTATTATTATTATTATTATTATTCTTCTTCTCCAAAATGAATCGCATTTTTGAGGGCCTAAACATGCTCGAAAAGTCATGAAACTTTGCACACACCTCAGAACTGGCGAAAATTTACGTCTGATATGGGTTTCAGAAGTGGGTGTGGCAAAATGGCATTTTCAGGGGTTGTACTTTAACAAACTCCTCCTAAAGATTTATTCAGATCAACACCAAACCTGGTCAGTGTAATCTTAAGCCCTTTGCGATGTTAAATTGCGAAGATCTTTAGATTTCGTTAAAGGGCGTGTCCATGGCGGCCTGACAAATTTCGATGTTTCGCCATGAAAAAGGAAGTTGCTGTAACTCAGACATACAATGTCCAATCTGCCCCAAACTTCACATGTTAGATAAAACTTCTTCCCTTAACAGATCTACATGCCCACATTCAGTTATAGTCATAGCGCCACCTATTGGCAACAGGAAGTGACATGTTTTACGCTGCGACAAACTACTTCTATAATTTTTTTGAGATTAACATATATTTTGTGGTTAATCTAATCTAAAGGCCTGTGCAATGTTAACTTTTGGAGATCTTGAGTTTTTGTTAAAGGCCGTTTCCATGGCGCCATGACAAAATTTGATGTCTTGCCACAGCAAGAGAAGTTGTTGTAACTCAAGCATAAAATGTCCAATCCTCCCCAAACCTCACATGTTCGATAAAAGTCCTGCCCTGAACACATCTGAAGGCCAATATTCCATTATAATGATAGCGCCACCTGCTGGCAACGGTAAGATTAGCACATATATGGGATATACTTTGATATATTCCACTTATATTTAGGACATTAAATGCATATTTATCAACGTTCACCTTTTTACTAAAGCCACACGATGGCGGTGAGCCCGGGTGCGAGGGCCCGTTCATCGCTGCTTGCAGCTTTAATTATTATTATTATTATACTTCTCCAAAATGAATCGCATTTTTGAGGGCCTAAACATACTCAAAAAGTCATGAAACTATGCACACACCTCAGAACTGGCGAAAATTTACATCTGATATGGGTTTCAGAAGTGGGTGTGGCAAAATGGCTCGACAGCGCCACCTATACACGTTCAACGGTGTGCGCCCCGAGCTATGTTTCACGTACATGTATGAAAATCGGTACACATGTGTAACTCTCCAGTACCTACAAAAAAGTCTCTTAGAGCAAAATTCTAAACCCAACAGGAAGTCGGTTATTTTTAATATTATGAGCAAATTTTGTGTCATTTTTGCCATTTCCATGCGTTGTATTTTAACGAACTCCTCCTAGAGACTTATTCAGATCAACACCAAGTTTGGTATGCCTAATCTAAAGGCCTTTGCGATGTTAAATTGCGAAGCTTTTGAGTTTTCGTTAATGGTTGTGTCCGTGGCGGCCTGGCGAATTTCGATGATTCGCCATGAAACAGGAAGTTGCTATAACTCAGACATACAATGACCAATCTGCCCCAAACATCACATGTTTGATGAGTCTCCTGACCTGAACAGATTGACATGCCCATATTCAGTTATAGTCATAGCGCCACCTACTGGCAACAGGAAGTGACATATTTTACACTGCGATGAACTACTCCTAGAAATTTTATGACATCAATGTATTTTTTGTGGTCAGTCTAATCTAAAGGCCTGTGCGATGTTAAGTTTTGAAGATCTTGAGTTTTCGTTAAAAGGCGTGTCCATGGCGCTGTCACGAAGTTCGATGTCTCGCCATGGGAATAAAAGATGTTATAACTCAGGCATAAAATGTCCGATCTTCCCCAAACTTCACATGTGTGATAAGAGTCCTGGCCTGAACACATCTGAAGGCCAAAATTCCATCAGGTATGGCAAAATGTCTCGATAGCGCCACCTATACATTTTCAACAGAGTGCGCCTCGAGCTATGTTTCACGTACATGTACAAACATCGGTATACACATGTAACACACCAATACCTACAAAAAAGTCTCTTGGTACGAAATCCGAATCCCAACAGGAAGTCGGTTTTTTAGAATTTTCTCTGCAAAATTGGCGTTGTTTTTGACATTTTCAGGGGTTGTACTTTAACGAACTCCTCCTAGAGATTTATTCAGATCAACACCAAACCTGGTCAGTGTAATCTTAAGCCCTTTGCGATGTTAAATTGCGAAGATCTTTAGATTTCGTTAAAGGGCGTGTCCATGGTGGCCTGACAAATTTCGATGTTTCGCCATGAAAAAGGAAGTTGCTGTAACTCAGACATACAATGTCCAGTCTGCCCCAAACTTCACATGTTAGATAAGACTTCTGCCCTTAACAGATCTACATGCCCACTTTCAGTTATAATCATAGCGCCACCTATTGGCAACAGGAAGTGACATGTTTTACGCTGCGACAAACTACTCCTATAATTTTTTTAAGATTAACATATATTTTGTGGTCAGTCTAATCTAAAGGCCTGTGCAATGTTAACTTTTGGAGATCTTGAGTTTTTGTTAAAGGGCGTTTCCATGGCGCCATGACAAAATTTGATGTCTTGCCACAGCAAGAGAAGTTGTTGTAACTCAAGCATAAAATGTTCAATCTTCCCCAAACTTCTAATGTTTGATAAGAGTCCTGGCCTGAACACATCTGTAGGCCAATATTCCATTATAATGATAGCGCCACCTGCTGGCAACGGTAAGATTGGCACATATATGGGATATACTTTGATATATTCCACTTATATTTAGGACATTAAATGCATATTTCTCAACGTTCACCTTTTTACTAGAGCGATGGCGGTGAGCCCGGGTGCGAGGGCCCGTTCATCGCTGCTTGCAGCTTTAATTATTATTATTATTCTTCTTCTCTAAGATGAATCGCATTTTTGAGGGCCTAAACATGCTCGAAAAGTCATGAAACTTTGCACACACCTCAGAACTGGCAAAAATTTACGTCTGATATGGGTTTCAGAAGTGGGTGTGGCAAAATGGCTCAACAGCGCCACCTATACACGTTCAACGGTGTGCGCCTCGAGCTACGTTTCATGTACATGTATGAAAATCGGTATACACATGTAACTCTCCAATACCTACAAAAAAGTCTCTTGGAGCAAAATCCGAAACCAGACAGGAAGTCGGTTATTTCTAATATTATGAGCAAATTTTGTGTCATTTTTGTCATTTCCATGCGTTGTATTTTAACGAACTCCTCCTAGAGATTAATTCAGATCAACACCAAATTTGGTATGCCTAATCTAAAGGCCTTTGCGATGTTAAATTGCGAAGCTTTTGAGTTTTCGTTGAAGGGCCTGTGTGTGGCGGCCTGGCGAATTTCGATGATTCGCCATGAAACAGGAAGTTGCTATAACTCAGACATACAATGACCAATCTGCCCCAAACTTCACATGTTTGATGAGACTCCTGTCCTGAACAGTTTGACATGACCATATTCAGTTATAGTCATAGCGCCACCTATTGGCAACAGGAAGTGACATATTTTACGCTGCGACAAACTACTCCTAGAAATTTTTGACATCAATGTCTTTTTTGTCGTCAGTCTAATCTAAAGGCCTGTAAGATGTTAAATTGAGAAGATCTTGAGTTTTCGTTAAAGGGCGTGTCCATGGCGCCATGTCAAAGTTCGATGTCTCGCCATGGGAGTAGAAGTTGTTGTAACTCAGTCATAAAATATCAGATCTTGCCCAAACTTCAAATGTTTGATAAGAGTCCTGACCTGAACACATCTGGAGGCTAATATTCCATTGGGTGTGGCAAAATGGCTCGATAGCGCCACCTATACATTTTCAATGGAGTGCGCCTCGAGCTACATGTCATGTACATGTACGAAAATCGGTTAACATATGTAACACACCAATAGCTACAAAAAAGTCTCCTGGTACGAAATCCGAATCCCAACAGGAAGTCGGTTATTTTTAATTTTCCCTGCAAAATTGGTGTTGTTTTTGTCATTTTCAGGGGTTGTATTTTAACGAACTCCTCCTAGAGATTTATTCAGATCAACACCAAACTTGGTCAGTGTAATCTAAAGCCCTTTGCGATGTTAAATTGCGAAGGAATTGAGGTTTCGTTAAAGGGCGTGTCCATGGCGGCCTGACAAATTTCGATGATTCGCCATGAAAAATGATGGTGCTATAACTCACACATACAATGTCCAATCTGCCCCAAACTTCACATTTTTGATAAGACTCTTCACCTGAACAGATCTACATGCCAATATTCAGTTATAGTCATAGCGCCACCTATTGGCAACTGGAAGTGACATATTTTACACTGAGACAAACTACTCCTAGAAATTTTATGACATCAATGTCTTTTTTGTGGTCAGTCTAATCTAAAGACCTGTGTGATGTTTAGTTGTGAAGATCTTGAGTTTTTGTTAAAAGGCATGTCCATGTCGCCATGACGAAGTTCGATGTCTCGCCATGGGAATAAAAGATGTTATAACTCAGGCATAAAATGTCCGATCTTGCCCAAACTTCACATGTGTGATAAGAGTCCTGGCTTGAACACATCTGAAGGCCAATATTCCATTATAACGATAGCGCCACCTGCTGGCAACAGGAAGATTGGCACACATATGGAATAAACTTTGATATATTGCACTTATATTTATGAGTTTAAATGCATATTTCTCAACGTTCACCTTTTTACTAAAGCCACACGATGGCAGTGAGCCCGGGTGCGAGGGCCCGTTCATCGCTGCTTGCAGCTTTAATTAGGGCCCGAGCACCGATGGTGTGAGGACCCTATTGTATCTGCTCTGTTTATTATTATTATTCTTATTCTTCCGCTTCTCCAAAATGAATCGCATTTTTGAGGACTTAAACATGCTCAAAAAGTCATGAAACTTTGCACACGCGTAAAACCAGGTGAAAATTTTCGTCTGATATAGGATTCAGAAGAGGGTGTGGCAAAATGGCTCGACAGCGCCACCTATACGAAGAAAATCAACAGCCTTCGAGCTATGTTTCACGTACATGCACGAAAATTGGCACACATATGTAACACACCAATACCTACAAAAAAGACTCTTGGAGCAAAATTCTAAAACCAACAGGAAGTCGGTTATTTGTAATATTATGAGCAAATTTTGTGTCATTTTGGTCATTTCCATATGTTGTATTTTAACGAACTCCTCCTAGAGATTTCTTCAAATCAACACCAAATTTGGTATGCCTAATCTAAAGGCCTTTGCGATGTTAAATTGCGAAGATCTTGAGTTTTCGTTGAAGGGCGTGTCCGTGGCGGCCTGGCGAATTTCGATGATTCGCCATGAAAAATGAAGTTGCTATAACTCAGACATACAATGTCCAATCTGCCCCAAACTTCACATGTTTGATGAGACTCCGAACCTGAACAGATTGACATGCCCATATTCAGTTATAGTCATAGCGCCACCTATTGGCAACAGGAAGTGACATATTTTACGCTGCGACAAACTACTCCTAGAAATTTTATGACATCAGTGTCTTTTTTGTAGTCAGTCTAATCTAAAGGCCTGTGCGATGTTCAGTTGTGAAGATCTTGAGTTTTCGTTAAAAGGCTTGTTCATGGCGCCGTGACGAAGTTCAATGTCTCGCCATGGGAATAAAAGATGTTATAACTCAGGCATAAAATGTCCGATCTTCCCCAAACTTCACATGTGTGATAAGAGTCCTGGCCTGAACAGATCTGCAGGCCAATATTCCATCGGGTGTGGCAGTATGGCTCTATAGTGCCACCTATACACTTTCAACGGAGTGCGCCTCGAGCTATGTTTCACGTACATGTACAAAAATTGGTACACACATGTAACACTCCAATACCTACAAAAAAGTCTCTTGGTACGAAATCCGGATCCCAACAGGAAGTCGGTTATTTTGAATTTTCCCTTCAAAATTGGTGTTGTTTTTGCCATTTTCAGGGGTTGTATTTTAACGAACTCCTCCTAGAGATTTATTCAGATCAACACCAAACTTGGTCAGTGTAATCTAAAGCCCTTTGCGATAATAAATTGCGAAGGACTTGAGGTTTCGTTAAAGGGCGGGTCCATGGCGGCCTGACAAATTTCGATGTTTCGCCATGAAAAAGGAAGTTGCTGTAACTCAGACATACAATGTCCAATCTGCCCCAAACTTCACATGTTGGATAAGACTCTTGACCTGAACAGATCTACATGCCAATATTCAGTTATAGTCATAGCGCCACCTATTGGCAACAGGAAGTTACATATTTTACACTGCGACAAACTACTCCTAGAAATTTTATGACATCAATGTCTTTTTTGTGGTCAGTCTAATCTAAAGACCTGTGTGATGTTTAGTTGTGAAGATCTTGAGTTTTTGTTAAAAGGTGTGTCCATGGCGCTGTGATGAAGTTCGATGTCTCGCCATGGGAATAAAAGATGTTATAACTCAGGCATAAAATGTCTGATCTTGCCCAAACTTCACTTGTGTGATAAGGGTCCTGGCCTAAACAGATCTGAAGGCCAATATTCCATCGAATGTGGCAAAATGGCTCGATAGCGCCACCTATACACTTTCAACGGAGTGCGTATACACTTTAAACGGAGTGCGCCTCGAGCTATGTTTCACGTACATGTACAAAAATCGGTACACACATGTAACACACCGATATCTACGAAAAAGTCTCTTGGTACGAAATCCGAATCCCAACAGGAAGTCAGTTATTTCGAATTTTCTCTGCAAAATTAGTGTTGTTTTGGCCATTTTCAGGGGTTGGACTTTAACGAACTCCTCCTAGAGATTTATTCAGATCAACACCAAACTTGGTCAGTGTAATCTAAAGCCTTTTGCGATCTAAAATTGCGAAGATCTTGAGGTTTCGTTAAAGGGCGTGTCCATGGCGGCCTGACAAATTTCGATGTTTCGCCATGAAATAGGATGTTGTTGTAACTCAGGCATAAAATGTCCAATCCTCTCCAAACCTCACATGTTCGACAAAAGTCCTGCCCTGAACACATCTGAAGGCCAATATTCCACTATAATGATAGCGCCACCTGCTGGCAACAGGAAGATTGGCACATGTATGGAATAAACATTGATATATTCTACTTATATTTATGAGTTTAAACGCATATTTCTCACCGTTCACCTATTAACTAAAGCCACTCGCTGCCGGTGAGCCCGGGTGCGAGGGCCCGTTCATCGCTGCTTGCAGCTTTAATTAGGGCTCAAGCCCGAAGGGGCGAAGAGCCCTATTGTTCTTCTAAGGATTATTCTTATTATTTTTTTTATTTTTTATTTAACCTTCCGGGGGTTTTTAGGGGCCTTAACATGCTCAAAAACTCTTGAAAATTGGCACACACATTGGAATCTGCGGCCATCAGGATGCCGCAGAGGCTGGGACCCGGGAGTGGCACAGGGACTCTACAGCGCCCCCTGGAACACCTTCAGAAATCTTGAACCATAGCTCACACAGACTTGCATGTATTTATATGAAACTCGGTACACTTATAGATCTCATTGAGCCGAACAACTTTCACACTTTATGTCATAGGCTCCGCCCAACAGGAAGTCAGCTATTCAGGGCTGTTTAAAAAAAGCATGCTCTGGAATTTGAAATACTCCTCTGAGGTTTTCAACCCGTTCGCCACGAAACTCGGTGAACATGATCTCAAGACATTGGGGACGAAAAATTGCGAGGGGATTTTTGATATCTTGAACGGTTTGCCCGTAGCGAGGCGTGGAAATTATGGCGAGAAATGAGAAACAGGAAATGTCTAATAACATCCACATACATTTCCTGAATTTGATCAAACTTCATTGGTTTGTTCGTTGTATGATACCGATCGTATATATGTGACTATTAAGAGTCAACGTTATAGCGCCACCAACTGGCAGCAGGAAGTGAGTCATTTTCAAAATGTTTTGAATTCAGCATCTTATTTTTACTCGATTTACTTAAAACTTCATCAGAATAATGACAAAACACGGCCGATGTAAATCTGTTGTGGGGATATTGATATCTGATATGGCGTTGCCATGGCAACGTGTCAAACTTGAATGTTCTGTTATGATGAGTTTGAGGCAGACACCAACCTCAGATTTACATGAAACTAAAAACACATATCAGTATTAGTGATAGCTAGACAATGGGAAAAGCTTTTAAAAGGGCGTGAAGGAGGCATGCTATAGCGCCACCTTTTGTCAAAAGTGGGGGGTTTAGTTTTAGCTACAGACACCAAACTTGGTACATAAATTGTTCTTATCAAGACGGACAACTTTCTAATTCACAGTCATCAGCTACGACCAACAGGAAGTCGGCTATTTTGATTTGAATATTTAAATTGAGCTCTGATTTAATACATTCTCCTCAGAGGAAATGTTCACTATACTCACCAAACTTTGTCTACATGTTGAAAAAACATTGAGGAACTTAAATTGCGAACGGATTTTGGTTAGCTTGAACCGTTTTGTCGTGGTGATTTTTTGAAATGACAGTAAAAAGGGAATCATTAATTGTCTTGTATTTTTAAATTGCAGCTTCCAAACACTTAAAAAAAATACATCTTCATACAGAGATCAAATCATTCTGAGGACATATGCATAGTTTCATGACCTTACAACACTGTATGATTAAAAGAAAATTAAAAAAAAACTGTCAGACATCTCAACTCACTCTGTCCCTCTGTTTGAGCAATGTATGTGTGCTGACTGAGTGCATGTGTGTGTGTGAGTGTGTGTGTGTGAGTGGGGGATGGGCATGAGCTGAGTGGCAGACACAATGAGAGAGAGAGAGAGAGAGACTTAATCATCTGTTTAATCACCAGAAAAAAAATGTATTTTAAATTGTTATTTTTTGTTGCTGTTGCTAACATTGCTGTTTTCATTACAGCTTAAGAAATCTCTTAGGCCTTATCCTTTTCTGACAGTTTCAGGAATTAAAAACAAAATTCTAATAATACTTATTTGTGCTGCAAATAATAATTTCAACTCATTTGATACTGACCTATTCCATCCTGTGACATGACATGTATCTACATTTTTAAAATCTCATGGATGTAACAGTAAAACTGTTCAGTTCACAGATCAAGACTAAGCTTCTTTCACAAATGCTTATAAGTCATTAAAGGATTTAATAACACTGTAAAATAATGTCTAATTTGTTAACATTAGTAAATGCATTGGTAACACTTTATAATAACTGCACTCATTAGTAAATAGTCAGTTTATGCTTTATAAAGCCTTGTCCCAATATTAATAGTCAGTAGTAAGCAGTTTATAAATACAGCTATAAATAGCTTGTTCTTGGTTTATAAGCACATTTATTAAAAAGGAGAGTAATCTTTTCAGTTATCTTCCTATGAAAAATAAAACAAATAAAAAAAAAACAAACAACAACACAGATTGATACAGAACTCAGAAATTTTATTGTGGATTTATGATAAAATCAGCATGTAAAAATGAATTCATACTCCTCCGAGAAGACATAAGTAGTTCACACCAAACTTTTTCAACATGATGCTAATATACTGAAGATGTTTAAAGCGATTTATTAAAGTAACATAAAAAAATACAATAGTTATTTTACGATATCTTTAAAATTTTTCATTTCAACTCTTCATAATTTTTTTATATATGTAGAAGTCATCATTTGAAGGAAGCACAGTAAGTTTCATAGCTTTATCATTTTCAAGAGCCAGCATAAAATTAAAACTATCATAACTTATAAATCAAGCTTGCAATTCTTAGTACCAATAATGGCCACCAGATGGAGCTATATGATTACTTTTAAATAATTATTGTAGAAACGAGTATGATTTAAATCATTTATAGAAATCTTTCAAAGAAAAATAATATGAATTTTATGTATTTACTGATAAAATGACCCTCACTTAATTAGAATAACAAGCTGAAGTATTGTGAACTGTATATTAAGAAATAATTCTTTATAGGCTTTATGGACAGATAAGTTTTGAGTGACTCTTGAAGGTTCAGCCCCACATCCTCTTTTACCACTGTTTAAAGAATTTATCTTACAGAACAGGTGCGAATGAATTTTGGATAGCTTGAATGGTTTTGTCGTGGTGATTTATTGAAATAACAGTAAAAAAGTAACCAGTAAATGTCTTTTTATTTTTTTAAAGTGCAGCTTCTAAACACTTCAAAAAAATGTACACATAGAAGACAAGTCATTCTGAGGAAATATGCATAGTTTCATGACTATACAACGCTATATGGATGATAGAAAATTAAAAAACTATCAAACATCTGATGTAACTCTGTCCCTCTGTCACTGTGGGTAATGTGTGTGTGTGTGTGTGTGTGTGTGTGTGTGTGTGTGTGTGTGTGTGTGTTAAGTGAATTAGGTGTGAAACTATCAGGGTGCATTTAGTCTCCAGCCAGTGTTGTAGTCGAGACCAGCTCATTCGAGTCCGAGTCCAGATCGAGTCCAGAGAGGGTCGAGTCCGAGTCAAGACCGAGTTCAGAAAGGGTCGAGTCCGAGTCAAGACCGAGTTCAGAAAGGGTCGAGTCCGAGTCAAGACCGAGACCAGAGAGATTGGGTCTGAGACAAGACCTAAAGAAATCTTCAAGAGTATGTCAAATGTTTCGTGGAAACAATAAAGGTTAAAAGGGCCACATAGTATGTGGTGCAAAGGTAATTTTATTAGTATTATGAAGTGTTACTTGTCAATATTAAGTGCTCATTTTCACATAACATCGTTGTACCACTATAAACATCCATATAACCTTTCTAGTACACATAATATTACTGTACGACTCTATATTGTAATTCTACATAACACTTCTAATACAAGTAACATTACTGTACCACTATACCTGTAAATGTTCAACTGTAACAGCTTTTACATAACTTTTAACCTTGAAGCTTAACTAATGACTGCTAATATCCTTACATTGTATTGGATTATGTGCACTTTAGATGTTGTGAAGATTAAAAATGGGCATAATTACTTTTCAAAAAAATAAGTGAGGAGACCATCCTGCTACCCAACCAAGCACGATGTGGTCTCATGATCAATCCACCCCGACTAAAAACTCTCTCTATTGGTGCAGAGGAAGCGGGGACTGACAAAAGTTACCATTTTATCACTTTCTGTAACAGCAACGGATAATCTAATGCTAATTTCCCTGGATGGTGCGTTTTAATGCAGGGTAAAATATACACTAGTCAAAGTTTTTTTAGTTACGGAGGGCATACACACAAGAGCCGAGTGACTGTCCAGGAAAATTTCATCCAAAAGTGTGTATGTGCCAGGGGAAGAAAGCTGGATGAAATGCAATATAAGTTCAATGCCTTCTGTCAGACATTTTTTGGGGGGGAGATGTTTAGTGTTGAGACAGTCAGTCTGTGTCTGTATTCATTATATAATTTAATTAAACAATATTTGTTTTTTTTCTGTGACCATTTTGTCCTACTTTGTAAAAATAACACAGTTGAGAGAAATAATGTAGCAATGTGGCTTTCTGGAAAGCGGGATCACTACAGGCGGATGGCAGGAGGGTAACTTAAGGCCGGTGACACACTGGCTGCGTGGCGTCTCTACTGCGTGCCAGAAAAGGGTGGCTGCTTCGCGTTTTCTGTGTCTTTACACACCAGAAGCGTGCCTGCATGCGGCGCTTGGCGCGCTGCTGCTGCTGTAGGTGACATAGAGGGAGGCCGTCAAAAAACCAGGCTCTTGTCTTCATGACAACGATATCAAATTTATTTTTTTATTTTTTTACACACCTACTGATAAGACACCGTCAACAGTATTGACGGCAAAATAGAGTATGTTTGACAGGTGCAATATTTGAAAATCGATCATTATTAATTTATTTTTAAAGTTACATTTATATCTGAATTTATGTCAACCTATAGACTTTCAAATATCAAAATGTCATGAATTTAATATGCATTTGTGTACAAAATGACATATAAACATATTTTCCTAGTATATTTTGCCTGGAAACGCTTCCAACATGCACGCGTGTCGCGTGAAAAATAGGCGTCGGTTCTATTTCTAGCATGCACGGGTTTTCCGCGCGTCTCACGCAGGCAGTCTGCAAGATCTAACCTGTTAACATGGGAGCCGAATTAAAAACAGACACGCCACGCAGCTGAGGCGCTTGCGCCATGCATCCAGTGTGTCGCTGGCCTAACGTCTCACGTCAAAAGAAAATCACCAGTCATTGGATGTGTCAATCATACATCAATTTAAATAAACATTAACATACAGTAATAATCATGAAATATTTTGATTGGGACTCGAGTGGACTCGGGCATAAGTCCGATTCCTAATATGTTCGAGTCCGAGTCAATACCGAGTCAAAATGCACACGAGTCCATGACAAGACCGAGACCATTAAAATACGGTCTCGAGACCGAGTCCAAGACCGAGTCCGAGTCTCGAGTACTCAACACTGTCTCCAGCGCCAACATTTTACAGAACTGCCACTTTCCTGGAGTCTCCAGAATTACTCTGTGTCAGGTTCTGAGATATCTAAGATTCAAAAAAATGATTTAATTAGAATACCATGAAGTATTGTGAAATACTATATATTAAGACTTTATATATAGGCTTTATGAACAGATTAGAGTGACTCGTGAAGGACCAGCACCACCTCCTCTTGTCCGATGGTTTGAGGAATATATCTTCCAGAATCCGGGATTAAGATTTAGGAGCTCTTTTTTATTCCACCTCCTTTCCTGAAAGTCTGTCTTGCAGAATTGACTAAAAATTAATCTTCACATTAATTTCTAATTATTTTGCAATTCTTTTTGTCAGTTCTTCTTGACCTGTTTTTTTCTTCTTCTTTTCTGACCTCATGACTCAGTCAGCATTTTTTGTACAATGGTCAAGTCTTAACTTATCAATTTCTGTATTGCATTTGTGTTTGATATTTCTCACAGGCTTTACAGAGTTAAAACTCTTTTTTTAGCGCATTTCATCTGTAAAAGAAAACATGCCCAATAATTCTGCACACATGAATATAAGGAGTTTTTCTCTTCCAGCTTTCCTGGACTATTGTATAGCACTCATAAATGATTAAATAAAAAATAATGGTAGTTATTAAGATTGATATGGTTTGGAATTGGTAAAATGTGCTTGGAAAAAAATCACAATAAAACAATGTTTTAATGTTTAAGTTTGGAATATTAACTGACATGAATGAATGCTATATAAATATTGTTCATGTTAACATAATGTTTAGAAATGAAATATTATTGTGAAGTGTCACTAAAGTTATATATATTGTTCTGTGAATGTGATTTTAAAGTCTTGATGATTCGGATTAACCCTTTAACTGCCATATTCTTTAAAACCTCACTGCCAGAGGGATATTGTGAATGCATGTGCCCGCTGGGCACAGTTTACCTGATGCCACCGGGGGTGGCGATGGCATTGGTGGCTTGAGCCCGCCATCGCTGCTTGCAGCTATATTTATTATTCTTCTTCTTCTTCTTCTTCTTCTTCTCCAGAATGAATCGCATTTTTGAGGGCTTTAACATGCTCAAAAAGTCATTAAACTTTGCACACTCGTCAAACCTGGTGAAAATTTTCGTCTGATATAGGATTCAGAAGAGGGTGTGGCAAAATGGCTCGACAGCGCCACCTATACCAAGAAAATCAACAGCCTTCCAGCTATGTTTCACGTACATGCACGAAAATTGGCACACATATGTAACACACCAATACCTACAAAAAAGACTCTTGGAGCGAAATTCTAAACCCAACAGGAAGTCGGTTATTTGTAATATTATGAGCATATTTTGTGTAATTTTGGTCATTTCCATGGGTTGTATTTTAACGAACTCCTCCTAGAGAGTTCTTCAAATCAACACCAAATTTGGTATGCCTAATCTAAAGGCCTTTGCGATGTTAAATTGCGAAGATCCTGACTTTTCGTTGAAGGGCGTGTCCGTGGCGGCCTGGCGAATTTCGATGATTCGCCATGAAAAATGAAGTTGCTATAACTCACACATACAATGACCAATCTGCCCCAAACTTCACATGTTTGATGAGACTCCGAACCTGAACAGATTGACATGCCCATATTCAGTTATAGTCATAGTGCCACCTATTGGCAACAGGAAGTGACATATTTTACGCTGCGAAGAACTACTCCTAGAAATTTTATGACATCAATGTCTTTTTTGTGGTCAGTCTAATCTAAAGGCCTGTGCGATGTTCAGTTGTGAAGATCTTGAGTTTTCGTTAAAAGGCTTGTTCATGGCGCCGCGACGAAGTTCGATGTCTCGCCATGCGAATAAAAGATGTTATAACTCAGGCATAAGATGTCCGATCTTCCCCAAACTTCACATGTGTGATAAGAGTCCTGGCCTGAACAGATCTTCAGGCCAATATTCCACCGGGTGTGGCAGAATGGCTCTATAGCGCCACCTATACACTTTCAACGGAGTGCGCCTCGAGCTATGTTTCACGTACATGTACAAAAATTGGTACACACATGTAACACTCCAATACCTACAAAAAAGTCTCTTGGTACGAAATCCGGATCCCAACAGGAAGTCGGTTATTTTGAATTTTCCCTTCAAAATTGCTGTTGTTTTTGCCATTTTCAGGGGTTGTACTTTAACGAACTCCTCCTAGAGATTTATTCAGATCAACACCAAACTTGGTCAGTGTAATCTAAAGCCCTTTGCGATAATGAATTGCGAAGGACTTGACGTTTCGTTAAAGGGCGGGTCCATGGCGGCCTGACAAATTTCGATGTTTCGCCATGAAAAAGGAAGTTGCTGTAACTCAGACATACAATGTCCAATCTGCCCCAAACTTCACATGTTGGATGAGACTCTTGACCTGAACAGATCTACATGCCAATGTTCAGTTATAGTCATAGCGCCACCTATTGGCAACAGGAAGTGACATATTTTACACTGTGACAAACTACTCCTAGAAATTTGATGACATCAATGTCTTTTTTTGTGGTCAGTCTAATCTAAAGACCTGTGTGATGTTTAGTTGTGAAGATCTTGAGTTTTTGTTAAAAGGCGTGTCCATGGCGCCGTGACGAAGTTCGATGTCTCGCCATGGGAATAAAAGATGTTTTAACTCAGGCATAAAATGTCCGATCTTGATCAAACTTCACATGTGTGATAAGGGTCCTGGCCTGAACAGATCTGAAGGCCAATATTCCATCGGGTGTGGCAAAATGGCTCGATAGCGCCACCTATACACTTTCAACGGAGTGCGTATTCACTTTCAACGGAGTGCGTCTCGAGCTATGTTTCATGTACATGTACAAAAATCAGTACACACATGTAACACACCAATATCTACGAAAAAGTCTCTTGGTACAAAATCCGAATCCCAACAGGAAGTCAGTTATTTAGAATTTTCTCTGCAAAATTGGCGTTGTTTTTGCCATTTTCAGGGGTTGTACTTTAGCAAACTCCTCCTAGAGATTTATTCAGATCAACACCAAACTTGGTCAGTTAAATCTTAAGGCCTTTGAGATGTTAAATGGTGAATATCTTGAGGTTTCGTTAAAGGGCGTGTCCATGGTGGCCTGACAAATTTCGATGTTTCGCCATGAAAAGGAAGTTGCTGTAACTCAGACATACAATGTCCAATCTGCCCCAAACTTCACATGTTAGATAAGACTTCTGCCCTTAACAGATCTACATGCCTATTTTCAGTTATAGTCATAGCGCCACCTGCTGGCAACAGGAAGTGACATGTTTTAGGCTGCGACAAACTACTCCTAGAATTTTTTTGAGATTAAAGTATTTTTTGTAGTCAGTCTAATCTAAAGGCCTGTGCAATGTTAACTTGTGGAGATCTTGAGTTTTTGTTAAAGGGCGTGTCCATGGCGCCATGACAAATTTTGATGTCTCGCCACAGTAAGAGAAGTTGTTGGAACTCAGGCATAATTTGTTCAGTCTTCCCCAAACCTCACATGTTCGATAAGAGTCCTGCCCTAAACACATTTGAAGGCCAATATTCCATTATAATGAGAACACCACCTGCTGGCAACAGGAAGATTGGCACATATATGGAGTAAACTTTGATATATTCCACTTATATTTATGAGTTTAAATGCATATTTCTCATCGTTCACCTAATTAATAAAGCCACTCGCTGGCGGTGAGCCCGGGTGCGAGGGCCCGTTCATCGCTGCTTGCAGCTTTAATTATTTTTATTTTTAGCTGAAAAGACATAAAGGCAGTCAGCCCAGTGGTGTTTCTGGAGAGGGATTCCTTCAGAAATGGAGAAGACAGAAAGCTGTGGAGGCAGATATATGCAGCAGTAAGTCTGTGATAGTTTGTCTCTTTTATCAAACATTCCTGCTGTTATAATTTGTACAGCATTTGTTGTTTCTTAAACTGTTGCACTGTCCAAATACCCACACTTGCCATCTTTGCACTTGACCACTTGATTACTTATTTGAAGTCTTTCCTGTATTTGGCCTAGTGTTCGAGTGAGCATGATAACCACAAGTGTGTGTCGAACTTTTCATGACCTGATGACTGTGTTTCCCAATCCTGATCCTGGAGAACCCCAGCACTGCACGGTTTTGGTGTCTCTCTTATCTGCCTTGGAGTCTTCACTGATGAGCTGATGAGTTGAATCAGGTGTGTTTGATCAGGGAGACATCTCAAATGTGCAGTGTTGGGGTTCTCCAGGACCAGGATTGGGAGCCACTGCCTTATGGGACACTTATGTGTTTACAGAGATTTTTAATAACTAATTATCAATATTTCACATACTGTACATTGGACAGCTTCCCATGACCTCTTGTGAGATCTCGGCAAAAAGTCTGACGATTTATTCCAAAACATGATGCATGATGGGATACACTAAGCTTTGTATAGCGCTCCGGAGCAGTATTGGAGAGGTTTAGTGTGTGTTAAGGACGCTGTGCTTTGGCATTATTAAGACCGGGGACAGTCTCGTTCACACACTGTCACGTACACACACTCTCAAGTGGCCAAGACTGCAAGTGTGGGTATCTGGACAGGGTCAAAGTCTTAAAAATGATCCCTAAACACATCACAGTCTTAATAATCCAGTTTAACACTTGTATGATATTGTACAAGCCCCAGGACAGCCTCATCTGACACTATCAAAAGAATTCATATGACTATAGCTTGCTATTAATTACTTGCTTTCAATAATGGATGCATTTAACTTTTAATTATACAGCATCTTTACAGAGGTGTAATGTACAAGTTGCACGTAATTAATAATATTTCCTTCTTTCTGTCTTACAGGATTTTTTGCAGATAATCCTAATGCTGTTCTTCTTTTTCAGGTCTAAAATATCAAGCTCAACAGCTCACTCAAGAGCCAACCCTCACAAACCTTCCTAAAAACTAAAAGAGCTATTACTGAGTCTCAGCGAATCTTGCCATGATCAGCTCTTCCCAGGTACATTTGTTTAGAATATTTTTTTAAATCAACATTTACTCCTCAAATGCTTTGGTCTGAATCTTACTTTAAATTAACTTAATTATGTTTAATGAGCAATATTAATTGCACACAGAGTAAGTAGAGATTATCTCGTATCACAGAAGAGAAGGAAGACCAAGGAAATGATATGCTCAGGATGAGAAATGAAGACGGCCATCTTGAGCTCAAACAAACAGAAGTCTTCTGGTATGTGTGTATTGAAGCAATGCTGTGTTATACAACATTTTATGATGATCTCTCACAGAACTGGTCATGTCAGCCTTGATTTCTTTTTTTACTATTACAATTACAGCATGTTAGCAAAGTGTGACTGGACATTTTTAATATTATGTTTTTAAAAACACACCACCTGTTTTAAAAGTAGACAAGTATCATGAAATTGGTTTAGTTGATATAAACACCAATGTACATTATTTCATTGTTTTCTAAATGTTATTTTATAAATTGTGAATTGATAGTGGATTGGTTTGAAGCCAGGCCTTACACTGCACAGACTAAAACACATTTGTGAGAGAAGTCAGGAACTTTGGAGAAAGATTCTAGAGGAAGAAAACACATTTACTGCAACAATAGATGAATTCTAGAGTCTCTGAGAACTACACATGCTAATGCAGTCTCATGAGCAAGTCCTTTGCCTCTGTAACTTTTTCTTAATTCTTTAATTTTTATTGCAGTATTTTAATTTGTGCAGATGATCTCATCAGCCAAATGAGGGGTTTTGACCAAGTGATGCTCTTGAAAGGAGTGAAAGAAGAGGATGTGCTAAATTCTCTTCAGAGAAAAAGCTTCTCAAAAGGTCTCAAAACAGCTTGAAGAATGGTAAGTGTACAGTACTACAAGGGTCATAGTTGCTCACACTGCTAAAATCACACAGAACATAAGCTGAGCTCTCTGTCCATTAAACAACTTCATCTGGATTGTTTGTTTCACTTTGACCAGGTCTGGGATGTTAGGACTGAGAGATCCTCTGGCTGAGAACAAGCTACACCACATCAGTGCTGGATATCAGCCACAAACTGTTTCCAGACACGAGAGAAGAAGAACACGATGGGGAGATGAAACCAGTTTAGATGTGATGATGGGAATCATTATTTTCTGGAACAGTATCTCATGTCTTATATGTATCACATGATCTGTATCACAGTTGACTGGATGGGACTGTGTGACTTTTAAGGACATTTCATCACTCATCTGTGTGAACTGATTTATATATGAGGTTAATGTATTTTTGATGATAATTATTTTCATTGAATCTTATTCGTCTTGATGCTACTTTATCAACTTTATAGTCTATGCTTCAATAAAATGAAAATGGTGAATATTGTGTTCTGAAGATTCTTGGTAAATACATCATTTTACTAGGTAGGCTCATATGTGTTTATTTTAGACTTGGAAAAACTACATATTAATTATTGGGATTATTTTTTTATTTAAGACATAAACATTTTTGATCGGATTAATAACATCTGGGACATCAGTACACCAGAAAGTAATTTTTTTATATTTTAGTAACAAATATGCAATTTTTTTAGTGAAATAAAGGGAGTTACGAGATTAACTATTCTGCATTACAAGATGGTGCCATGGGCTTTATAGTTACAAACACTTGAGGGATAACTGAGAATGTATCAGGAATGATCAATGGGATCTTGTACTGCATTAAAACCAAGAGCACACACATGATGTCCAGCACATGAGGAGCAAGATACGGGGGTGAGGAGGACATTTTTACACTGATTTTTGCTAAATAGTTATATATATATATATATATATATATATATATATATATATATATATATATATATATATATATAAATTAATATTCTTAGCACTGCATGAATTTGTCCTTGTGTAATAGTGAAGTATCACAATGTGTATACATTGTCCTTGATTACTGCTTTACAGGTGGGGAATAGATAAAGGCAAGTTGTTGCAGGTTCATCCATTATATTTCTTGCCATATACTTCAAAAATCAAATAAATAATCTATTATTTTCATTATTAAATCATTTCTTTCTAATTTTTCAATGTTTCATCAGATGGCCTCACAATGTCCTGTCAAAAGGTATAATAGTCATGATGAATAGAATAGAAAACAGAGGACTGTGAAAACTGTCAGATATAAATGTGACTCAGCTCAGTTTGTTGTCCATGATGAGGAGAATACATATATGTAGGTTTTACTGCCCTTCTACCCCCAGGGGCCCAGTAGCACCCCCCGGAAGAGCCCAAAACTGTACATTTCAAATGGCTGTAAATCAGAGTCCAATTAACATATCAAAGAGAAAATGGGCAGGATTATTACTTATGCTATGCTGATAAAATAATGTTGAGCTCAGTTTTCAGAAATAAATGGAAAGCTGACATAAAGGCATTTTAAATATTGCTCACTGTAAAATACCACATTTCAGCCTGCCTCTCAAATATATCATAGAGGTTTGCACAATAAACATATTTAGATATCCAGTTTTCCTTAAAATAAATAATTTATTTTGTTTCGTTAATAAAAAGTTTTAAACTACATTACCCACAAGCCTCCGTCGTTCTATCTATGCAAAGGCAACACTAGGGGGCTGTTTTTTGTAGTTCATTGAAGTTATGCTTAGGGTTAGGATTAGGATCTCGCTAAAGATGTCATTTTTGTCAAGATAGCAACACTTCATTGTTGACTTAATATATTACTAATGTGATGATAGCAGCAAAACATACTTTTTTACATGATGCGCTGTTTAATATGGGTTAAAAGATAGTCCAACCACAGACTGTCCTGAAAATTCATAGCCAATGACATCAAAGCTGAGCAGCAGCGTCACACTTCCTTATCCATGTATGACCGACGTCTTTCGTTTTTCGGCTGAAGGGATAGATTCGGTTAACAATAGATTAAGCTTGCTACTTATTAGATTTGGTTTTATTAACGTCTTCACCTTCCTCCGTTGTACAGCTTGACAAACATTGGGCAATATTGATGTGCACATTCCCAGCAGTCGCAGTTGTATCCAACAGACATATTCCTCTATAATAAATATAAGACACATTTTTAAGATTTGTATTTTTTTTTTTTGACCAAAGACAAATATATTTACTAATCAAATGACGTGCTTCTAAAATTTACATTGTATATTACATTGTGTTTTAAAGTTAAAATTGTTCACATTTGTGTTTCTGTGATTTACCATTCTCTACCATTTGAACTCTAGGAATAAAAACTGAAATTATAAATGAATGAATGAATGAACAAATAAATACATAAAGCATAATAAACATGCATATTTTTGTAAGGATCTTCCATTATTTATTTATATGTCAAACTCATTTAAAGACAACATGCCCAAATTACTACACTGCATCCTCTGTCACCAAGCTCGTTTTTGCCACCATAAAGAATAAAAAGGCAGTTATGTTGTAAACATTAACTATTTTCAGTATGCAAATGAAAATGCTTTTATTAAAAAACAAAACAGTAAATACAGTATGTCTTTCAGAGAACACTGGAAAAAGTGTTGTGACCAAAATGTTATACAACACAATGTAAATGTTTCAAACTCACAAAAAAACACCATGAAGACATGCATGTCAAGTGTGCAATATATTTTTAATATGGAGCGCTTTTTTTAACTATTGTTTTCATCACTGGTTCTGTAATGTATTCATTATGAGCTTATAATTAAAACAAAGTTACATCTTCTGCAAAAATCAAACCACTGCAAAGTCTAATCACTGATCCAGGGACCATTTCTGTGTGTGTGGGTGATAAAGAGTAAACGAGGTGAGTCCTTGTGCATGATGGAGCTACAGCGTTATCCTCAAACAATCCTGTAAGACAGAAAGGAAGGAAATATTAAATTACATTCAACTTATACATTACACTGTGTTTTGTTTAGACCATAAAAGCAGCCTCTGTAAAAACTTGAGAGTGTGTGTACGTGACAGTGTGTGAACGAGACTGTCCCCGGTCTTAATAATGGCAAAGCACAGCGTCCTTAACACACACTAAACCTCTCCAATACTGCTCCGGAGCGCTATACAAAGCTTAGTGTATCCCATCATGCATCATGTTTTGGAATAAATCGTCAGACTTTTTGCCGAGATCTCACAAGAGGTCATGGGAAGCTGTCCAATGTACAGTATGTGAAATATTGATAATTAGTTATTAAAAATCTCTGTAAACACATAAGTGTCCCATAAGGCAGTGGCTCCCAATCCTGGTCCTGGAGAACCCCAACACTGCACATTTGAGATGTCTCCCTGATCAAACACACCTGATTCAACTCATCAGCTCATCAGTGAAGACTCCAAGGCAGATAAGAGAGACACCAAAACCGTGCAGTGCTGGGGTTCTCCAGGATCAGGATTGGGAAACACAGTCATCAGGTCATGAAAAGTTCGACACACACTTGTGGTTATCATGCTCACTCGAACACTAGGCCAAATACAGGAAAGACTTCAAATAAGTAATCAAGTGGTCAAGTGCAAAGATGGCAAGTGTGGGTATTTGGACAGTGCAACAGTTTAAGAAACAACAAATGCTGTACAAATTATAACAGCAGGAATGTTTGATAAAAGAGACAAACTATCACAGACTTACTGCTGCATATATCTGCCTCCACAGCTTTCTGTCTTCTCCATTTCTGAAGGACTCCCTCTCCAGAAACACCACTGGGCTGACTGCCTTTATGTCTTTTCAGCTAAAAATAAAAATAAAAATAATAAAATGGGGAGAGTAAATAAAATTGAATTATATAAAGAATGTTAATAATGATCTGTGAGCAAAATATTTAGATATAATAAATATATATAAATATATATATATATAAATATAAACTGATATGAATGAACTGCAAAATGGAAAAATACATGTTTTATTTATTTTTAATTTGATTTTTTTTGGGGGGGGATTTACATTAAAAGGTATTAAAAGCATGGTACAGAACATATGATTACTGTGATATCTGTCATATAAAAGCACATAAAAACACTAACATTACTGTGATACAAACATAGCTGGTTTGGTGATTATTGTATTGTTGTATTGATTATTAATATACCATAGTAAAACTACAGTTACAGTTACTAATGTCCTGTTTACTGTGTTTTAACTTCACATTTCATTTATTACTATTGTAAGTGTCGTGATTACCATGATTTTACTACAAATACAACTTACATCATTAATCCTGAAATTAATAATATAAAACTGTTCTAAGGTCCATGGCACGTCAGGTGACAGACAGAGTTTAATCAGACTAATTAGCAGCTGTGTTCATTTATTTAAACGCAATGAAACTCAAAGACAGCCGCAGATGACCGATATAATACAGCGATTAAACATATGGCACTAATTTGATTAATAAATAAGACAGAATACATTTTATAAAAGGCATTAAAAGAGCGTATTTACGACTACTCACCCAAACTGTGGAACTGATAGCAAGTATCGCGATGTGTGCTGAATGAGACTTCTTGAACGTGATTTCATAGCGATAAACATCTCATGTCCTCGTGTCAAATTCTGACGCCAAAAGTTTCCCATTGAAAGCAATGAAGGTCGTAGTGCTTCGATATTCGACGCCGAGAGGCACATTTGGCGTCATAAAAGTGACGCTAGGGGCGCTTGACCATGCTTCGGTTTTTGACGCCTTTGGAGTGAGAATGGGTTGTGTGCTAAACGGTCACAAAAACGTACCTCTTGCACATTTTTAAGCATTGTGGTTTAAAAACAAGTTATGTTAAGCCATTGAAATGCAATTAGCAGTGAAAGAGAACTCGTGAAGATGGTGTTCAAAGAGTGCAGAAGTATTGAACAGAGTTATTTTTAATAACACTTTATAGGACTTGAACGATTAAACACTTAAATACACAAACTGTGCAAAGCCATGATCATATTTTGCGCATGTTTTGCGCAGCTTGTCTTTGAACAACGAGTGTAGTAGTAAATGCTGCTCCATGTGAAATTGTGCAGGTGATGGAGATTTACAGCTGATTACTGAACCGGCTTTACTGACAAGATGCACATTAAATATCGTATGCGATTTATCATGCAGCCATATTAAATACACAAACTTGTATGTGTCAAAATGACTTTATTTGCAACTATACTAAAACAGTAATTTAGTTCTTAGGTGAAAGCAATCCGCTCAGAAAGTAAATTGGATCCGGGCAGCTCTTAAACTGACAGCAGTCTAATATTCCTGTCATTCATGTTAATCAAACCACAAAAGAGAGTAAATCCATACTAAATCACTTTCGTTTATACTGTACATGTGTTTACTTTATACAGTATGTAGCATTTCTTATTTGTTTGTTCTACTGTAGTTTATTTATTTTTTTAGGCTAGTATTAGTTTATGTTTAACACTGGACTTTAAGCAACTTGGGCTATGAGCTTCTTCACCCTTCCTCCAGACTCGAGGACCTTGGTTTCCAAATGAAATACAAAACTTACTCTCATCTGAAAAGAGGAGTTTGGACCACTGGGCAACAGTCCAGTTTCTCCTTCTCCTTAACCCAGGTAAGACACCTCTGACATTAAAATATGACACAAATGTCACTGTAAAGCCACTGTAACACATGACCTCCTGTGGCCTGTCAAATTAACTTTGAGTTGTGAGGCCGTCACTTTTGCAGTACAATAAACAAATAAAAAACAAAACAAATAAAAAACATTTTTTTCCCTCAAAATGGATTATAAGTTGTCACTGACAGCAATTGCAAACATGTGTAACTTATAAACTCTGAGCCATGCCTACTTGAACAATTATTTAGCAGCTGAACCATCCCTCACATCAGGGAATACGGCTTCTCAATCAGTCACACTTTGTATAGGTGCTATATGGCTCGTTTTACTGGCAACCACTTACTGGTGGGGTTTGTGCATTATTTTGGAGTCAGGTACCTCCATGACAGTTTTTATGTCTACAGAGGGAGAGATTTAGAGCCTGTATGGTCACACTGAATTAGAATCGATGACAGATGACACAAAGACAGATGTTAGTGCATCAGACATATATCTTGGCACTGACTTGCTGTTGAGTTGTTCATAAATCTACCGTAGGTTGCTGAAGACCACACACGAAACACTCTAATGGTCATGTGTTGGTCCTGTATTCATACACAAAAATACCTGTATATGTGGTCACCATTACATTAAATAGAAACACCTGACTATGACCTTGTGTAAAGGCTTTAATTTTATCTCATGTTCTCATAAGGTCTCTGTTCTAAAACAGTCAACTTTATGGCTACTGTCTACATCTGCATTTCCATTTAAAAGTAGCATTCTGATTGAAGTGAAATGTAATAAGTAACTGTTTTGTAACTCAGTGAATCATGCAAGTAGCTTTCTCAATGGGTAAGTTTAGTCACAATAGATTCCAGAAGAATTGAGATGTTGCTAATTACAGTCAGAAAATAGCATAAAAATCATAGTACAAAAAAATCATGCTTAGGAACAACATTTCTCTTGCTTTGTCTGCCATCTTTGAGGAACTTTAGGATTGATTTCCCCTGGAAATATGCAATGTTACTTTTTAATTCTCAGGATTTATTTAAAATAAATGTATCTGTATGTAAAATGAATATTATATAATGAATATATATATATCTTAAAACGTAATGCTACTACTGCTAATATTAATGAATCTTTATTTTTAATGGAATAATCACATTTGTTTTATTTTAACCTCTGTTGTGCAGCACTTTGTTTGCCAAAAAATAAAGAGGATTTAATTTTAATTTTATTAGGATAAATTAAAGTAATGTTTAATGCCTTCATCTGATTACCAGAAAAAAAATAAAAATAAAAAAAAGAAGAAGAACATTTTATAGTTCCCTATTATTGTTCAAAAAAAGGACCCTATAGGTTTTATTATTTTTATTATTATTAATTCACCATTTGTAAACTGATGTTAACTTTTCTTTTATGTATATATATATATATATATATATATATATATATATATATATATATATATATATATATATATATATATATATATATATAATGTAACATCCAGCCCCAGTGTTTGGCTAGTTGGGGTAAAATTGCTGTGATATAGATTCAGTTATCACAAATTATAGTGCCTGTGACTCTCATAAGCTGAATAAAATGTCAGTTCCCTGTCAAGGGGACTTCGAACTGCGTCCTTTGAAGGGACACTATGGGGAACACCTCGTCATGACCTGTGTCTGAAGCAAGTGTTGGCCGGCGACAGCCTCTGACGTCGCTACCGGCGCGACTATAAATAAGCGCCCGTAGGACCCGTCACTTATCTTCTTCGTCTTCATTGACTGTTTTGTTTGAAGCGTGCATCTGAGAAACGACCAGAATGGTAAGAGCGATCTATTAACATTATCATGGCATCCACTAGCAAGGCGTTTAAACAGTGTGTGCATCCATGTCAGCATTATTTGACACCTGATGACACACACAGTCTTTGCGTCTCTTGTTTGGGCGAAGAGCACGCGCGCAATGTCCTTGAGGGGGCAATCTGTGCGCACTGCGAGCGTTTTTCTGTGGAAAAGCTCCGCTCTCGTTTGTCATCTGGATCTCATGGCTCAGGACCCGCCGTTGCCGAGGCACGGAGGAGAATAAGCTCGTGGGGATCACAGGTGGATCTCCCTGAGGTGTTTAGAGAGGGACTTTTCCTCTCACACTCTCCGGCAGCAAACGAGAGCGAACTTCGAGAGGAAGATGCGTTGTCATTAACCCTTTCTGACACTGAAGTAAGTGCTCTGCTGGGTTCTACCCTGAAAGAGCAGGAGATATTTGAGAGTGGCGAAGAAGCTGAGGATGAGCCACTCATTTCTTCTGCTCTGCGTATGGGGAGCTGTTAGAGGTTATGGATCGCGCCGCGGCAAAATAAAAATAAATAAACTTGCCATGGAAGCGTGCCAGAAAGGTAACGTTGCGAGGTAGCCTCAATGAGTGTTATTTTTCTGACCATAGCCCGCCAGCCCAGGTGAGCCTCCCATTCTTCCCTGAATTACATGCAGAAGTCGAAAAGGAATAGAAGAGGCCGTTTTTCTCTCGCATCCATCGGTTTCAGCATACGAGTTATGCTGGTATCGATGGCATGCACGAGGACGGCTATGAGAGGATGACCCCTGTAGAAGAGATGCTGGCTTGCTATCTCTCAGTGGGGGAACATCCTCTCTAAAATCTCCCTCTTTGCCATCTAAGCCCTTCCAGGATACATCCCGCTTAAATGGTAAATCATACGCAGCAGCAGAGCCCGAACAACAAAGGGGTCCTGGCCCATCTCGATCTGAGGATCGAAGACGGGCGCAGAAGGCTAGTGTCGCGGCTCGCGCTCCTCCCCCGCCTGAGGGCAGGGGCAAGAGGAATCGCGGGTCACGAAGAGGTAAGCAGGGTCTGAGGGATGTGATTCAGACGGGGCAGCGTTCTCGTCCGGATCAGAGCGATACCTAGGAGTTCGTCACTTCCTTTTGGATGTTTTTAAATTCTGTTTCATTTCTCCCCTGCCTATTTCCCCTGTAGCCACCAGCGCTCCACCTGATCGGGGTTAGGTGGAAAGTTTCTCACATAACAGTCTCCTATCCTGGACCTGTTATGTTTTTGGTTGGTCCTATTTTCATAGTGACCACCTTACTGACGGTCCGGACCAAAAGGGGGCGCCCCGTAAAGCGGGACTCAAGTACAGGAGGGTGGGTGAGTATGTAACCCTTTCTGCTTATGGGTGTTATGTTGCTGGTGGTTATGTCCTCCAATTGCTCTGCTCCCGGGCCATTCCATGTACGAGCTGCTCTATCAGAGTACCACAAGAGCCCCTCCTTTGTGACAGGCAAGACTTGGTAATAAACAGTGCTAAGTTCTTAGCCGTATCCCTTTAAAGGAATCTTTCCAAGCCTTCAGCTCTACCCCGGGCCGAGGCCCTTCAGGTAAGTTGGATATGTAGCTTAGGCCTCTGGCCATAAGGGATAATGTCATGGACAGCCGTCGAACCGTCCCAGGGGCGACTCCCTGTGAAATGGTAGAGTTGGTACTTAGTGTTTGCCATGATTCTGGCCTGCACTCCCCTCAGCATGGTGGCGTGGGTATACTGTTCCCCATAGTGTCCCTTCAGAGGACGCAGTTCGAAGTTCCCTTGACAGGGAACGTCTCAGGTTACGAATGCAACCATGGTTCCCTGAGAGGGAACGAGACACTGCAACCTCTAGCTCCCTGCCATGCTTCGGATGCAAGCTTCACGAAGAAGATAAGTGACGGGTCCTACGGGCGCGTATTTATAGTCACGCCGGTAGCAACGTCAGAGGCTGTCGCCGGCCAACACTTTGGCGTTTTTCAAAGTATGCTTCAGACACGGGTCACGACGAGGTGTTCCCCATAGTGTCCCTTCAGAGGACGCAGTGTCTCGTTCCCTCTCAGGGAACCATGGTTACATTCATAACCTGCAATGTTTTTTTTTTTATTTTACAGTCATGCAATCATACTGCAGACTATATACTGTAGTTGTGTCAGAAGCGTGTGTATGATGTTTTCAAATATTGAGGCAGCTCTGTAGGTTATAGAACATAGCCATTATCTCACTATAACCCACAATGAGTGAATGTGTGTGTGCTACAGTGTGTGTGTGTGTGTGTGATAACACACATCAGATGCCTGTCAGAGAGGTGTGGGGTCCAGCCGAGAGTGGGCCATTGGATGAGAGGAGTTCAGCTGTAGCTATGATTGAGAGTGGCCATTGGGGACTGTCACCATGTTGATCAAACTATACAGAATGAAGAAAGCATGATGGACCTGTCAGGTCTCAGCTCTAACTGAGAACTGAGGGATTATGGGAGAAGTAATGTTACCTTGATGTATTTTTCAATCTCCTTATAGTGAAGCTGCTGTAGTTTCCTGAGTGCACAGGGCTCTTTGAGCCATGTGACTTTGTCTAACAAATATTAATCATCACAGGAGAGATGAACACATTAGTATTTGTAATATTTTCAGGTGGAATTATACAAGCACTTAATAGCTTCAAACCCAGGACATGCATAAATAAATTTAATATTCTTTATAATACTGCAGCATATTGTACATTTAATATCCTTTATCATTCACTAGCAGCAGTGTCAAAGAAAGACTTTAGTGCTGACATAACAGTTTTTTTTTTTTTCTGGATTCCACATTAATGGTTGTTCTAAGTTTTAATAAAGAAAAGGGCTGTTTAATCTATCGAAGTAATATAACTTTGTACAAAACAATAATAAAAAAAAAATTGTGTCCTACAAAATGTTTTACTTCCCCCCTTTGAATGTCAGCGTCATTTTTCTGTATACTGTTTTATGATTTAATACAAATTTGTTCAAAAAAAAAAACAAAAAAAAAACAAAAAACATCATTTTTCATTATTTTGAACTGAGAACTCTACACTTTGTTTAAAAAATAACAGTTTTTTTGTGAATCTTACGTCTGTTTTTATATTGTATGTTTAAATCTTAAATATCTATTTCTTACCACTTTTTTATTTTATTTTAATTTTTAAATATTTTTTTAACACTTTATTATTGTCTCTTATTTGCGGACACATTATTAGTAACCTAAACTAACATTTTAAGTTAAATGTTTTGACAGTGCTCATTTTGATAGTAAAATAAATTATTTACTTGTTTGCTAATAAAGCATATTGAGTGTCTTTCTTTTTTGCGCCAATGTTTTTAAGATATTGAAAAAAATAATTGTCATGGCATGTCAAAACTTCTTCAGTGCCCCCAAACCCCCTCCGATACCAGAGGGTTAATATTTTAGGACATTAAAAATCGAGTAAAATATGTAAATATATATTTGTACTTTTAGTCATAATTAATTTGTTTACGTCCAAATCAAAGCATATTCAAAAACCTTAACTAGCATTATAATTTGAATGAAAAAAAAAATGTCTTCTGTAATGTCACTTATTTTCCTCTCTAAAGTGACTAGGGGGCCCTGCTAAGTTTGGCAGTTTGAGATAATGATCTGTAAGTGTAACAGATGAAAGGAACAGCACTTATGTGCACATTAAATGAGTAACAAGATTCGGGAGAATCGCGTCAGATACTTAGCCTAATCAACACCGGTGGACCACAATCAAGTAATCAATACCATAGTATAAATAGCGCTGACTTACCTCTATATTTTATTTATTTATTTCATTATAATTACTATTATTTTTCCAGATCTGCCGCAATTTGCCGGCCCCATGATCACTCCTACCCCACCTAACATGGCCGCCGAGCACCAATCGTTATCGCGACAGCTGCGCTTCTCGACCAGCCACACGTTGTGGCCAATAGACCGTGCAAAGCCCAGAGCTCGCCTCACTCGACACCACCATTTTCCCGCCCAAGACCCGGCTCTCCTCGAGCGCTGGATCGCAGCAGCAGCAGGCATTCAACCAGCCTGAGCCACTCCCCAGATCTCAGCCTTTCACCACGGCTTTCCAGCCACAGCGCAGTTGAGGCCGCCTCCGCTAGAGGAGCAGAACGTGCGTTGTAAATCAACACATTTTCAGGTGAAGATGCAAAATACAGGCTTCACGGCTATAGTTTGGTAAACGATGTTATGATGTAATTCTGTCAGATGACGATGCCATTTTAAACCACAAAGCCAAGGCATTTTTGCCTTACTGTGCATGTTTAAACCTCACCGAGATGATACAGACATACGTTTCATGCAATTCCTCTGGCAGGATTAATTTATTTAGGGAAATATTTCACCATTTACTGGTGTGATCACTCAGGATATATCTTAAATGCAAACTGCCCTTTGCCGCAGGACAGCAATTTTGATTAAATTTTATGTTGTCTTTTTTAGTACCGTAATATAAAAAGCATGCAAAGTAAATATCATTAGAAACTGTGTGAAAGTTGAATAGCACATAACTGCAAATTAACGTTACTGCTATAAACGTGTCTATTGTTACAATGTCTTACAAGACTAAACACGCTTCATCATTTTCAAAGCCACAGCCACAGCCACAGTCCATACTACAATGCAAAAACAGCATTCCAATTTATCTGCTCTGGAGAGAGTGTGAAAAGGCTGGAAGGCCAAAACGAGAGGAAAAGATGATTTTCCAACAGGAACTTATTAATGTGGACAAGGCCTGAGGAATCGTCAAATCAGGCAACAGATTGTTAAGCCGGCAACACAGTAGGCTACCCAGGCATTTTGAGCTTGCCCTGTCAAATGTTACTTACCCTTCTACTTTCCCACATCCAACAACTACAACAGCCGAAGCTAACACAAAGCTGTTTCTACTTGCAACACTGTCCCGCAGATCCCAGCATTTCCATCCTGTTACTCTTAACCCCCTTTTTACTTTCCAGCATCCTCCAGCTCACATAGCAGACATTAGCATAAGGCTGCCTCTGCTAGCAGTGCAGGCTACACAGGTTCTCCAAGACATCGCACACCATTTTCCCTACAACCCCCTTCCCTACTCACGCCATTTAGCCCCACAGTTTAACCCCAGTGCGAGGCTGCCTTCGCTAATGCCACAGGCCTCGATGCCCGCCATTCACCCTGACTTTCCCGCTCTTTCTTTCACTTCCGGAGCCGTCTCAAGCATGAGCATGCCTCCGCAAGCGTTGAGCACATCTCCGCAAGCGGCTCAAGCAGCTATTTTTCCTCTTCCTCTCATGCTCCACTTTACCTCTCCATGTTCTGTCACACCCTAACCATCCTTCACCACTCCCTGTAGCCAGCAACATCATGGCTCAGATTTTGTCTGAAGTCAGAGGGCTCCAACTGCATTTCCCCACTGTCACAGCAGTGCCCGCCACCCCCCAGGAGCCTTTTCCCATATTTCCTGCTCCCGCAGGAGCCTTTTCTCTATTTCCCCACTGCCGCAGCAGTGTCAAGTCAAGTCAAGTCACCTTTATTTATATAGCGCTTTAAACAATATACATTGCGTCAAAGCAACTGAACAACATTCAATAGGAAAACAGTGTGTCAATAATACAAAATGACAGTTAAAGGCAGTTCATCATTGAATTAAGTGATGTCATCTCTGTTCAGTTTAAATAGTGGCTTTGCATTTATTTGCAATCAAGTCAACAATATCGCTTTAGATGAAGTGACCTCTATCTATATTTCTCCACAGCCGCAGAAATGTCGGCTCCCACAGTAGCCTTTTCCATCCTTACCTACTGCCACAGCAGTATAAAAAAGAAAAAAGAAAAAAAAAGCTTGACACTATTCTCCAGGCAGTTTCTCCCAGAACCCTCCAGTCATACGTGACTGAGTGGAGAAGTGTCAAGGCATTTCACTTCACTTATAACATTCCGTTCTCTGATTTTTCCCTACTCTCCATCACCACTTTCATTTCATTTCTCAATGGTGCCAAGGGTCTCCAAGTCGGTTCTATCAAAGGCTACCTGAGTCCAGATTTTATTTTATTTATTTTTTTATTTTTTTTTACAAACTGATGTTCGGTGCTCCTTCACCCGAAATAATTCGCAAACCTCCCTCTTGATAAAGAGATCCAGCGATTCCAGCCCACCCATCCCAACACTAGACAACCTATAGCGCTAGACATCCTCACAAAATGTATCTACACCCTCCACACAAATTACCAACCCCTCAGCATAGCTCACACGTTCAACGCCATGTTCATTTTAGCTTTTTCGTTTTCTTATGTGCTCGGAGCTCAGGATCTCTTCAAATTTCAATCCAAAATCAACCCTACCATATCAGACCTAACCGTACTCGAAGACGAAACAATCGCTTTTAATCGAACAAAGCATGACAGACCAAGTCTAGAAAGGTCATTTTATTTACATTTCCAATCTCCCCTCTTATATACCTACGGTCCATGAATTCTCAGGCAAATCTCAGCACAAACCACTATTCATAGACAACTCTAAAAAACCACTCACTCAATTCTGGTTCCAAAAATAGCTCAGATGCATCCTGCAATTATCGGGTGTCTCAGCAAACAATTTCTCCACCCATTCTTTTCGTATCGGAGCAGCAACTTCAGCAGCCCAAAAAGGCATCTCCAAGCAGCAGATCCTAACTCTTGGAAGATGGTCTTCAGAATCGTACCAAAGCTATATCAGAACTAACCAGTTCCACATAAAGAAAGCCCACCAAACCCATATTGATCACCAAAATATATAAGAAGAAAGAATAATAAAAAAAAATAATAATAAAAAATAATTTTGATCGGCAAGACGTACCCAACCGATATCGCAAGCATTAAGCTCCCACCGAACAACGGTGATATATTCACTACTAAACAACCTCGTCTTTTCTATTCTACAGCCAGCAAGGCTTACCCATCCATTTCCAGGAGCCCGAGCTCCACTCGGATGTCTTGGCAAGACAACTGTTACCTTTTCTTTCTTTTTTTGTCGGTTGCCAAACCGATCAACCTAATATGCATGTACCAACCTCCCAAGGGAGGCTGGCGAAAGCCTCCTTTCCCAGTCTACGGTTGTTGAGGCTCACCCATCCGATGCCGCAAGTATCAAGCCCCCATTGGACATCGGCGAGAGTCTCACGGGCACACAAAACCTACCTTTTCCATCCTACGGTTGTTGAGGCTTACCCATCTTATGTAGTGAGTTGCGAGCTCCCATAAGACATTGGCGAGAGCCTCACTGCCACACAACTTTATCTTTTCCGTCTTACATCTGGAGAGGCTTACCCGTTCGATGCGTGTGCTCCCTTCGGACTTCGACGAGAGCCTCCCAGCTAGACAACCTTAATTTTTCCTTTTCTACGGTCAGCGAGGCTTACCCATTCAATGTGTGTGCTCCCTTCAGACTTCTGGCATGAATCTCCTGGCCAGACAAATTTTACCTTTCCATTCTACGGTTGGCGATACTTACCTGTCTGATGTGTGTACTCTCTTCGTATGGAATTGGAGGATTCATGGGCCCTCTCAGTCAGCTATTTGACCTTCGCCCACTAAATAGCAGGGGCTTATCATCCAGTAGGGCCCGTACAACCACACTGCTCCTTCTCATCGGTCGGTAGGGCTCACCATTCCAATGCTGTGAGCTCCCGTTGAGCATCAGCTCCAGCCATACCGACCGGGCACCCCTAACCATGTAGTCCAGTACCTGAAGCCGGTAGGGCCTACCCTTCCAATGCCTAAGTCGCTCCCACAGGAGTACTTATGCTCTTCCAGCCTGCTTACCAGCTGACTCCACAGAAAAAATAAATCAGCCCCCACCAGTACTCAATGCTATTTTTGGGGGACACTCTTAATCTGGCGGCTGCCCATTTATTCAATTGCTTTTGGGGGGGGTAGTCTAGGTTCGGGCTATTCTCGAGCTCAGAGCCCTTTCCTGGACAGCATACCAAATACGCATACCATACCTCAGCTAATTATGTATAATTATGTATTGACTGCCTTTCCACTTACTGTCCTCGTAAACCAGGGTTCTTCTTCTGAAAACAAAGTATTGAAACATTGGCACCCCCCATACTGTGCATTCTTGTTTCTCCTCTATGCCCCACGAGGTGTGCTGTGATTGGCCAGCTATACAGTGCATTGTGATTGGCCGAATACCTGAAGCATGTGACGAAAATGTTACACCCCCGACCATACTGTGATGCTGTGTCCCAGTCGCATCATTGAAATCCATTATAAACAAGGCATTTGTTGCATCCAGTGGGTACATAATTACAAATTATAAGGACTTATACTGTCTTTTTACGCATTGCCTGTCTTCGCTCCGCATAAATATAAAACCATGTCTGCATTTGTGATTGGAGAAACTACAAACAACAAACACTACACTACACTGCTCAAAACTCGCATTTGAATCATCAGTGGCAAATATCAGTGGCTCTCTCAGGATCAGGAAATCCTGAGCGGAAGACAGCTTGAGTGAGAGGTGGTCAGTGGGCTTGAGTGAGGATCGGCTAGCAGATTTTAAGAAGAAGCGGATGGGGGCTTGTGGAAACCACATGTCACGACCCCAGGCTGGACTCCACTGCTTCCACAGTGAAAGCCAATCCAGCAATCCACAGCGTAAAGTTTATGTATTTCCTCATCAACCAGAATGGATCAGCTCTATAGGCAAGACGAAGCAGATATCATCTTCTTTTGGAAGGCCAAACAAAGTAGTCTTGCTTTCACAACGAAACATATAAGATATGGTGCCGGCAGCAACAACAATGCTACAGCGAGAATAAAAGTTATGCCTTCTTTCTTTGCATTAACATTTGGAAGGCATTATGCAAATCTTCCAACATCGTAACATAGAGATGTGAGGGTGTGTTTGAATGAGCCATTTTAGGGGGGCGTGGTTGACTCTTAACTTTTTTATAGAATATCTCTTTGGGTTTTGAGACTTTAGTCTTTGCAACTTTACAGACAATCATTATGCTCCAAGAGCTTATAACACTCCAAAGAGATAGGGAAAAAAAATTAATTACATCATATGACCCCTTTAAGAGCTGATTTTTTGGAAAATGAAAGAACATGTATATTCAGTTTATAAGATATACAGAGCCTGTGAGGATGGATAACGTCTCGGTTACGTATGGTAACCCTCGTTCCCTGAAGGAGGGAACGGAGACGCCACGTCGGATGACCGACGAATATGGGATATCGCTTCGATAGACCAATCTACTTCGAGTGTAAACTAAACGAGCCAATGCACATTGGCATGCAATTATTGCATCCAGCTGCCGCTGATCACTGCGTGAGTATAAGAGGGCAGCAGGTGCAATGCATACCAGTTTTTCGCTGAGGAGCCGAGCCGGGAACCCGGCAGCTCAGCGGCGGTACAGCAACCATGGCGACGGGACGTGGCGTCTCCGTTCCCTCCTTCAGGGAACGAGGGTTACCATACGTAACCGAGACGTTCCCTTTCAGTCGGTCACTCTCGACGCCACGTCGGATGACCGACGAATATGGGATCCCTATCAAAGCGCCATGGGTGCTGCCCCTTCCAGTGCCCTGTGCGAGCCGCCTGCGCCCCTATTAGGTGTAGGCCGGGGCTCAGAACAAGTAGCTCCACTCACCACTGTCAAAGCACTACCTCACTGGGTGAGATTGGATAACACTGGGAAAACGTACCCGGTCCGCTTGGAGCCGGGACGCTGCGGAAGCCCCATCCTTCCCGAAGGAGG
This sequence comes from Carassius gibelio, assembly GCF_023724105.1. Lineage (NCBI taxonomy): Eukaryota > Metazoa > Chordata > Actinopteri > Cypriniformes > Cyprinidae > Carassius > Carassius gibelio. The sequence continues at coordinate 2,087,755 of NC_068409.1, read as the reverse complement.
TCTCGGAGGCAAATACACATATAGCATCCGTTTAGGAGTATACGGAGAAATTTGAGGTGATTAAAACCCTCTTGGGAAGGCAGAAGTCTGCTGGGGAAACACGGGCTCTAAGGCTATACCGTGGACTATACACATACGAGTACCGCTTAGGTCTCAATATGGAGCCCAGCCTTCCATGGTTCTCACGGATTCATCATGAAGGCCTGGCGCCGGACGTTCCGCCGCGTCCAGCTGCCTAGGGTGATGGAGGATCTCAACAGGGTCTACAGTACGGACACTCTGGAGCAGTTTTAGCAAGCCGACACTAACCGGGGCCTCTCAGTGCCACTACCCGTTTGAGGTGAGAACACAGGAGGATACCGGCTCTACACGAAGGCTATAGAACCTAGCGAACGTGTTAGGGGTCGCCCAGCCCGCAGCTCTACAAATATCTGTCAGCGAGGCACCACGAGCCAGCGCCCAGGAGGAAGCAACACTTCTAGTTGAGTGAGTGAGCAACCTGAACGGGCAGGGCACATCCTGAGCCTGATAAGCCAGGGTTATGGCATCCACAATCCAGTGGGCCATCCTCTGCTTAGAGACGGCATTCCCCTTCTGCCGGCCTCCGTAACAGACAAAGAGCTGGTCTGAGGTCCTGAAGCTTTGCGTCCGGTCCACGTAGCACCTTAATGCTCGAACAGGACAAAGCAAAGCCAGGGCTGGGTCTGCCTCCTCCAGGGGCAGCGCTTGCAGGTTCACCACTTGGTCTTTGAAGGATGTAGTGGGAACCTTGGGCACGTAGCCAGGCCGGGGCCTCAGGATTACCTGGGAGTCAGCCGGCCCAAACTCTAGGCACGAATCGTCGACCGAGAATGCATGCAGGTCCCCTAACCTCTTGATGGAGGCCAGTGCAAGCAGGAGCACAGTTTTCAATGAAAGAAACTTTAGCTCAACTGAATGCAAAGGCTCGAATGGGGCCTGCTGTAGTGATTTAAGCACTAGAGACAGGTCCCAAGAGGGTATACAGGGGGGCCGGGATGGATTTAACCTCCTGGCCCCTCTAAGGAACCTGATGATGAGGTCATGCTTACCCAAAGACTTCCCATTCACAGGGTCATGGTACGCAGCAATAGCGGCAACCTGGACTTTGAGGGTGGAGGGAGACAGCCTTCGCTCCAACCCTTGCTGCAAAAAGGATAGCACGGCCGCAATCGGGCATCTTCGGGGGTCTTCTCGGCGAGAAGAACACCACTCAACGAACAGGTTCCACTTCAAGGCATAGGCGTGTCTCGTAGACGGTGCTCTTGCCGAAGTGATGGTGTTAACTACCTCTTGGGGTAGGTCACCTAGAACCTCCGCGTCCCGTCCAGGGACCAAACATGGAGTTTCCAAAGGTCTGGACGCGGGTGCCAAATGGTGCCCCGTCTCTGAGTCAGTAAATCCCTCCTCAGAGGAACCAGCCAAGGAGGGGCTGTCGAGAGGAGCACTAGTTCGGGGAACCAGGTCCGAGTAGGCCAATATGGCGCTACTAGTAAGACTTGCTCCTCGTCCTCCTGGACTTTGCACAACGTCTGTGCGAGAAGGCTCACTGGGGGAAACGCATACTTGCGTAGGTCCCGCGGCCAGCTGTGTGCCAGTGCGTCCGTGCCGAGAGTTCCCTCGGTCAGGGAGTAGAAAGCCTGGCAGTGAGAGGTCTCTGGAGCAGCAAACAGGTCTACCTGAGCTGCTCTGAACCGCCTCCAAATCAGCTGGACCGTCAGGGGATGGAGTCGCCATTCTCCCGGGAGCATTGCTCAAGACAGCTCGTCGGCTGTACGACTGAGCAGGCCTGGAATGTGAACAGCACGAAGTGACCTCAGAACCTTCTGACTCCAAAGGAGGAGGTGGCGGGCGAGTTGCAAGATGCGACGAGAGCGCAGACCACCTTGGTGGTTGATGTACGCAACAGTCGCAGTGTTGTCCAATCGGACCAGCACAGGCTTGCCTCGTAAGAGACCTTTGAGACGGTTCAAGGCAAGGTGCGTTGCTAACAACTCTAGGCAATTGATGTGCCACTGCAGCTGCGGGCCCGTCCAAACCCCTGAGACTGCATGCCCGTTGTACGTGGCCCCCCCGGCGGTGGTGGAGGCATGCGTGTAAACCACAGCATGCCTGGAGATCTGCTCTAGGGGCACCCCTGCCCATAGGAATGCCAGATCTGACCACGGAGTGAGGGTTTGGCGACAGGCCGGTGTAACTTGGACCCGGTGAGTGCCGCGCTTCCACGCCCACCTCGGGACTCGGCCATAAAGCCAGTGCCGGAGCGGTCTCATATGTGATAGGCCGAGCGGTGTAAGTGCCGCTGTGGCCACCATATGCCCCAGGAGCCTCTGAAAGAGTTTCAGTGGGACCGCCGTCCTGCTCTTGGACGTATTCAAGCAGGCTAGCACCGACCGCGCACGTTCCTCTGTGAGGCGTGCTGTCTGTTCGACCGAATCCAACTCCATACCGAGAAAAGAGATCCTCTGCAATGGTGAGAGTTTGCTCTTTTCCCAGCTGACCTGAAGGCCCAACAGGCTCAGGTGCCGGAGCACCACATCCCTGTGCTCGCACAACTGATCTCGAGACTGTGCTAGTATCAGCCAATTGAGAATGCGAACACTCTGCTCTCTGAGAGGAACGAGAGCTGCCTCCGTGACTTCCGTGAAGACACAGGGAGACTGGGACAGCCAGAAGGGCAGGACCTTGTACTGATATGCTAGTCCTTTGAACGCAAGCCGCAGAAAAGGTCTGTGGCGCGGAAGTATGGACACATGTAAGTACACGTCCTTCAGGTCGATCGCTGCAAACCAATCTTGGGGACGGACGCACCTGAAAATGCGTTTCTGTGTCAACATTTTGAACTGTAGCCGATAGAGGGCCCGATTCAAAACTCGCAGATCCAAGACCGGTCGTAACCCACCGCTTTTCTTGGGTACAATGAGGTACGGGCTGTAAAGCCCCTTCCTCATATCGGCTGGAGGGACCGGCTCTATCGCGGCCTTCGCCAGTAGGACTGCGATCTCTTTCCGCAAGACAGGGGCATCGGACGCTTCCACTGTAGTGAAGCGGACACCGCAGAGCTTGGGGGGAAGCCGGGCGATCTGAATCGCATAGCCGAGGCTGATGGTTCGCAGAAGCCAGCGAGACGGGCTGGGTAGCGCTGACCAGGCGCCTAATAACCGTACAAGCGGGACCAGCAGAACCACAGCCGTACCCGCAGTGGGGCAGCGAGGTGGAACACAGGGGCCCAACTCGGGCGGCTTGTGAGCAGGCCGGAGTGTGGTGCGAGTGTGGGGTGCAGGGCTCACCTGGTTCCACGGGTTGGCAGAGGGTGCGTGAGTAGGGCCTTTGTTGACGCTCTCGAACCGCCCGCAGCTGCCATCTGGCGAAGGAGGAGGATGAGTGAGGTCCGGTGCTTGGCCGTCCGCAACTCTCCGTGCCCTCCTGGGACCCAGAGAGGGAGGAAACTACTCTCCTGTCGAGATTTCCAAATTCTCCGCCTGGCCCTCCTCCAGGGGAGGGAGAGGTGCCTACACCATCCCCCAGAAAGCAGCTACCTCTCTCTGGGTCACCCGTCCCAGGGCCTCTTGCTCTTCTGCTTACCGTCAGGTTTGACGGGGGCCAGGACGGGAGGGGCAGCCTGCCTGTGCCCAGCTCAACGGCACCACTTGGAGGCTGCTGCAGATGCGACGCGTGAGCAGGGGCGGATGCAGGGGGCTGCCATCGGCGACGAGCAGGCTGGGGCACTGCAGCCGGCGGGTGGGTGGAGATAGCAGCAGCTGCCCGCCGGGGCAGGATGTGTCGGATCGCCTCAGTCTGCTTCTGGGCAGCCGAGAATTGCTGGGCCAAAATCTCGACTGCGTCGCCGAAGAGGCCGGTCTGGGACACAGGGGCATTGAGAAACCGGACCTTGTCGGTGTCCCTCATGTCTGCCAGACCCAGCCACAGATGGCGCTCCTGGACCACTAATGTGGACATCGCACGACCCAGCAAACTCGCGGTGACCTTCGTCGCTCGAAGCGCAAGGTCAGTGGCGGTTCGGAGCTCTTCCAGAAGCGCTGGATCGTGACCACCCTCGTGCAGGTCTTTCAGTGCCTTAGCCTTGTGCACCTGCAGTAACGCCATAGCGTGTAAGGCGGAAGCAGCTTCCCCGCAAGCCACATAGGCACTGCCGGTCAGACCAGACGAGTGCCTACAGGCCCGGGAAGGGAGCACCGGGTCTCCACGCCAGGAGGCGGCGGACTTAGGACACAATTGCATCGCTTCCGCCCGCTCCACCGACGGGATTCCTGAATACCCCTTCGCTGCACCGCCCTCGAGGGTGGTGAGGGAGGAGGAGCCCACCGGCTGGTTTCTGGCAGTAAAAGGTGCCATCCACGACTTGGTGAGCTCGTCATGCACTTCCGGAAAGAAAGGCACTGGGGTGGGGCGCTGAGAACCAGCGCGCACCACCCCGAGAAACCAATCATCCAGCCGTGAGGGCTCGGGACGCGGTGGGGGATTCCACTCGAGCCCTACCCTCTCGGCGGCCCGGGAAAGCATAGCTGCCACTTCGGGATCCGAATCAGGCTTTGTCACCATCCCAGAGGACGGTAGCGCAACCGAACCGTGATCCGACAGCTCTCCCACCGATGCTGAGATCGACATCTGGTCGGGGGGAGTCCCACTGGATACCGCTGGTACGCTCCTTGAAGAGGGCCCAGCGCGTTCCGTGGGTTGCTCCACGGGATCGGAGGTGCTAGAGGAGTGATGGTCCCCAGAGGGTTGGTTCCCTGCGGGGTTTGCCACCACTGTGATCCTCAAACCACTCGCGCTACTGCCGGAAGTGGTTCTCGTCTGTCGGCCGCCAGAACGAGCCCCAGATCGCGGCCGCGGCAACGGGACTCCGCCCCCCTGAAGGTAGCGGAGCCTGGTTTGCAGCTCCGAGATGGTCATATTCCCGCAGTGAGAACATGACTCATCCACGAAAGCCACCTCAGCGTGCTCGACGCCCAGACACGTGAGGCAGCGATCGTGACCATCACCCGGTGCCAGGTAACGACCGCACCCAGAAACGCACGGGTGAAACGGCATCCTTATAAGGACGATCCGTCGTCTTTACAAAGACGCACCCGTGAAGCTCTTTTAGAGAGAATTTGCTCTTTTAGGAAATGCTCTTTCAGTGCTGAGGCGCACAGGGGGGATGGCCGCTTGCAACACGACAGGGGTAGTGCAACCTGAAGTGTGCAGATCCACTCGACACAGGAACGACCGCCGCTGAAGCGCCGTCTCGCCAACACACGAAGCTTCCGAGAGCGTGCTGAACTCGTAGTTCACAGCAGACACAGTTGAGCAGAGCGATACTAACGCTCGGCTCCGAAGCGAAAAGCTGGTATGCATTGCACCTGCTGCCCTCTTATACTCACGCAGTGATCAGCGGCAGCTGGATGCAATAATTGCATGCCAATGTGCATTGGCTCGTTTAGTTTACACTCGAAGTAGATTGGTCTATCGAAGCGATATCCCATATTCGTCGGTCATCCGACGTGGCGTCGAGAGTGACCGACTGAAAGGGAACTATTGGAATCTGAATGAATGAATGAAATCAAATGAGAATGAGAATGCTCTTCACTGGTGATTTTCAAGGGGACATGTATGTACAGAATGAATTAATAGATAAATCATAAATCCATGAATGTAGTACTGTTTTTTGTTGTTGTTGTTTTGTAAAACCATATTAATATTCTCATATTCATACATTTAATGAATAAAGATTGACTGCATTCTGTTTTTATCAAATTGTTTCTATAAGTTTGTAATTTGAAACCACATTTAAGATCCAGGAATATATATATTTATATTGTTGTGTTATGAAATATATATGTTGTAGGTGAAGGTTTTTTTTTTTTACTCTCAGAACTAAGAATATAAATGCATTGTCTTACTTTTTCCACCATTTACTTTTATACCAAGATCATTAACTTTTGCTGGGAAGTTATTTGTTCCTTCATTTAACTTATTGGACAGTCTGTATCACTTCAATACACAACATCAGCATGAATAAACTTTTCATTTATTTCACTCCAGACACTTGAATCCTCACTTGAACCCTCGGTGAACTAGCTAATGATGTATCATTTCAAATTTGAACGCACATGGTGACTGAAATAATGATCTTCAAACACAGAGTGTATTGTCCGCATATTTCACTAAGCTCTTTTAACACTGAGATATGAGTAAAAAAGTAAAGAGTAAAAGACATAAGACCATCTTTGTTTTACTTGGGTGGTGTGTGTTATTTTATTTTATTTTTTTTCATTAATTAAACTGCATCTTATTGCATTTGTGTAAGTACATCAGTGTGTGCGCTGATTACTTAATTTTCCATTGCAACTGAATCAGTCATGCGACAACCAGCACAGAAAACTTTGTTTGTAAATGAACAAACTGAAATAGTCCTAGTGGTCTGTGGTCATGAAGGATAAGCTGCAAAGCCATTATCGTTTTTCCCCTTCAATATCCTTGCAAATTTCCATAAGCCTCTAATAATGAAAGAAAAACTTGGAGGCTCTCTCCTCTGTGGTTCTTTGATCAAAGGGAATGTCTATTAGATGAGACACTCCAGTAAGCATTAATGGAATTCATTTCAAGTGTTTATTCATAACAACTTTCCTTTGTCTCTGTTGTAGTGTTGTAGACATTTAATAATGGAACATCCGCATTAAAACTGGGAAAATTCTGTTCAATTGTGGTGACGTACCATAGATCCTGAAATCAATGTTTACCCTTATGTCAAAACCCATACGCATGCTGTTCTTTTTTGAATGTGGAATACAAGGTAATGTTGAAAGCTGATTATATAAATATATGAGGTTACAAGAATGAATGAAAAAAAATCATAGTTCATACATACGTAACAGTGTTACATTTTTTAGTGCAACTACCCTATGCATTTGCAAATGTTTTTTTTTTTTTTTTATAAAAGTTTTTATAAAATAATTTCTACCTGATACATTTCTTATTCTGCACTCATGCACCCTGTGAGGCTTGGTGTAATTACTTTCCTATCATGGTGTTTTGAGGCTAAAAGGCCTGTAATAGCAGATGCAGCATCTTCAGTTTTGCACGTCCAACAGCAGTAAAGAGGATTTGGAGAGCAAACAGTGAGGGAATCTTGACTGGAGTTTGAAATAGGTTTGGATGACTGGAATCAGCCAGCAGATGCTCTTCATCAGTACTGCTTATTATAGCCAGCTGAGACCAGGAACTCTACTGAACACTGTTAACATTTCAATACACAGTAACCATAGCCCCAAGGACTGGAAACCACTCAAAATTACTGGAAAAAAATATAAAACAAATAAAAATAATAATTAAACCATTCTTAATATAATGTAGATTAAAGGCAGCATTTGATTTTCCACTTGAGGCCTATGGGTTATTTCTACTGCAGTATTAATATGTTGAATGAAATATGAAATAATTAATAATGATTGTACATAAAATTAGGTAAATTGCATCACAATACCACAATTAACCAAACTCACTGGTAAATTTTTAATTCATGTTCTGAAAGCTGCACTGAATTCTATATTGTTATTAGTATTAGTAGTAGTAGTAGTAGTAGTAGTAGTAGTAATAAAGCAGACCATTTAAAAAAAAAAAATATTCCAGATCTTTCTTAATTTTCCTTTTTTTAAATGAAAAATAATCAAATAAAATAATTGTAATTTTTAAAATCTTATTTTAATATCTATTTTTACATACTTTCATAATTAAAGCAGTGGGTTTCTACATTAGGACATACTGTATTATTTATTTGCGTTAGTTTGTTTTAGTGTTATTTTTCTCTATTCTTTCTCTAATCAAATGTCAATATAACAGCAACATATCTGTATGTATTTGTTTGATTGATTTTATTGATTGATTGATTGATTTCCATTGACTTTGCATGTAGAAATATTCCAGATCTTCATTTTTTCCCCTTTATCTAAATTTAAATTTCTTTACTTTAATACTTGACATTAATCATATTAAACCTAGATGTTTCAAATGTATATTGGAGAACATTTGTAAATTTTAAGTGCATTCACAATATATCAAGTTGATATGAATTAATTTTTTCAAGTGCAGAAGTGGAGTTTACAAGGAATTACAAGGTCCTGTTTTGTTGTTTGCTCAGCCTCAATGTCATTAATTGATTGACTGAAAGGGGCTTTAAATATCCAAAAAGGAAAACAACCTGCTGCTGGCCAGAGCCCCTGTCTTTCAATCTAATTAAAACCCCACTTCAAAAATCTAGAGTATCACTTCTTTCCCAATTTGCTGCAGTCTATACACACTTTTTTATTCCTTAAATATCCTCCAGACAAAAGCTTGCAAGCCCCATGGATCAAACTGAAATCTACCTCCTTTAGAAGAGGTAATAAAAGCCGGAGATATTGTAGCATGTCATCCTACCTCATCCAGAGTGTCACGTGGGGTACGATCACTTCAGCTTGCCAGACACCGCTCACTTGGAACCCAAGATGATGCTGCATTGATAATGGGGCCAACACCCTAAGAATGGAAAACATGCAAACATGACATGGAGTTATTCAGTGTCAGGTCTCTCTCAACCTCAGATGCAATGCCCTGGAGATATGTGATTACAGTGTGTGCTGCTCGACTCCAATTAGTATATTGGGTGAACAAGGGATGAGAACGAAAACCTTAATAATTTAATCACTGGATGTCTGCTTCAACTCTGAGTTGTCAGAACGTCAAAACAGACCGCTTTTGTTCAGACGATAATTGGTGAATGATGGAGGGAGATGATGTTTAGAGTCTGTGGCTTTTAATTGTTTAGGCTGACCAGGTTTTTGCAGGCCTGGAAGCTGCGTAATATGGGTGACATACGTGTCCTATTTTTGACTGCTTGGAACATGTTTATGTGTTATTACATGAGTGCTCTTGAACTGAATGTCAGTGAGTGCGGTGGCATATACTGTATTCGTGATAAACCCTGCTCAGGGTTATCCTGGAGTAAGAAAACACAGATGCCACTTCCAACTTTCAAAAGTCCGCCCTTTGCTCAAGGCAAAATGCACAATGGACGTTTATAAACTCTGGTCTGGGACACAGCAATTACAAATAAGCATGTGTGAGTTTCCTAAAAGCATTGTAAGCCTCACAATTACAAAGTAAGTGAGTGTCTCCCAAAAGCATTGTAAACTAACTATGGTCTTTACCACCTCCTTGGTACTAACCTAATTTAACAATTCAGTGTTTCCCAAATCGTGTAGAATGCAATGCACGCTCAGCACCTCTGGTCCTTGCAAAATCGAAAGTGAAACTTAAGAGGATGTGTGGGCGTGCATTCTAACGCAATTTCAGTACCAACAGTTTGAGAGCAGCTGCGGCTCCTTAATGTATGAAAATTAGGCTGCATACAATATCTAGGCTGTAATTAGTATACACACTATAAAATGATGTGTGGTCAGTGTAGTATGTTTCTTTGGGATGGGATGCGGGTGGTTAGGTGAAACTGTAGGTATGGAGGCCCCTTTTGAAAATCAGCCCCCAAAATGCTAGGACTGGCCCTGTGTGTTAGTTTCAACATTTGCTATAACTTATACATTTTTTATTTTTATTTTAAAGTTTATTCAGTTAACATTACTTAATGAACTATTGTTACGAGTGGGGCGCTGATTTGGTCAGCCCCCTGCAGTCGTCGGCCCTTCTGCCACCATGGCTCTTCTCACCATAGGCTCTACCGTGGACTGGCATCATGGCTGTGGCCTGGGTCTCGCCTGGCTCCTCCTCCTGCTCCAGCTCCCTCCTGTCGTCTTCCTGTGTCATTCCTCCATAGTCACCTCCCTGGATTCTGTTGGTCGTCCTCCTCCCAGGGGTCCCTTCTCCACCAGAAGCTCCTCCTTGGTTCCCATCCAGCCCCCATTTGTATCATCATCTGCCTCATTTACGTGCTTCTCACCCGTACCACACTGTTACACATAATGCACCCTTTGCTGAATAAAAGTTGAAAACTTTTTAAAACAAATAATAATAATCTTGCTGAATCTTGCATGCACTTTCTCTTACTTTACTCTCTCTCTCTCTCTCTCTCTCTCTCTCTTTAAGGAATATGTTAAATGGAGACTTGCGGATCATTCATCAGTGAGTTGTTAAAATGCTACTGTAAATGTGAAGTGTGAACTGTTTTTGTTAACCTTCCAGATAACCAAGAACTGTTGTGATGCTAACTACTCAGTCAAGAAATTGTGGTTTTGTTTGTCCATTCAGCAAGTTGAATCGTAATGTAACGAGTTAGTTCACTTTTCATTATGATGCAAATTGGGTGTACAAAGGCAGAGGCAGCAGATTCAAAATGCATATACCAGTGTAGAAACTCCCACACGGAAAGTCTGGGAAATAGGTTCTATTACTGGGATTTTTTTTTTTTTTTTTTTTTTTTTTTGCACTCAGACCATATTAGAGTGTAAAAAGCAATTTCTTTATGTTATTGTTGATGACTTGCAGAGCTGCATTTTGATATTTTGCTTGAGGAACGAGACATAGATGAATGCCAGCTATGGGCTGAATGTAAATCAGTAGAGTAGTCAAGCTCTCTGCTGCATTTCAATGCACTGGGGAGCTATTAGGAATTACCCACAGAGCCCCTTTATTTATTTATTTTGTTTCTTTTCTTTTCTTCAGCTCAGTTCTGTGTGTGGCTCTAAGGCCAGTCCTTTGCTGCGTGTCCTTTTAACTGTAATGAAGGAAGGCATAGTTTGGCATTAGCTGAGCACTTTAGTTGCAGTACACACACTGGGTCCCTGGTGGTCTCTGAGTCACAGCAAAAGCAGGTTGGAGTCGTGTGAAGACCGATCATTGTGAGTCATGAAGATGGAAACAGAGAAGGGTCTGCAGCCTGGAAGCTCGTCATGAAGGTAATGGCGCTGCCACGTGTCAGGGGAACTTAGTAGTCCAACTGTTTCACTGGCTTTTGCCTCAGGGAGGTACAAAATCTTCTGCTCATGATGAAATTACTCCCAAAAGTCCTATTGCACAGATGTATTAATAGTTGATTCACTGTTCCGTTCATGAATATCAATGACATTCTTATATGGAAACAGTCAGACATGGATACAAAGAGGGATTATAATCCTGTGAGCCCCCGGGTGAGTTTTAATGTCCAAATAAGATGAAATGAAATAAAAAAATGCCACACTTATGATGTACTGCAAAAGAGACAATATCATACAACTTGTGTATGACATTAAAGCTGGGATAAGTTGGTCAGAGGACCCTGAGGAGGGGCCCAAAACAACCATTTTTTTATTTCTCCATTTATTTAACATTATGTGGCAACAGTCACTGGCATACATTCAAGTGCTGTTCATCTATCTGTATCAATTTTCCATTTGTGTGGCTTGTTTCCAAGTCTCGGGGCACCGCGGACCTCTCGGCAGTCAGAGGTCCCGTGGCACTGGCCCCATTGGCGCAGTATCTAATCTGTCCTTGCACAGACAGCAGCAGCTGCATTAATCAAATGTGTAATTTTGGAGTGCTTGAAAAATCTGATTGTAATCTGATTATAAAATGTTGTAAAGCAGCAGTTATAGGCATTGACCGCATATCAAACAAATTATTGTAATTATCTTTAACAGTAAGTGTTGGATGAAGTAATCTACACAACTCATGCATTTGAGTAAAGTCCACAAACTCTAATGAAGTACCCCTGTGAAAGTATAAGTATTTATTTTAAATTTCATTGGAAATATTTTTTTTTCTTCTCTAAACTAAGTCTCTTATGTTTAGAAAAAACTTAAATTGATTAGAAATACAGAAATAACAACTCTTTTGAGATGCAGTTCATTCCTTTGATGTCAGCTGAATTTTATTTTTGTCTTCGGTGTCACCTGACACTTCAATCGTTCATATATGTTAATTTACGGCTTTTATTATCAATGCTTTTAATAAACTTTTGCTTAATATTTTCATGACAATTATACTTTTTTTTTCTTTTGATGAATAGAAAGATCAAAAGAACCGCATTACTTTGAATTAGAAATCTAACTTTATAAATGCCTTTACTGTCTTGTTTAGCAGTATAATGCATATTTTATGAATAAAACTATATATATATATATATAGAGAGAGAGAGAGAGAGAGAGAGAGAGAGAGAGAGAGAGAGAGAGAGAGAGAGAGAGAGAGAGAGAGAGAGTATATATCAAGAGTGGCTGCAATCAATACAATTCAGGTTTGGTTCATAGGTTGTTTAAAAGGGGTTATGTATCATTACTCGAAACCACCATCAGCAATGCAGCGATTGGTTGGTGGCAGGAAAGCAACGTAACATCATATAATTAAAAAAGACACCTGATGAAAAACTTGACAAATTTCTAGACTTTTATGAAGAAACAGCCAATACAACAAAACTACATAAATTGTCTAATAGATAAATCAAATGTTTTTATTTTATTTTTATTTTTTCCATGATTCCCAATTATTTATATTCATGACTTCTAACATTTGCACAGGCTTCACATTTTTATTTCAATGTAGTAATTAGCAATTCATATTTCGAATTTAATTTGATATTTGAACAGATTTGTTATGTGACAGCATTAATTAAAGTTCTTTAAGGGTCATGTTGTCTGCATCTTCTGCGCTCCATCAAGCCACTCCCATAATAGCTGTCACCACACAAATTAATGCACCACTCTACATTATATGTGTGTAGGACTCTAATACAATTATGACGTAAATATTTTATGACAAATAAATCTTTCAGTGAGTAAAACTGGCTGTGTTTATAGTATTAAAGACTACACAAAACTATTATAGTATCTTTACATATATTTTAAAATTAAAATTATTGTCCCCAGCTGTAAACAAAAATTTGCTCAATAACTAGACATTATTTGTCACAAACACATTAATCAACATTAACATACTTTTTGAACTTCCACCATGTTACTAACATAGTAAAAATTATTTATCACCATGTCTTGTATACCATACCACGATTTGGTTTTTCACATCTATACACCATAATTTTGTTATGCTACCACCAGTTTTTGTTTGAAAGATTTGAAAATATAGAAGTTAAAATATTATGAAGTACCCTTCTCAGATATTAAGGATACTCCCATAATGCATTTCTAGGGGATCATGGTGAAATCTGCAGCTCTCTGTGCTCTTTTAACAGGCATGCAATAGAGATTAGTGGTTTGTGACTGACAGGAGTTCATTCTTGGGGTGCGGGTCTGTCATGTAGCTGTCGGTCTGGCATGGATACAGGGGCTAACTGGAGATTTTGCTCAAGGCCGATTTCCGCTGTGCAGCTTATGCTGATTGGATGATTGTGCTAAAACCAAAGGATGACTGCCAGGAGACATAAATACCCTCTGAGATAACAGCCAAGAGTGATGAAATGCAGCGGGGATGTTTGATAATGCTTTTATAGACTTAACTTTCGGTGATGGATTTATCAAATGCTACATCTTGAGTTTCGTTTATGAATGCTGATTGGTCATCTATTCATCTTAGGTTCTTTTAATGAATACTTCTGTCCACACTGTAAATGTGAAGCGTATATATTTTTCAGTGTTAAACTACTTTCTCCTGTGCTGTTTTAATATGCAGAGACACATATGAATTATCCATTAGCATGCTGATTCCCCAGTCTCTGTTGTCTTATAAAAAACATTGCTCTGTTTATCTGTGCATAACAGCACCGCAATAGTCACTTAATGTGAATTTGGGGGAGTATATTCAGTTTTATCCAACCAAAGGCAGATGGACAGAGTGTACAGAAAGCCTCTCTCTCTCTCTCTCTCTCTCTCTCTCTCTCTCTCTCTCTCTCTCTCTATATATATATATATATATATATATATTGAAATTCAGCTCTCTGCTCTTTCCATATGGTTTATATACAGATGAACATTCTGTGGCCTTGATGTCTTAAATGTATACCAATGTTAACTTTCAAAATTCTAAGTCTACATTATAGACCATGGGACTATAAGGGGGGGAAGATATCACACGGCAGTTGAATTTCACAAGGATCATGAAAAAGTAGATAAAATTAATGGAAAGGGAGGTGAATAGTCTTTCAGCTACATACCACTGTGAAAATTACTAAGAGAACAGAATAAAATCTGTGGCCCGAGTCAATGAAATAGCTGCGTAGAGCAATTGTACCTTAGGGGTGTCTTCTGCCACACCTGCTCTCGATCACAGCGGTTTAGATTATAGTATTGTCTGCTTAAACATACAGCATATCTGTTTTAAGCTAAAGACCATCAGTGCTACTCACAGAAAATGTGAAGATCATCTTAAAACGCAGGTAGGATGACAATAAATAAATAAATAAAAATGTGACACTAAAATATGATCAGATTAATTGGTGGGGTGGGGTGCATATACATATATTATTGATTGATATGTATTGATTAATGGCCCCCCACCGTCCCGGTAACAGAGATAAATGCCCCACCGTGGAGGAGGCATTCACATACACTAAAGTATATGGGGTCCAGGATGGTAAATCTGGAAAAATCTGCTTTTGCACATGTTAAATGCTTCTTTCTCTGTGATGTAATTTCCTATTTTATTATTTATGTCTCACATGACAACAAAGACCATGACATTTGATCTAACAAACATAAATCTGACAAATAATAATAATAATATTTCTGAAACAACGATAATTTTATAACACAATAATGCTAGTCATAAATGTGTTGGGGGGGGGGGTGGAAATTATTTATCTTTCAATTTTTTCAAGAAAGTAATTTGCTGCATGGAAAGCTGAACTCACTTTTATGATAATGTTGTGTTCTTTTTGAGTCTTGAAAGTGAGTCACTATTGACTGCTATTCTCTGGGAAGGAGCAACTCTGACATTAATTATAATTTCTTCTTTTGTTGTCTGCAAAAGCAAAGAAATGCCATATTGATTTGGAACATCACAAAATAAATAAATAAATAAATAAATAGGTGAGCTATCCCTTTAAGGGAGGATAAGACACACAATGTAGAGGAAACAATGAACACAACAGTAACAGTTCAAATAAAGCCAAAAACAGCAAACAATGAGGTGGTAATTTGCATGATTTATTCATTCCAGAGTCCAGCATTCAGCACGACAGAAATTAGACCTAAATTAATAGATCCAGACATAATATGAGTGTCTTGCCACTGACCCAGATATGTTTTGTCCTAAAACACTTTAATGAAAAGCAAAGAACATGCAGTGTAAGCAGTATGATATCGGTTTCTGACACCAAAGTGCACTATAGTCTAAAAGTGTCTTCCTACTTAATGGACAATGAACAGATTTTGTCTCGTCAGTGTTATCATGCCATTTATAAATGTACTGCATGTGCCTGGTGCCAGGCGATGGGCGGTTCAGGGTGTTCTGCACGAGCCTCCAGGTCTGTAATTACACTACATTGTTGTCAAGTATCTGAGAGGAGTAATTTCAGAAACTCTTATAGTAGAGGAAATTGACCTGCCTTTTCATTATCTCATGGGTAATTATGTTCTGCATTTCTACAGTTTTATCCACTGTATTCACATTGGTTAATGCAATATACACCACTCTTTGTGAATGCGGCAACTTTGATTCATGATCTGGCACTCGTATGCTCAGTAAATGTGATTCTTGGCAATAGCTGTGAATTTGTATTTTTGCAACTATGCACTTGGTGCAGCATTTATCGCACCTGACTGCTGCTTTCTCCATAATACTCAGAGCAGAAAATGTGTGTATATAATATTAATGCCCTATGCTGACAAATTCATATTCACTAGGGATGCATTAAAGGATTACTTCACCCAAATATTATTTACTTAAACATCATCTTGTTTTTAATATTTAATTAATTAATTAATTTACAATCTAAATGGAAATGTATAATAATAATATAATATAATATAATATAATATAATATAATATGACAATTATGTGTATTTAAGCCTCAGTCATAGTCACAGTCACAGTTATATATGCATACATACATACATACATACATACATACAGACACACACACACACACACACACACACACACACACACACACACATATATACATATATATATATATATATATATATATATATATATATATATATATATATATATATATATATAACATTATGACTACAGTATAGTAAAAATATAAGGGGGAATTTGCTATATTTACACAGTATTGTAACACAACAATCTGCATCTTATTCATTAACAACCTTGACCACCAGACACTAAATGCATAAAACAGCAGTATTTTAGTTCAATCATTGTCATTATTTTCATTTGTTGTCAATCAACTTGCCTATTTCTCTATGTAAATTGGGCTTATCTTCAAGCGTGTTTCATGCACCAAACTATTTTTCTTTTGCAATTACCATTGCACAATTAATACCCAAATAAATCAGGCAGTAAACTGAATTTTATTTGAAAGAGATGGTTATTCTTCAATTGATTGAGAAGGGTGTAATAATTATCACACAGTTAGCACAATTTCAACATTGTGAAGAGCTGAATCAGGTGTCTGAAAACTGGGAATTGTGCAGCGCAAATTGTGTTCAGAACAGATTTTGTTATCTTATTTACATAATTATTTTAGTGAATAGGGCACTAATCAAAATCACACAGATAGTGGGTGCAAATAAACAGCACTATCAGCAAATTCCCCCTTAAGTGAGTCACAATGCACAAACGTTCAAAGACAAGGGTTTATGTCTAACTATACATCCCAAAATCCCAAAAGACCTTTGATATCTCTCCTCCCTTTAGTGTTGAGTGTCACCACCATAATCAAGCCTTCATATTACATTCTCTCATTATACCCCCATTTTCTTAATTAGGTCCCATACCACTCTTCCTCTGAATATACCAAGTGTCTGGATTCCAAGAACCTGATAAAGAGCTACTGTATAGATTGAGAAGATTTCTCAGACGAGATGATGCAGGCCTCCTAGCTCTAAACAACCCTATATGGTGGATTTCATGGAAATGGGGGCAGTCATTTATACTTCATGAACTGTTTGTCACTGGTGAAGTAATTATTGATGTCTCTACATCTCTGTAAAGCGTCTATCCATCCGCTTGGTATGTGTGAAACAGCAAATCGCTTCCATGAATCCTCAGAGAGAGTTGCTGTCAAAATAATGACCCTCAATGGCTTATTATTGAGATCAGTGTCATACAAATTGATTTAATTTTGAAGATGAAAAAAGCATGTGGGGCATGATTTCACAATATTGAGAAAGACTTTAAGGAAGCACACTTAACCGAGAAGGCTAAACAGCTGAAATGATCTGAGGGCGCTGGGGACGTGCCATTAAACTGATAAGTGAACTGAAGTATTCAGTCATGAGGTGCCATTGATTTGATATGAACTCCTAGGGCAGTTTTTCAAAAACGAGCTCAGTGCCTTTCAATATTCCATTAAGTGCAGCAGAGATAATTCACAAAAGAACATTATTTTACATTACATTTCACAGTTTGCCTTTAACATGAACATGTTATCACAACTTTAAGATGTTTCAGTTAAAAAAAAATTATATATGTGAGTCGGAGAAAAAAACTGCAAACTGTGGACAGTAGTGAAGTATTTTTACTCTTCTGTAACAGTACTTTTCAAGTGTTTTCAGTGTTTTGTCTTTAGAAAACTTTACTTCACAACATTCCAAAGCATCATATTGTATTTTTTTTACTGCACCATGTTTCATATTAAATATAATTTAATACTTAATTACATTAAACATTTGCCTCAAGGTTACGTATATAACCCTGGCTGGGTAACACTTGGCAGAATGCTTTGGGAACACCTTTCAGCATGACTATTCTCTGAATCATATGTGTAATCATACCAATGGACAGTGTTGGAAAAGTTCACTTTCTACATGAACTAGTTCAAAGTTCAATTGACAAATTTTAAAATGAACTAGTTCAGTTCATAGTTCAAACTACAAAATTTTGAACTAAGTTCACTAAGTTCCAAAAATGAACTAGTTCATAGTTCTTTTTTTCCATATGTGACTGTGAGCTATTATTTTTCAAAATTATTGCCACAGCCCATATAGAATCAGAGACAGTAATTATTTTATAAGTTTTAACAATGAAGCTATGCGTCAGATTTCATCTTCAAATCCAATTTTGAATCCTTATCCAATCAGGGTTTACAGTAGCATTGAGGGGACAGCATTTCCCCATTGTTGCTTTAATGCTTTGTCTCCCATTCTCACCGACCTTGTCATAAACATCATAAAATTCTTTTAAATGATCATACGCCTTCTTGCTACATGCTGCTGTGCTGTCGCCTCCATGCTTTTTTTTTTTGCTTTTTTTTTGATGATGCGTCACGCATGCGGCGGACGGCGGTGGTGTTGCCAGATTGGGTGTTTTTTTCCGCTACATAATAAGACCCGTTTACAGTGTGTTTTAGCCGGGTTTTCACCTGGAAGGCTCTATAGAAATCTGGCACCCTATTGAACGAAGTTAACCTGAGAGAACGTGCCGTTCACAGACACCAGAATGAACGAGTTGACAGTAATGTTCATCAGGCATTAATACAGCACGTTCAGTTCACGTTCGCTCAAAATATGAACGAGTTCATGAACTATCGTTCAATGAACGCGTTCAGGCACAACACTGCCAATGGATGGGCACTACGTCGAGAAATGGGTGATATGTGACCAGAAGGCTATAAAAGCACTTTAGGTGGAGACATTGTCAGCTTCTGGAGGATGAAGGAAGCACTTGCAGGGATGCCGGAAGTATGGCAGGAGACCCAGTGTTTTGTTGTGTATGTGTACACTGTGTGTATGACTTCTGTCAGGTTGTCTGCTCCTTGATTGAGATGCACAAGGTTGTGGTCTGCTCTTAGTGAAAGGAGTTTCCCTTGGGCTCAAACAAGGATCTGGTCCACCAGCTCATACAAGGGGCATGGGCGCACCAACACATGACAACTAGGGTTACATATGCACATTTGAGACTTTCCCCTTCAGGGACATTAGCTGCATCGAATGCTTTAGGAACGAGATGACCATGCTGCTATACTTTGAAGTCTCTACATAGTGTGTATGACTAACCAGGAGTAGTACGAATAGCAAGGTCATAGAATCTGATGAACATGAGTGTCGTAGACCAACATGCAACATTGAATATATCCTAAATAGCCACACCCAACAGGAAGGCCTTGGAGGCTGCCACACTTCGGGTGGAGTGAGCCTTGACCCCTAAGAGATAGGCAAGGCCAGAGGACTCATATGACATGAGTGACCAACTGAGGGTCTGCTTAGTGGCAGGCAGACCCCTCTTGGAAGGACCATAACAGAAAAACAACGGCTCAGACTTGTGGACATATGTGTACAGTGCTCACACACATGCAATTTAGCTTCTGTTAGTCAGGCTCCTGAAAGGGAGGAGGACAGGAAGTCGGCTGACATTGGTAGTGAGGAGGGCACTTTAGGGAAGTATTCTTTTTTGAGGAGCAATGGCTAATAACATCCACCTCAAATGCTTTTATAGCTTCCTGGTCACACGTCACCCTGACCATGACGTCGCACCCATCAATTGATCTGATTACACACACGATTCAGTGCATAGTCATGCTGAAAGGGGTTCCCAAAGAGTTTGACACATGACGATTTCCTGAAGGGGAACTAATACTTTTTTACTTTTACTCAAGTAAAAGTAATTCAAAGAATTAAAGTAATTCAAAGAATTACTCGAGGTCAAAAAAGTACTAAATTTTTAATGATCTTAAATATTTAAGGTAAAACAAACAACAACTTTTATTTCTTCTGGAGCTCGATAAGCCAACAAACACTTACTGCATCTACATTTTATATGCACTGAGACATATGGTGGGGGGCTGTGATTATTACCCTCCACAAGAGAACCGAATCTGTGTTAACAGCTTAGCCATTTCAAGAACTCACTGGTGAACCATTAATACATGCAAGATACAAGAAACTATGTTTGAAAAGAACTGACAATGTTTTACATGATTCATAATATGACCCACTATACATATCAAATGCTTTTAAATGTGACCAACTGTGTTTTACGATTCTTCCAGATTGAAATGAATCTCATTTTTGTTGCACCCCATTAAGTTGAGCATGCCATGTGAAATGTACAATATTTTTGTTGTTTTTGTTGTTATGGGCCACTTTCTGTTATGCACAGCGACCTATTAAACCACATACAAAATAACAAAGCCCCTTGGAAATTTTGTATAATCATGCATTATGTACGTCCACATCCAAAATGATGCAAAAAAAGTTTTTGATTGCACGATAGTATGCTCATATTGGAGACAGAGCCAGCAGGAGGCAGGTGCCCATCTGGCAGAAATGCCCTTTCCACTTACTTGGCATCTTTTATCAGGCGGGTAAAAGCAGACACAAGGCGGATTCTCTTTTACTCTGCTGGTCATGTTCCTTTGACATATACCGTTTGATCTCAAATACCAACTACTTGTGTGAAATACTGTACAGAAATGGAGACATATAACCATCTCTGTAACTTATTCTAGCTAAATAAAATGCATATTTTATATTTTTTGCAACTATGTTACCATTCAAAAGTTTAAAATGTTCCTCATTCCTGTGATGCAGAGCTGATTATTCTGCAGCTATTATTCCAGTCTTTGGTGTCACATGATCCTTCAGAAATCTGAATAAATAAATCCATTTATTTATTGGAACATTACTTATGTCTTAACTGTCACTTTGATTAACTTGCAAAAGAAAGAAAGAAAGAAAGAAAGAAAGAAAGAAAGAAAGAAAGTGTTGTAGTTAAATAAAGTTAATAGTTCAATAAATAAATGACTATAATCATAATTAAACATGCAGTGATTCTTTCTAAGTCTCAGGGATTTATCATCAACTTTACTATTTCAAATTTGGATTTAACACAATAAATTAAATATGAAGGTTCTTACAAATGAAAAGCGAAATACAATGTAATTTAATACTACAGCTAAGAATAGTTTAAACCTCAAATACAATAATTCAAACTGAAGATGAGTTTATGAAATGGTTGAGGGAATTCAAATTGACCAAATAAGACTAAAATAAACACAACCAGAGTTCAATCAGCTGACAGTATTTCGAAACAAATTAGGTTTTATAAATGGAAAAATACATGTATGCGAAGAGGAATTGTGTTTCTTAAGAACTTAAGCCGAAAACAGCATCCTTCGTTTTCAACTGTGCCAAATGTTTTTTGGTGTAGTCAGATACTTCATCATGTTTGTCTTAAAATCATTCAGCATTGTGTATAACACCTCAGACTTCATTGAGCCTAAGATCACTGAAGTGTGAAAAAAAGTGAATAAAGTTTTGTATTATATCTTAATAATGCTACAAATCGTCTCCAAATAAAATGAATCTATAATTCGTCATATTAGCTCTTGAGAAGCTCTCTTCTTTCTGACACCTTCACTCGTGTGTCTGATGAAATAGCATTGATTAAATCATTTTAAAATAATTTTTATAATATCATGAATATTTTATGATATGGCCAACATGCCAATCAATGACATTAGTGTAATTACACTTTAACCTGTCTGCAGTTTCGGGGGTGGATTTTCATTGGTCATTTTGATATTTGCAATCAGAGTAATTGTCGGGAATGGTCTAGAATTATATGCCATGGGCTTGATTTTGATTCACTCCTTCATGATGGTTTTGTAGCAGCACAGGCCTATTAAGAGCAACCTTCCTCCCCGGAGGGTCTGTATTTCATTCTTGGCAATCAAGCAGGTGCTGCTGCAAGACGTGCGGAGGTGAACAGAGAGTTGCCTTAACCCCAGACCCGATCCATCATAACTGGAAAAGAGGCTTTGTAACTGAAACCTCCTGTCACTTTTTTTTTTTTTGCTTGTGGAATTAAACATGAAACAGGCAAACTATTATTAGGAAAGAAAAGCAACACATGGCCCCTCAGATTGTTGAGCTAAACTTAGGTTTTTAATTCATCCTTCATTAAAGTATATTTGTATTTTAGATAAGTTATAGACCTGCCAACCTGTACTGATTATTAGTATTACTACTACTACTACTACCACCACCACCACTACTACTACTACTACTACTACTACTAAAAATAAAAAGCTCAGAGCTTTAGGGCTTGAATTGTAGAAATCTTTACATGACATTTTACATGTATTAGGTTGGTTTGCTGTAAAAACATAGTTTGGTTCACTTTACTTATGTATGTATGTAGGCAGGTATTAATTAATACATTTATTTATTTAAGCTTTATTTAAAGTTTTGATTGATATACACTGCCATGCTGTTTTATAAATACATTTATTGATTGATTGATTTATTTAGTTAGTTAGTCAGTTAGTTATTAATACTGAATATGTTTTTCCCCACAGTACATCACTACTGCAGTATATACACATTGTAGTATTACTACTGCATTGTTTATTATTATTGTTGTTTTGTCATAACACCACCACCAACAACAAAAACTATTATTATTATCATTATTATTATATGTAGTAATAGTAGTAGTAGTATAGTTGTTGTTGTTATTGTTGCTGTTGTGATTGATTGATTGATTTATTGATTGATTGATTGATTGGTTGATTGTTTGGTCATAAGGGCCTTTCTCACCGCTTTATTCCAGAACTAAATGTCCAGTACTAAAGTACTGGGAAGATTTTGTGTGAGCTATTTCCTAGTACCTTATAAAGGGTTGCATTCGCACCGACAGTGTGTACTAGGATGTAATGTAAGCTGGTCGACAGCAATGTAATTTGTGTGCGCAGTTCAACAATATTAACAAAGAACAACAACAATGACAGTATGATGATGGAGGACGCTGTGATCAGAGATGTGTTTTTGTTGTGTCTCGCAAGTTTCACAATAATGGACATGGAATGTTGATGTAAATGTATAGCAATTAAAAGTCGTAAAGGAGGACTAAGAATCTCCATTGACAACAGGCAGTGCTACATTTGCTACAATTGCCAGCATTTCAGCATCTGTACATTTATCGCTGTTCATCATACTTGCAAAATAAATTGACACAATGTTTACAGTATGTACACAGCGTTTTAAATCATGGTGGGTGAGGGCGTTTTTCTAACGCATCTGGCCATTCAATGTCTACTTACGTTACCGGTAGTACCAGTTGTGCTGCTTAGACCCTGCTTCGGAGTAGGTTGTATAATTTGGTTTCTCGAAAAAAGGAAGTCTGGTACTAAAATCGCACCTAGTTCCGGCAGTGCGAAAACGCCCAAATGTGAGTAGTTCCACAATTAGTTCCGGTACCATGAAAAGGTTCTGGCGGTATGAAAGGCCCTATGTTGAATTTGAAAAACAAAAGACAATAAATAAATAAATAAACTCATATATCAAAATGCTATACATTCCTTTGTGCAGTTTGTGGAGCAGTGGACCATGGTGAAAGGGAAAGTGAAAGGGAGCTTATAAGAAATGCAGCACAGGAGGGAAAATAATGAAATTGATTAATCCAAATTTGAAAAATTATCAAAAAAAAGCAAACCTTGGTGTGCAAAATAAATAAATATATAAATATAAAAAATAAAAATACATACATTTTATTGCATACTAGGAAATTGGTTCCCAACCACATTCCTGGAGGCCCCCCAACACTGCATCTTTTCCATATCTCCTTAATCAAACACACCTGATTCAGATCATCAGCACCAAGAACTGAATTGGGTGTCAGACAAAGGCGAGATGCAAAATGTGCAGTGTTAGGGGGCATCCAGGAACATGGTTGGAAACCACTGTCCTAGTATGTAACAAAATGTATGTATGTTTTTTATGTTTTTTATTATATATATTTTTTTCTTATTTATTTTGCACAGTGCCAGGCCAAAGCTCACAGATGCATATTATTCATTTTCTCCACTGAGTCTGAAACAGTTACTATAGCCGCGTCTTTTCTTCGGCACACTATTTTGTGTTTTCGGAAGCTTGAAAGAATGTCCAAACAGTGCAGCAGGGACTAATTTGCGTTCTGGCCAGCAGACACCGTTATATCCCAGCAGGCATTTGGTCCAGGTAATGAGAAAAGATTAGCTGCCTTACATATCATTAAAAGCCCCACTAATGGCGTGAGTCTGGTCATTATTTGCCTCTGTGCATAGCACTGGAATCAATTAGTCACAGAAAGATTGCCACCACAGTAAACTGTTGGGGGAAACAATTACAAACTTTCCGTCCTTCAGAGCAGTTGCAAAATGGTATACTAGCCAAATTTAGTGCACAATAATTAGGTGTTCCTTGAAAGGGACTTTGAATGATGATTCAGGATTAAAACCAGTAGGTTAAATGGAAAGAAATGATTACCAGAGCTAAATGCTATAATTATAGTTGAGCACTGTGAAGTTATGGTTAAGTCGTAGCTTAGAGTTGAATATATAATTTCTTTAGTGTTACAATACTTCATATCCTATTTTAGTCGGCTTTTGGGAGTAAGCCATTTGTAGGATGATTTTCTTAAATTATTTAAACATGAAAAGGTAATATTTCAACCTTTGCAATCAATGAATCAATCAATATCAGTCAATAATAGGATTGGTTACAGGTTTCCTAATGGAATTCGAATATGATTTGTTTGATTAATTAAATCATTAGTTCTTTTGTTTGCTCCCCTACAAATATTCAGTTTCCCCCTTAGTCAGCGTCCGTTCTCGTTTATGTAACGACAATTTATTTGCTCCTAGAAATTCTAATTAAAATATATTTTTGTTAATCTCCTTTTTGTCCTCATGCATTTGTACCTCACCAACCAAAAACAGAAGAACGGACCTACTACAGTCTTTTTAGCAGCATTTATTACCCCCTTTTTTTTACTCATCCCTCTGCAATCATGGACAATCCAAATGTTGTCCTTTTATACCTGGAGCAGAGAGACCGATCCCTAGATACTCACACCAGTAATTTTTTTGGAGTTGGTGTGCCTAACACAATATCCAGCGGTCCAAGGCATGCCTCTCTTGGAGCGGTCTTCGGGACAGCTTCACCACATGTGTGGAGTGGGTGCTGGAGAAGAATGGACTATACTTCTCTCTCTTCCCTGCTGGTGAGGACATCTCCAGCCCCACTCCCAAACCAGAGACCAGCCAGCCATTATCGTGCATGGAGCTATTGCCAGTGCTCTCCGCAGATGGAGAGCCTGAGCCTGCCATGACATGTGAGCCAGCATGCATCACCGCTACTGAGCCTATCGTTGCCCCATAGCCTCAGCCTCTCGGATTTGTCTGACCAAGTGCGTGAGCGGGAAACATTGTCCGTTCAAGTTTTTTTGGAAATCAAAAGCTTAGAGGAATCTCCACCAACACTCCCATAGCTGAGGGTGAGCTGCAGACAGTGTCTGGGAAGTACTATGAGAAACTTATGAACATTTTCCAGATGGATTTAATAGATTGGTTTGGGGAGGAATTACAAAGTTCTCCGGTGTCTCTGCTTGGTTCCACCCAGTCCTGAATCTCCCGCATCTCTGCTGGTTCTGCCCAGCTCTGAATCTCTGCTGGTTCCGCCTAGCTCAAATCCTCCTGTGTTCCCTCCCAGCCTCCCTCTTCCTGCCTCCTCTTAAATCAGATAGTTCCTCAGCCCTATCTACACTGGTGCCTGTCAGTCCCTCAGCTCAACCCCAGTCAGCACCATTTGGTGGCTGTGATCCACCATGGGAGTTCCAGTCTCCAGCTCCACCTTGGCGTGAAGTTCCCCTGTCTCTGTCTCCAGCCTCTGAGCCCTGGACACCACCTCGGTCCTTCAACCCATTAGCTCCGACTTGGCTCTTAGCTCCATCATCTCTACCATGGCCGGTCATTCCACCAGCTCCACCGGGCTACCTCGTAAGCACTTCACACATAAAGAGTGATATTAAAAAGTATTATCCATCGTTATCAGAAAAAAACAGTCCTAATAGCAATGGAATCCTGCCATTACAACCATCAAACTATTTAACAGACTCCATTTACCCTCACGGTTTATTTATTTATTTTCTTCACAGTGTCTACAATCAAAAGCTCACAGCAACACGATGATCCTGACAATACTCCACTTAATTAGCATTCTCAACTTTGGGTGACAAGAACACAAGAACAATTCCAATTCAATGTGTTTCAGGTCTATCTCAGTGTTAGCAAATGCACACATAGCCGCATACTACACATAGTAAATTAAAGTAATGAACAATGTCCATCCTATTTACATCAATCATTATTCCAGTAAAGACATTAAAGTACAGCTAGTTATCACAGTATTGTTGTGGAAGTGATGAGGAGCAAGTAATGCTGCCTACATAAGAATAAAAAAGGGCTTCCTGTCCATTATGTTTTGTCACAGGATTTATTTCTTGTTTTTAAAGTTTAAGCTGAAGATTTTCAGTAAAGTATAAACCATAAATAATGACTTGTGAAATAATTGTAAGAAAAATAAATAAATAAAAATAATAAAAAAAAGATGATGCAGATGTTATTTCTGTGATCAAACATAAGAATAAAATATATTTCTCAATTCACTTTGCATCAATATATTTTCCCAGCCCATATATTATATATATATATATATATATATATATATATATATATATATATATATATATATATATATATATATATATATATATATATATATATATATATATGTTAACACTTTAGTATAGGGTCCAATTCTCCCTAATAACTAGTTGCCTATTAGCATGCCTATTATTAACATATTAGATGTTTATTAGTGCTTATAAAGTACATATAATGCATGGCATCCATAATCGTACCATAAACTTAACAACTACCTTATAGACTATTAATAAGCAGCAAATTAGTTAATTGAGGCAGAAGTCATAGTTAATGGTTAGTTAATAGTGAGAATTGGACCTTAAAATAAAGTGTGACCAGGTTTGGAATGGCATGATGGTCGGTACTGTAATAATGGCAGAATTTACATTTTTGGGTGAACTGATCCTTTAAGCAGTTGTCCCATTTAGTGTAATGAGGATTTGGAGAAATTAATGACTTTCTCCCTTTCAACCTTGCATTTCCTCTTATGATTACACAAACACATCTGTTTTGCTGTGGCTTGTTGCTTGCTCTAGGTAAACACAGCAGTGCCACAGACAGCATGAAACCTTGTTTGCAAACTACCTCAGTGAATAACCTCATGGTACGATGAGAAGGAAGTTCCTTTTCTAGCCATCGTCTCTTTCTCTTCCCCTGCTGTTCTGCATTGCTCCTTCCCCCTGTCTTTTACATTTCATACAATATTTTTTTGCCTCCGCCTGTTCTGTGTCTCTTATCATTTGAGTTGCTTTTGTGGCTGAATTGAAGCTGTCTTGGAAACAGCATGATCTGGTTTTCTCATATGTATCTCTGGTTGAGTTTAACCTTTACCCTTCATATTGTGTCTGGGCAGCAGGGCACAGAAGAATAAGACACAGACAATGAAACCTGTAATGAGAATATCGTATATATATATATATATATATATATATATATATATATATATATATATATATATATATATATAATATAATATATATATATATATATATATATATATATATATATATATATATATATATATATATATATATAATACATATATTTCTTTTTTACAAAGTCACACAAAAATCTTCATCCCTGCTCACACTGTCAGTCTGTCTGGAATGTGAAAATAGAGGCAAGCATGAACAAAATTGCTCACATTCTTGTTTAAATGCATTAATTACTTATGAAATCAGATCACATATTTATTAAATAATTCATTCCTTCAAAGCTCATTTCGTAATATGGATGCATTCCATTTCCAGGTCATAATTACATCATTAATTAAAGCATGTTCTATGTTTCCTTGTCATTATATTAAATGCCCATTTTTAACATGCATGAACAAAACTGCTTTAATGTAGAAAGCTGACCTGAATATTTTGTTCCTGATTAATGCACTTAATAGCACACTATATAAGCATATTCAAATGACTCCCCTTGGTCACATTTACGATGATAATATTTGAAATTCAATATTTTGTGATAAAGACAATGTAGTACTAAATTGGAACTAAAATAAAACAAAAATAATAAGACACCATGCGCTTTCATCTTACAAGACTGAATTGTCGTCATCACAGTGAAAAAAAATAAAAGTAAAAAGAAAAGGTTTGGTGGACCTCCAAAGCTCCATTCTCTTGGTATGCCAGGGGGAGATACTAATACTGGAGTTCTTTTAAGTCTTTGGCACTGAAAGCATTTCCAGGAGCTTCTCCGCCTCTTTTCTAAAGGGTGACAGTATATTTCCGGCAGCATTTAGGACAGTGTGACAGGATCAAAGGACAGGGAGGGCTAAGGGCTTTCTCCACCTACCTAATGAACACTGTCCTGAAGAACAGTCACACAGCAAGAAATCATGAAAGCAGAACCAGTGTTTAAGACACAAGTGACATTTCATAAATTTAAACACGCACAGTAGTAACTGGCTGCAGGCAATTACAAGCATTTCACCTGTAATGTCTTAGTTCTAGTTGAAACAAGTTGTGCAGCTCTTGCTAACTCCAGGGTAAATATAACATTGTTCTTCTATGTTCGTAGAGTGCGTCTCTTTACGGTTTGCCTTAAGCAAGGCTTTCAGCCAACTATTTGAAGATTATGTTCAAAAAGTTAAGAGTAAAAACAGACACTTTATTATTCAGATATCTGATTATGAAAGTCACACCTTGAAGAGCGATATTGAATAAGTCATATTTCCATCATTGTCACAAAGAAAAAACAGTAGTGTAGAATTTTGCTCTGAAAAATACATATTACATACATTAATTAGTGGTTAGTACTGAGATGTTGGTCTAAGAACATCCATAATCTTATCTCTGTATGGTCTATCTTATCACAGTACCAAAAGTCAATACAAATAAAATGTAATTCTTCTTAAAGGTCCCTTTTTTCATGCTTTTTTGAAGCTTTGATTGTGTTTACAGTGTGCAATATAACAAGTGTTCATGTTTCGCGTGTAAAAAAACATAGTATTTTTCACACAATTCACCATCTGCATATCGCTGTTTTCACTGTCATAAAAACGGGCTGATGACTTCCTTATTCTATAAAGTCCATCCTTCAGAAAAACGTAACGAGTTCTGATTGGGCCAGCAGTTCCCGTGTTGTGATTCGACACCAGCTGAGAACAGGCTGCCCTCCTGGAAACACGATTGGCTAGTTTTGGAGTAGTTTTGAGAAGCAAGTGGGCAGGAGCATGTGCTGGAGATATAATATACTTATAATCACAGGAGCGTTTTTACTGACGAGATGCGCATGAAAATCGCATTAGTTTTTTTGCACAGCCCTAACATCTAGTTAACAAAGCTAAACAGGGTTGCCCTTTGTGTAATGCATTACAGAAACTGTTAAAAGCACCAACTTAAATAATAAAATACACTTACCGGTTGTAGTCCATAAACAACTCCTTCTCCAGACAAAGAGGGAACTGCTCCATCTTTCAAGAATAATCTTTGTGCGAATCCGCCATTAAACTGATTGAGATTGACTCAGCAAGCTGTACTCAGCAAGATGTGCTGCACATAGTTTTACATGTGGATTATAATTTTCAGGAACTGAGTTAAACACAAATTGTAACCATTAATCTCCAAGTAGAGCGTCCCTGGCAAAGCTAAACAAAGATGATTGGACTCTGAGATGAAAATAACAGCGTTTCAACAACATGGCGACAAACACAAATGCAGCTCTTCCTTCTTCTCTGTCTGAGCACAACAAGACCACGCCCCCTTTTTGTGAATTCATGTGGGCGGAGGTTAGTCAAAAAACTGTTTTAGTGACGTCATTACTGCAGGAACTAGAGGGCTGTAGACCAAACCGGTCATTTTTTGTAGGCGAATTCTGTTAAATAAAATATGTTGCTTGGCATTGAACTTTGAGCTTTAGAATTTTACAGATATTATTTATACTCTAACAACAACATTACACACTAACTAAAGTTTAAAACATGGGATCACGAAGAAGGGGACCTTTAATACTGATTTTTGAATGAATCACTATTAATATACCTCAATGATGTCATTGTGTATTAATCTAGCTTCAACCAGCATCTCCAGGACTTGGACAGAGTCTTTGAGCGACTCCATGGCCATGGCTTAAAACTCCAGCCTGTGGAGTGTGTTTGATTATTCAAGAAACAAGTGACCTACTTGGGACATATAGTAAGCTCAGAAGGTATAGCAACCGACCCTGAGAAGACTGCAGTCATCCAGCCCTGGACTGCCTCGCAGAATGTCCACCAGGTCCGGTCTTTCCTTGGACTGGTGGGGTATTACCGTCGGTATAGATTGCCTGCCCTTCTTCAGGCATACAATAATACCCCACATAGTACCACTGGACTCACTCCTTACTATGTTGTGTTTGGAAGACATGCAAGGCTCCCAGTAGATTGGATCCACAAGGCTGGGCCTGTGACCAAGCGACAGACCCACAATGGGTGGATCCAGTTCCACCACTAGGTACTTAACCAGGTGTACAATGTAGTCCAACAACATACCTGGCAGAGGCAGCAAAGTGTTAAGAACCATCGGGATCAGGGAGCCAAGGCATTGGACCTCTTAGTTAGTGTTCTCCTCAGGCACTTCCGTCGGCGAGCCCACAGAAAGCTGACACCTCGATGGGGACCGACACCCTTTGTCATAGTTTCCCAACTGCGGCTGGGCCGACCGGTATACCTGTTTCGTCCAGAAGGTGAGGAAGGTCCTATACGTACTGCTCATAGGAATAACCTGAGAGTATGTCCAGTTTCTTTTCCACAGCAGCTAGCCAATGAACGGGTGCGATCCACCCAGGAAGAAGGAATATCCTGGCCACAGGGGGTGGCAATAACATTGGATACAGACCCCTAGTATTTTGGAGCACTCGGCCCCCACCGGTACCTGAGGTAACTGTCCTGCTATTTTGCGCTGTGCTTGGTATATTGCGTTGTTTGATACACTGAAAAAAAAATGATTAATTGAATTTACAATTTTTATTATTATTTTTTTTTATGGTAAGTGGTTGCAATCAATTTATTTTAGCTACATTTAAATAAACAAATTTTACTGAAAGTTTATCAACAATATAATTATTTAAATATAGCTAAAATAAATTGATTGCAACCACTTACCATAATTATTATTATTTTTTTTTTCTTTTTCAATTCAATTAATCTTTTTTTTTTTTTTTCAGTGTATGTGAATGATGTGTTGCATCTGTGTTCTTTAATTTGCGCGTTGTTAGTAAATCACCTGCAGAAATATCCACTCCCACCGGCGCTTTTTCTTTTCTGAATTATTTGCCCTGTTTAGTTAAACTGTCCTTATGTCTCTCTTTATGTCAATTTATTTTTTTCTCCTTCTACACCAGTTTTCTGATCTTCACCAAGATCACATCACATGATCTTGTACAGATCATCATTAGAACACAGTGACAAAAGACATGAAAATTGTTTTGATATCATCCTCAAATGCACACATTGTGTTTATTGCAATATCTTGGGCACGTTACTGACTGTTGCACTGAAACCTGATATTTCAAATCACAGCCATGCTCCAATACTACAGTATATATTTGCTCTTTTAGCTCCTGATGTTGCATCTGGTGTGCTTGGGCCCATAAGTGCTGCTTACAGCAGTGTTTATTATTTAGTTTTGTCACATGTCTTATCACTGAAAGTAGAAAGACACTCATTCCTCTGAAGACAACCTCCAGATGATATCTTAAGAGAATTTAATTTCCTTACCTAATTTAAAATTAAAATTAAACTTACCTCCAACTCAGTAGATCAAAAGACACATCGTTTGATTACCATAGTATCAGTAATGGGAGGGCTGCAAACTCAACTTGCAATCCTGTAAAATATTGATTGATTTGTGGGCATCCTCTTTTTAATCCAAACAAGGATCATTACAAGGGTAGTTTTATGCTAACAGCCAGACTGTGCATTCAAATATATATATTATCTAGCATATTACTGAACAAAATGACTTTTAGAGTTGCATGTGCCAGCATCTATACATTATTATAGTGTGACTGGAGTGAATACCTGTATAGGAACTTAACTACAACATATAGGGTTTAGAAGCCTTTACAAGTCATGGATTATTTATAAAGATAAAATATGTGTATTACATGAGTCCAAATAAACCAACATAAAACACCACTGCTAGTGAATACATAATATTTTTTTATTTTTTTATTTTTATTTTTTGATGATGCCCTTGTTACAACGTCCCCATGTGACAACTAACCCCAGTCTTCTTTATGTATTACTGTCTCCAGGGTGTCATTTTAGAGGACACGGAGAAGACATCCATCACATCCAAAATGATTTAACGATCACAGCAGTCTGTGCATTCCCCTGAACGCACGTTTGGCCTAATGTCACTCAATGGTCTGCCACAAAAGGGCATGTTTGCAGCTGGGATCTCTGGAGAGAGAACCGCTCGTTTTCCAGCACAATGGCCCTGCTTTCAGCCCCTAAAATCTGGATTCTTATCTCTGCATTGGCCCAATGAGAGCACAACAGGAGAATTTAATTGGGGAGTTTAATTAAATGTCTGGGTCAATTGCATCATGAGCTGAATACTGACCGAAGGCCAGAGGGGACTAATAAATGCCAATTTACCTCATGTGTCCTGTCTTTAGGTGTTACTCCCTTCCTCCAGGGGCAGAGAGATCCTTTGAATGCCTCCTAAATCAGGATTAATGAATTGTGACCCAGGGGCATTGAGCTGGCAAGCCAAATTCTCACTGTTGATTTTGCCAAGAAGTCAAAAATGGTGAGTGATCTTATTTGCGATGAAGCATCAATTAATATTTGGGTGTAAAAGCTCATTCCTGCTGAGTTTTGAAATCCTATGAGGACAGGAGACATAAATAGAAAATGTTACATAACTTAACTGCTTTAAATTCATGTGGAGTAGTTTCAAATATGTCACTTTTCTTCAAAGTGAATCATCAAAGAGATTGCTTGAAACAGAATGAATGGGTCTTGGCCACTCGAGAGGCTAGAGTTCACCTGGCTCTGGAGAGAGACCTTGGCCCCGAAATCCCTTTTTGAACACAGCTATCAGGCCAGGGCATTCAGATCAATCCCTCTCTCACACAGAATTCCACCGCTCATCCATGAGATGATTCTGGCTGGGAGCTCATATTTTAGCCCCTCAAAACTCGAGATTCATTGGAACACTTGGATAATTGAATTGGAATATTGTGGTTGGAGCTCCATGCTTACACTGAGAGCTCAATTTGATGAGCATAAAAGTAGCGTTGACCTGGGTTCAAACCTTTCTGGCACTCAACCGTGTGGTGCTTTCTTGCTCCATTTTTGTAAAAGCAGAATATAAGGAGCCAGACAGTGATGCTCATCTGCGAAATACATATGGACTGTTCATTCATGTGTTTCTGAGTAGAAAAGAGAAGATGACAAAGGTTTTGGATAAAGTGGTACTCTGGATGCCCCATTTAGACTGAGAGATTGGCTAAGCCAAGAGACTGCTGGGAGATACTTAAGGCTAAATGAAAGCAAGTTTCACACAAAATTGGAGAAGCCCAAAGTGCAAATATACTACATATGTCTACAGGCAAAATTGTTTTGACTGAGGTTTTATGCGTAGCCCTTATTAGCCTGTCATAGATAAAGAGAAAAGATAGACATAAAGAAAACAAAGCAGAGTATAATGTAAGCGGTGCAGTATCTGTTAATTTGTGTGGCACTTCATTAGAAGCATCATTAAGTCAAGGCTAAATAATCACTTACTGTGATTGGGTGGCAACATGTGTCATCCTGTTACATTAAACGATGACGTGGAACATACCTGACACCTCATTTCCAACCTCTAGGCCTAGATCTCTGAGAAATGAGCTTCTATGTGACTGTTTTTTTTTGTTTTTTTTTTCATTACTAACAGTTAACTAATTATATTAAGTTAGAAAATGTATGTGCATGCATAAAGTGGATGCATTTTTAATGAGGTAATCTCTGAGTTATTTCATGATTGGCTAATCATTTAACTTACTCAGTCAAGCCATCTTATTACTTTGAAGTGTTGATTAACCAAGGGTTTAAAATGTATTCACCTTAATTTTTAAAAGATTATAAAAACAAAAATGTAAAATACTGCAGAAAATAGTTCTGTTGTCATGCTCAAAACAGTCGGATAATTTAGCCAAAAGCGATAATAAAATTAAAGACTAAGACAGGAAAATAACGCAGTACTTAAAGTAGACCTTGCCTGAAGTGTCCCTTTTCTCTGTTTGATTTATAACACAAGCATCCTCACATGCACTAAACTGAATCATGGGTAACAAGGTGAGCCTGAGGGACTCCTCCAATTCACATTATATGCCTGTGCCATGTAGTTTTATGATATGCCGTAATTCTCTCCAGTAATAAATTAGTAGACGCCCAAGAACAAGCAATTATGAAAAATGACTTCCAGGAGTTCCATTAGTCCAATTATATGGAGATCCACCTGCAAATTTGATTTAAATGCCAAACTGTCATAAATGACAGCCATTTCCATTAGGTGACAGGTATATGCATACACAAAGGCATATGGTTTGTCTGAGATGTGGCACAGATGATACGTCTGGATTTCTTGTCCACAAAAGGGAAAGCCAACAGATAAAAATAACTTGGATTTTATAGACCTTGTGTTTCAAGGAAATAACACTGCTTGCCAAGGAATAAGCTATTATATAACTGAAATTTAAGTTTTTGTTCACTGAAAATCTTCCCCTTCATTGGGCTGGTGTGACTGCATTGATTCACAGAGTTGAACCAGGGAACCGGATCAATCTCATTTGTGAATGAATCACGTGTGTTTTGCGAAATAATGATTTATTCATAGTTCAGACATTACTGACAGTCACAAGTTAGCTATCGTTTGTGGACTTTAGAAAAAAACCCTAACCATAATGTTTGAGGAACATCAATGCAGAGAAATCACAAACACAAGTCTGAAACCCAGAATGTAGGTAACAAATTTGATAAGTGCAACAACAGAGAACATGGAAGGTCAACTGGACTAGCAATCAAGGTGTACTCATAAACCTGAAAATCAAAGGTACTTCAGGGAAGCAAGCTTTTCATAATGACAAAACAAAGAGCTTCATGCAGGCACATTGCCTCATACACATTCATGTACATTCTCCAGCTCTATCACAGGCACTTAGTTTCATTGAGCATAATACTATTACATTGTAAAAATACTTTCAGAAGGCAAGTCATTTGTTTTGAAAATGGAAACTGTTTCAATCTATCAGCACCGAAGAATAAAACCAATGATTTTGAAAGAGGAGATGAAAACTTCTGCCCGATGTAGACATGTTGCAGTGACGCCAATCAATACCTTGTACATTGTAGCAGGAATCGGGGAGATGGCGGACCTCAGATGCCTTTGAAGCTAGAGATTAGAAATATTCTTTCTTTTTGACATTCATTTAAAATCCTTTCAAAGCCCCCGCCAACCCTTCATTACTTTCACTAGCAGAATACACCCGCAAATGAATATGGAACTGAATGTTTTTTCTCTTGGTTTTTAAAGCAGAACAATAGTCCCTCCAGCTATTTTTGTACTAAAATTAGTGGTATGGAAGACAGCAAACAAGTTGGGGAGGGAGTAAGGAACAGCCATGCATTATGCATAAAAGTTCCTTTGCAGTGACTAATAGTGCCCCCTGTGACTCACAAGACCACCAGGAGGAGATTCGCTGAAATCCTTATCAACAGTGAGGCAAATTTACAGATTGCAGGTTGTAAACGGGGTATTTATACTTTAGGTCCCAATCACCCTTAGATTAAAAGCAACATCATGATGACTCAATCAGTCAAATCAAACAAATAACGAACCACCTTTTGCATTACAGAAATGCAGCCCATACTTGGTTCATGATTTGTTTGATTTGACTTAACGAGTCGTCACGAGCTATGTGCTGTGTTTTGGTGATATTTGTTGATAATGTGGTGTAGATGAGGTAACTGAAGAACAATGAGACTGTTGCACTCCTTGTCTATTATGCACAACATAGGTTGTTTAATTAAATTAAATTCAGTTAAATATAGAGAAGAAAAATAAATAAGTATGTTTTCCCAGAAAAAAAAAAAATCTGATAGCCAAATGTTTTCATACAAGAACATTTCAGAACTGATATGTAGGTATTCATACAGGGAATTATTTTTCTTCATGTTCTTTTAAATATCAAAGAAACTAAACTTTCCCACATGTATTGATAAAACATTTCACCTTGCATCATACTAGTTTTGTTGTAGTCAATGTATATATATATATATATATATATATATATATATATATATATATATATATATATATATATATATATATATATATATATATAATAACGTTGAATATATAATAAATATATAATAACATTGAATTTCTGTCTGTGTATAAAGTGTTCACACTTTATTTCAGGTCCAGTTACTCCTAATTTTCTGCTTATGAATAATTAGTAAAATAGTTGTTAAGTTTAGTTATTATGATGTAGAATATGATCATGCAGGCTATGTGCTTTATAAGAGCTAATAAACAGCCAATATGTGCAACTATTGATGAGCAACTATTGAGAATAGTGAACAGAAAGGTTCTCGGTTTCAGTCATATTTTCTGTAAATTCACAATTGAAAATAGCCAAGGCAGCTGGTGTGCAAATATAAATAAAATCAGGAGGAATGCATAGTTGCTGACAGGTAAAAGCTAGAGTGCTCCTGTCATTTTAATGTGCTTTATGGTTTTAATGTATCTTAATTGCAGTGACAAAAGAGAACAATTGGAATAATTATGACAGTCGCATTATGTTTTCTCCTGGCATTTTATTCAGCAGATAGCTGAACTGATGGAACAATGCCATTAAAATGTCAACACAATATAATATACTACTTAATTTATTTTAGGGCACCCCACATAAAGGCAAATAGGGCAAAAAAAACCCATAGCACACCCAGTCCTTTTTGAATGATTGCGAGGAGAACAATGATAGTACTGTGTGTAAAGGAAACTGAAAAACTGATAATGCATTTATGATGAATATGCTTATATTTGACATACAGTAAAGATGGACTGGTCTGGCATGTAGATTAGTGTTCTAGTTTTCATAAAAAATTATATGTGATAAATCATTCCTGTTATGCAGTACATTTTATTTCTCCAAATTCTCTATAGTATATACTATATGTGTCACGATCGGTGTTACAGGAAACGAGGAGAGAGAACCAATTGCAGGTAAGTCGTTTATTTAGGGATAATCCAAAGGGGTAAACAGTCCAGGCAAGGGTCAAAACCAAACGGAAAAGAAAAACATGGGGAACAAACACCAGAAATGTAAACACAAAACAGGGAGAACAGGAGGGAGGAAGACCAGAGGAGGTTCAGGGGGAGGGACGGAGGGCCAGACTAACTGAGGGGAACAGGCAGAAACATAACATAAACCAAAAACACAAAACAGAAGTCCATGAAGGACATCATGTGGCGCCCACCAGGGCGGAGCAGAAGACCACCACAGCCATGTGGTCGAAACCAGAGCCCCTCGAGCACCGCCTTGGTCACGGCATCTGGAGCGGCCTCGGGCACCGCTTCGGCCTCCGGAACAGCATCGGACACCGCTTCGGCCTACGGAACAGCATCGGACACCGCCTCGGCCTCCGGAACAGCATCGGACACCGCCTCAGCCTCCGGAACAGCATCGAGCACCGCCTCGACCTCCAGAACAGCATCGGTCACCGCCTCGGGGACGGCGGCGGCCTGCTCGGTAACGTCCTCCTGGACGGCAGCGGCCCGCTCGGAAACGTCCCCCTGGTCGGGAACGTTTTCCAGGCTTTGAGGAACGGTAGACGCCTGTCTCCTCGTCCTCCGCCCTCTATGATGGCGAATCGGTGGCACCTTGACTGGCGACTCAGGCGTTGAGTCCGCCATCTTGTGCTGTGGCGCTGGGCTGGCGGCCATCTTGTGCTGTGGCTCTAAGCTGGCGACCATCTTCTTCTGTGGTGCTAGGCTGGCGGCCATCTTGGGTTGTGGCGCTGGACTGGCGGCCATCTTGTACTGTGGCGCTGGACTGGCGGCCATCTTGTACTGTGGTGCTGGATTGGTGGCCATCTTGGGTTGTGGCGCTGGCTCAGCAGCTTTGACGTGAACAGTCTTGGGAATTTCTAGGATCTGTGACAGCCTGGAGAAATACTCTAAGAAAGAGTCAGCGGCCTTCTTGGGCGTCGGTGCTGAGCTGGTGGCCATCTGGTACTGTGGTGTGAGGCTGGCTTCCATCTTGCCTCGTGGTGCGGGGTTGGTGGAGTTCCCTCAAAACCGCCCCTCTCCCGCTCTGTGGCTGGGGATGAGACATGAGCAGACATACCGCTGGTTCTCGTGTTGTCGGAGTCCTTCTGTCACGATCGGTGTTACAGGAAACGAGGAGAGAGAACCAATTGCAGGTAAGTCGTTTATTTAGGGATAATCCAAAGGGGTAAACAGTCCAGGCAAGGGTAAAAATCGAGCATAATCCAAACAACATAAATAAGACACGATCACAAGGCAGGGCAAGGGCAAGGGCAAGGGCAAGGGCAAGGGCAAGGGCAAGGGCAAGGCAAGAGTTGACGGGCATGAATAATACTCAGACATTAAACAAGGACTCCGTAACACAGACTAAGACAGACTGGGTATAAATAGACAGAAGGATAATGAGGGAACAGGAGACAGGTGGGGAACAATCAATTACACAACAAGGAGGAAGGTGACCAAATAAGGGAACAGTAGGTGATCTGGTGACAGACACCGTGAGAAAGGAGGACATCTAGTGGAACCCCAGAGAACACAACCCAGACACTGTGACAATATGATAATACAATTATAAAACACAATTAATAACACAACCACTGAAGATGTAAATTATATTCAGTGCATATCAATAGATCAATCAATCAATTAATGAATTTAAGCTCTTTTTCCCCCAACCATTGTATTCTATTATGTTATACATCCTGTTAATTACTTGACACTGTGTAAATAATCAAGACATAATTAAAGTGCTGACCAGCTTGACCAGAAAATACAACATTTTTGCTTATATAAACATTTCCTTAAACCTTAAACACTGAGGTTTATTTTATTTTATTTTAGGGAAGGTTACAGATAAATTTGAAATACTAAAATAACTATAAAATAAACTGAAATAAATATGTATAAAAATGAACAAAATAAAATGTTATGATGTATACAAACCCGATTCCAAAAAAGTTGGGACACTGTACAAATTGTGAATACAAACAGAATGCAATGATGTGGAGGTTTTACAATTCAATATTTTATTCAGAATACAACATAGATGACATATAAAATGTTTAAAACTGAGAAAATGTATATTGAAAATAAGTTGATTTTAAATGTTATGGCATCAACACATCTAAAAAAAAGTTGGGACAAGGCCATGTTTACCCTGTATGGTATCCCCTCTTCATTTTATAACATGGTGCAAACATCTGAGGACTGAGGAGACAAGTTGCTCAAGTTTAGGAATAGGAATGTTGTCCCATTCTTGTCTATTACAGGCTTCTAGCTGCTCAACTGTCTTAGGTCTTCTTTGTCACATCTTCCTCTGTATGATGTGCCAAATGTTTTCTATGGGTGAAAGATCTGGACTGCAGGCTGGCCATTTCAGTACCCGCATCCTTCTTCTACGCAGCCATGATGTTGTAATTGATGCAGTATGTGGTCTGGCATTGTCATGTTGGAAAATGCAAGGTCTTCCCTAAAAGAGACGACGTCTGGATGAGAGCACATGTTGTTCTAGATCTTAGATATACCTTTCAGCATTGATGGTGCATTTCCAGATGTGTAAGCTACCCATGCCACACACACTCATGCATCCCCATACCATCAGAGATGCAGGCTTCTGAACTGAAAGCTGATAACAACGTGGGCTGTCCTTGTCCTCTTTAGTCCGGATGACATGGCGTCCCAGTTTTCCAAGAAGAACTTCAAATTTTGATTTGTTTGACCACAGAACCGTTTTCCACTTTGCCACAGTCCATTTTAAATGAGCCTTAGCCCAGAGAAAATGCCTTTAGGTCTTTTTTGCCGTCTAAGGGCTGAAGATCACGTGCATTCAGCATGGTTTTCCGGCCTTGACCCTTACGAACAGAGATTGTTCCAGATTCGCTGAATCTTTGGATGAAATTATTGCACTGTAGATGATAATAACTTCAATCTCTTTGCAATTTTTCTCTGAGAAACTCCTTTCTGATATTGGCCCACAATTTTTCGCCGCAGCATTGGGGGAACTGGTGATCCTCTGCCCATCTTGACTTCTGAGAGACACTGCCACCCTGAGAGGCTCTTTTTATACCCAATCATGTTGCCAATTGACCTAATAAGTTGCAAATTGGTCCTCCAGCGGTTCCTTACATGTACATTTAACTTTTCCAGCCTCTTATTGCTACCTGTCCCAACTGTTTTGGAATGTGTAGCTCCCATGAAATCCAAAATGAGCCAATATTTGGCATGATATTTCAAAATCTCTCCCTTTCAACATTTGATATGTTATCTATATTCTATTGTGAATAAAATATAAGTTTAGGAGATTTGTACATTATTCTATTCCTTTTATACTCACAATTTGTACAATGTCCCAGCTTTTTGGGAA
Source organism: Carassius gibelio (assembly GCF_023724105.1). Classification (NCBI taxonomy): domain Eukaryota; kingdom Metazoa; phylum Chordata; class Actinopteri; order Cypriniformes; family Cyprinidae; genus Carassius; species Carassius gibelio. The sequence continues at coordinate 2,047,113 of NC_068409.1, read as the reverse complement.
TCGGGTTTGTACAAATAATAATAATAATAATAATAATAATAATAATAATAATAATAATCGCAATGACACTTTAATAAGACATATTATTGCATAAGGACTGACCAGGACAAGATATTTCTATCTATTAAAAGTGCAATGCTTTATTGTAAGTGACAGTCGGTCACTATTATAAAGACAAAGAAAACCTCACAGGCACATTTGTGATATTTGACTTTCCTTTATCCGGTAGATGTTCAGCTTTGCCAGAAAGCAATCAGAGTTGGTCCCATGGTATGAGGGGTATTTACCAATGCACGCCTCCATTCACCAGCCATCAAATTGTTAATTGAATTGATCGGCCTGTAAATCCGTGGAGACCTCTCACTTATTGGACTAATTAGTCTTGTATTGAACTCTGAATTAGCAGGGCATCATCCCTCAAAATTGCTCCATCTGCATGTGGCTCGACTGCGGTTTCTGAATGCGTCAGAGTTAGAATTAGGCTAAACTATGGCATTTGCTCAGATTTGCTCTCTTATTCACACTGCACATCAGCAAAAATAGAAACGATTTTAGCGGAAAGGTCAATAACACCCTGTGGATGGGAGCTGCTCTAATTCTTTAGTTCTGGTGCCCACGTGGTGATGGTTGTGTTATATCATACCCGACTCTGAGTTCTGAGAGGAGAGATTTTGAGTGAGTGAGTTTGAATGAGCTGCAGAGCCGTGACAGTCGGATGGGAGATCTCAGCAGACGGTCATATTGCCCATAATTGTGGGGTGCTAATGAGAGTGTAACTTAATGACCCACGTAATGGCTCAAAATATCATGTCTGAGATCATCCGCTGATTTGAACTGTTCTAATCATTTAGCTGAGGAAAAGATACTAGTTTCCACTAGGTTGGGGTGGCATATGATTAACGTCACAGTTCAGTAAATGCTCACATTACGCCGAATCTAAACGAGCCAGCAAAAGCGGGACAACTGCACATCTGCGCCTGTTGGGATTTTTGTTTTTATGAGCCAGTGATAGGACAGCATTGTTTGAAACCTGTCAGAATTCCTTGTGTGCTTTCTTCACTTCAGTATTGTGCCAAATTAAATTAAATGTGCAAAATTTAAATGTGATAATTAGAACAGTGTTGGAATATGAGTGTGTTTTTGAGTACTTTTTATTTTTGTCCCAGGGGTTGATTTCCTCCCCATAAACTAATAAAAATTAAGTTTCCAAAAAGAATGCAATAGAAGTTTTTTTTTTTTTTTACAATAAAGAACCATTTTGTGCAATGGAAAGGTTCAATTGAGGGTACAGGTTCTTTGCGCTTGCATGTGTATAGTCACTTTAGCATTATTATTATTATTATTATTATTATATTCTATCTTGTCGTCATCAATTACTTTACATGTATTCTACTATTGCAATACTTTTAAGCATACATATGTTGCTTCATTTTTCAATAGCAGACATGTAAATATGGAAATCAACTATAAATTATGATGGAATTATCTAACTAATTCATTTGACTAACTCTGTGAGACTATAAGACAAACAGCTTGGAAAATCAAGGGATGAATGATTAAAACCTTAATGATCAAAACAAATAGCCATTCAAAAACATATGTCCATATTAAACACATTATTGCTAAACACATTATTTTCCACATACTGTACATTATTGTTTCTCATCTATGCCCCATCATTCTAAAACACATATTTTTTTTTTTTTTTTTTTTACAAAGCTCATCGTTCTGAAAAGCGAGGTGTGCACTGATTACCCAGCTAGCCAGTGCATTGTGATTGGACAAATGCTTCAAGCGTGTGTCGGAAATGTTAAGCCCCTCACCATACTGTGATGAGTGTCCCGGTTAGAAAACCGGCGCGACAGGACAGAAACAATAAAACACATTATAAATTAGGCATTTGTTGCATCCAGTGGGTACATAATTACTGATTATAATGATTTATACTGTCTTTTTACGTGCTGCGTAAACATAAAACTATGTCTGCATTTGTGATCAGAGAAACGATAAACAATAAGCCTACTCTACACTGCTACTTACAGACTGTAGGTCAGAAGTGACAGATTGTCCTTGCAAAATGTGAGGAGAGGCTGGTGGCTAGAGTGAGGAATTGCCGGCGGATTCAACGAAGAGCAGCCAGGGGCTTGTTACAACCACATGTGACGACCCTGGGCTGGACTCCACTTCGTCCACGGTGCAAGCCAATCCTTCGATCCACAGCCTGAAGTTGATGCATTTCCTAAGTGACCAGCACGGATCAGTTCTAGACGTGAAGAAACAGATTTCATCCTCTTTTGGAAGGCCAAACAAAGTTTGCTTTCACAATGAAACATTCAGCGACTCCACAACATGACACTGTTGGAAACTGTGAGAATAAAAGTTACGCCTTCTTTCTGTGTGTGAACATCTCGGCAGTGTTATGTAAATCTTCCCACATCGTGACATAGACAGGGGCATGTTAAAACAATGTGTTTTGGGGGGCGTGGACGAGTCTTAACTTTTATAAAGAAGACTTTTGTCTTTGCAATTTTACAGATCTTCTTTATGCACCAAGAGCTTGTAACACTCCAAAAAGAAATAAAAAATTGTAATCGCATCATATGACCCCTTTAATGATTTATTTACATATTCTTGTTATTTCGTTTCCCCACATATGAAAGCTCATACCTCAGATCATAGTGAAAGCTCTGTTTCACCCTCCCTCCTACTGTATCTCTCAGTGGACCCAGATCCTTAAGGAGATCTTATCTGTTGTTAGGCTCCGAACAAAGAAGCAGTTGCTGTATAGCGGTAATTAATTTTGCTATGGTAATAAGAGCAGCACCTGTGCACATGAGGAATTAGACAACAAAATATTGTAAAAGTGCAACCAATTAAATCTCGCTCCCATTCTTTCTTTGAACTTAGCAGATGAAACGAAGATCCATTTTATTAAGCAAAAAGCCTCAGTTTAGGAGTGCCATGAATACGTGTTCATTGGTTTTAAAGGTAACAATAGTTAAGTTTGGATCAAAATCTGTGAATGCATTTATTTGAAGAGCCGATAGGAGACGAAGTGGAGCGCAGAGGTTATTGACTACATCTCATTGCTGCTGATTTGTAATTTTAATGCAAGACACTTGTTTAACCCTGCGGGGCACCAGAAAGGAAATGACCCATGCTGGAGGGAGTTCCTGCTGCACATCTGCAGTACCTGCAAATTGTGGGCCACCTGAGCCCTTGTGAAAATGCACTTTACATCCAGTGGTCCTGCTGAGGAGAGGACACTGGCCTCCATTCTGCTGCTGAACAGGTGCTGGTTAAAGATTTGTTAAGGATGTTCTGAGTGAGCCGTGAGGTTCAGACTGTGAGCTATCAGGGAGCTTCAAAGGAAACTGCTCATACATTCTCCGAAGTTCAGTTGAATGATGGCTGAGCTGCAGCCTCATGAATTGCAAAAGCAAAGCAAGCACAAACCCCCCTCAGAATCTTCTGAATCTCTGGTTTGAATTCACTTGGAGAAACATCCCACGATCCCATTTCACCTTGAAAATAATCAGTTGTGTTGTGCTCTGCCACTATGATTTGTTTAGCGTAGTTTTAAAGGCTTTTAATGCCAATTGTTTTTAATTAATGTTGCAAGTCTGTTCGGCCCACTCCAATATTTCAAGCACCAGAAATATTACCCTCTAATGCTGATTAATTATCTCTTTCATAATGAAATCTGAGGATTTTTCCTCCTCTAGGTCATAGAAATGCACACCATGCTTTGACCAAAAAAAGTGATTTGGACTGAGCAAGCAAAACGTTTTTCTTTTATATCACAGTTTATATGTACGTTTTCTCAGTTGCTGTTATTTTATTTATTGTATTTTTAAAGTCACTCTTTGATGTGTAAATATATTTCTGACTATGCTTTGGGAACAAATAAATGTTGATAAAATCTTAAAAAAGAAAATGGCAATAACTTTTTTTTTAACGATCACAATTCAGACTCTATACTTTAATTGTATGACCTATTATTATTATTATTATTATTATTATTATTATTATTATTATTATTATTAGCATCATCATCATCATCATCATCATTGATTCAACATCCTGAACAGCAGATTATCATATCAGAATGATTTCTGAAGGATTATGTGACACAAAAAACTGGAGTAATTATTCTGAAAGTTTGGCTATACATCGCATGAATAAATTACAATATATTCAAATAGAAAGTTGTTTCATATTGTAATAATACTGCACACTATTCCTGTATTATTTTGTTTTTGATTTGAATAAATGCAACCTTGGTGAACAGACTTGTTGCAAAAAAAAAAAAAAAAAAAAAAAAAAAAAAGACCCAAACCTTTTGAATATATGTATACAGTGTATAAATATATTTCTATCTATACACATTTTACTCAACATTGTGTTGTGCCTAAGAGCACCCATTAGCTATGGTAAAAGCACTCTAGTACACAGCCTTGTAGCTTACTGCTTTATTGTTTTGCTCCTTTTTTTCTTCTTCCCTTTGATGTGTCTCACTACGTTGTTGTCTGTAGGGATGATTTTGTCCCTGTCATCTTGAAATTCATATTTTATTCCCTAGCATTATCTGCAGCTTTTACAGTATTTTGCGGTTTTGAAAGTGGAGGTTTCTTGTCTTAGTTCATAACATCAGTGAGAGTTCCGGCTGCGTCTTAAAAGGTTGAGAATTCTTGTGCACCGATCATCGCTAGTGAGTTTCTCCGCCTTCTTTTATGCCGCATAAAAGGCTTTTCAATCCACCAGAACCCCAAAGGAAGAGTCCCCTCATACACTGTGAGAAACTCTGTACACTTAAATAGAGGGGCCAAAAATACCGTTGAGGCCCTATCTTTAATTGCTTGGTATTATTGCAATATGTCTATCCTCTCTGGGTGCTGGTCTCCCTCAACCCTCTCGGCAGGCGGCACACGGCTTAATTGAATTCCAGAAAAAGGCAAGCCCTCCTCCCTTTCCTGGGGAATCCAAAATGGAGCTCTCTCTTTGGTCTGTAGCAACAGGGAGCTGTCCTTGGTTCTGAAAAGCTGGCTGCGTGTCAAAGCCGTGCGGCATGCAGTCTCCGTTTTTCTCTGCCCTAATAATGGATCTCGTAGCGGTGGGAAGTTCCTAATTTGGCATTTCCACAATTCACTGCCCAGACCGTTGGCAGTTAGCTCCGTTTGAATGTGTGAAATGTAACTATTGTTAGTAAATTCAGAGAACAACAGCTGTCTGGAGCGTTTTGTGTCAATGGCTTTTGAAATGACAGTCACGGTTTGCACCCTGATTAGTTCTTGTTTTATTTAGCTGGGTTAATTAGGAGACATCGGTAATGAATAATCTTTCAGAGGATTTGTTTTGAACAGCTAAATTATAATAACCTTTAAGGTCATCCTCTAAGCACCATTTGTAAATCTGTGAATTTATCAGGATTACCGGCTGGGTTCAGTTTCTGACAAGAGACTTTGTATGCTATTTCCTAGAATCGCCTATAAATAAGTTGAGACTTGGCCTTTCGATTCAGAGTAAAATTTAATTGAATTAAATACAAATAAATGACTCAAAAAAGCAACTTGTAATGTTTTATTGATAGAATTACTGCTTGGTTAGTTTCTAGTATTAGGCGAACGAAGGCCACTGCAAAGAAGTGAGATTTATTCTTATTTAAGAAAAGAGCACAATGTAAATTTTAGCAATGACCCGATTTCTCTGTTCCATAAAAGGTGCTTTAACACCTCAGAAGCTGAAATGCATGCAATTGAATCCCTTAATACTCATTTATCACCATTACTGAAACTTAACAAACCAGACGACGTAGAAGTGTGGTTCTGAAAATTAATATAAAGTATTAAGAAAAAACTAATATGAATTCGGTGTCAAAAAATGGTGTTCCCTTTTCACGTTCACTAGGGGAAGGAAAATCTCCATTTCTATCCTCTGTTGGTTACGCTATATCACAGTCATATGACTGTACTACATGATAAATCAAACTAGACATTATGTATCAGCTACAGCTGATTCACTTAAACATAATACATTACATTTGTGACAGATGGGGGAAAAGCTGCATGAATGTAAAGAAATAATAGATAAATTCCTTATGAATGGTTAGTCTCATTTAAAAGGAAGAGCTCACCAAACAATGAAATTGTGCTAAAAATGCACTTACTCTTCAAGATTTAGACAAGTTTGTTTATGAAAGAAACATATTTGGAGAAATTTGGAATCACTTGCTCACTAGTTGATTTTAATTTGATAATGTTAATTAATGCTTATCTTTAAAGATCTATAATCTAAAATACAAAAGGTTTTAAATGAGGTGAACCTGTAGGAAAGTTGACGAAGATAACAAAATCTGCATCACTGCGATCTGGCCACTTGTCTCTTTAAAGAGTTGTAATAGAAAATGTAATTTCAGCCTCTCAGGGGGGTGTTTAGCTGCGTTCAGGACCCTTTGTGGGGCCAAGGTGTTCTAATTAATTATACATTCTGAAGTGTTAAGCACATAAATAATCAGGTGCTGACATTCATAGAGAAATATATTTTAATGTCAGCCTCCACATCTGCTCTGAGCAAATATTATTTTCCTGGAAAGAGTGTTGAAATTTTGAGCACATTCAAATTCCAGTCAGTTTTATCTCTTATTCACAAAACTCCAGTTATTTTGTAATTAATGATTCATGAAAAGTACCATACACTGAAATATAAGTGAACTACTTCATTTTAGATAAAAAAGTATTTACAGATAGTTAACATTAAAATTGTCTTTTATTTTAAACAAATTATAAACTAACATTTAACTTTTGATAAAGTCTTCACTGTGACAGACAAAAGAAAGTTATTAAGTATAAGACAGTAATTGAAAGTCACTGTCATCTGTTATATTACAAAATGACTTCCAGACAATTCACTGTCGCTTAAAGAAATCCATTACATGAAATAGAGACTCAAACTAAAAACGTAACATCTACTATTAACTTTTCATCAGTTTATTTATAAAACAACACGTCCTCCAACCAATATGCCCGTATAGGTCGTTTGTCAAAATCCCTGAAATACGACCCATCAAAGCCTATACAGAACTACAATTGCACCCCTATCACCAACGCGACACTTTCATATTAGTGCTTTGTACTTTTATCTGTGTCATAATTAGGGATTCATATAACAGAGCAGAGCATCACATTATTCAAAGATGACCATGGGATTATGGGTTTGATCCCAGAGAACACACATGCTCATAAAATGTATATGCACAGTAAATAACAATTTTGCATGCTTTCTGTGAGGGTAGGTTTAGGGGCAGTGTAAGGTGTGGTCATTCGTGCGAATTCGTATGAATTAGCCAACTAGTAAATTATGTATAAATTGCTGTGAGATCAGATAGGACCATGTAAAAAGTCCATACATTGAAAAAATAAAATAAAAAATAAAATAATAAATAAATACAACTGCATTTTGACTGGTAATGACAGTCAAAATTCAGATGCAACACGACACTCATTATTTTTATGCCAGCTATAAGGCACTTAACTTTAAAACGTAAATACAGGTCATAATAAGGTGCTTGCACAAACGACCTATGGGGTCGTTTTTTTGTTGGAGGACAGTATGGTATTTTGTGCCCGATTTTTTGAGGTTTTTATTTTATTTTTTTTATTTTTTTGAGAGTACCTATGGAGTAGCTTTTTTGTTGGAGGACAGTCTGTTCTAAAACTTTCTTAAGAAGACACTCAAAAAAGATAAACTAAATGGATAAAAAAAAAAAAAAATTCACACAGTAATCTCAAACGATCAATTCTCTAGTATTACGGACACCTTGCTAAATATATTCTCTGTCTCTTTCATCTTCATGTGAATTAAAAGTATCAAAGCCTCCTTCCAAATTCTGATTAAAGTGTGAGTCTCGTTCTAATTGAGAAATAGGAAATTCAATTTTAATATGAAAGGGTACACTAATAGGTGCACTGAGATAGACAGATAGCTCCTTAATAATGCCCTCAAGCACAAAAATCAAATATGATAAGGTTATGCAAATAGATGTAAGAATGATTGAGATTTCACTCAATTAATAAGGTCCCGGGAGACATCTGCTCATGCATATGCACCCTAAGCAGAGGTTACGCCTTCTGTGATCCCAACTCTTGCGATCCTTTTTCCTCAAGTGAACTTTCCAATAGTGTTTATGCATTAAGCAGTAAACGAGGCTCTCTGTTACTTTCGTCATCATGAAAGAAGAAACGGCAGCTCTTGACTCAACATGACATCAAAACTGTCATGTAGCTCCTAGCTGTGTTTGCCTTGCTGAAACTTTGGGGAATTTATTTTTTCTCAGGCAATAAATATATATCGTGGACAGGCAGCGAGAATTGCACTCTGCTTTACCTCTTCAGCTCAACTGTCCAGGGACGCTGGGCTTGATATCTCTGCTCTCACGTCTATTGACTGAAGCCTGTCTAGCTGCTTTTTAGACTCACTTAAGAGTCACTACATGTGCACCACTACTGGAGAAACTCGGATCAAAGTAAACACAGGAAATAGCTTTCAATATGAGTTTTTGGATGGCATTGAATGGGTTTATTGTCTTTCAAATGGTTGCAAACAAAATCTGACTTTCAAGCATAAACTAAGTGGGTATTATGTAGTACTAAACCTATATATCAATCCACTAATGCAAACTTTGCTTTCTAAATTTTTTTTTTTTTTTTAATTTTATTTATTTATTTTTTTATTTTATTTTATGATACAAACTAAGATCATGATTGACTGATTTGGAGTGCTTCAACTCAACTCGGATTCAACTCGTGCTTAGTTACAAATAAATTACATATTTTTATAATAACATTTATTAAAGGGTTAGTTCACTCAAAAAAGAAAATTATGTCATTTATAACTCACCCTCATGTCGTTCCAAACCCGTAAGACCTCCGTTCATCTTCGGAAAACAGTTTAAGATATTTTCGATTTAGTCCGAAAGCTCTCAGTCCCTCCATTGAAACTGTGTGTACGGTCTACTGTCCATGTCCAGAAAGGTAAGAAAAACATCATCAAAGTAGGCCATGTGACATCAGAGGGTCCGTTAGAATTTGTTGAAGCATCAAAAATACATTTTGGTCCAAAAATAACAAAAACGGCGGGCTTTATTCAGCATTTTCTTCTCTTCCGGGTCTTTTGTGAGTGCGTTCACTGCAGTGTAGTGATATGCGGTTCGCGAACGAATCATTCGATGTAACCGAATCTTCTTAAACCAGTTCACCAATTCGAACGGAATCATTTGAAATGGTTCACATCTCCAATTTGCATTAATCCACAAATGACTTAAGCTGTTAACTTTTTTAATGTGGCTGACACTCCCTCTGAGTTAAAACAAATTAATATATCGGATTAATTCATTTACTCAGACAGTACACTGACTGAACTGCTGTGAAGAGAGAACTGAAGATGAACACCGAGCCGAGCCAGATAACGAACGAAAGATTCACTCGTTCTCAATGTCAATATATGTTAAACTATTGAAATATAAACTTCCTCAGAGATTTTAAGCCGAAATTTTATGTTAAAGAGTTAACAAACATATATTGTACTTTAATTACAAGTTAAATTTTTAAGTTAAGTAATTAAACATTTAAATTGGGATAAGTATAATGTATGATACCTTATTATATTGTTGTTATTAAAATACTGTTTGTAAAAATGTGTAACAAGAAATGAACATGTCGGACCTCTGTTGAGTGGTGATAAAATTAGCCTGTTAACAGCAGACTACACACAGACTACAGGAATAGATGGGAATTTGCCAAATCAAGACATTGCGTGAATCATTTAGCTGCTGGAACAGGTGGTCTTCATACATACTTTAAAATATGAAATATTCACAGCTGCCAAAAAAAACTAAGCACTTATCATTTTGTTTCCACCAACTGAAGTATGTTGTTCATTAGTAATATTTCACACCATATGGTTTAATTTGGATGATTAATATTGCTGTCTGATTCCAGCATTGTTTCACAGAGAAAATGACAAGTGGGTGACTTTTTACAGTAACCAAGGAGGTGTGGGGTAGGGGCGGGGGGTGATATGGGATTTTTTTTCACTATCTCCCCCTGCATTCTAAAGTTAATAAAATGAAGGCATTCCTTCTTGCATTGACACAGACATTTATCACATAACTATTTTGGTCACTCTTTAGTTTGAATACCAGTTTTCATCATTAACTAAATATTAAATATGACTTTTGCCTCAATAATCTCCAAATTACCTCTTATTAATAGGTAACAAGGTAATCTGTCGAGTGAGGCACTAATATGTGCTTTATAAACAGAATGGCTTCAAAAGTGTTACTATTATTTTAAACAATAATGATGATTAGCTCTTTTTTCATCAATATAATCCAGTGAAGGTTTTTATTTATTTATTTTTCTTTTTCTTTTTTTTATTATACATAATATCTGAGTGTGTACTGTGTATATATGTCTTATGTATATATAAATACAATACAGTATATTTTTAAAAATATATGTTGTTTATATTAAATATATTTATATATAATATAAAATATAATCATATAAATATTTAACTGTATATACATGTAAATATGTTCAGATCATATGTATGTATATTTGCATATATTATGTAAACAAAAAAACTTTTATTTTGGATGCAACTAATCAGGATTAATCGTATAGTGTTACAATATAATATATATATAGTGTTACAAAGTGTAAAAACAAAATAAACCCACATATAAGGTCACAATTCTGAAAAAAAAAATAAAAAATAAAATAAAATAAAATAATAATACATTGTCAAAGCTTTGAAATGTAAGAGCCTGCAGTAAGATCCTGCATTATTTCTAGGTTACTAATGATATCTGCACTTTATCTTTGTACAAAGGGTCATATTTTCATGCTTCTATTGAAATGCAAGAGGCTCTTTGGTTTTGCTGGATAACAAGATCATCAGGTTTGTTCATGTAAGCTGGACTGCGTCTGCCATAAAAGCGACTGTATTATTCACAAAAACTCATGCTATACTCCCTCATGGAAATAATAAAGGTGCATTATTAATAACTTTTTTTTTTTTTCTCAGAATTGAGTTTTACCCTTTCCAAAAGCATATTTTTAGAACCAAAAAAAAAAAAAATGCATTTCACTCTACAATTTCCTCTTTGTGAAATTGCAAATGGAGGTTATTTTAGCGATACTGCATTCACACAAAACCCATACCCAGTGATTTCAGTACTTTTTCATGTTATTTCAATTGCTCAACAGAGCAAAGAGATCTTTCTTTTATTTCTGAGACCTCCCTGCAAAATGAAACATTCATATCAGTTACATATTCCTTCATGCATGTCTTTTTTTTTTTCGTCTAAGACTGGCACCTCTGCCTCAATGTGGGCGGCCGCCACCCAGTGCATCAGTATTGTCCTCCTCCCCAGTCTTCTCCAAGTATATTAGATGATATTACCTCTCAAGGATGTCCTCGATACAGTGCTTATCACCATGGGGACTGTAATGGGTGGAGATAATGAGACCTGATTTATATTTCAAAGACTCTCCAGCGAGAAACTGATAAGACCTTGATAAAGGAGAATGATGCTGGGGAGGGAGGATGGAAGATACAGAGGAAGGTTGAAGATCATAGAGGGGTGACTGTGGTGAAATCAAATGATATATTACCTCTAACCTGTTGAGACGTCATAGATCCTCCATCTAACAGCATTATGCCAAAGAGGTAATTGCGGTAATATGATGGTCTGCGGGTAGGTTGGGCTCTAGTGGTCAAACGATTGGCTACCATAATGATGATTCTTGTAATTATTGGTAAATGAGTTTTCGCTCCTTACATCGAAGACTATTTGCAATAAATGAAGAGAAGGAGTGAGAGAGTCGATCTTATTGAAAACCAATGGTCGTCAGCGACTGCACTAAACAGCACACTTGAAATATCGGATGGACTTTGGAGTTGGACCTGCATGCTTAAATGTATGGTTTCTATTAAAAACATTATGTAATCATGAAATTTACAGTTAGTCATTATTAATGGATAATCTTCTCCACCAGAGAACCATCAACTGCCGTGCATCTTAGACTCTGTCAGTCAGTCTTTACAACCGGATCAGTCAGATTCATGAATTAGATCTAAGTATTTATTTCACTGGCTCGAATTTAAAATAATTATTTGTTTATGATTTAGACACTTTTCATGAATGTGCCTAGGAGAACTAGAGTCGATGTTAACATTTCTAGTGAATAATGACTTAAATTTCAATCTTATTCTCATAAATGACTTGAGATGTGACTTAAGTTGCATGAACTACTTTAATGATACTTTATGTGCTTTTTCATTTCAAAGCTTGGAATCCCTAATGCTCATTATATTAAAGATGTAGCAAAGACATTATTCAAAAAACTGCCTTTTGTGTTTCATGGAGAAGGAGAACGTTATTTTGGTTTGGAACAACATTACAGTAAGTCAATAATGACATAATCTTCACCTTTGGTTTGAATTAATTCCTTTAAGATTATTGTGAGAAAAAAAGCCATGATTGAGCAACTCACTTGAGTAGTTGAAAGGCTGTGACACAGACCCCAGACGAACATCCAATTATGGGGTCCTGAGCAGCCAAAATTGTAATAGCATAATAACCTATTGTGCATTTCATAAAAAAAAAAAAAAAATACTATGAATGGCCCATACAATACTCTAGGCCTAGCAAATCTATGCTCCTTGTTTGAATTGTGCTTCGTATAATTGTACATCACAGATGAAGCCTCATATACCTGAGCTTGGCTCAATCTATAGCAAAATTCTCAGGACCATTAAAATGACAGCATGTAAGAGTCACATAAAACGATTTCCAGAGTGCGCTGCAGTTTTCTGCTCAATATTTTATTGCCATTGTTCTCCAGCAGAGAAATCCAGCATAAAGACTTCAATGAATGAGCTTCCAAAGTGGATCTCCCTCTGACATTACAACCTATTTTCCTCATGGTCACACTGAGCCAGCTTTCCACATGCAAATACAGCCTTCCTGAAAGTTTTAACATGTTTTAAAATTATGGAACTCCAAGCCACCCATCACATGCATGTGGGAAAAGTTGCTTTGGAATTATTTCACACTGTGATTTTCCATTAAATCTTGCAAAATGTAATATCTGATCGTTTAGATTTCCCTAAGACGCCAATTCAAACTTCTAAAATAAACTATTTCACTTCAAACGTTGTTTTTAGGAGCATTGATTAAGTCACTTTCAAAGTCAGGTGTGTCCATACATACATAAAAAAAGGATATGTTATCAAATTGCTTCTAAACATTAGCACAGTGAAGCGGGTAAAGATTCTGCACTTACAAATCTAGTGGCAGTATGTTCTTGTTAGTCAGCAATATGATCTAAAGGCACATTTTCCCCATCAAGCAACCCTCTTATCTGCCATCTGGCCCCATTCTGTCACCCTTACCATAAACCACTTCAACAACACCCACATTTTGCATTTAATAAGCCACAACTTAAAATATTGCAGTACAAACTGTCTAAACAATATATATATATATATATATATATATATATATATATATATATATATATATATATATATATATATATATATATATATATATATATATATAACACTGAATGAAGAAAGGTCATTCAATTTGCTTGACACTTTTCTCACAACACACAAACACAGGGATTGTATGCACTCATAAGTGAACTAAGAACTTTTAAATTTCAATTCAATTGCCGAATTTGAACTGCAGTGGGTGTCATAATCTCTAGCTGGAGTGCTCGTGAGCTTCATTAGGCCGGGCATACACTGTGCGATTTTCATCCGATTTTGAGTCGAATTCTGATTCGTCCGACTCTTTTTTGGGTCGGGCAGATTTTCTGCATTTTCATGCGTTGTTTGTCGTGCAGTGTTCGTGCAGTGTACAAGGAGAAACGAGAGGCGATTAACCTCTCCTGACCGGCAATTGGTTGGTCGGATGGATTTCTGAAATATTAAAGCAATGCTACGAACCGATTTTCTGCGTAAACGAAACCATGGTGACACAGCATGTAGTGTGGACTGAAGTGATGGAGGGAAAACTTGTGGAGTTATGGCAAAGAAAAATTAAAATAAAAGAGGGAAGAAAACATCTGCTTACCTCCAGTTCGCATTGCAAAATGGATAAACCATATAGGCCACGTCTTCCGAGCCACCTGCGCGTCTAGATACGCCTACGCCTTTTTTTCTTTTTTGGACGTTTCAGCACATAGAATTGCGCATATCACCAGAGCAGTGCATTTATTCCAGGAAAGAATGTTTATTCTGCAACAGCCACAAACATCCGGGTTCTGAGGGATCCTACGTGTTGATTCGGTTGATTCCCCACGTATTGTGTAAGCAGTCAAATCGCAACTCGACTATCGGACCGTACAGTGAGAGCATAAAAATCATGAGTTTTGGCTTTATATCGCATGCGATCTACTCGTACAGTGTGAGTTGGTACCTTGACAAAATCGCACAGAAATCGCACAGTGTATGCCCGCCTTTAGAGGGCACTACATTCCAGACTCTTGCCACTTCACTCTGGACTCCATTTCCCATAATGCTTTGCCAGAACTCCTCATCAATCACAATCACCTGTCTCTCATCAGTCTCGCACTATAAAGGTTGCACACATCCACACACACTTAACGCTAAACACAGCTGATTATTGTTTAACCTGTACCCTGTTCCCTGTATCCATGTTGCTTTGCTTTGCTTTGCTTTGCCTTGCCTTGCCTCCTTGTTTTTGACCTTGTACTGTTTATCTGGTTTATGATTGTTTTGCTGCCTGCCCTGACCCCTGCCTTGGACTGTTTCTGTTTGCGATTTTGGATATCTTTTGCCATACTTGATGTTGTTCTTTGAAATGTATATATATATATATATATATATATATATATATATATATATATATATATATATTTTTTTTTTTTTTTTTTTTTTTTTTATTAAATTGAATTGTGTGTAATATCATATCCATGAGAGGCATATCATACTATCCATGTCGTTGCCTTACCATTAAACAACATTAAAGTAAATTAAACAGCACAAAAGCTTCAGACATTATGACCAAACCATTAGTATTGCATTCACAATGGGAGGTGTCATTCTGAATAATCTGATATCGCTATCTGTGGTGAAATTTAGTATTGTTGCATCAATAATTTGAACAGATTTTTGCACAAAACACGAACTAAAGGCCCTTACAACTTGGCTCCCCAAATGGACACCATATTTTGGGGCTGTCTTGTCCTGTCCATTTGTCTGATGAGACTGGGTCTGGTATCAATGTTCCTGCGAAGAGAGGCAGGCGAGAGTAGAGGCCTAAATGCTGATCAAAAATGTATGGTCGAGTCTGGCTGCTTTCCAATCAAATCAACCTAATGTAGACTCACTGTGATTGATAAATTGTGATGAGATCACGCCCTTGGCAGAGAGTGGCACAGCAGCGCTGACAACATAGTGCCACATACAGCGGTATTTTTCAGTGCCCGCCACACTGACTGATGAGGGAGTCTGCCACATATCAGAAGAACTCATTGGATACGCTGCAGCAGGTCAGCTCATGGTTATTTCCATGTGGTTAAACACTGTAGGTGCTTGTTATGGTGGAGGAATGACATGCAAATTCGTTTTGGCAAGCTGCGTCCATGCTCATTCCTGCCCAGAATTGTTTCACAGAGAGGAATTCGTTAGACAAGTTTTTCCCGGCATCTTCCAAAGTCACCCTTTAAATAAGAAGATCCCCTTCTCGACTTCCTTTGAGTTGTGCCAGGCCCCGAGGATGGCAAATACCAGATGAATCATTGCAGACCCTTGTTATATCGACGTCACTCCACGGTGCGTGGCTTTCATGTAGGTGATTGACAGGATCCACCCAGAAGCCTGGAAAAAGCTGCATTGACTCTTCAAGAGGTGACAGATCTGTCCCCTCCTGCATATTGTGACAGCTTTAACACCATATGCACTGAACAGTGGTGTGAGAATGTCTTAGGGGTTATTTGAAGGGTCATTAAAGGGGCAGAGTAACATTTTTAACAGCAGATTAGAGATAATTAACTTCAAAGTCAGACATATTTTCATTGTCATTTTGCTGATTTTTTTCTAATTGTGGATGCCAGAATTTTTATATTTTGTAATGATTTTTAATGCCGTTAAGTGCACTTTTAAAAAGCGTACTTTGCAATAACAAAATATATATTTTTAAAGTACACAAATAAAACAAACAAACAAGAAAGAAAGAAAGAAAGAAAGAAAGAAAGAAAGAAAGAAAGAAAGAGAAAAAAAATAAATAACTAATTTATTAATTTATTTGTTGACATACTAAAGAAAATATAAATTAGACGACTATATAATTTAATCTATACTGTTGATATTAAATTCAAAGTTAATATTTTAAAAGTACTAAATTACAATCTCATTCAAATGTGTAATTACAAACATTTAAATATATGACAAGCACATTTCAATAAAAATGACATTAAAGTATATTTTGGTTTAACACAAGTGTTTGTCAGTATATATGGCAGTATACTTTAACATAAATAAACAATAGAAGTAATTATGAAATGCAATATAAACATGTACTTAAGTCCTACTTGAGTCAAAATAAGCACTCTTAAGCTTAATTGATTGCTTTGCATAATTTTAAACTGACATAATGACATAAAATTTAATGTTGGAAAATATAAGTATGTATATCCAAAAATAAAACTTAATTAATTCAAATGGCATAATCTTTTATTAGCCAGGACCTCAAAAAGACAGAGAGGTGAGAGGGGGTGCAGGGTTTATTGAATTATGATTGTAAAAACACGGTAAACAAAATCACAAACCAGAACAAGAACCGCATTAAAGTCTTGAATTTATTTATTTATTTATTTAATTATTATTATTATTATTATTATTATTATTATTATTATTATTATTATTATTATTATTATTATTATTATTATTATTATTTATTTATTTATTTATTTATTAATTTTTCTTCAGCAGTATTGGTAATGGTATAATTTTGTTAAGTAGTGTTTCACCGTATTCTCACTATTTAATTTTCTTAGCATTATTTTTTTCTCAGTCATTTGAAAAAGGTTTTACTTCACAAAGTGCTTCAGATAAAGGCAGCCAAGAAAATAATTATGTTCAATATAATGTGCATTCACCTCAAACTGCATTAAAGCAGCATTTGTGTCATTATACTACAATAATCCTCTATTTTCCCAGTCATTCTGTCCTTATTACGAAGAAAAACTTTCAATTTCATTCAAGTTATTTTTACAATGATACATTTAAACAGCTGCTGCCTTTAGTCAGGAACAGTCTTAATTCCACAAGCAGCACCTGTTAACGTCATCTTCATTTCCTTATTTCCTACATATTAGATGACTCACACAACACTGACGTTAATAATACCTAAAATTATGCATAGGAGATAGTTCAAAGTTGTTTCTCCTCAAGAGATGCTTTGTGGCTTCCTCCTGGCCTCAGGCTAATGTGTAATGTTTAAATTTAGTGTCTCTATTAATATGATAATGGAATGTTAAGTTTGGCAAGACTTCAAAGATAATTGTTTGCAGTCTGACTGTGAGCAATACCACTTAAGAGACAAATAATCGGTTGATTTGGACTTTGAGAGACAGACCAACTAAAACAATTGATCACTATCACTTACAAAATTAAAGGTTGCACTGCTTAACAGATAATGGTGCACACTGATAGAGTATCCAGACATCGATTAATGAGATAACCATTTATTACTGGATAGAGGTAATGATTGGGGTAACATGTTGGATGATCAGATTACTGTATTGCAAGTAAAATGTAACTAATCAGCTCAGCTAAGAATAACTACGCAGCTCACCACAATAGTTTATGTATAACA
Source organism: Carassius gibelio (assembly GCF_023724105.1). NCBI lineage: Eukaryota > Metazoa > Chordata > Actinopteri > Cypriniformes > Cyprinidae > Carassius > Carassius gibelio. Next base: position 2,029,199 of record NC_068409.1, on the reverse strand, counting down.
AAAAAAGATGGTAACACTTTAGATTAGGGAAAACTATTCACTATTAGCAAGGGTTAGTAGTTACTTATTAGCATGCAAATTACTAGCAGATTAGTTGTTTATTAGTACATATAAAGTGAAGGTTAATGCCTTATTTTTTTAGCATGATCATATTCTAGATCCCTTAACCCTACACCGTGCCCAAACAACAACGACACAAACAACTACCTTATTTGTCATCAATAAACTGCAAATTAGGAATTTATAGTTAGTCATTAACAGACACTTTTATCCAAAGTGTCAAATGAGGACAATGGAAGCAATCGAATTCAACAAAAAGAGCAAAGATATGCAAGTGCTATATGACAAGTCTCAGTTAGCCTAATGTTCTACACTTCTTAATTGTATAATAAATAATAGGAAAACAAATATATAGAACACAAAAAATAGAGAAGCTATTGTAAAGTTTTTATGTTTTGTTTTTTTTTATTTTTTTTTTTTTTTGTAAACAAGCAGTTATAAAAAAAAAAAAAAAAAAACAAGTTTAGTAGTGAGTGCTAGAGTTAGAGGGTCAAGTAAAGATGGAAGTGATGTGTCTGAAAGTTTTCTTCCTCTTTGGGATGGCACAAAAATTAGGGAACATAATTCTAAGCTAATCAATTTAGCTATTGAGGGAAAACATCTCTACCATAGTTCCCTGAGGGAACAAAATGCTGTGTCGACACGCTTTGGGAACACCTTCAGTGTGACCATGCTCTGAATCAAGTGTGTAATCAGTCCAATGGATGGGCAAGATGTCACGGACAGGTGATGTAGTGCCAGGAAGCTATACAAGCATGTGTGGTGGAAACAGCGGCAGCTTCTGTTAGAGTGAAGGAAGCACTCGCAGGGATGCGGGAATCATGGCAGGAGACACAGCGTCTCGTTCCCTCTGGAAACTAGGGTTACATATGCAACCCTTCCCCTTCAGGAACTTGAGCTGCGTCTGGATGCTTTGGGAATGAACTGCCCACCCCGCCAGACTTCAAATCCATGCCTAGTGTGTAGTACCTAGCACAACTTAGGCAAAAGAACAGAGGAGTTGTGTGGACCAGCCGGCAGAGATATAAAGCCACACCCGACAGGTAGGCCTCAGAGGCCGCCACACTTCAGTTGGAGTGAGCCTTGACCCCCGATGGTGAGAAGAGACCAGAAGACTCATAGGACATGGAAATGGCATCAACAATCCACAAACTGAGGGTCTGTTTAGTGGCAGGCAGACCCACCTTGGAAGGACCATAGTATACAAATAACTGGCCAGACTTCCTCCACATGGCAGCTCTGTGGATGTATGTGTCCAGTTCTCACAGTGGACACATGCAATTAAGCTATTTCTGGTAAACCTTTTCTGAAAGTGTGTTTGGACTATGCAAATGAGTCTCTGACACATCCAGGAGTCACTAACAGATCAACAAATATTCTGAGTCTCCGGCTTGTGAAGGTGAGACTGCAACAGACCAACCTCCATTCTGAGTCTTGAGTCCTGTCAAGGAAAGGACTGCAACAGCATTATGTTCCTCAGGCCTGAGAGGGAAGAGGCAATAAAATAAGTTTCCAGCTTTGAGGCAGAAACAGATTCTGAGCCTCCAGCCTGCGAGGAAAGAGATAATCTACGTTCAGACTTATTTTATTTATTTATCCATTGAGACAACAACAGATGCAGCACGTCCTGAGTCTCCAGCCTAAAGAGACAAAGCGGATCGACCAAGTACTGAGTATCTAGCCCAGAGAGGCAGAAGACACACAGACATCTGCAACAAGTTTAAGCTCCTGCAAGCAAACCTTAATTCCAAGGTACCTTTGCCTGTGTGTTCCAGGCTAAGGACCTTCCACACCTACTCCAGGGCCACATCTGTGTGTTCCAGATTTTAGGACCCTTTGGTGCTCTAGGAGATCAGCAACCTCCAGTTCATGGCTGGTCATGTTCAAGGCTGTCGAAATGGAGTCCTGCTCCTTTCCCCACTGCATTGCTACCAGCACAGCCAGTGGATAAAGTCACCGCTACCGGACTGCTCACTCGACCACAGAGAACGTCAATATCACTTATCAAAACCTTATTCACATTTCATTTATGTAATAAATTTAGTAGTTGTTGATAACTCTTGTAAATCTTTTGTCAATAAAATATTTTTATTACACTTGTGTCTTCCTTGTGTTGATGATACAGAAGTGGTTCTACAAGTAAAATGTCACGATAGTATAAAGGACAGGAAGCAAGTTGCAAGTTAACAATCTTTATTTGAGATGTAAGGTCAGGTTGGGTTGGTGGTGGGTGACGCAGGGACCTCGATGGCAGCACCGACTGGTGAGAAGGTGATTGAGTGCGCAGTTGGGTGATGATGAAGGATCCGTGAGCTGATGGTATATCCACAACGACCAAACAGGAACAAGACACAAGGAGTATGCTGAGCAGATGGGACACAGACAAGAATCACGGAGGACCTCAAACAATGATCTGACAAACAAGAGATGAAAGACAGGGCATTAAATAGGCTGGTGAAATGAGCTGCATCTTGATCAGCGGTAACACCCACATGAAACAATCAACATGACACAACATGAGACAAGCAGGAAACAGAGCATTCATGAACCGTGACCTTAAAGTTCCCACAAATCTTTCTTATGTGATGTACTCATAACCACAGATTAAGTGACACTTGATCCAAATATCATAATGTCATTGGTGACGTGTGTACCCATCACTACATTATTTTGCCTCCCTAGGTTGGCGAAAGCAAATATCACTACACATTTGCGATCCTCACAACCTCCGCCATTGCTCTCCCTCCTCAAAGAGAACCCTCTGGGAGTGAAGCGTCCACAGGGAGAGGCACTCGCAATGCGGGCAGTCAGCTCCGTCGAGAGCTGACTCGGCGTGCTTCACTACCAAGCAGACAACACAATGGCTGAACATTATAAATTAGATACAATAATTTAACTGTGCACTTTTAAAAGCAATGCTCACAAACACTGGGTACTGAACACATCAAAGCAAAGAAGTAATGGTCAAACCAGTTTTCAGTTTACATTGCCCAGTTATACAATTAAATTAATTGCAAATGGTAAATATCAAGTTACCATTTATGAACTTTGTAGCTTGATCTGGTGGTTTATATAATCTTATTAATTCTATGATATATTCATGTTTGCTCAGACATGTTAAAGCATTAGTTCACCCAAAAATGAAAATTATGTCATTAAGAACTAATAACCAGTAAGACCTCCATTTATCCTCGGAACAGAGTTTAAGATATTTTAGATTTAGTCCGATAGCTCTCAGTCCCTCTATTGAAACTGTGTATGGTATACTGTCCATGTCCAGAAAGGCAAGAAAAACATTATCAAAGTAGTCCATGTGACATCAGAGGGTCAGTTAGAATATTTTGAAGTATCAAAAATACATTTTGGTCTAAAAATAGCAAAAACTACGACTTTATTCAGCATTGTCTTCTCTTCTGTGTCTGTTGTGAAAGAGTTCAAAACAAAGCAGTTTGTAGTATCCGGTTCGCAAATGAATCATTCGATGTAACCGGATCTTTTTGAACCAGTTCACAAAATCGAACTGAAGCATTTTAAACGGTTTGCCTATCCAATACACATTAATCCACAACTTAACTTTTTTTTTTTTAATGTGGCTGACACTCCCTCTGAGTTTAAAGTCAGTGTACTGTTTGAGTACATGAATTACTCTGGGATATTGGTTTGTTTGAACTCAGAGGGAGTGTTAGTCACATTAAAAATGATAACAGCTTGAGTCATTTGTGGATTAATGTGTATTGGAGAGGCAAACCGTTTAAAATGACTCAAAAATGGTTCAAAAAGATCCGGTTACATCGAATGATTCGTTTGCGAACCGGATACTACAAACTGCTTTGTTTTGAACTCTCACAACAGACACGGAAGAGAAGACAATGCTGAATAAAGTCGTAGTTTTTGCTATTTTTAAACCAAAATGTATTTTCGATGCTTCAAAATATTCTAACTGACCCTCTGATGTCACATGGACTGCTTTGATGATGTTTTTTTTTTACCTTTCTGGACATGGACAGTATACCGTACACACAGCTTCAATGGAGGGACAGAGAGCTCTCGGACTAAATCTAAAATATCTGAAACTGTGTTCCGAAGGTAAATGGAGGTCTTACTGGTTTAGAACGGTGAACCAAGCCTTTAAAAGTTTCCATATGCATTTTACATTACATATATTTTATCAAGCTATACTGCAGCCAACAGGCATTGTTTTTTACAAGGTGAACCAAGGTTTTGTTTTCCATCAATATTTGGATCTCGGCACAACTCTGATTCTCCATATTCAAAGTAAACACTATATTGTCAGTATGATTTACAGCTTACTAAAGGCAAACTTTACAAAACGAGTGCCATCCCCCCTGGGCTTATCGTGTTTCACTGAATGTTTGATCATTGATTCTTTGCTAAACATCACCATGACGTGTGCATAATGCTTGACACGACTTGCCAAAATGATTCATTTTTTTTTATTTTATTTTTTCAGCATGACAACTGACATCTGTAGCTGAGTTTGAAGGTTCATATTTGAGGATATTAAATATTTGTGTGGCACGCATACAGGCATGATATGACAGTTGCAAATGATCGTGGGTGCCATCAGATAGTGACATGAATAGTGTGTGATTTGTATTAAAAGTAAACAAGGGCTTTTGGAGTCACACATGTCATGTTCTGAGCTGTCTTCATTCTTCATAAATAGTAGGATTTATAATTCATTATTGAATCAATAGCATTGTATTCTGATTCATAATCAGTTAAGCACATATTAGCTGAGAAAATCCTCCATATTGATCAAAGACATTACATTATTGATGCAGATGAGCATTGGAGTTTGGAATAATTAAGATTACTCAATGTTTATTAAGTAATATATTTCAAAATAAATGTGCGTGTGTGTGTGTGTGTGAGATATATATATATATATATATATTTTTTTTTTTTATTATTATTTTTTTTTATTCCTAAGATGCAAAACTGAATTTTCGGCATCATTACACCAGTCTTCAGTGCCACCTGATCCTTCAGAAATCATTCTAATATGCTGATTTGCTGAAACATTTCTTATTATCAATCAATCAAACTATCAATCAATACATATTGTGACGAGTCTCCCAAGGGCAGATCAGTGTCACCCTGGAAACCACCTGAGCATGATGTCTAGTGCACCTGGAGCTCATTCGGTACAGCTTTAAAAGCCAGGAGGAAAACCATGCCAGTTGATTTGGATATTCCCTGGATAAGAGAAAACACACATTAGTCTCTCATCCAGGGAGTTGCATACTCCGTGGATGAGATAATGTGTTCTTTCTCTCCACTTTTAAAGAGACCGACTGAGCCCCTGGCCACTTGCTGTGCTTCACAGACGACCACAGGCACAATCACCATTGGGAGCCAGAGCACCTTCACAAAACCCTGTATTATCATTTCTCTGCTTAAATAAATCTCCCTCCAGGGGTGTTGCTTGTTAAACTCCATCTACTGTGTCCATGTTCTCATTCACCCCTCTACAATATATACATGCATACATATACAGTACATACTTCACTGGATGCATTCAATTAATAAACATTACAGCAAAAAAAAAAAAAAAAAAAAATACAAATAATAATAAATAAAATGCATCTCAAATTGTTATGTGTGTGTGTGTGTGTGTGTGTGTGTGTGTATACACTTACTGGCCACTAGTCCCGTGTTGGGACCCCCTTTTGCCTTTGGAAATCCATTAATTATTTGTGGCATAAATTCAAAAAGGTGTTGGAAACATTCCTCAGAGATTTTGGTCCATATCTACATGACAGCATTACGCAGTTGCTGCAGATTTGTCGGGTGCACATTCATGATCCAAATCTCCCGTTCCACCATATCCCAAAGCTGCTCTATTGAATTGAGATCTGGTGACTGTAGAGGTCATTTGAGGAAAGTGAACTCACTGTCATATTCAAGAAACCAGTCTGAGATGATTTGAGATTTCTGACATGGTGCATTATCCTGCTGGAAGTAGCCATCAGAAGATGGGTACACTGTAGTCATAAAGGGATGGACAAAACTTATGTAAGCTGTGGCATTTAAACTATACTTATTGGTAAGGGGTCCAAAGTGTGCCAAGAAAATATCCCCCACACCATTACACCACCAGCAGCAGCCTGAACCGTTGAGACAAGACAGGATGGATCCATGCTTTCATGTTCTTTACACCAAATTCTGACCCTACCATCTGAATGTCACAGCAGAAATCGAGACTCATCAGACCAGGCAATGTTTTTACAATCTCCTATTGTCCAATTCTGGTGACCCTGTGCAAATTGTGCCATCCGTTATATATATATATATATATATATATATATATATATATATATATATATATATATATATATATATATATATATATATATATATATATATATATTAAAATTGAAAGCAGCTATTTTAAATTATAATAAAATACATTTAATTTTTTATTTTTACAGTTTTTAGTTAAATAAATGAATCAAATAAATGCAGCCTTAATGAGCATGAGATACTTATCAAAAACATGTACATTGTTAAAAACAAGCCTTTTACTATACATTCTGATATAGTTTGACTTCCTCTATGGTATTTGAGATGACATTTCAAAAGGGACTCTTAGGATTTCTTACTTTCCAGAAACCATTCAAGGTCCCTTACAACCAAACTGTTTCTGATAGTTCTGAAGAGAACAATTTTCCCCCATTGCAGGCTGAAATGAGAAAAGCAAGCAGCGTGCTCTCTGCACAGACATTGTACGCCTGCATTAGGAGCCGTCCCACGCGTGCATTGTGGGTAAGGCTGAATTAAACAGATCCTGAGAGGACTGGCCTCATGAAACGGTGAGCCACAGTGCCGTATAACAAGCACAGTGAAAATTCATGAGGTTTTCAGGCTTGTTTGGCCATATTTGTGTCCGTGGGCTTGGCAGGCATACAATATGGTTAGACAGACCATATTGCAAAAGAAGAACAAGAAAGAGAGAGGGAGAGGAAGATGTTAAGACAGATTTGTGGCCATCTGCCAAGCAGGACCTTGAATGTAATTGTGAGCTCAAGGTATTTAAAGTTACACCTCACTTGGATGCTCATGTATGATTCAGAGTGTTTGTAGCCAGGATATTTACCTGTGCATTTGTGTTTGCAAGTTTTAGCTTTTGGTATTTGCTGTTCCAACAACATTATTTTCCAAACAGCGAGAAGGGTGCAAAGGAAATAGCGATGTACAAAAACAAATGTTTATACAGATGTTATTGTTTCATTCTTGTCTGAAAATATACTTAAAAATGGGTATTATTTTACTTCTTTATTTATGGATTAAAAAAGAAAAAAGGAGATGCGGGGTTGATTACAATTAAACATGCTTTTAAACTGTAAAATAATAATAATAATAATAATAATAATAATAATAATAATAATAATAATAATAATAATAATCATCATCATCATCATCATCATTATACAATTCTAAAATATACTTCATGTGATGACATCTCAGTTTAAATGACTGTAAAATCACTGAAATATCAAAAATAGTTAATATACTCAGTTACATAAACACAAGTAATTTTAGCAAAAGTATAAAAGTAAAAGGTCAATAGAAATAGCTCTGTAAGGTAACACATTCGAGGGAGGATGAGACTGAGAGCCCACTTATTTTAAACCATTACTTTAATGTGCCAACTTGTTACTAATTGCCAAGACCAGCCTAAGGAGAATGAGATAATAATGAGATATTATTTATTTATTTATTTATTTATTTATTTATTTTACTTGATTTCAAGACAGGGATGAGGCAATCTCTTGCCATATTTCCGAAAAAAAAAAAAAAAAAAAAAAAAAAAAAAAAAAAGTTCCTGTGTCTCACATGGCAAAATGATAAGTGATACATCCCTTAAGGTTTATAACATTAAATAATAAAACAAAATACAATTTTATAACCAACTTCTTTATGACTATTAAAATGAAATTCACTAATTATTAAAGGCCACCATTTAAATTCCAGGCAGATGAGTTCCTATTTCCACAAGGAAATGATTCCCAAATGTGTGCTGATCATATTAATATGAATATGAAACTAAAAAAAAAAAAAAAAAAAAGTTCTTTCATGTGCAGAGTGAAATATAACTTGGCCATGATTATAGCCAATAACAAACTTGCCGGTCTGCTTAAATTTCTCAGTTAAAGTTTGAAAACATTTATTTAGCTGAAGCCATTGAGCAAATAAAATGGATTAAGTCAATGCTCCACTGTGCAAACTTTAAATCTTAGACCTAATTGCACTGGGATTCCCATTACATACTACATGTATATTATTAATATTGTTTGAAAATATTTAAATAGACAGGTTTCATCTGTTTTAAAAGAAAGCACTAGATAAGACACAATGCAGTGCTTGAAGCTAGGCTGAAACTCAAGTGCAGTATTTCTGTGTACAACTGGTAAACTGATTTTTGTGTAAAATCAGTTTACCAATGAACACCACAGTTTGTTTTGCTTTTTAAACATTTTTATTATTATTTAACTCAGTAATTTGCAATCCCCCAAGTCTTTTGTACAATATACATATTGATGTTTGTGTAATCAAAAGTAATGTCGTATTGTAGCACCCCAGTAAGTAAATAGTAAACATTTCTTATTAACCGATCATGACACAAGGAATAATGGGAATGTGCTGTTTTGGACTCCCCCTCTTACAGAACTGAATGCATTCATTGGGCTGTTGCTGCGAGGTTAAGGTTGAGCTTGCTCTGTGTTTGGCTCAGAACATAAGTTTGTTTCTGACATTGCCATTTGTTCCTCAATTTGTCAGTGTGGTTGCAAAGAAAACTGTACAATTTAGGCTTTGAAGTACAAATTGCTTTTGGAGTTGGGGCAAATTCATGGGTTCATGAGCTTCACGTTTAAACAGAGCGGTGTTCTAACAGAATTCTAAATAAGACAACACATGCGATCTTAACAGCAGTGTGCAGAAAAAGGTTGGCTTAAGTAGATATAATCTTATGGCAGGCAATAATTATATGCCACCCCTGCTCCTATCACAGCTAATGCTGATAGCATTAATACTGTTTGCCAATTACCCGTTCCACTCCTTGAGCACTGGCACATTGTGCCACAGTGAATGGCTCCATTAGTCATGTGAAGGTTTCTGCCGACTCGCCTGAAGGCTTCAACAGTCCATACAGTCACGAGTCCAAAAAAATATATTAGCTCCTGCATCAATTTATTGATCTGAGGGGGATTTACCTCCCCTAATTTAACTGTCAAGATGATAGAGTTTTCTTTAAATGTAAAAAACCACCGGTCGTTTGAGACTCACGGCAGTCTTTAGTGGAACTGGAGGTGTTTGAAATGAAAAAGTGTACCATATTGAAGAAGCAATACCATGAGCTCATGCTCAAGATGAAAATGGGTGAATTTTTCAACAGAATTCAATTCCTGGGTGTCTTTATACATGTACCTCAGAGTCATGCCTGATTCTTTGGAAGCCAGACCTGTTCTGACAACACATTCATTTAGGCTGTTTTAGTAGACACACACACACACACAATTGGTTTGGCATGAGATACACAGGCCAAATGAGAATGAAGACTGTTCCCACTCGAGGCGGTTATACATCACCCCTCTTTTCTGTCAAGCACACACACAAAGTATGTGAGGGACGTGGCAAATATTATTGCTGAGGAAGGCACAATTTTACTGCTGGCTGTCCCATTCAGTTCAAGAGTGCATGCTGTGAAAAGCCTGGGTGATCTGGCCCAAGTTCATTGATTTTCATGAAAAGGGTCCATAATTTATGAGATGGGCCATGGAGGTACACCATCAGTACTAGGAGTGTAACTGGTGCTTTCAACAGCAGTGAGTGCTCTCAAGTTTATTAATATTATCGCAGCGATGTGTGCTCCTTAGCGTTTGGTCTGCCTATTACATTACCGCTACAGCCCAGGTCAGCTTGTGTTTGTAACCAATTTTAGGAGGATAGCATTCCCGTTAGTATATACTAAAGTACACTTTGTGCCACTTAAGTTGACAGGCAGTATGGAGGGAGTCTGAGGATACTGATTGAGGGGATAGTGGGGGAAAGAGCCCTTTCTCATTCATCTTAAAGGCAGTTGGTCTGCTGGATCAGAAGCCTGTGGAAGTAGCTACACAACTTTTGTAATCTGCCGTCTTAGCTCATGGACACTCAGTTTTGCAGCCATGATGTTTTAAGCCATTTTTTTTTTTTTTATTATTACTACTTGCTATCACTATTACTTTTGTGATTTACTATCCTGTTATCTGCATTGTTTTGTTTTATATAACAAAGTGACATCTATCTATATATATATATATATATATATATATATATATATATATATATATATATATATATATATATATATATAATTAAAATAAAAAAAAGGGTAAGGCCATGAGAATACTTTAGTATGTTGCTATCACAGCCTGGGCAAAAAATATGCATCTAGGTCAAAACCGTACCTGTGAAGCTCCCTGATGCTGTAGGAAGCATCACTGTCATTCTTGAAGTGTACTGTAGCACGCTGTACAATACCTTATTATGAACCACAGGAATAGAAACTTCTGAGAATCTGACATCCGAATAAAAGTTCATAAAGACGTTTCAACTATTTCTCAGAAAATGGTATTATCCCACAGTTTCATAGTAGTTTACCTTATATTTCAGAATATGGACTACTGTTATGCTACTTTGGTCATGTATGCTGGTCTATGAAACACGCATGAAGACGAAGTGAAAGTCAAGTAGTCTTTAATAAAGCCACAGAAGGGTAAATCACAGAAAGCAGTTAATACTGGACAAAAGAAAACATAACAGACTCAGAGATAGCATGTTTGTGTTATCTGGAGTGTACGGAACATGCCATAAATATACTTCTGCTCCTGCAAATAAAGAACCATCACTTCACCCAAAGCATGACCAAAAAAAAATCTCCAATTTATGAGCAGATAAACTGAGTGAAAGAGAACTTCACTTTAAACAGATGGAAGGACAATGGACATTGATTGCCAATAATTGAAGGACAACACGTTGAGTTGTTCTAGTACGTGAAGGGCAGATGGTATCATGCTTCCTGTCATGGTTTAACACAACAGCAGTGCCGAATGCAGTGTGTGTCTTCAGTGAGAGAGGAGATATATATATACATTTGGGGGTATTTTTTATGATAAGATGTTCATGAATCCCAAGGATTGTTTGTTTGTGGTGGTAGTAACCCCCAGGTGCTTTGAAAATCTGAGCATTTATACATACAAATGCAAACAATGATGTGCTCCTGACGTTTTTTTTTTTTTCCTTTGGGTCACATAAACAAGCTGGGAGGATTCACTCCCCGTTTCCCAAGCGAGAACTTGGACATGAATATTGCAACACACCCACTTGGCACTCTAGATCTCATGCTCTTTCTTCCAAACACTCCCTCTCACACACACACACACACAAACACACAAACTGGTAATCCAGGCTCACTCCAGGCAAGATAAAACACGACCAAAGCAAGCATTTGCAATGGATTTAGTACATTACACTTGTAGGGATTATTATTATTATTATTATTATTATTATTATATATATATATATATATATGGTAATGCAACATCTGATTTTTAAAATGAGTTTTAAAGGATGAATTTTGAGATTTTATGTTTTCAAGTGATATATAATTTCTGATGATTTCTAAAATGTGATAGAGAAAAAGGCAACGAGGAAGTCTTTTTTTTTTTTTAAACAAAGGTAAAACTCCTTTTTTAATGTGGATTTCTGAGGGTGCACTCTTGTCATAAATTAATCTATTACTTTTCCTACATAATTTTTAACAAAAAATATTGGTAAAATATATATTTGGGAGTCTTAGACCTTTCTAACGATATATCGTTTTTAAAGATTAGATTAGATTTGATTGTAATATAGTATAGTCAACGTAGGCATCCCGTTTTCGGGACGGGGTGACAGTTAACAGGTTGAGAACTCACACAAGACATGGACATTCACAAGTTTCCAGAGCCAAACAATTTGCCATACTTAAGGGGGCAAATTTCATGCATTGTGAGCATTTCTGATGAAAAAGCTCCACTTTCATTTGTCTCTCTTTTCGAGGAAAGAGTGGGAGTCATCTGTTTACCACGGTTCAGGACCCACTGCTGCTGAGGCATGGAGGAGAACGAGCTTGTGGGGATCATAGTTGGATCTGGTCGATGAGTTTAGAGAGTAGCTTTCCCTTTCATGTTTGTTGGCTGTGGACGAGAAAGAGCCACTGGAGGACAATGCTATTTCTTTAACACTGTCTATGCCAGAGGCTAGTGCTCTGCTGGGTTCGGCCCAGGAAGAGCAGGAGATGTCTGAGGGCAGCGAAGAAGCTGAGGCTGAGCCTTCTCAATCCTCCTGCCCTGCATATGACGAGCTGTTGGAGGTTATGGATCACGCCACAGCAAGGCAGGACTTGCCATGGTAGCGGGCTAAGAAGGTGGCACCACAAGGTCATCTAGATGGGCGTTATCTTTCTGTCCATAGCCTTCCATTTCTTCCTGATCTTCATACAGAGATTGAGAAGGGGTGGAAGAGGCTGTTCTCCTCAGGCATCCATTGATTCCAGCATACCAGTTATGCCAATATCAAGGCGATGAGCGAAAACGGCTATGAGAGGATGCCCTCTGTAGAGGAGACACTGGCTAGCTATCTTTCTATGGTGAGACGTCCTCTCTTAATACTCCCTCCTTGTAACGGAGTTGCACCGCACCACAGATCTCGCTCTCAGCTACTAAGCAGGCTGCCTTCGCCATGGCCAGGTCTATGGCGGCCATGGTAGCAATGGAGAAACATCTGTGGGTGAACCTGGCAGATTTAGGGACAAAAGAATGGGGCTTTCTTCTCGATGCTTCGGTTTTGCTTTCTGAACTTTTCAGTACCTTCGTTGAGACAGTGGTCGAGAAGTTTAGGGAGGCGAAGGTGCGCTCAGAGGCCTTCAAATTTTTAATTCCAAGAAGGTCCAGGTCTGAGCCTGAACAACGCAGGGGTTCTGGTCCATCTCGGTCTGAGGATCAGAGATGGGCACAGAAGGCTAATGTGGCAGCTCGTGCTCCTCCCTCACCTGCGGGTAGGGGTAGAAGGAATTGCAGGTCAAAGGAAAGTAGGCTAGACCAGTGGTTTTCAACCTGCGGTGGTAATGCAGGTGGGCCGCCAATTATTTTCTGTTCATTTCCAGTCCATTCTAGGGCTGTGCGATTAAAAGAAAACGTCCAAAAATCACAATTTGAACGTGCGCATATGCCTAACTCCAGGTTCACACACTGTCTGTGATGCGCCTTTTTTCTGAGCCAATGTTGACGGATCAGAGCGTTCTCACTGCGGTAAAAGGCTAGAAATAAAAACGTGCGAAAATAATTCATGTCTAACACATGAGCATAGAGTGAATTTGTTAGTGAACAGGATGCAGTTTAAGTGAGAGGAGACACGTTTTAAGTGTGCACACTCTCTCCTCGCAAAGCAGCGTGTATCTGAGCAAGCACGACTGGTTTTGTGACAGAGCAAAGGAAATCTGCTGCGAACAGAGAGATTCGCACTCGTGCATTATTTTAATGTGCTTTCGCGTTATATTTATGCACTCTCACTGCTGACCGCATACACATACTGTATACACACTGCAAACACCTGAGGCACCGCTACAATTAATGAGCTCTATGAACAATGCATGGCAAAAAAGAAAAAAAAAGTCCCTGTATACAGGATTTTTTATTTATTTATTTATTTTGCCACAAGTCTATAATTTTTTTTACATCTTCACTATAGTGATAATTTTGACTTATGTCTGTTCTAGAGATGTTAAAACTTTTTGATAAAGCTCTGATTGGTTTTCTTTTGGAAATATGTTTCAAAGTAATCCTGAATGCATTTATGACTGTAAAAGCACAATTGCAAAATTAATTAAAAAAATCGCGATAGTTTTTTTTTTTTTTTTTGTCCATATCGCACAGCCCTAGTTTATTCAATAAATATAGTATAAAATCTAGCTTCTGAGTACTAAGTTATTAACCCAACAATAGCGGGGTCAGTTAATTTTTTTGAAGTGGGCCGCGCAAACATATGTGTTTGGTTGTGTGGGCCGCGAGTTGAAAAAGGTTGGGAACCACTGGGCTAGACATAAGGGATGTGATCCAGACAAGTTATCAGTGCTTTTGTCCAGATCAGAGTAATACTTTAGTATCTACAAGTTCCCTTATGGGGTTTTAAATCTGCCCTCATCTTCCCCTTTCTAATCCCCTATAACCACCAGCTCTCCACCTGATCGAGGTTAGGTGGGAACTTCCTGCATTACAGTCTCCTATGGTGGACCTATGATGTTTTGGTTGGTTCTATGGCTTCACAGTGACCACCTTATTGATGTTCCAGACTAAAGGCTTTTTTGGAGTCACCTCTTGAGAAAACATGGGGCACCAGCTTGGGAACCAGGGTGGGTGAGTATGATCCACAATGTTTCTGATGCAGTGTTTCTTCACTCGTCAATAATATTATCCTTTCTTAATTTGGGGTTTTCCTCTCATGTAAAATTCTGTTTTTCCAGAGCACCTGGAACCAGCAGCATCAGGAGAACTAGGCTCTTCCTCCACCTCTCTGATTAGATGAGGTTTTGGGCTATCTTTCAGTATGCTTACCCTTCTGATTATATTGATCATGTTGTAGGTCAAGCCCTCTCTCTCTCGTTGAGAACTGGTAAGTTTGCACAATAGTACTCTGCATTATTTTCTAAAATCCTATATGGTAAGGGATTCTTGAGCTGGTAAAAGCCCCGTTAATCTTTCCTCCAATGTATCCTTAGGATAACCTATTAAACAGGGTGTTGCTACTAGGGATCTGCTGAGACAATTCCTTCAGCAAGCTTACACGAGAGCAGGTGGTAGCCCCTGTGTGACAGGCCAAGACTTAGTATGATGCTAGGCTCTTGGTAATATCCCTTTAAAGGAACCTATTCTTGATTCCAAGCCTTGAGCTCTACCCTGGGCCCAGGACTCTGGCCCTAACAGGTATGATTGGGTATGTAGCCTAGACCTTTGGCCGTAAGGGATAATGTCACAGACAGCCATCTAAAGTCCCAGGGGCAACACCCATGGAAATGGTACTTAGTGCTCACCATGGTTCTGGCCTGCACTCCCCTGAGCATTGTGGCGTGGGGATACCATTCCCCATAGCCACCCCTAGAGGACACATTTCGAAGTTCCCTTGAAAGGGAACGACTCAGATTACTTATGTAGTATGGAACAAGACACTGCATCCTCTAAGTTTCTTGCCATGTTTTGGACACAAGCTTTAGACGATGAAGTGAATGATGGGTTCTCCTGGTGCCTATTTAAACTATAGTTGCACCGTTAGTGACAATAGACCCCTAGAGGACGCAGTGTTTCCATCCCTACTCCGGGAACCATGGTTACATAAGTAACCTGAGACGTTTATTCATAGTTTCTCAATGTTGGGATTAGAGGTTAGGCAGTGCAAACACTGTTTTTCCACAGCTTGGCACTACATAGTGTCTTGTTGTATTCGTAAGATCAAATTTTTTGTGCAACATTTTATATATGAGGCCATAGAGCAGGGGTGTCAATCTTTTGCTCCAACAAAACTAGCATGTAGTTTTCAAATAAGCCTGAAGGACTTAATAAGTCAGATCAGGTGTGTTTAATTAGGGTTAAATCTAAATTCTGCATAACTCTGGCCCTCCAGGATTTCAGTTTGACACCCCTGCTGACGTGGCTATATTCTTCTGCAGAGGCAGTGCCTATCCACACTATTACGTAATAGAGTGGTACATTCCACAAGCTGTCAATTTGGCAGACTGACTTTTTTAGAAGTTTTATTATTTATTTATTTATTTGTTTATTTTTGGTACAAAGACCTCTTATATGTGGAAAATATCAAGGGATAAAAAAAAAAAAAATTCAGTTCATTTCCCATTTAAATTGTATTAATATGTAATAATGCAATTTTAATAAAATAAATATGTTCATTCTACCATCCTAATCCGACAAGCCTATAGGAAATTCTGCTTACATTTCTGAGGACACCACATGAACCAAACAATCAAAGGTGAATCTAAGAGCACAAAGTGACATTTGAGTCCGGCAGCTGTCAGTGATACCTTGTAAGGCATTCAGTGACCCTTAACCGAGGACCTCTGAATAATAATGTGTCAATACAGCTAATGGAAGGTAAGAGTGTCAAACATGCAGCTAAACAAAAGAAAGAAAGAAAAAAAAAAACTGCAAGAGATCTCTCTGTGCATCTCTCTCTCTCTCTCTGCCATTCTGTTTGTGTCTCTGTTTGGTGCTCTGGGGGTCCATCCAGTCCCAGAATGGTCCCAAGGCTCTGTCATATAAGATTATAATGTGTGAAGAAGGTGGCCAGAAGGCATTCTCTCAGTCACAGCTGTCTGGCCCGCTTTCTGTGATGGCAGGCGACAAAATGAAAAGCTCTCAATTCCATGGCTTTCATGCAGCAGAGTTGCACCCCTCTCCTGCTGTTACTGAGGACATCTCCTGATGGAAATCAAGTGTATGCCTGGCCCACTGCAATGTAATAAATATAATTTCATATAGTGAGTTCCCTGGAATGAGGGTCAACTTAATAATGGTGCTTCCTCGGCTCCTGGGGATAAAGCATTCAAGTTTTTGAAATTGTCTTCTTTTATTCTCATATATTGCTTGATAGCATATCACCATGGTCTTCAGAAACTTCTAAAAATCAACACAAATTAAATATGAACAAACTCAATGAATGTCTGCTGCTTTCTTTTGTGGCTGCAGTAACTTGTGTGTGTGCATGTGAACATGCCACCTTGAAACTATGGAAATCTTGAACCTCCAACCTTTCTGGATGTTCAGAAATGAACACAGTATTTCATATCACATATTCATTAAGCTCTCTTTTTATTTTTTATTTGTGTGTGGATCTGAACAATACAGCACAACTAGTGAGGTTGAATTTATGAACAATTACTGTCATACGTTGCTGCTTTTGAATTATTTTTTTTTTATTTTTTATTTTTTTTATATAAGTCCAATATCTTATTGAATTGGATTTCAATCAGGAAGTATGTATTGATGGCCATTCAACACACAAGCACATCAATTCTCTTTCTGTATATGCCAAGAAATATCCACAAACTTGTTTCTCACACAAACTTTGTAAGGCAGCAGACTGAGTGAAAGTGAATAAATTTGCATATGGTTCTTCTGTGTCGCCCTCACAATACCTTGCCCAATAGCTTGAGAACCACTGGGCTGCACATTATGCAGTTGGGATTTCTTATAAATCCCTCTGCTCCCAGGATTAATATCATGCTTCCTTAGGAACCGCTCCTCGATCAGTGTCAGTTACATGCCACAAACCAGAATTTACCACCATGGCCAGCAGGCATGATGCAGGCCTTGGCGGGACACTTCTTTCTTGGCTCTCTTTCTCTTCAGTGGTGTCTGCACCTGAGCTCAAAGCTCAGATGATGGATGAACGGAACACAGATATCAGCCTTGTCATCTATTGATGGCTTTTAAAGTACCCGAGAGTGAATTCAGGCTGTAGGCCTCACCTCCACCTCAACACGAGCCGACTCACTAGCCCCGATAGCTGCTGACATCCATCATCTTTCTCACACCTCACATGCCCTCATCATGTGAGTAATGAGACGCGGCTTGGAGAATCTTAATGGATCTGCAAGCTCCTAACTCTTCTCAAACATGAAAAAACATATTAGAGACCTACTTGTTCTTTCAAGGTATCCTTGCCCACAGTAATTGAAAAAGAAATTGAGCAGATTAATTGTCATGAAAGACACATCAGTCAAAGTGCAAGCACAACCTTTTAGCTGGAGCTTTTTTACAAGGCCAGCTGGAATGTCAATGGCAGCTGGTGCCTTTCACCAGCTTTTATTTTATTTTATTTTATTTTATTTTATTTTATTTTATTTTTATCCAGCATTGATTGATTGATTAATTGATTGATTGATTGAAAGTGATGCACACATGAATCAATTAAATGCAAACAATTTGTGAATAAAAAAAATGAAATTTGTAATATTATTTTATTATTAGAAACAGCATAATCAACTACTACTACTACTACTACTACTACTACTACTAATACTACTACTACTAATAATAATAATAACAATTTTATTTATAAAAAATAGTAGTAATTGAAAATTGAACTGAACTGTTGAATAAAGTTTTATTTGCATAAAAAAAGTATTCTCGTATCTTCAAAAAATTCCAGTTGAACCCCCGATGTCACATGGATGACTTTATTTATCTCATTGCTACGTTTCTGGGTGTTGATCATGTTAATTATATTGCTGTCTATGGGAGGATCAGATAAATTTCATAAAACATATCTTAATTTGTGTTCCAAAGACGAACAAAGGTCTTACTGGTTTGGAATGACATGAGGGTGAGTAATTAATGACATAGTTTTCATTTTCGGGTTAACTAACCCTATAATGTCTAGCTCTGTTACCATATATAACTTTCAACCCACCGAAGTGGGTAGTGGGAGGGACCGTGTTACACACCACTGCTGAAATCCAACCACATTTGGCAGGTTGGTGGACATTAATGTCAAACCCTGGGGCCTGTTTCATAAAACAATTTTACCAAACAAACCAGGCTTATGTCAGGTATAATCTGACGTATTGTCAGTTGATTTGGTTCAAAATGTAAGCATAATTTAAATAAGCCTATCTTATTTGGTAAACTTGTTTTATGAAACAGGCCCATGGTTATATGATATAAACTAAATGACATGCAACTAATATTTCCATAGAAAACCCCATTGAGGATTTAGTAGTAGTAGTAATACTAGTAGTATTGTTGTTGTTGTTGCAGATTAGGATTACAAGTAGATATCACAGCACACATTACAAAAAAAAAAAAAAAGTAAAAAAAAAGTGTTTTATAGATCAGTATATTGTTGATTCTTACCCAAGTATGTGACATAGTCACCCACCAAAATGGTGGAAATAATACATGTACTCAAGATTTTACAGGAGCATAGACGGGTCGGTAGGCTCCAAAAATGTATTTTTATGTCCCATCCTGTCTATCACCACTGTTTTCCAGTATACAGAATAAAGTCAAATCAGAGTATGTTTTGAAGATTAAGCCTGAGGTTTGTCTTGCTCTCTTCTCCACTGAGAGCAACTTGAGGCTAAATCTTGTGCAATCTTCTGATGTACTGTAGCACTGATGGTGATGTAATTTATGTTATATTTTAGCTCACACTTGCTTTGTGCTATTTACACTTGTGCTACCTATTTAGAGACTAGGGGGCGACCATGTGCACATCGTAGTGTCCAAAGGGAAAAGTTGGAGGTGAAATAACACGCTTTATGAATTAGATAATAAAAAAATAAAACATTTATAAGGCTATGTGGTTATGTACAGCTATCTCCTAAGAATCACACTTGCTAAATCCAAATGTATCATTATGCTAACTTCAGCAAATCTCTTTCGATACAATCAGATAACTGATAAAATAAGAAGGCCAAATCTGCATTCTTTTACATTTCACAAATACAACCCATTTTCATTTTCTAGTTTACCTAAGCACTAAGTAATAAATGAAATTGTATACCTTACGTGGAAATAAAATGTCTCAACAGTCACTTGCATACATATGAATATCTTTGATTGACTGTAGTTTGATGCATTGTGGGTTAAATAATGCCTTTAGTAGTAGTAACCCTTTATTTTCACTAGTCACAAGTACCAGCGAAATTAGCCATCAACCTGTCCATACATACATACATACAATATGACAAGGGGGTAGACAGGACAGGAAGACAGGGAACCGAGGAACAAATACAGCATAACATTAGGAAAGTGAGGAGAAGAAAAAAACAAAAAAAAAAACAAAAACAAAACAACAACAACACCCAGACTATGCTCCTATTGGGAGTACAGTGTGAGAACAGACACAGACCCGCTTGATAGACTGGCGGTACAAAGCGGTGAAGGCGAGGGATGGGGGGTGGGGGGCTGAATGCATATCTGTATATAAGTGTGTATGTGTCTGATGTGAGAGTTTGTATATTTGTTGGCATGGAGAGCTGGCATTCAAATCTAGGGCCTCAGTCCGCAGATTGTGATAGCGTCACAGCAAGTTGCCATGGAGACAACCTTGGTCAGGTCCTAGACAGAGTCAACAATCAACAGGTGTCACAGGTGTCTTGGACAGCTATTCCCGTTTTCAGAATTTTTCGATAACCTAGGACAAAGCCTAGTCCAATCAGCAGAAGACCTGTTATCATTGTTCCGGATAGGTAGATGTCTTCAATGTCCTCCACAGAAAGAGCCTCCAGACACATGACCCGCCACCTCTCCCACACATCCATCGTGTAGCCAGCTGTAAATGTTCCGGCAGGGCAGTCAGGTTCCCCCAAACCCTAGCTTCTTGTCGAAAAGATGGTGTCAATTGCATTGAGAGACCAGTCGATCTAATCAAATCCATGTTTTCCAGTTATGGAGAGCAGTGCAGAGAGATTTTCTCAGATAGACGAGACTAGAGAGCAAGCAAGGAAGACAAGGGGAGGAGAGGGAGAGAAATATGTCCGCCTCCGTTGAGAGCCAAAGAAGAATTTCACAGTTTAGTGTTGACCTTGAGAGCATTTCTGCTCTCAATCCATCCATCTCCATCAAATACCTCCATCATGACACTGTGTTTTGCCTAGGAAAACCATTTAAAAATCTAATCCCAAGGAGCGAGAATGAAATCAGACTCAGCGCATAATAAATACGCCCATTTGCAAGGCCTTGAATAAATGCTATAATTAATTGTACTCATAAAGAATGACTATTTACCATTTATTGGACCATAAACTCTTTATGGTGCAATATATAGCATCTGCTTCAGTTCAACGCCATTATTTGAGTCTTTAAAGGAATTCCTCACAGACAAAAAGCAATAACAAAAACATAAACTAATACCGCAATTAAAGATTATTATTCACATTTTATATATATATATATATATATATATATATATATATATATAACCCTAATGGTTAGAGGGTTGGACTCCCAATCGAAGGGTTGTGAGTTCTAGTCTTGGGCCGGACGGAATTGTGGGTGGGGATAGTGCATGAACAGCTCTCTCTCCACCTTCAATACCACGACTTAGGTGCCCTTGAGCAAGGCATCGAACCCCCAACTGCTCCCCGGGCGCCGCAGCATAAATGGCTGCCCACTGCTCCGGGTGTGTGCTCACAGTGTGTGTGTGTGTGTGTTCACTGCTCTGTGTGTGTGCATTTCGGATGGGTTAAATGCAGAGCACAAATTCTGAGTATGGGTCACCATACTTGGCTGAATGTCACTTTCACTTTCACTTATATATATAAATATACATATATATATATATATATATATATATATATATATATATATATATATATATATATATATATATATATATATATATATATACATACACACACACACACACACACACACACACACATATGCTGCATTCGAAACCGTTCCCTATCCACTGTATGGTGCACTATATGGGGTGTCAGCCATTTTGTAGTGCTGTCCGAATTCTGAGTGAACTAGTTCATTCCCTACATTTGTCCACTACTTTTTAACCCACAATTCATTCTGATTTCGAGTTTACAACCGATGTACACTCGCTGAAGCACTATTTCCCACAATCCAATGCGGAGTAGCGTCGAGCTGGAAGAGAGAACGGGAGCGAGCGAGTTTGAATGAGAGTTTACATTTTTGTTATTTCTGTTTTAACGTTTTTCCTACATTATTTATATTAAATTATGTTATGTAGACAATAACTCAGTTTAATATTTGACTAATTTACTGAGGTGGTATCGTTGTTAACTTACAAAAATGATGATAATAAAAAAAAAAAAAAAAAGAAAAAAAAAAAAAAAAAAATATATATATATATATACCATGGGTGAAACCACAAAACCGAAGCGCAGGAATGAATAACTGCAGTATAAAGTAATTTTGAGTATTATTGCTATTAGTATTATTTTCTAAAATTAGGTACATGTAATATTACATGTTTTTGCAACAGCTCCAAGTCTCACGCACAGTGTAGGCTATACGTCACTGTCCGAATCCGTTCACTTATTTACTTGTTCACTTCTTCCTGATATAGTGAAATCAACTGCCATACACTATATAGGGATTAGTGAATGAGTGAATGAGTGAATGAGTGAGCGATTTCAGACACAGCAATACACTCACCGGCCACTTTATTAGGTACACCTGTTCAATTGCTTGGTAACACAAATTGCTAATCAGCTAATCAGCCAATCACATGGCAACAACTCAGTGCATCTAGATGTGGTGGAAATGACTTGCTGAAGTTCAAACAGAGCATCATAATGAGGAACAAAGGGGATTCAAGTGACTCTGAACATGGAATGGTTGTTGGTGTGAGACAGGCTGGTCTGAGTATTTTAAAATCTGCTGATCTACTTGGATTTTCACGCATAACCATCTCTAGGGTTTACAGAAAATAGTCAGAAATAGAGAAAATATCCAGTAAGCAGCAGTTTTGTGGAGGAAAGTGCCTTGTTGATGTCAGAGATCAGAGGATAATGGGAATACTGGTTAGAGATGATAGAAAGGCAACCGTAACTAAAATAACCACTCATTACAACCAAGGTATGCAGAATACCATCTTTGAACGCACAACACATCCAACCCTGAAGCAGATGGGCTACAGCAGCAGAAGACCACACCAGGTGCCACTCCTGTCAGCTAAGAACAGGAAACGTAGGCTACAATTCACACAGGCTCACCAAAATAGGACAATAAAAGATTGGAAAAACATTGCCTGGTCTGGAATTTGGAAACCTCTGGAATTTGGAGTAAAGAACATGAAAGAATGGATCCATCCTGCCTTGTCTCAACGGTTCAGGCTGCTGCTGGTGGTGTAATGGTGTGGGGGTTATTTCTTGGCACACTTTGGGCCCCTTAGTACAAATTAAGCATTGTTTAAACAGCACAGCCTATCTGAGTACTGTTGCTGACCATATCCATCCCTTTATGACTACTCTGTACCCTTCATCTGAAGGCTACCTCCAGCAGGATAATGCACCAGGTCACAAAGCTTAAATCATATCAGACTGTTTTTTTGAACATGAGGATGAGTTCACTTTATTCAAATGGCCCCCACAGTCAACAGATCTCAATCCAATAGAGTAGCTTTGGGATGTGGTGGAATGGGGGATTTGCATCATGAATGTGCAGCTGACAAATCTGCATATGCTATCATGCCAATATGAATCAAAATCTATGAGGAATGTTACCAACACATTGTTGAATTTATGCCATGAAGAATTGAGGTAGTTCTCACCCGCTCCAGCCTCCTCCACCAGTGTCGTCTGGCAGCCCCTCTGCTCAACCTCAGCCTACCATCTTCCAGCTTTGCCAGGGTCGGAGTATCCAACCTGACTCCTAGCTCCCTTGCCTCCACCGTAACCTGCCAATCCAACGGCTCCAATGGGAACCCTCATCCCTCCGGCTCCACATTGGTTGGTCGTCAGCCCGCCATAGCCTTCTCTTTTCTGGCTGCACCTCATCGCCTCGTCCCACCGGCTCCATTGAGCTTCTACCTCCTGTCAGCTCCACCTTGGTCCTCAGTTGCTCTGGCTTCAGCTCCACCATGGGTCTGCTGTTATGGCTGTGGCCTGGGTCCTGCTGTTCTCCTACTGCTCCAGGTCCCTCTTGTCACCACCCTGGACTTTGTCTTCAGGCCCCCTCCAGGGTGGTGTAATGGTGTGGGGGGTATTTTCTTGGCACATTTTGGGCCACTTTCTACCAACTGAGTATCATTTAAACACCACAGCCTACTTGAGTATTGTTGCTGACCATTTCCATCACTCTATGAATAATTTAGTTACATTTAAATAATTACATTTAAAATGGCTTTTCATGTTTTGTAAAATAAAATACAGTAACATTGTAATATTCTGTATCATTACAACTTCAAATAGTGGTTTTGTTTATATATATATATATATAATGCTAAATTGATATGGATTACATCTATTCAGCTGCCCCCAAAAGAGTTGTTAACCTGACAGATATCAGTGAAATTGGTGTCCTGAGAAATGACACCTTTCTCTGCGACATACCTAAACATACCAAGGATAAAAAAAAGAAAAAAAGAAAAATCCAATTCTGTTATGTAGAGCCACTTTGACTTAAAAATACAACAGATTATGTGCGTGCGCCAGTACAGTATAATGACTTTAGAGATGTATGATGCTGCTGCAGGTGACATAGGTGGTACCTGCCTTGGGGAAAGTGTGTACTTCCAGCCACAATGGTTTCTGTACAGTACGTGTATATATGCTTGTGTGTGTGTGTGTGTGTTTGTGTTAACATAATGAAATGCATGCACACACACTATCATAGCATGTGTGATTGGAAGTGGGTGTAATGTATGCAAATGTGTGTTTCATAATTTGAGTGACGAGGATGTGATACTCCAACAGCATAAGCACTGTACTGTAGGGACTATATCTTTAATATATTCCATATTTCTTTCAGTTTCTTCATATGGAGGCTACAGTAAAATAAGCAGGCATGGTTCCTCAGGCCGTAAACAGTATTTACACTCAAACACGTTCCCAAAATGGGATCTGTGAGCAGAGATATTGTTCCCCATGATTCATGTTATTGGTAGCTGATATTATCTGTTATTGGCTTGACATTTTACAACCTGAAGTGCATAGTACATAATCTGCATTTAAAAAGAAGATATTAAGTCAGCTTGTATAAAACATGTACTGATCCCAGTTAAATAATACACAATACAGAGGAATTACAGCTTTTCTTGAGCTAAAGGGAATAATTATAAGTGACTTCAATTTAGCTGATCCTGATCAGTGTATTTTGATTATTAATAAACTGTGATTCTATTTAGAAGACAAAAATGTTGTATATTTGGATAGATTATGATACATTTATTATTAACAGCATATGGACATCTTTATAGATGAAAAAGGTTTATGAATCATTTGAAGTTCATATACTTTTTATTAAATAGAAAATATTAGTTGTTCTATAATTATAATACATTTAGAACTTTTATGAAAATAAAGGTGTCATTTGTATTACCATAATATTTATCTTTAAATATAATTTAAAGTAATTAACTATTCCATAAAATATTTTTAAAAGGGTTGTCAATGGAATCATTATCATTAGTCTATTGTTTGTATCATATAATCTAATGTTTTTGTTTAATTTGTCAGTAATGTATAATCAAAAACTGTTAACCCTTATTCCAGGGTTTGTAAAGTAAACATTTGATGATAGAAAGTGGATATCCATAGAATTATCAGCATTTAATTCTCTTTGCAAGAGCACCTTGCACTTTTATGAAGCTTGAGCACAAAGCTTGAAATTGAATTGTAAAACTGTCATTCCCATTACTGTCAGCCCTATAGTACATTAGCATAATTTAATCACAGTATATATTAAAATGCATCAATGAAGTTGCACAATGCAGTTTATTGACTTAAAATGTTTTATTTTTATATATTAAAAAAGCATGACCCAAGATATATTTATCTGCTACACAATTAACAGCTATTTCATTTAACCTAATTTTATGTCGTAAGATTGCTTTGCAAAATAGTGCACACTATTTTATTTACATTTATTCATGCTTTTGTCCAAAGCAACTTACAATTGCTATATATGTCAGAGGCCGCACACCTCTGGAGCAATTAGGGGTTGCGTGTCTTGTTCAGGGACACATTGGTGTCTCACAGTGGATTCAAACCCGGGTCTCCCCCCACCAAAGGCATGTGTCTTATCCACTGCGCCAACACCACCCTCTATTTTATAATAGTTATATGCCAAAGTGAAATTTGGAGAAATTTCCTGATCAATCACATTTTTGTATGATGTCATATCCTATGAGTTAAGGTTAAAGTGTGGCAGCTGCTGAAAGTGACAGAAGAAGCAGGGGGAGGAGCATTTACTTGCCCGGATTGTTGTGTTTGAATGGGTGATCTATATCGGAGAGTGACATAGTGTATTAATCTAGAGGGGGGCGGCTGCCAGTGCAAGGGCATATCTCTTCTCATTGATATGTTTGCTGCAGCTCAGTAATCAATTGCAGAGAGCACTCAGGCTGCAGATTGGCTGCTGCTGACTAAATGGCAATGTACCATAATTACAAAATCTGATGGAGAAATTCCATACGCTCAAGAGCCAGCTGTGTGTACTGTGCATGTTCGGAAAGTCTGGTGTAAAAGGTTTGTTGGGGATTTTGTTCCATTTCTAATGCACATGAATGCCCTACATCTGAGACCATTTATGTCTTGTTTATTCATTTGCATTCATTTATTTACATTATTTGTTTAAAGGAACAGTAAACCCCCAAATAAAAATTTGCTGAAAATATACTCATCTTTAGGCAATCCAAAATGTAGATTAATTTGTTTTTTCATCAGAATATATATATATATATATATATATATATATATATATATATATATATATATATATATATATATATATATATATATATATAATATATATTTGTAATGAAACCACACTACTCATAACTGTTACATTAAACATTCAGTATATTCTGATTGGCTGTAATAGTATCACATTTTAGATTTTACATTAAGGACACCGCGTGCGTGCTCTTCACCCCAAACAAAAATGCTGAATATTTGTCATCAGGTGTCAAATAATGATGACACAGATGCAGACAACAGGATGACGTGTTCTCCAGGTGCCTATTTATACTATAGTCAATCTGGTAATGACATCATGGGCTGTCGCCGGCCACCATGTTGTTGGTGTTTTTTCAATGTATGCTTCAGACACGGGTCACGACGAGGCATTCCCCATAGCGACCCCTAGAGGACACAGTTCGAAGTTCCTTTTATATTTAATGAAGTTACAGACTGTGTAAATAATAACTTGGTCCTCTATTTACTTTTATTTTACTGTGGATTCGTTTACAAGCAAGGCAAAATTTGATGCAGGATTTTCAGACGGATTTAAAATGAAAGACGATGCTGTGCTCTGAATGGTGTGTCTAATCAGACCGATGAATGGTGGTGATGTAACAGATGGGGTGACGTGACCAGGAAGCTATAAAAGCAGGTGAGGTGAGGCCTTAGAGGGCGCAACACTTCGGGTGGAGTGAGCCTTGACCTCTAAGGATGAGGGAAGGCCAGAGGACTCATATGAAATAGTAATGCGTACTGAGGGAAGGACAATAACAAACAAACAATCAGTGACTTCCTCCACATGGCAGCTTTGTGGGAATATGTGTCCAGTGTTCGCACTTCAGTGCTAGCTTCTGCTGGTCAGGCTCCCTAAAGCGGGGAGGACAGAAAACCTGTAAACCCCAGTACTACAGGCCATGGCACTAAGGAGGGCACTTTAGGGATGTATCCCAGCCTGGGGTACAAAAAAAAGCTTTGGCCAAGATGGGCGCAATGTCTAGGAAGGAGGGGGCCACTGAAAAGGCCAGCAAATCTCAGACTCTCTTCAGTGAAGTGATAGCTAACAAGAAGACAACCTAAAGTGTCAGAACTTGACCTGAAACCTCAGATCTTTACAGAGAGCCTCCAGGACCATGGACAGATCCCATGGTGGAACACAGGATCATACAGGCCTCAGCCTCAGCAAACAGTGGAGGAAACGTGTAACCAGGGAGTATCATCCAACAGACTGACCACTGAGTTGGGCATGGTAAGCAGTTATAGCTGCTAAAGCTGCATCATCTCTAAAAGCTCTGGTCTTGCCTTCCATGCTTCTGCGAACCAATTCAGTGCTGTTGGGAAAGGGGTCCATGGCCCAGGTCAGGCTGGTGCTTGTCTCCACACAATGGTTGTGCTGCAGGCATAGTAAGCCAACTTACTTAAAGAGCTAGATGAAGGTGAAGTTAAAGCAGATGATATTTCTGAACTAAGGAGAACATATTATTTACTTGTTCTAACACCAGAGCCTGCCCAGGACCCACCACCGTGGAAAAGATCCTGTTGAAACGAGGTGGAGGAGAACCAAAATTAATTCTGTATCCTCTTTCTACAGTCTGCAGGACCCATCATGATGTATTTGGCAGAAGCTTTCACACTGCCAGACAATCGTCTAAGGGAATCAGTCTCTCGAGACTGACCTCTGGTGTAATATGAGACTTCCTCAATGGTAGTGAGACCCCCCAGAGCTGCAACATTTCCGGGTGGACACTGGGATGTGCACTCGCTGGAGACTGCTGTGTCCTGAAGCACTGCTGGTGGCAGGGTTAACAGCTCGGCCTCCACTGGGCTTTGAGTAGAGACAGGCACCATTTTATGAGATGAACACCACTCTTCCTCAGCTGGGGCTGCCCTCAGGAGGCCTGGGACACAAACATCAGGGCTCCTTTGTCGAATACTTCTTAACCAGAAGGATGGTCCCCAGATTCACCGTCAGCTTCTAAGCCTCCGACCATAAGTGTCGCTCCCTTCGCAATCCGTGTTTGTGTGGGGGCATGTGAGTCATGACATTCACTTTCTGCACCTCTCTGTATGATGTGCATGCACACGGCTCCCTTCCAGCAGCCCCATGAGCTAGAGAGCGGCGAGGGAGGAAATGCCACCACTTGTTTACAAGCTTCCTTAGACCTGCCGAACATGCCAGAAGGTGAAAGTGGGGCATAAAGCAGGACGACCCTGTCCTTCTCTTTGATGTCTTATAGAGCAAACCACAAATGCCTCTCTGTGGCATCCAAGGTTGCCATTGACTGACCTGATTGCTTTGTGTCGCTGAGAGGCAAATCAGCAGTTCGCCAGAGTTCACTAATATCATTGGCTTTAACTTCCTTATGCTCATCTAACTCCTTAAGCAGGTCTGCTTAGTATCCCTGAAAAACAGTCATCATGTAAAGACATACACCAGCCTGATCTGCTGCTGTGTACCCATTGCCCACCAGCGCTGAAGTGGTACGAAGTTGTTGTTGGTGGGCAGTATCAGGGCTTTAAGGGATAATGCCACACTGGGAGACAGATAGCTCATGAGTGTCTGTTCAATCCGGGTCTTCGCTCTCTAAAACTGCACTCATTTAATCCTGTGACGTTAGAGAAATCAATGAGAGGTGGGCTAAAGAGGTGGACCAAGTATTGGACCCATCTCCATTCCCTACACCAGATCCAGCTGCAATCCCCATGACCACAATCGCCAGACCAGAGCCGCAGGGAGGGCTCCCTCATCAAAGAGAGCCCACCACGAGCGAAGCAACCATATAGATAGATCATTGCTTTTTAGTTTGTAAAGGTGACAGGCAACAATAAATAATGGACATACGCACACATAATGCTTTGCTGAATGACAAAAGGTGCCATTGTCTCTACCTCATTTGCATCTATAGCTTCCTGGCTACACATCAACCCATCCGTGACGTTGCGCCCATCCATTGGTCTGATTACACACACGATTCAGAGCACGCTGAAGGCGTTCTCAAATTGTTCAAATTTTACAAAGGGGAACTGAAGTAATGATGTTGAAAATTCAGCTTTGCATCATAGGAATAAATTATATTTTAAAATAGAAAACATTAATATATATTTTTCAAATAACTGTATTTACTGTATTTTTCATTTACAAAATGCGACTTGATGAGCAAATAGGAATTATTTTAATAACGCTGCTATTAATAATTTCCAACTTTTCACTGGTAGTGTAAATAATTGAAATAAACACTTTGTATATTCTAGAATAATTTTCTTTTCTACATGTTTTGTTTTCTTTAAGGCTCCAGAGATGTGGCGTGCAGTACTTGCAGTTCTGAGAACAAACACAAGCATACATGTACAGACAAGCAAAAAGTCAAGAATATAATGCGCTGTCAATCCTCCACATGATGGGGCACTTTCTGCCTTTGACCTCTGCCCCATCTCCCATTCCAAAACCTTAAGCCTGAAGAAGAAGAAGAAGAAGAAGAAGAAGAAGAAGAAGAAGAAGAAGAAGAAGAAGAAGAAGAAGAAGAAGAAGAAGAAGAAGAAACCTATGACAGTAACAGCAGTACACACTGCCAAGATGAGCTCTCAGGATTTTTCTTTTTATTTATTTATTTCTGTTCACAATGAGAGAAAGTCAAAGGTGTGAAACTCCTCCATCTGGTCTCTCATCACAGAGAGCCTCTCCACCTGTGGCCCCCTCTTATGCAATAGCTGCCCTGCTTTGTTCCATCTGCATGATTATTGTAATGATAAAACACGAGGCAATTATACGAAAGAGAGAAGACCGCAAATAATCTGATCAAAGTATTTTCCATTAGTCTTTTGAGATTTTCAGTTGTTATGTAAGAATGAATGTTGTTGTACTCAACAGGGTCATGTGCATTTAAACTGTAGAGGCACATGTAAATCTTTTGCTTTTAGCTGAGACTTCTGCCATTATATAGTCTTATGGACATCAGCCTACTCTTAAGCAACTTGAAAATTGACTTTTTTTGTGAATGTCAATGCTGCTATTTTCCATACAAGGAAATGCTATTAATCTCAGTTGCATTTTTTAAGAAGAAAAAAAAAAACAATCATTTTAAGGTTGTTCCAAATTTAAAGTTGCATTTCAGGTCAATAAAACCCTATTTCAATCCATGTAATTATGTATGTATGTATGTATTTATTTATTTATTTATTTATTTATTTATTTATTTATTTATTTATTTATTTATCTAAAAAAGTAGATTAATCGTTGCTTCCTTCAAAAAGGGTATTTTTAAGCATTTTACAGTTTTTATATATACACACACACACACACACACACACACACACACACACACACACACACACACACACACATATATATATATATATATATATATATATATATATATATGTGTGTGTGTGTGTGTGTGTGTGTGTATAAAAACTGTAAAATGCTTAAAAATACCCTTTTTGAAGGAACAAGGGGTCTTGACAGCCTTACAGACACTATGCCTCACTACTCAGAAATTGGTTAATTTAGACCATTTAGGAAATTAATAGAATGAGGCAATATATTCAGAATCAATGAAAAAATTGAGTTCAGAGAAATGCTATTCCCTCATGTCAATGATGTGTCTTTAGAACATAAAGCAAATGGCTCTTCTTTGTTGCTTTTAAATGACTAAGTCAAAACTGTTGTGAGATTCCCATGACAAATTTACAAAGAAACAACAACACTATGAAAGGGTCTGAACATTAATGCAAAAGGCTGTTGGCTGTCAAAAACGAACATGGCACCCCCCAGGTAATGAGCCATATTTGAACAATCTAAGGACATGGTTTAAAAATGTATTATGACATTTTATATTTATGTAGCCTACACAATTATTTACACAATTAATTTACACTGTAATCCTTTAATTTTAAATATTTGGCATGTTTGTGCACTGCTGCATGTCCCTGTATGTAATAAGCACAGTGAACGTGCGTTGTGGACCCGGCCAGTAGCGCATTTTCTACTAATGCGCTCTTTAAATAAAATAATAATAATAATTAAATAAATAAATACATGATAGTGCACCATTGACTTAAGACCAGACCAGGTTTGAGTTGGTCTATGACACAGTCTATTTTCAGTTCTTCAAAATAGCAACGCGCCAACCATGCGCCTGAACACACCAGCATGCCCAAAATGATCACAAACTCATTTGCTAGTTAAACAACGTGGCACAGGATGGGAAAATGAGAATTACTTCGGGCAGAAACTAGCAAAAACACTTGCACTGTGCCTTGTGCCGGATAGGGCCAATTATGTCAAAAACTTCAGAAAGTTATGAAACACTTTATTAGCAGGAAGTACTGTATTCTACTGAAATCATAATTGCGTCATAAAAACGGTCGCAGAGAATGCTGGATTTTAGATGGGAAATGGAAAAGTTATATATAATTAAAGCATTTCACCTTAAAAGTCATCACGTTTTATTTTAATAAACATGAATTTTATCATGATACTGCTTAGAATTATTTGATTTTAAAGATGTAGGCTACAGCATCAAAACATGATGTTTTTAAAAGTCTTCCTCTGTGAAAAAGAAGTGAACTTAAGTATACTTTTAAGAAATAATATGTTTTAAAACAATATACTGAAGTACAGTATAAAATCCATTATAGTTTAAATTAATATTAAATGCAATTACTTGATCTTAAGAGTGATTTGTTGACCTGCTTATGTAGCTTTGTGTAATTTCATAATTAATTATTTTGTTTTTCATAAATGGTTAAATTTTGTGCATTTTTGGTAAACGAACACATATTTTAATGTAATCTAATTTCTATAGAAACTTGCATGGCATTGTTTGTAAACGTAATGACAAAGCAGCAATTCAGAACATATATTAACTTTAAAATGTATGTTAGTCAATACAGAAAAAAAAATGCATTTCTTTAAAGAATTAAATAAGATTATTTATTTTATTTTTTTTACAATCTATCTAATTTAAAATGTGCCTTAAAACATTTGTATAAGTGTTCCCATGTGTGTTATGGAACAGTCTGAGATTAAAAAAGAAAAAAGATAAATGAGATTAATCTTTCTGTAAGTACACTTAAGAGGCCTTTTAAAAAAAATTAAACCATGATTTTAAGATTTGAAGTCCAACAAAATCCACATTTGATACAACTAAGCAAACCTCTTTTCAAACATAGCTCATGAATATTTAAGAAATGTATGAACTTTCGGCCTTCATCATATTGTAAACTTCAGCTCTTAGTCTCGTAAGAAACAATTTTTTGTCTCTGATTTTCTCACTGAACAGTACTGTTTAGCCAATACTCACCACAAAGGAAGGACAATGTGAATATACAGTGGCTGGTTTGGCTGCATCCTTTTCAACAAACAGCTCACACCACACAATTACCAGTTATTATATGCTGTATTACCTCCCACTCACCAACACAAACACAATGACTTCTAATTGAAGCAGATGGCTCTTACATAAACCTAGAACCAGAGATGGAAGCGGCCCACTTTGGTCACCTCACTGGGCTCCCTGACATCTATGTACTTTTGAAGGAAATGTGCTACGTTCAGATAATATTCACACCGTGCATGAAGAAAGGGCTGTATTAAGAGCAATTGAAGAACAAAGCCCAGTCACTCCGGCACCTTCCGTGGCATCTTCATTTGCGTGTTCGTTTCTTATTTCTCGGGTCGGCATTTTCCAAAGTGATATGCACATCTGTTCTCTGACAAAGACCTGCTCTCTGTGTCAAAACAGGAGCCTAATTGTTCTGAACATTGCTGTTACCATAGCAGCAGGCTTTACTGGAAAGAGAGAATGACGGTGGTGGTGTGATTTTAAAAATAAGTGTGATACCAGGATGAGGTGGCTGGGGACCTGGACGTGCTTTGTGCACAGAAAACTGGTGAAAACTGGACTGGAGACCTAGTTCTCAGATCCAAACTTCTGAAGCATGCATAAGCGTGCCATGCTGTCTGTGTATGTCTGCTTTGGTTTCGCTTTGAGTTTTCAAGGTTACAAGAATGTTTAGGGATCCCATTATCTGCAGGTACAAAGTACAATGCATATTTACAGTGAAAATCTTACATCTTACTTTCTTTAAAAAACTTTAAACAATAAAGAACTGCATCTGCTGATAGCATTTTGATTCTGGCATGCTATCTGAATTACTTTCAATAAAATGTTTATACAAATCAGGTAATGACACACACATGGTCAATATTGCATTTATTCAAGTGGAACAAAATCGATTTTGCATACTAGATATTAAAATTTTGCAGCAGACTATTCCTATCTGCATACTTTACTGTTTCTGAAACCTGAATCATCTGAAACAGCTCTCATGCACTTGATTAAATATATACTAAAACATTTGGGAGGTCAGTAAGATTGATAAATCGATTGATTAATTATGTAAAGAAC
This sequence comes from Carassius gibelio, assembly GCF_023724105.1. Classification (NCBI taxonomy): domain Eukaryota; kingdom Metazoa; phylum Chordata; class Actinopteri; order Cypriniformes; family Cyprinidae; genus Carassius; species Carassius gibelio. The sequence continues at coordinate 1,995,233 of NC_068409.1, read as the reverse complement.
TGAAAATGTATTTAGCAAAAGCACACTGAATGAATCAAAAGTGGTGGTAAAGCAATGTTTAATGTTATACATTTATATATTAAGATATCAAATAAATGTTTCTTGAGCAGCAAGTCATCATATTAGAATAGTTTCTGAATGATCATGTGACACTCAAGACAAGAGAATTGATGGTGAAAATTCAGCTTTACCATCACATGAATAAATTACACTTACTGATTCCTGTAACAAAGTTAATTACAATTGTACAAACATTACTATTTTCACTGAATTTATGATAAAAGCAGCTTTGGTGGACATAAGAATTTATGTGTTTATGTATGTATTTATTTATTTATTTATTTATTTATGTTTGTGGTCAGTAATAGCACAACATTAACTGCACAGGACTAATAGTGACTTTTTGGGAAGAGGGACAATTAAGAATAATATGAAATCGTAATGATTGCGTTTAAATACAGCGTTGTATGAGTGCAGATGGTTAAAGCGATTGAGTGATTTAGCGGGTGGTTAGTAAATAAGATGCAGTGGCATTGTTTACTGAATTAGCCCTTGAGTGTTCGTTATGTCTGTTCAGTTATATTTGATACACTTGATTTAACTCAGGGCTCCTATGGCCCTTTTTTTTCCGGGTAGACGCCATATTAAATTAGACATGAATGAAAACAAGATTCTGAGGGGCAGAAGTATAGTCAGTTCAGATTACGCTGGTGTATACCATGGTGTTGATTGCTAAGTTTGCAAACACTGAAAACATTAATTTTCAAAGAATTTCCCAAAAAAAAAAAAAAAAAAAAAAAGTGACAGACTTGACAACAAAACCAACAGGGGACTGTACTTCTATTTCTCACAGCTTTGTTTTCATTCAACTCAAATTAAATATGTTGTCTACTTGACAAAGTTCTATTAGGATAGTTATATTTCCATTGAGCAAATCATTCACAATTAACAGTACAGCTATCTAAAATGGGCTTCTTGTAAAGTTTACCTTGAAAGAAAAAAAGAAAAAAAAGTGATCAAGAAAAGCAAATGTTCTTTAAAAAGACTCATGCATAAATAAATGCACTCTTTCTTTTTTTTTCTTTTTTTTTTTTTTAAATTACTAACTAAATCCTGTGTTTGTTTTAATAAACACTCCTTCTATCATCGCATTGAAAATGGACATGCTAGAAACTTAATTATAGCCCCACCACTGCTATCAACGTCCTCTAAAGTTGTATTTTTAGTTCAGATTTCCCGCCTACTTCGAACACAAGGAAGGATTAGGATTTCAGTGGAGTGGTAATATTAGTTTTCCATAATTAACAACATATATATATACATATATATATATATACTTTATACTGTGGACATGTGAGTGTGCGTGTGTGTGTGTGTGTGTGTGTGTACAGGAGAAGAAATGTTTTGGGATTTATCTCTCTATTCAGAAGCTTGAGGGATACAGTATGTACTAATTTGATCCAAAGAGAAAACACTATTACACTGATAAAATGCAGTGACATTTACACCTAAAGGCAGCTGCATTTAATAATTTATCATCTAAACTGCTGTCTACTGAAGGTCAATAAAGGCAGGAGCATAATTCAAATTTAGTGTTAAAGTTTGTAAGAATAAAGTTTCTTTTCATTTTATTGTGTTGGGTTGTACTATATTACAATTAAACATTTAAAATGGAATACAAAGTGTCATAAAGAATAATTTTCATTGATCTTTTAAAAATAGTTTGATTTCTTAGATTTAGAGAAGTTTAGCATTACATCACTTGCTCACCAATGGATCCTCTGCAGTGAATGGGTACCGTCAGAATTAGGGTCCAAACTGCATAAAGGCACATTACAGTAATCCATGAGTAATGAACACCACTCCAATTCAACAAATAATATCTTGTGAAGTGAAAAAAAAATAAAAAAAAAATACTATAAACAGAACAATCAAGCTATTTTTAACTTCAAACTATTGTTTGCGTCTAAAATATGAATCATCTATCTATAACATTGTTTTCTTCAGTAAAAAGTTACCTCGTATGAATTAGGAGAGAAATATACAGGTATTGGTTACATTTACAAATCTAAAACATTTTTTTTTTTTTTTTTTTTTTTTTTTTCACTACCGAGTAAGTGTTATTATACTGTAGATTATTGACTAGTATTAGCCAGAAGTGACAGTTTAAAGTTATACTGTATATTAATGATGTTTTTTTTTTTTTTTTTTATATAAATGTATCTTTACATGACATTTGTTGATGGACTGAAGTCATGTGGATTACTAATAAATGTTTGTAATAGTTGTTTGGATTGTCATTCTGACGGCACCCATTCACTGCAGAGGATCCATTGGCGAGCAAGTGATGAAATGCAACATTTCTCCAAATCTGCCCTGATTAAATCAGCGGATCTATATCTTGGATGCCCTGAAGGTTAGTAAATTGTCAGGAAATGTACATTTTTGGGTGAACTATTCCTTAAAACACACCATGACACCACGGCTTCAACAATATGAGCTATTTACAATCTTGCTTCTGCTCATGCATTAATAATTGGGAAACTCTATCACAAGAATTGTTTTACCTGCTGAAGTGCACTCATGAATCTCTTCCATACTTTGTTACCTAGAGGGCATTGACAAACTTCAGCATCACAGGCAGGAGTCCTAAAGACAATAAAGATGGGACGTTTTATTGATGGGAACATGTTCTCAATGGAACAGAGTTCTCCAAAGATTTGAATGAAATAAAATGAGAAAATGGTACCTTCTCTATTGATATGAAGACCTTCATTTTGGATTTCTTTCAACCGAATGTGGCCCTGTTTCATTGTAATGTGTTCTTTGCCATGGGCATAGTTGTTTTGTAATCATGCTGCTCCACTTAATGACAGTTTAAATGGAAATGTTCCTCATCAGACTAAATTGAAAATTATTTTGCCAATCAGCAGGTGCCTTTTATTGTATTTTAACTTATTACATTCCAGCTATAAACGGATGTTGATGCCTTTAATTTGGAAATATATTACCCCATTTGAGCAACACTAATGAAAATAGGCATGCCCATGATTATGACAATCTCTGCTTATTTCTCTTGCTCATTTCTCTGTGTCTATTGGTGTTAGACGATATTTGCTGACAAACAAAATGTTTTGCATTGTCAAAATGCTGGAGGAGGCAGAATCTATACCTTCGTCTTAATATGTCTAGCTATTTTGTGCTATGAAAAGCAGACCCCAGTAATGCAAACACTCTTAGTCATTGGCCATGGACTTTAATTATCAGTCGTTTTAAAGTCGTTTAGAGCAATCCTCAGTTAGACAGCATCAGTTTAACCATTTTTAGGAGTATACCATGGCTCTCAGCAAATCAAAAGAAAACTATAACCACATATAACTACTATAAATCTAAATTTTGACAAATCCACATATAATCTGGTCTATCTAGTTTTTAATATTATTTATTTATTTGTTTGTTTTTTCCACCAATTTGTATTTTGAATTATGCTTTAATTGTTTTTTTTTTTTTTTTTTTTTGGAAGATAGATAATTAAACTATGAATAATGGATATGAATTATTGAAGAAAGTCCTGGCAGAGAATGTATGTTTCAAGTACCTTTCCTATTGGTTTCCTCTTACAGTGTAAGAGTTGTTACAGTGTAATTATACATTTAAGTACTGAGCAATATTAATTAACTACATGTTTGCCCTATGGTTAGGGTTGGGAATAGGGTTTGGTTTAGGGTTACTTGCATGCAATTATGCATAATGTATTGTTATAATAGTAAGTGTTTTACATGTGTAACAATTAAATGATTCAATCAGTCTACTTCCATATTAATGGTATTTGATGTACCACAAACAAACTGTAACCTTTAGAACTTACAGTTTCTGAATCAGTCAAAAATAAAAATAAACTAAAAATAATTCTTACATTTCTGAAAATAATATTAAGTAATCTAGCCATATTCCATCAACTGTATTAGTTTCCAGGTTGTAACAGTCTCAGAAAGCTATATATTTTTCATCCCACATCAACTGTGCAGAGCTCTGATGACTTTGATGTATTGGTGGAGGTATGTGACAGAACCTCAAACATGCATGCTGACAGTCTGGACAACAGTGTATCATCAAGCAGAACTTACCTTCAGTGTGTTTCAACCTGCAGATGATAGACCGCCTGACGTTTATTTCCTTCATGTCCGTTTAGTCTGAGTGATCCACTTGTCCTACACCCCACATCTGCAATTCTTCACTGGTGGATTTCTTGACTTGGGATGATACCACTTTGACAGCTACAGTAAAGAGTTCCCTAAAATGTCTAAAGACACACATCTCAATGTGTCAGAAAAATCCTTATGAAATATTTAACTGTTCAGACAAGATATTTACATATTGTTTTATGGAAGTACAGTCATCCTGTGCATGATAAGACCTACCATCATCTTAATGCAAACCCACGCACAGGAAGATCTTGATATGCAATCTTCCCTCGACGCAACACAACCACCTCTTCTTTAGACTTGAAATACTTTGCTCTCATTGAGGAAAAGCTGGCAATGAGATGTGGTTTTGTAAGAGGGAATCACGCCTTTTGAACTTCCTTTTGGGATTCAGAGGGGGAAAAAAATACTGTAAGTGAAACAATGTGTTTGAAACCAAGACACTTACAAAGAGCTGTGCTCTGATGTTGTGTAACATTGCTGAGTTTCAGCTATTTGGGGGCATGTTCAGGAGGCATGTGTAATAGCTTTAAAGCTAAAGTTAGACCTCTGAATTTCTACTACAATACAATACAGTGTGGTAATACAGTAGGCTGAATGGCAATCCCTTTGCTTGAGTCCTACCAGATTACCTGCATCTTTTTACTTGTTAAGCCTGACATAATAATAATAATAATAATAATAATAATAATAATAATAATAATAATAATAATAATAATAATAATAATAATCGTTGTTAACAGTTTATTGAATCTTTAGACTTTTTTATGTTTTGCATCATATTTGATACATCACAGTTTTATTGCTCATATAGGACTAGTAATTATGTAGAAACATATGAGCAAAAATATGCAATTTGGTGCAATTGCTGTTATTTTAAGGCCAAAAAGTAAGATTTATTATATTCAGATTCATATTCTGTAACAGTATAGCAGACTAATTACATAACATACATATCAGCTGTCATATCTCCCAGTAACAAATGATGTACAAATGCTTAGTTCTTTTTTGTTTTGTTTGGACTAAAACATATAATGTAATGCAATAAAATGATGACAGAGATGTACAAATAAATGGTCCTCAAACGTCTGATGTATCATATGTCATACTCACATTTTAACATAAATAGCATGGATAAACAAGTTAACCTATGCTGCTTTAGTAGTAAGTGTTCAACATAAACTATTACTATTAATAATATTATTAACAAAATAACAAGTAATTTTCTAAAGTTTACTTTCTTGCTCTACACATTGCTTTTAAAATGAAATAAAGCCAGCATTGTGCAATGTCACATAGAGGACAGACCTATTTGTGCAACTTACAGAATTGGATATCTGGGCCACGTCTCTGCCTTGAATAAGGTGCTCTACCTCCGAAACGTCTGGCTGTCTGATATACTGGAGTAACAGACTCGCCTAAATACCATCTCCACTTTCTGGCAGGCCACTCAGTTCTGGTCGGCAATGAAATAGGGATCGATACACTGCAGTGTTCCTCAGCACTGCCAGCAATCCTGCCGCTCCGATCGTGGCTGAATGAGGGAGGTGAGACTGATTCTGTCCACTTGCTTTTCACTTGTCACACACTGTTAGACAGTGGAGCTCTGAATGACTGCTGGGTTTCCAACATGTTTAGCTTCATTGTCACCTGACCACATCTTCACAGCCTGGTGGCACCATTCTTGGTGAGTGATCCATGCTGCTCAAGGTAATCTTCTTTGCCATCGGGAAAACATATCTACATACTTTCAGTGAAGCTATAAATTCTTCGTGACTTTTTAATTATCAACTTCTGTAGCTGGATAAAATCCAGGCCTACTAAAAATATGTATATAATAAGTATATATATATAAAATATTTAAATATGCAAGCATAAATATAAAAATAATGATATTTTAAGTTATATCTCAGAATATCTATAGATGTTCTAGTTTTTCCTACTAAGTGTTAGTATACTACTACTACTACTACTAATACTACTACTACTACTACTACTACTACTACTACTACTACTAATAATAATAATAAATCAATAAATACATACATACAAAATTTATGCAGTCAAATAATTTTTTAAGTGCCTCCTTTCACAGAAAACGTTATATGAAATTAGATTGTCAGGCCTTATTTTGTTCCTTTTAAAAAGTGTTTATTCCAGTTAATTTTTCAAATTGCGCAAAAATAACTATTTTTGCAGTCTGCTATAAGTGGTTGCGAGGCAACAAATCAGCAGCATTAAAGTTTGTTTTCAGTCTACTGATAGAATCAACACATAGTCAATGTATGGTTTAAAGCAACTATAATTGGTTAATTAGTATATATAAAAAAAAAAAAAAAAAAGACCAATTCTTATTATGTACAGTATACTAAGACATGCAGGGTCGCCTTCAGCATTTCTTTCGAGGGTATGCTCCGGGTATTTAAAAAAAATAAAATAAATTAGGCAAACCAAATGATCAGTGAGAGCAACGCTGAGCAGAATGGTGTCATGTTTTAAACTTGGTAAAATGGTAAAATGCATCTATCAAGAGCATGCTCACATAGGATGGTTGGATGGTATTTATGACAAAAAAAAAAAAAAAATATAAATCGTATTGTGCAAATTGCCACTTATTTACGACACATATCATTTTTTTCAAAGTTACCTTCTTGTGAATGCACCAGAAGTATAAGGAAACTGAGAAGGCTGAAAGCGTACCCATTTGATGTCATTATTTTACAAAAGCAGAAGTTTTTATTGCGAGTATACACTGATAAAAAATGAACCCTTTATACAGTAGTTTTGATTAATGTCCTTTCTAGTATATTTATTACAAAAAAAAAGTATTTTAAGTCGTTTCTGCTCTTATAAAAATAAAAATAAAAAGATTGAAGTTTTTTGCAGATTTGAGCTGAATGAGAGTTGTGCAGGTGCGTTTCAGTTTCTTGTAACATAAATTAGTATGGCAAGATCTTATGTGTTGTTTATAATGAGTGATTATAATGTGTGTTTTATTTTATAATTGTATACAATAAAAAAAAATAAAAAAAATAATTATAATGATATGTATTTATAACTTTGCCCTATATTTGTTGATATATATTATATGAATACCATAACATTTTAAGTATTTGCCACAAAGCAGTTCTCTTTCAGTCAGTCACTCTCGACGTCATGTCAGTGACCAGCAAATTGGGATATTGCTTCGATAGTCCAATCTACTTAGAGTGTAAACTAAACGAGCCAATGCACATCGGAATGTAATTATTGCATCCAGCTGCAGCTGATTACAGTGTTAGTATAAGAATAAATGCAAACCAGCTTTTTGCTTCATATCCGATCAACAACATAGTTCTGCTCCATCCTTCTTCAAGTGACTATAAGTTTAATGTGCTATTGGAAGCTTCTGATGTTAGTGCTACGGCACTTCAGCAGTGCTCATTCCGAGTCGAGTGGGTTGTGAACTTCAGTCTGCACTGTCACAAGCGACTAGTCCCCTGCCCCGGCGGCCAATCTTAGATCTGAGAGTTTTGAACCAGGCCCTTAATCGGTTACCGTTCATGATGTTGACACAGAAACGCATCTTCGGATGCGTCCATACATGGGATTAGTTTGTAGTGATCGACCTGAAGGACGTGTACTTTCATGGGTCGATCCTTCCATGCCACAGATCATTTCTGTGGTTTCAATTCAAAGGACAGGCATATCAGTAAAAGATCCTGCCCTTTGGGCTGTCCCTGTGTCCCCATGTCTTCACAAAAGTCATAGTGGTGGATCTGGTTCCCCTCAGAGAGCAGGGTGTTTTCATCCTCAGCTATCTCGACTATTGGCTCATACTAGCACCGTCTCGGGATCAGTTAAGTGGGCACAGGGACCCGGTGCTCCTGCACCTAAGCCTGTTGGGTCTTCAGGTCAACTTGGAAAAGAGCAAACTCTCCCTGATACAGAGGATCTTTTTTCTGGGTATGGAATTGGATTCGGTCAAACAGACAGCCCACCTCACAGAGGAACGTGCGCTGTCAGTGCTCACCTGCTTGAATTCATTTAAGGACAGGACGGCAGTCCCACTGAAACTATTTCAAAGGCTCCTGGGTCATATGGTAGCTGCAGCGGCACTTACACTGCAAAGGCTATTGCATATGATACCACTTCAGCACTGGCCGAGTCCCGAGGTTGGAAGGGGCAGCGCGGCACTCATCAGGTCCAAGTTACGCCGGAAGACCTTCTTCCCATGGTTAAATTTACATTTCCTCCGGGCAGGAGTGTCGCTGAAACAGGTCTCCAGGTATGCTGTGGTTTACACGGATGCCTCCACCACCAGTTGGGGGGCCACGTACAACAGGCACACAGTGTCGGGGGTATAGATGCTTGCTAAAACCACTCCAGAAAGTCCATATTGTAGACCCTGTCGAGTTCCTCTGCCCCCTCGGCAGCCAGACATGGTGGACCATCTGATGTCAGGCCTTCACTCGCTGAATCCTTGAGAACCGGTAGAAGGCTAGGTTTCATATGAGAGACCTAAGTGGATCCCATTTGTGCAAAGTCAGTGGTATAGCCTTAGAGCCCCCGTTTCCCAGGAGACTTCTACCATTTCCCAAAAGGATTTCAGTCAGCTCCAAGTTTCCATATGCACCTAAGTGGATGTCCATATGTGCATTTGCTCCCAAGAACTCCTTCAGGAAGGATGGAGCTTCCGCAGCATCCCTGTTCCAAGTGGAACAGGTACGTTTTCCCAGTGTTATCCAATCTCACTGGGTGGGTAGTGCTTCGACAATGGTGAATGGAGCTACTTGTCGCAAGCCCCATATGATGACCCTCGCTGGTGGCTGCTGTACCACCGCTGACTGGTTGGGTCACCAGCTTGGCTCCTCAGCAAAAACCTGGTATGCATTGCACCTACTGCTTTCTTATACTCACACTGTGATCAGCTGCAGCTGGATGCAATAACTGCATGGGAATGTGCATTGGCTCGTTAAGTTTACACTCAAAGTAGATTGGTCTATCGCAGCGATATTCTAATTTTAAGAAATTTATTAATATGTATCTATTTATTATCTAATATTTATTTATTTATTTATTTATTTATTTTTTAAGCCATGCAGCAAATGATTTAAAAACTGCTTAAATAAATGATAAAAAAATAATAATAATAAAAAAAAAACTTTATTTCATTCCAGATGCTTTTAACAAACTTTTCACTATAACTTTTTTTTTTTTTTTTTTATGGGTAGCTTGAATATAAAACATTAAGATGAATAAATATCTATTTCCATTTGTAAAATACAAATTGATTTTGTAAGCTAACCCAATCTCATGCGAGTGCAGTATAGTACGATTTTCTCTTTCTATTTGGCATAATATTTAAACGCAAAAAAATTACTTTGGCATGCATATAATAAGCAATAGGTATGATTAAGGGTGTGGGGTTGGTGCATATTATATGTGTGCCCAAACTGCATATCACACTAACGGTTACTAATGGAGGAACAGTGAGAGAGTGGTTCGAATGAATGTGAATTGATTGTGAAAGCACCGACTCAAAAGATTGATTAATTCATGATTAATAGCATGAAGGGACACATATAATAACTGCTGTAATAGTTGTGGGGCAAATGTTTCTCAGGTTAGTCTGAGCGCTCATAGTAGGAATAGTGCATACAGCCGTACACCAGCAGGCTCCACTGAGGACATGTAGAAAGAAGACCAATTATGATGCAACATACAAACATGCATTATTTACGACTGCTGTTTGTCAGACTACACACATATGATCATGCTTTTAGCTATGTCACGCTGTTTGATTTCAGTTGACATTAATGTCAGACTCTACAGCAGTCAAGACTCATTAAAAACTGACACACACAAGAAGACTCGTCCAGAGATTTGAGTCATCAATCCGTGACACGTTTGGCGATAGTGAGCTGCATTTACATATGGAATTTAACAAGTGGTTATCAAACAAAAACAATGTTTATCATTCATTTTGATCATGTATTGTCTGTACAGTTCATCTGGCTCTCTTTGAAACTTTCCCTTTGGTGGTTTGTTGCTGTCACACTAATTCTGTCATGAGGTCCTGAGCTCCTCTTGGTTTTTGATCTGATGGTTATCGTAGGGAAAGATACTGTGCACTACAGGACTCTACCTTAAAACATCTGAACATCTATAAAAATAATAATAATAATAATAATAATATTATATATATATTATATATATATTAATTGGCTTTCTGCAAACATGTCACACAATTGATCAACGATATGTGTCCTAGGATGAGAGGAATCTTTTAAGATTCTCAAAAAAAAAAAAAAAGAAAAAAAAAAAAATTAGACAAGCAAATTGTAATTGACTTAAAGGCATCAGGCAGTTTAGAATGTACCTTCTCTGATGTGATAGTAGGCCATTTTTATTGATCATATTACAACATATTAGACTATAGTATTGTGGTAAATGCAATTTTCCTTCCCACATGACTTCAGGTACATCATCAGAAATGCTATTTCAGAGATTAACAAAAATATAATGTCCTTGGAGATTGTGGATTGTTTAAGTGTCTCTATATTGTGTAAAAACAGTTTACCCAACAATAATTTAGCTTGAACTTATTGGTGAACTATACTTTTTAAAGTGTCACTAAATGTAATTTGCGTGTACATAAATTGAGCAAAACAGACAACATTGTGTCTATAATAACGTAATATTAACTTAATGAACTGCTGTATAAGATGAGTATCACATTTGCACAATTTCTTATTATGTTATTGATATGATTATTGATATTTCTTAACTATGTGATGTAAATATGAGACACAATCTCTCTAGGCTCCATCATGCAGTAAGTTGTTGCCCAGCCTCATATTAGTCTTCAGTCGACTGTATGAAATGGCAGATGATCCACATAGGTCTGGGGCAGGGCAAGTGCGTCAAATGCATTAATAATTTTAACCCATTATTTTCCTCCATAATTAATCTAATTAACACGTTGCATTACCAGCCCTAATATATATACACATATATAAATATTTCTGATGTTTTTGAGTAGGTTTTTGGATTAAATACATAAGAATCTCCTCATTACATTAATGTTATCAATTATCAGCGTAACAAGCTATTGTTAACAAATATTTTCCTTCATCATCATCATCATCATCATCATCATACAGTTTAGTTCCAGATTGAGTCTTTTACTCTGCACTGTTACACTGCCCTTAGGCTGACCTCTCTCTTCTGCCCACAGGCCTAACGAAATCAGCAGATGTTATCTATGTACTACATCACTGTTTTAACTGACTCGCACAGTCTGCTGGATTTGTGGAAAGTTATCTGTTGCAGATCATGGGACTAAAAACACAAAAAGCCCTCATGTAACCCCAGACCAGAATCAACACAACTGGAATGGAAGCAAATTGCATTTGTGAAAATTACATGTGTATAGCTCTTGCAAAATAAATAAATAAATAAATAAACTTCACTATTATCAGCCTACTGGCTTTTAAATTAACTTATGCTTACTGCTTATGACTACATCCAGAAATTCTGGAATAGGATCTAGTATCCCTGCAACACAAATTTGGAAAATAGATGGATGGATGTTATGATATTCCTCCATCAAAGAGCCAATTTTTCATACTGCACACTGCACCATTTATGAAAAAGGTAATAGGTTACACCTAAGTCTACACATTATTTAATGATTCATTGTTTCATTTACCATAAAAAAATAAATAAAACTAGTACTTTATAATTATATATTACACCCTGTCATTCCTGTTTTACTATTTGCCATTAAGAGTCACACACATCAAAAATAGAAAAAGTATGGTGCAACTGAGCTGTAAATGTATGACATCATTTATCCTGGAAAAAGTTAATTTACTCGCACCTCAGGACGGCCTGACTCCATAAGGGGCGTAATACATCACTCAGTTTTAAAGTATTGAAGTGAGCTCAGAATGATTTCAGATAATGTCTTTCACAGAATTAATTTTCATAGAGGAAGTACTAACTATCATATTTCATACGTCGTATTTCAAAAAAAAAAAAAAAAAAAAAAAGAGAGGATGGGAAGTGGGGGCTATGTAAAGACTTTAACCTTTTTAGATGAGAGCCCACATTCTGATTGTTTGCTTCGTCACGCGAAAGTTATGCAAAACATCCAGAGAATATATCATCTTTCCCCTCGATCATCTAATTAGAGGGATCACAAAGTCACAGCCATGTCACAATGCATCTCTTTAAAGTATTGCTTTATTTTCCTCTTCCCAAACTGTGGAACATAAGAATGCATCAAACATCATCTGTACCTACTATAGTAATAAAAGTGAATTATGTGCAATTACAAGGAATTAACCTTAAACCAGACACTATTCCTACTGTTAATATTACTTTAGTACAGGTTTGTGTAATTACTATGTAACAAGGACACTGTTGTAAACTGTACGTACGTACATCAGATGTAAACTGAAGTTACTGAATGTTTCTAATCACAAAACTCCTTTGTAGTATGGATGATTGTCATTTTATTATTATTATTATTTATTATTATTATTATTATTATTATTATTATTATTATTATTATTATTATTATTATTATTATTATTATTGTTATCATAATTGGTCTTCTTTCTAAATGTCTTCAATGGAGGTGTACTGCTGTATGCACTGTGCCTACTATGCTCTGTGCTTACTGTGTGTATATATATATATATATATATATATATATATATATATATATATATATATATATATATATATATATATATATATATACACACAGTAAGCACAGAGCATAGTAGGCACAGTGCATACAGCAGTACATGAATAAATAAATAAAAAAAATAAATAAAAAAAAAATAAAAAAATAATATATATATATATATATATATATATATATATATATATATATATATATATATATATAATTTTTTTATTTATTATTTTTTATTTATTTCATAGTGTTTAAGGTCAACCTGTCCATCTGGCAAACTTGACTAGCTTCAATCATGTGAATTTGGGCCAAAAGCCCAAATAGAGTTTGATTGGATTCACTGTCCTTGATGTAGACAACAAACGACTTGTGAAGTGTTTTCTCCTCATTTTTTAAAAGCCTATTCATTGTGCTATCCTGACTATGCAGCTACTTGCATTTTAATAATTTTCATCAAGTATTGTTTTTCCCGCCATGACCCTATTAGAACAGATGCACGACCCCACTTTGGGTCACGACCCAGCGGTTCAGAAGCTCTGTTTGAAACGGCAGCACTTAGCACATGAATGAAGAAGAAGAAGAAGAAGAAGAAGAAAAAATGTAAATCAGCTCCAATAGGCAAAACACAGAATTGGGAATTAGTTTAGAAAGCATTGTGTTTGTTCCTGGGTCAAATCTCCAGTAGAATAGCAATATCTCATGCCAGTCATCGTAATTTAAATGTCATGGTTGTCTTTTGAAGACAGAGGGGTACATTGGAGGAAAGAGCATGCCGCAGTGTGCTGCTTCACTGTACCATGCAATTATGCTGACAAACTACTTGCAGTAGAGTCACCAAATGCTAAGAGGAGACAAATGAAATCAGCCAAGTGAGGGAGGTAAATAAACAATCTGAACTGTAACGTTAAAAATTCATCATGATTTTCTCTAATGACCAGACTTCTCTCGTGCACGTACGTCACCCCCCTCGGCCTGTCCTCTCTTTGCCAGCGCCTCATGAATTGTCTTTTGTTTGATACTCAGCTAAGACTGTAGATGATGTATTACATTCAGTGTCAAGGGGGAAAGTGCCTCTCCAGCCACATCAAACTGACAGAGGGCTGAAACACAAATGATGCAACAAACAGAAATCGTGAGTCACTCAGTAGATCAATTAGAGTGAACGGTGAGAGTGTTGCAGGGTGAGGTGGCTGCTGCATCAGCCTAAGCCTTGTACTAGCTTGCAGCTGTCTGGAAAAAAAAAAAAGTCTAAAAATGATGACGGTTTTCATTTTGTGCTGAAAGAGAACAGCAGAAAAAAAAAAAATAATAATAATAATAATAATAAATTATTTTTCTTTTCTTTTTTTGCTTTTTTTTGCTCTAACAACAAATTTTAAATATTTTGCATTTTTTTGCATTGTATGGTTGCAACAAAACATTTTAAAGCTGCAGGTGAAACTGAAGTGCAATTTTAAGATGCAATATATTTTTATACAGCATTTACAGCATTTTTTTAAGTGGTTACCACAGCTCTAATATCTAAATATTATTTATTTAAAATTGTACAAATTAATACTACTATTACTACTACTACTACTACTGCTACTACTAAATCTCAACAATCTAATATATAATGAAGTTGTATTAAAACTAGATTTGACTCCACAAACTTAATAGGAATGTACCTCTTCAGTTGCAATGGACATGAAGCTTCTGGCCATAAACATGTTCGTGATTTGCAATTACGGAAATTCAATTTCTTCTTTAAGTTGCCAGGAATTCTTTAAAGGTCAAGTTTATTGATTTATTTTCAAAGCCTGTGGCAGTTTGAGGGCAGGAACATTAAAAATGCCTTCATCTTGTTGTCAGTGAGTGTGCTTATCAAAACAAATATGAAAGGTATTGAACCAATCAAATAAATAGAAATCGCATGGATGTCTACTTAATTATTTAGCAAAACATTATGTATTTCTTCCAAATGGTGTGGCTTTTCCCGTCTGTTTATTATAATCAACTAATTTCACATTAGCATAATGCAGTATGCCAAGCTGCAATATCATTCATTACAGGACCATAAATGTGAGTATACCAATAAATATTAAAATTATACACATTATTCATTACAGCAAGTGTCTCTCATAAGACTACATTGTACTAATTATGATTACCTTAAAAATTATGCATTGGTGTTGCCTGCGAGAATACATAGCAATCTTAAATCATCCTCTCGTGAGTCTCTTTGTGAACTAGATTTCTATATGAGACAACTGGCCTGATTTCAGCATGGTCTTGTGATACTAGGAATTCCCTTCTGGGTAAACTCACATTCACACATAAGGCCCAGCGATGGGATTCTACTCAACAGATCAATAATTGCTTTAGCATATTAAAACCACTTACATTCAGTTCATGCTTTCTTGATAAAACGTGATTCACTGCTGTAGACTTGGCAAGTGAAGTGTGCAATTGCAGTGCCACTAGTGGCTCAAAACGGAGTTGCAAATTCCTGTTTTCGAACAGGTTTCCTGAACACTTCCCCGTTTGTCATAGATCATTTTTTGAAATAAACTTGAATACATTAAATGATTATCAATCTGAAAATGATGTTTTATAATTCCAATCAACAACTAACAAGTCAAAAGCTTTCGATTAATCCATTTATGCTTCAGTAATCTCATTCAGAATGCTTTGATATAGTGCCTTTGACTTTGATTTAAGTACTTTCATGTTTTTAAATGCGTTAAATTCTTTTTTTGTGAATATTTTTGAATGCCTATGGAGAAAAAACAATGGAAAAAATAACAGTGGGTGCTCATTGTGGAGCTCTATTACTTTTCATAAGGACCTATTTGAAAACAGGTAAGACGTCCCGTCACCTCGCTAATCTGAGAGCTGTCGTCCTAGGGTGTCAAAAGCTTACCGAACACTCATTGTTGGCTTCTTATGGCTTGTTATGAATGCTGAGAGGATGAATTATCATTAGTGCAAAAATGAACGTGTCACAGACATTATGAACCATTTCCAAGATCCTTCTAACTCGCTCTTTATCTCCGGCCCTCACAGTCTGTCAGCAATCTTCATTTGGATCCCCCAAGATGCCTTGCACTGTGAATACTTTGACGAATAAAGTTTGCATAATTACCCTCTGATTTTGAATATTCAAGTGCTCAGGGGTCCCTGTTTGTGTCTGGCTCATTAGAATTTAGAGAGCAGGCAAAAGCTAAAATATCTGAGTGCACATTCAAGGGCCTGCTCTGGCAAAGATGACACACGGCATCTGCTGAGAGCCTAGGAAACTTGTTCGGGTTCTATTCTTGCTGATCTTTGCAGCTTTATGACCTGGGCTGAGTGAAGAAAAAAAAAAAATTCCTGAGAGCGTGTTTACTTGGCAAGCATCATGCACATCTTGTGATACCCTCGTTTGCGTACACAATTAGTTTGAAAAAGACGTATCTGGAGCAGTAGGGAGTCTCTGTGTACAAGGTGAATCTGCTTTGCAAATGCTGCACTGAGGGAGATTAAAAAAAAAAGAAGAAAAAAAAACCTATGTGTGCCAAACAATTCCACTCTTCTTCCACACGCTGCTCGTGTCTCTCGTTATATTTTCATTGAGGGCCACCTAAACGCATTCTGTTTAGTAAAATGCAATCCTCAGCACAATAACAGGTGAGAAATAGCAAATAGGCTCTCTCAATAAAACCATTTGTTAGGAAGAAAACGGAAATGGACTGGAAATGAAAGCGTGCAGTACAGAGCATGTAAAATAGGAGGCAGATTAATGAAGAACTCAATCTGTGGTAAACAGCTAGAAACTGGTGCAGGGGATATGAGCTTTCAGCTAAAAGTTCATATTCAAAATGTATTTTGCATGTTTAAGAACCCTCAAAAAAGTAGGGGTTCATACAATTTTCAGTGTTACATGATTTGGGATTTCATTCTACTATTTGGTACACTAAGTTTTTATATTTTTTATTAGTTGAAAATTGCTGCCTAATAAAGTGTGTAAGTGTTCTTTTTTCAGGATTATTTGATGAACAGAACATTTGAAGAAATCCTTACTATTACTACTGCTAGTAGTAGTAGGAGTAGTATGCACGTATATTAAGGCAGAAGTCATATTTAATAGTTAGTTAGTTGTGAGAATTGGAGAAGTGTGCCAAATTAAAGTGTGACCATACATTCTGGACCACATCACTGCACAACCAATCAGAGAGCATAAGATACTTTCACATTCATTCCCACACAATCAAGCATTTCCTTCTGAAAATGTGACGTTTTACTGCAATAACACTAACTTTATAATAATATTAAAATTAAAACTGATTCAAACAAATATTCATACAATTAATATAATTGTCTGTTTTATGTAAATCATAGAAATGGAAATGGAAAGGAGTCATGGCAACGAGGAGACATCCAACTGCATCATTCATTCTGAACATTTATTATATTTTGTGTAATTTTATTTTGGCAATACTGGCATTGACTGAGTGCTGAGTGCATGATATGCACACTGAAAGGAATGTTTTGGGTTTAATACAAGCTCTGCGGATATCATTTGTAGCATACTCTCAATTACCATGAAAATAATGATATAATATATATATATATATATATATATATATATATATATATATATATATATATATATATATATATATATATATATTTTTTTTTTTTTTTTTCATTTTAATCGAGAGGATGCTACAAATGATATCCGCAGAGCTTGTATTAAACCCAAAACGTTCCTTTCAGGAATATATATTTTTTTCATATATATATATATATATATATATATATATATATATATATATATAAATTATGTGACAAAATAAATAATTTGTACATAGCATACTGGTGTATTCATGTATAGATACATTTAAACATTTTATTTTTTTATTTTTTTTACTATAATTAGTATATAATCTATATAATAGTTTGCAAATGCTTTTTTTTTTGCTGTATACAGATTATACAGTGTTAGCAAAATTGTGTGTAATTTCTACCTTGTTCATTTCTCACTTGTTCATTGCTCAGAAATGAGCAAATTATCATATTGAAGCCATTATATGTTTAGCACTATAAAACGTCATATAAAACGTACTAAAAATGACACAGCATCCAGTTAGTTTGTCTCTGTGTTTTAGAAAGGTTATTCTGTTACACTGTGCTTCTGTTGTGTCAGCATAAGCAACCGTTGTGACAGAAGGGATATGCCAACCCTCCGATGGCATGAGTGACTTATCACTTTAGTTTCTTCTTGATTGCACTAATGAAGTATTTGCATCACTTTAGCTGTATTAGAATCGCTTCCATTTTCATGTCAAACAATGGCATATAATATATAATGTTTTGCAATAAGAAGCCATCTGCACAATGTCTCCGATTCAAAGCAGAGTGGATCAGTGATGGTCACATGATTGCATGTGTGGGGGGAAAAAAACACACACACCCATGCCACTGCTGCATAGAAAGACGTTATTTGGCATGCTGTGTGAGCTATTCACACTCAAAAGATACTCCAGAGGAAGCACAGCCTCAATCCAGTGCCATTCATCATTATTCCCTGTACCCCTTCTAAAAATCCACCATGTATACGTCACGTCCAGACATCCACACCTGCGATAAGGCCACTTCCTCTATGCATCATTTATGTTTTCCACCAAGGCATCACAATGCTTTCTTGAATTGAATTCTGAATTCTCAGTCCAAACACATACACACACACAAAAATTAGAATATTAGAATATTTTAAATTTAGATCAGTGTTTATCACACAAGTTATTTTTTTTACATTTTAATACTGCACCTTACGATTCATAAGATTTGGATTACAGCGCACAGTTTTTTTATTATTATTTTTTTTTTTTCATTTTGGAATTATGTTGTGTTTTTTGTGTATTTTATAGCCTACTTCTATTGTTAGTCACAGCATTTCGGAGAAAATGCTTTTTGTGGCCCATGGCAAACAGAGTAAATATTACATGACAAGTAAAGGTTAAACGACTGCAGACATTTTATTATTTTAAGGGTTTAAAGTGAAGTCTTGTTTAACATTATGTAGTCCTATTCTTGGAAAATAGCTGGCAACAGAACAGAACAAATTGTAATAATTTCATATTAAGTAAAATATAATACGAACATATAGTAATATAATAATTAATTTATGAAATGTATCACCGATAAACATGCATACTATTAAGTTCATGTTATATAAACAGTATAATCCAAATGCATGCCATTTTATGTGCAATTCACATACATACACTAACAATTTATATAAAACAGTTTGTTATTATGTAATAAATGCATAATGAAGTCTATATTTAAAAGTAATACATGTATTTACATCATGAGGTGCAATGCATCACATGCATCATTTGATCAAGTTCATGAAGTTGCTCTAAAGTGATATTTAATTTAAAAATAGAGAGGGCTTATTCCATTCTTGCAATACATATTTTAGTATGGATTTTATATTAAATATTTACACACAGTTTGGCAACAACCCACCTTAGCGCACCAAAGGTTTGCCCATTATACTGCTGCTGAAAAATTGAGAAGCATCAAGAATCATTTTAGAATATGTTGATTCCCTGTTGACTCCTACAATCAAAGTCTAAGTGAATCACAAAGTGCCTTAAGATTCCCACCTCTACTGTCCACATTGTTAACAAGCTATCAAAGCTTTCTACTGAGCACAAATTTAAAATGATGGCTTGAAATGCCAGTAAAGACCATAATTACAACTACACTGGATGCACAAGCCCAAGCTCAGTGAGGGAGGGGGCTAAAAGGAAAATGGGGCTCATTTATTTAAAAGAATCGCCATGGGGAATGAAATCCATGATTAATGTGGGGGTTGATTATGCAACCAATTGACTACAGTTCACACCCGAAGAAACAGAGGCCAGAAGGACTGAGGGATTTAATAGAGATTATTATTATTATTATTATTATTATTTTTTACATGACAATTAGCATTACCTTAATAAAACTAACTAAAAAAAATAAATAAAAAAAGTAATATTTGTATGTGTTTTTGCCGTTCATTTACACCAAATCAGAATTGTGTGTCTGAAAACACAACAATTTTTTTAAACAACTTTCAACATTCAAGTTTTTGAAAGCAATGCCATTATCATCCCTGTTTAAAAAACAAAAATGGATTTTTGAAAACAGTGATGCCATTCACATGGATGTTACAGGTTGCATCTGTCACAGGTGTGTAGTGTTTCTTTAAAAAGTGACATCGCCTGGCCTGGCATGCGTAATGCAGTCATTTTTGCAGAGCTGTGTGAATGGGTTTTGAGTTTTGACAACATTGAACACAAAACTTTACAAATGAACGCTTTTTTGTTTATAGTATATTATTATTGCAATGTAGAATCCATATCCATATAAAAAAATCACCATTGTTTTAGTACTATTAAGACTTTTTGATAAATAAAACAAATTTCAATTGAATATATATATATATATATATATATATATATATATATATATATATATATATATAAAATAAATGTTTTGTGAGATTGACGATTATCTGGCATCTGTCTAGTACCCTTTCTGTACCCTTTCTGGGCTTTGCTATTATTATTTTCTGTGATGGACCGAGAAGATATGGCCTTCAGTCCCGAGGCTCTCACATTTATCAGATGTGAGTTTCAGGGTATCCACAGAGGAAATGCACTGTAGTGAGTCTGGCTGTAAGTCAAGGGGACTACGAATGTCATGGATGAGCATGCCTTTTTTCTATTGTGGCTTTGAAAAGGATGATCTGATTTATTTACACCTGTCACTTTAATAAACAATGTACGGGCTCTCTAAAGACAGGAGCATGTGCTGAGAAAAAAGTGACAATGTGCATTTGTAAAAAGATAATCTCTTTATGACAGGAAGGGGGAAAGATGGAAAATAAAATAATACATATACATTTATTCTTGAGAGGGCGAAGCTGTATTTTCAGCATCTATACCCCTGTCTTCAGTGTCACATGATACTACAGAAATAATTTTTATATACTGATTTGGTGTTCAAGAAGTATTGACTATTTATTATTAGTGTTTATTAGTAGTTTATTGAGACAAAAATGGGTTTTAATACTGTAGCAAGACTTGGACGTTAAAGTGTCACTTTTTTAATTAATGTTTATAAGCAAAGACGAACTCTATCGATTAAAAGTGACAGTAAATATGTTAAGAAGGTTACAAAAGATTGTTATTTCAAATAAATGTTTTTCTTTTTAAACCTTCTGTTAAACAAAAAAAAAAAAATGAAAAAAAAAATGTCACAAACATTTTCCACAAAAATATTGTAATATTATAAATATTAAGTCATTTTCAGCTGCTAAACTGGACACTTTAACTTTTGTTTCAATAGTGAGAATAATAATGAATGATTCTTGTGCATGTTTGAGAATTAATTTATTTATTTATTTATTTATTTATTCTTTCACAGAAAGTTTGTGGAAATGATCTACATTTATTAAATTAGCTGTATTTGTAAGATGGATATTTGTGCATTGTGGATGGAGTTTTACAAAGACAGCATCACCAAGTGATGTCAAGAGACTGTTGAACCGCTAGTAAAGCACGCTATGTGCAGGTAACACGTGCAGATGCACGTACACGTACAGAGCTGACAGTTTCTGTTCTTAACAGCAACAGCAGGGCTTTGAACGGATCATTTTAAATCGAACACGAAAATGTTTAACAGCTGTCTTGATTGTATCAATGGTTTGGTTCCAACTGTGCAATTAAATGTTTGAATGGAATACTGCATTAAATGTTTAAATAAAAAAGGAAATGAACCTTACACTCCAGTTACTCTGCTGAAAGGCATTATCTAATATTCATGACCACAGAAAAAGACAAAACATTAATAAAAAATCATTATAGATGTAGGGTGCAATTAATACATTCCAGTCATTATAAATAATAGGAATCTTGACACTAACAACAAAAACACGTCCTGGCAACACTGTGACCTTACTAGTAATTGCTTGGGTTCCCAGCTGCTTTGAGATCCACTTTCCTGCAGAGTTCAACACCAACCCTAATCAAACACACCTGCACAAGCTGATCAAGGTCTTCAGGATTAGAAAGTTACAGAAAGGTGAGTTTGATCAAAGTTGGAGCTAAACCTTGCAAGAGAGCTGAGAACGCCTGAAGTATAGTATATCAGCATGCACAAATTAATTAATTGTAGGCAAATAAAACATAAGAAGCATTTACCATCTGCAAACAAATTATATTTGAAAAAAAAAGATTCCCCTCAAGTTCAAACAGGTGTAAGACTCAACTCAAGCAGAGTAACCACAGGTGTTGCTAATTTATTGTTTTGTCATATCATTTTTGTTAAAATTATCGGTTAGGTTTAGTGTAGTTGACATGTTATTTTTGGATACACTTTATTTTATGGTGTCCTTGTTATACATTTACATACTGAGTAATATAAATTATCCACATGTGCTTACAATACTCTTATAGGGATTGACTTAGGGTTGCTTGCATGTGATTATACATAATTTGTTATTATATATATATATATATATATATATATATATATATATATATATATATATATATATATATATATATATATATATATATATATATATATATATCATTATAATAGTAAGTACAAGAAACATCCAACAAAGACACCTTAAAATAAAGTGTTAACTTATTTTTTAATGGAATACAACCATTAAGAATATTCGCCAGACATTTCATTACCAAACTGTCGCAATAGGTTCAATAATCGTAATAAAACATTACAAATCAAATAAAACAAAACATTTTCATTTGCGTCCAGTAAAGACACAACATGCAGTCCAGTGGGTCTGGGTTGCCTGTAACTGCATGTACTAAGTAGCGTGGCCAATTCTAATACCAAACACGAGGACACTTTGGACACTGAAGCAACAATGTTCAATAAGGACAATTAAAAATAACTCTAAATCAGTGACAAAAAAGTAACTTTATTTCACTGAGTGATATTTATTCCCTCAAATTGATTCTTGATTTTTCTTAATTTATAATGACCAAGGTGTCATCTTCAAATCCATGTATTACATGTGATTTAAATAATAATACTCTGTAAGGCTGGTACCAGTCAAATTAAATTTATTTCAGCAAAATCCATCTTTGCGCAGAAGCTGATTCTGAAATGCATTTAGACGTAAAACGCAAGCTACTTAATGCAGCTCATGCTGCCTTCACATGCTATCAGAATGAGTTTTCTAGTTGAAAATTGGACATAAACGGCCTCTCTAGAAATATTTACAACTGGCAAACTCAGAGATCATTTTGAAACTCAAGTTTCCGATTTGAGCGAGCCATAAATTAGAGATGCCACAAATGCATTTATACATAAGTTTACATGAGTTCAATGTTTCATATTATAAAATAGATTGAATATAGAACAATGAAATGATACTTTAAATATGGAACTAAATCAGTTAAGTTTACTTATCAGTAAACTAGTAAGGAATAAATCATTGATATACTGTTTTAATCAATTCGTTTATTCATTCAGGTACGAAGCAAGTGACTTGCTGATTTCTTTATGAATAGCTTTTTGAATAATTGACTCGATTTGTATAAAAACACTCAGGAACAAAACACCACTTAACTCCTACAAAATACTACAACAGAGTCCATATTGACAATATTGTCTCTAAAATGTGTGCTAATTAATATTCATTTGAACATATCATTAACATTTTGTATTTAGTATGCACCACTTTATAAAGTATAAAATAGTAATCTTAAAAGAAAGACAAATGAGCGTTCGGCTCGAGCCTGCAGGAGTACACAGATATGGTAACCAGACTGTCCCAGCTAAAACTAGACGGGTGGCCACCCTAAATATAACCCCACACTTTATCCTTAGGTTAGACTTTCAGCAGGAATAGCAGCAACACGCTGTTAAACTTCTCACATGTCCCAGATGAAAGCGTTTCCTTCGCACGTAAATTGTTAATGTGAGGCTAATTATACAATCTCGTGTGCAGCGGACAAATAGAATCCAGCTGAAATCCTCGCTTTGTTACATCGATGTAGAGCAGAATGGCGTGCTCTGGGAGTCTGGGACACCTGAGCTTCCAGTGTGTCTCTAATTCTTTGTCTTATTCGTTTACATCCGACTGAATTGTGAGGGTGAATTTGTATCCGACGACTAGGTAATTCTCCTTCCATAGGGAAATCACTGGAAGAGTATACAAAACCAAATAGCAAAATTACATTCTTTACACATGTAGGCAGAAAACTAATTGGAATCTGACTGTGAAAGAGAAAAGGCGAGAATGATCGTAAACTCATTTACAGACTAAATAATAGGCTGTCAACGGTTTAACAAAATCTGTCAGAGGTTTCCTTGCTAGAAATAGGCTAATAAAACATGTTTAGGTGTGCACTTCAGGTGGGACAGCTTATGAAACATTTTATTCATAAACTGCTAATGTCCTGCGTTTTTCTTTGCTTTTTACATTTAACCTCATATTTATGTATGGAGTTATTCATTGCAAAGAAAATGAAAACAACTTTGGTGCACGAAGTGGTTTATATTTCATGAGATCTTTAAAAGCAACATGAAACGGCATTCACAATGCATTTTGTGTTCATGCGAAAAACAAAATTCAGTGGAAAATAGCTCAAGAAGTGAGGATGGGAAAGATATAATGTTTGGCTATGCATATTATCAGCTAATATTATTCTAATAGCAGAAGAAGCATTTCAAATGCAGAGGGAGTTATTATGTTTAAATGAAAGACTATGATTTTAATTGTTTTAAGACTAGAGATATTTTTTATTTAATTTATTCCTTTATATAAAAGGGATGGCTTGCAGTGTAATTCCTCTATTTTCTCCCTGATATAAGAATGCCTTTAGCAGTACAATTTGTAAAACTCTCTCTCTCTCTCTTTCTCTCTCTCACACACACACACACACACACTTGTGCCCCTACTTTGAGACACCCTCTCACCCTCTTCACGTGAAACATCGCCGTTGTGCTACTGTCATGTCTCATGTCACATTTTACAGAGAGACGTAAAGCATTTTTGTATTGTCCCTGATGTTCCTGTCACCAAACTCTTTGTGTAAACCTGTCACCAACAACAGGCAGTAGTGATTTGTTTACTTCCTTCAAATCAAATTGAAAAGGAGGCCAAGCCAAAACTACAAAACAGGCTTCTTCTTTTTCTTTCTCGCAGCTGTCCTCTATATCTGTGAAAATGGCTGGCGCTGCTTCTGCCCCGAAGAAGACTCTATGCTCGTCTGCACCAGTCAGTTTCAGACCACAAAAACACCTGCATTTTCCACTTTAACTACAAGTTCCAAGGGTTCAGTATGTCCAAATTGCCAGAGAAATGGCACACCGGGTCTGCTGAGCTTATTGTTTGTGACTGTAATGAAAAAGGACTACATCTGAACACTCAATCTTGCCTTCGGCATTGTGCATGTTACTGCAGCTAAACACTTCTGCGTCAAATAGAGCAGAAACAGGTGATGAGGGAAGAGAGGGGAGATGCTGTTCACACAAACTGTGTAATACTGAAGCGCTTGTGTTCAGCCATGGACCAATGCATTTTCTCCCTGCCTCATTTAATGCAACTACATCCCCAAAAAATGAAAATAAATAAATAAATAAAAAATATCAAAAGTGTGGTTGTCAAGGAAACATTAGCTAGCATGAGTCACAAATTCACAATTATGCAGGCCTCCAGTACAATCATTAATTAGTGCACTAGGAAGTCTCATTTACATGAGAAAATTAATAAATAATAGTTTAGTAACTGCCTTAAGCTTGGCCTTTCTAAAATGAGCTTTACTGTAAACCATCCATCTCGAAATGTCAAAGTGCACTCACAGTTTTATACTTAAAACTGCATTTTAAATGCCACAGTCTAACGCGGAGGCATAATATTTTCCTTAAAGTCACAGTACACTAAAATTCAAACAAGAGAGCATCTTAAAAAACAAAGCCAACTTGATGGTGTGTGTGTGTGTGTGTTTGTTGTGGGGGAGGGTGTGGTTGGGTACTTTAGCAATCAAGGAATTTAAGAAATTCAACAATTGTAGGTTCTTTATCTACAAAATGTAGTAAAAAAAAATAAATAAATAAATAAAATAAAAATAAAAAAAAACTTATATAGAGAAGATTTGGGGCAATTGTAATGCATTTTCCCCAATTTTCTTGGTAACTGACGAATTGCAAATTAATATTTTGGTGTAAGAAAAAAATGTGTATACATTAAAGATACATGGTCTGTTAATAGACTGATATTTAAAAGACTTGAATAGTGGTTGGGTGACAACTATATATATATATATATACATATATATCCCAAACAACATATCATGATGAAATACTTTATCAACTTGTATGTAAAAAAAAAAAAAAAAGCAAAAAAAAAAAAAAAAACAAAGACTCTAAATTGCTCAAAGTGCTGCTCATATACTAGTCAATGCAGACAGGATCCAAAATATAATTCATTATTGTGAAGAAAAGAAAAACCCCCATCAGACGTTTGCACAAGTAGTAATTTCTACTTAAACATTTGGACATATCGTCTTAACATGCCAAGATGATTAGACATGCAGAGCCTCACACATGATGTTTTAGATGAAGTACACACGAGAAGGACCATCAAGAGCCTCTCTAAAGCATGATCCTGTTATAATCTTTTTTTTTTCTTTCTTACACTTCTCTCTCACACACACATCATCAACAGCACGCGATTCAACTAACATTTATGGTTCTCTTATCTTTTGTCTAGTCAAGTGATCTTCTGCATCTTAGATGAATCTCTTTTTGAAAACTAGAGAAGGTAAGACCTTTGGAAACCTGATCTCTACTGTATACCAAGGAGAAAGAGTGAGTGTTTAACAGCATTACTAGATTAAAAATCTACAAAACACTTAATTTCCCAAAGTTTCTGTAAGAGCATTCAGGGCCTTTTATTTGAGAAGCAACTTTAACGATCAACAAAACATTATAACACTTCTGTAAATAGAAAAAAAAAAAAAAAAAAAAAGCAGAAAGAAAGAAAAGACAGAGCAAATTATATTGGCTTTTAATACCTTGACCTCAACAGGATTGCACAATGAAATTAATAACCAATATACAGATTTCTCATGACTGATATAAAATTGTATTTATTTTTATCTCTCATGGTACATTCTATTTTAAACAATCGTTAACTTAATATTTTTAAGTAAAGACTGAATGAAATTAAGCCTTTTCTTCTTAAAAAAAAAAAAAAAAAAAGCTTTCTCTTTCTGTAATATTAATTTGAACAAAAAAACAAAACAAAGATTTCAAGCTAATATGATTGAGCATAATAATATTGCACATGAAAAGTGATATGATTCTGACCAAATCTGTAGCCTTTTTCATACGGCGAATTAAGTCACAAAGAAGACAATTCTCTCCAGGAGTCCAGTAAATTACAGCCAATTAGAACTTAATTCCCACAATGCGTTTGTACTATCCAGAATCATATCACGTTAATGCACACTTATTTGGTTGCATATTGTTAATAAGAAACCTTTTACAAGTTGCTCTGGGATATAAGAATAAGCAAACGGTTAGACGTGATACACTAGGAAGCCTCACCTCGTGCAACGTGACAGTGAAAATGACATCACCGTCATCTGTATGCCTCTGTTGGTCAGCCACCAGCGGAATTCAGAATGTAACTCAGGTCAGAAAAGAATTTTCGATTCAGAGCTTGCCTGTATCACTAGAGCATTCAAAATGTCCCTTGAAATTGTTAAATAGTACCAATAGTCTTTAAATAATTCTGCATAGAAAAATAAATTAAATATGAAGTTAAACTACGAATTGACAGGTGACAGTGGTCATCAATGTTTTTCTTTTTTTCTTTTTTTTTTTTTTTTTTGATTTTCCGTATTTTTCTTGAATCCACTATATATATTTTTTTTTTTTTTCTTGATGAGACTGTTGAATTTAATTGTCAACTGTTGTAATTTACACAACTCCCCCACAAATACAAATAATGTTGACTTACAAAATAAATCCATATACGCTTACATGGCAAGCAGCTGTTTAGTTTCTCTTGAGTTCATGAATGTCCTGTCAGGTGCCATAACCAAACACTTTGAGAAGAATCACATTTCAGTAGAACGATATCAAATGGCTCTTTACAGATAATTTGAATAATCCAAAATGTACGGAGGTTGGCTGCCAGTACCTTCAGATATAATAAAATCCAAGAGTTTCAAGTCCCCAAAAGTGTCAAAATATAATCCAAGAGAGGGGAGTCTGGGGTATTCCACCACTTTCAAGCATGTGTCAACTTCCATTTCTTCCACTTCCATTTGTTTTTGTCATCCCAAGATGCCTAAAAATACTTCCAACCAAACACAATGAAGAAGGGTCAATATGAAGTACACTCAACACCGTTTCATGTCCCAATCATTTGGTAAAAACAAAGCTCAGTGGAATTTGATGGAATTCATTTCAATAGCAGCGAACTACGATTTTTTTGTTTTTGTTTTTGTTTTTTTTTTCATTTCTTTTTTATTATATATATATTTTTTAAGGATACTGACTGATGTGATTCTTAACTCTTAATGGCATCACAAACATAAAAAAAAAAAAAAAAAAAAGTAATTTTAACAAAGCCATCGATTCTAAGGGAGTTACGTGTTGTGTAATGAAACGTGTCCAGTATTCCATTGGTCAGATTTAAGATTTGTCTTAAGGCACTTTTGTCATTACGGGGGAGGTGAAGATCATGTTCTAGAATTTACTGAGGGCTGTCTGTTCCTCTAATACTTGAAGGTAGTCTGGGGTTCCCAGTTTTGCCTTTAGTTCATAATAATCACTTTTACGCTGCTCAATCACTATCTTACTGTGGTTGCCCCCTATCAATGATTTTTTCATTTTTTTGTCATGTGGTTTCTCGGGGTAACGGATCTCAAAGCCACTCACCCCTATACTGTTGAAATCCTTTTTGCTGTCCAAGTAGTTGTGGAGGAACATGCTGTCTCGTCGCGGTAAGAACTCGTCCAGCTCATCAATGGTGCTTAATCTATTCCTGGGGTCCAGGGGCAGAGAGTCCTTGTCTTTGTCTGCGCTATTGCGCAACATCATTTTCTGTCTCTCAGAGTCTAAAAATTTGAAACCCGGCTCTGAGTCTCTAATTCCACACGTGTGAGCTTTGCCCATGTGCTCGATGGTCTGCGGGATGAAGGTCTCTCCACCCAGGTCATCCTTCTTGTTAGATTTATGATTGTGCCTCCGGATCTGGAGAGGCATGGAGCCGCACTCC
Source organism: Carassius gibelio (assembly GCF_023724105.1). NCBI lineage: Eukaryota > Metazoa > Chordata > Actinopteri > Cypriniformes > Cyprinidae > Carassius > Carassius gibelio. The sequence continues at coordinate 1,966,048 of NC_068409.1, read as the reverse complement.
TGATTGCCGAGTCCCTCCTGTCTTCCTGCTGGCTTTTTGTTCCGTTTCAACACAAAGACCAGCAGGCAGAAGGCCACAAAGACAGTGAGGATCAGAACTACCAGTATGCTCAATATCATAATAGACAAGGGCACAGGACCGCTGGGAGGTGCCTTGCCAACTCCGGCAGGTGACAGCGATGTGAGGACAGGGGTGGCGCTGGTCAGGATGAAAGGAGGCCTGGCTATGAGCTTTGGGCACATGATCTCATTTTTCAGCTCCCTCAGCTCAATGTTGGAGAATTGCAATGGAGACACACACTTGACCCCTTTGGCAGCAACCCCTTCATTCAGCTTCTCGAGCCAGAGTTTCAAAGCCACTAAATCGCAGGAGCATTCCCAAGGGTTGCCATCCAGGTCTATCTGAGTGAGAGATTTGAGCTGGTCTAGGACGCCACTCACAGGCAGAGTCATGAAGTGGTTGTTCTTTAGATTGAGTCTGGCGAGAGAAACACCAGCAAAGATGTATGCAGGCAGACTTCTGAGCACATTGTTATTCAGGTACAAGAGCTGCAAATTTGGCATGGAGTCAAATGTCCCGGCTAACACCTCCTTTATGGCATTGTACTCCAAATAGAGATACTGGAGGTTACTTAGACCGAGAAACATTTCAGGGTGCAGCTGCTCCAGCTGATTTCCATTTAGGTACAGCCTACGGAGATTGGTAAGATTTGCAAACACACCTTTTTGGACGGTGGATATTTGATTGCTGCCCAAATGTAATAAATCTAACCCCTCAAACCCTTGGAAGTCGGTGGGACTGATATCTCGGATGTAATTACCACTAAGGTGCAATTTCTTGGCATTTGGCGGTTTAAGTACAAGATCTGCCAGACTCTGAATGTTTCTTTCTTGACAGCTGACACTAATGCCAAAGTCAGAAGGCTGAGCTTTGCATGTGCAGGGCTGGGGGCAGGAGAGGGGAGGGATTCTAGTTCCAGCGACAATCCCATTTACATGCATTTTAGAGGGATTGATCGATTTGGGTGGTTTGGTCACTAAAGTTGCTATGGTTGAAGGTGCCACATTGGACATGGTTAACCCACCCTCGGGCTGGGAGGGGGGCATGCGCACATCAAAGTCACTGCCTGTGCCCATGGGGCACAGCTCCTGCTTATTAGTCTCCTTCAAGAGTCGGCCATACAGGTCACTAGGGGTCTCGCAAATAGCCTCTCCAATGAAAATGTTATAGGGCATATTCTCCAACCAGGCTTTCAAAGGTAACAAATCACAAGTGCAATTCCACGGATTGTCATCCAATTGCAATTCCACTATCCGCCCAATGTGCTCCAGAACTCCGAGATAAGGAAGCTTCTGTATCCTATTCCCTCTTATGTCCAAGTGAGTAAGGGATGCGAATCGGAAAATGTTCTCAGGTAGGCTTTGAATCAGATTGTCATTTAAAATGAGAACCTTCAGTTTGTGTAATTTGTTGAAGGCTCCTTTCTCAATAAACTTGATTAAATTGTAGTCAGCCTGGAGGTATTCCAAGTTCTCGATCCCTCGGAAAGTGTCGGCACGGAGCTCTTTTAACTCATTGTTATTTAAGTGTAACTGTTTCAATGCACTAAGCCCCACAAAGGCCCCTCCCTCAATGTTCTGGAGTTTGTTGTTCCCCAGCTGAAGTGAGACTGCGTGGGTGAAATTCACAAAAGAGTTGGGGTAAAGGATGTACAAAAGGTTGTTCTGGAAATTTAAATGGTAGAGGCTGGACACCGGTGGCTGCAGCTGTGTAGGTCTGTACACAGTTATTTTCTCACAGTTCACATAGAGGACGTTCTCGATGGACATGCAGGAGCAAGCACTGCAGGTCTCAGCTCTGAGGTCCGAATCCGAGTCACAAAATGAACCCGATATGGAAAAGGCCAACAGAACAAGCAGCAGCATTTTGCCTTTTATAAATCCCCCAGTAAACCATTTAGTAACCTTAGAGGGGGGAAAAACAAACAAACAATCAAAACACATGCCTGTTTCTCATTGAGTCACACAGCTGATGCCAAGATCTTACAGCAGGGGTGTTTAAAAAGCCCTCTGTGCACACAAAGAACTTGGAAAAACCTGTTATGTGCCTCTTGGTTCCAAACATAATATCTGAGCCTACACTGAAAATAAATCAATCAGTATCTACAAGCACCACAACTAAATAATATATATATATATATATATATATATATATATATATATATATATATATATATATATATATATATATATATATATATATATATACACTTGGAAAAACCTATAAATAATTGTAATATATTGACGTAGTGTGACTACCACCGCAATGAATGTATGCATCAGCGTATTTCTTGTGTTTCAGTGATTTGAAAAGGGGGAGAAAGTCTCTTTCAATCGCATACAGAAGACAGTATTATCATCTTCACAAAAACGTAATTTAAAATTCTGTACAAATAGATCATGCCCTTTTGATTACCAAGCCTTGCCGACAAATAACTGAATGTATAAAAAAAGATAAGAATTCAACACTCACCGGCAATGTTAATATCTCCTCCTTTTCAGATAAGACCGGACACTGGGAGCGCCAAGAGAGGATTCCCATTCAGTCAGGTTCAGATTTCAGTCTCAGCCTCTCTCGTCAGGCTCCACTTGTACAAAACATATATTGTGTCATAAAATCCCGAGGTTACTGAGCTCTTTAGAGGCATCTCAAACACGGCGCTGCGTATTTGCGCTGAAAAAATGAATTCGTTTCGAAACCAAAATGAAAATGTTGGAATAGCAAGTGGTGAATTTGGATGCAGAGCAAGTCCATCATTCTTCCTTTGAAAGATCTGAGCATCAGTTTAGAGGCAATTTGAACTGACAGTTCGCTCAACAGTTCTGAGAAAAAAAATAAAATAACAAATAAAACACTGATACAGCTCTTAATAAATTAATCGCAACAGTCCATCGCGCGTCGCGGCTCAACACGATTACTGAACATCGGAAATCGACTCCAGCTGATTCCTGTCGTTTCTTGGGATTGTGCAAGTTGCGAGATAAGAGGAAAAGAAACTACGTGCTCTGATGTCTAATAATTCAGCTGAGTAAAATACGCTCGAAAAGAGATGCCACCTTACACCACATCGTCAAAGTAAGTATTGTTGGTGCAGTCCTCGTCCGAATAATGAGACCAGTCTTATAAACCAACTATTCCACCTCGTCTTTTTCTAAGTATGTTGGTTTTGTTGCTGCATTGAGCTTCCCACACGGTGAAACGGGAGGAGAGAAAATGCAGAGATGCAGAGAGAGAGAGAGAGAGAGAGAGAGAGAGAGAGAGAGAGAGAGAGAGAGAGAGAGAGAGAGGAAAGCGAGCAAAGGGGCGGTGGGTTAACAGGGCGAAAATATTAAGGAACACAATTCAACTTCAGATACCCCTTAAACACTCACTAGTGAACATTATAATGCGCTCTGCTAGTATCTTTCGTTGAGGGATCGCTGGGAATGGTGACGCGTAATCTTTAGTTGGATCCCGGCCAGTTCGTGCGCGCGTAACAGATTTCCTTACAGCAGCGCTCCAGGATTTAGAGCGTATTTTTAGAATTTTATTTTATTAATTTATTCTTTATTTTACAATATTTCTATTAACACCGCGCGCGTGCGTGCGTGCGTGCGTGTGCTTGTTATAGAGATAGAGAGAATGAGAGAAGGGAGGGCGATTGACAGGTCGAAAATATTGAAGAACCATTTAACTTCAAATATCTCTGAAACACTCAATAGTGAGCATTATAAAGCTCTCTTTCTCCTGTGTCTGTCGTTGAGGGATCTCTGGAAATGGCGACGCGTAATCTTTAGTTGGATCAAGGCCAGTTTGTACGCGCCCGGTTGCCTGGCAGCAGCAGGGTGATTTAACGCGTGGGATTCTTTATTCTCTTTATTTTACTATTTTAATATTGTGTGGCACCGCATTCGGAAACTGCGGCAAAGTCACTCACATTAGTTTGAGCTGTTGCACGCACAGCAATAAATCTTTATAGTTTGACAGTTCGCCAGGGATGGTGATTCATTCTTGATAGACAACAGGTGCGCCGTTTTATCGACTTCTTATGTCTTTCCAATAACCTGAACATTGATTTGTGCTCATGCATGTGTTTAACTGAATGTATGCCGTGCATGCTCTGCAACTGAAAGCAGTTATGATTAAACCTTGAGATTATGAAGATGTAACAGGAAAAAAAAAAGCCGAGTTAGAGGACATATAAGCGTTGGGATTTCCGTGTCTGTCGTGTACTGTATGGATCAGCAGTGGGTTAATGTTGAACCAAGAAAAAAATAAAATAATAATAAAAAAATAAAATGAAATAAGATCAAGCACGGCGCCCTCGTCTGGCAGAAATAAATGAGATTTAGCACATAAAATGGATTGAACTCCAAGCTTTTTTTTATGTGTATAGATTTGCTTTATATTTAGTTAATGGTGCGTATGATCTGATATGGGGGAGATGGTAAACGGTGGTAAACGGTGAGGTTGTCACATTGTCTGTATCAGAGACGATTTTCAGTCAAAAATCCTTATTCTCTCTTTCTCTCTCTCCCTCGATCTATTGTTTTGGAGAACAATTATAAAAATGTATCAGATCAACTAAAAGTTCAATATCATACTGTGTGTTGAGTATATGTGAACACTCTTTACAATTATAAATTAAAGTTTCTGATATCCAGAAAAAAAAAAGACTGTTATTTCCTATGCACTGTTTTTTTTTTTTTTTTTTTTTTTTTTTTTCGTTTTTCCTAATGTTTACATGTTCTAAAAATCCATTATATATACATATTTGTATAGACATTGCTCTACGTGTCTATAAAGAAAAATAAATTATGAAATTGTGATAATTAGCTCTGAACAAAATCCGTTGGATCAATGTGAAAGAACAATTAGATATTTATTAAGCCCTTAACTATAGTATAACAGTGATGGTCTGCACCTTCTAGTTTGGAAAATTATTGAAGCTTATTGCTTAAGAGAGCCAGTGATCACAATAAATTCCCACTTCTTTCACTCATTTATCAGCTGGGCAGCATTGTCGCAGTTGTTCATATTTTTTACATTTCTGTTTATACCAAGGTATGGCATAAACACTTTCAGTCTGGGTGTTTAGTGTGAAGTGACAGCCTTTGCTCTGTGAATACGGGGGTTGTTCTGGTTTTTGTGTCTGCCTCTCTCAAGTTTCCGTCTTTGATATGTTAAACAACTTCCTATTTTTAGCTAACAAGAAGAAGAAGAAGAAGAAAAATACCAATAGTGGTGATGACAATAAAAATATATAAATGTTGTTAGTTTTGTACACAGTTTTGTCTCTTGGTTTGGTTGAAAATGCCTTAATTTGATCCACATTTAATGTCGGAGCTCAATGTGTGCAGAGGTTATTTATTTATATATTTGTTGTTGTTGTTTTTTTTTTATTTATTTATTTTTTATTTTACCCTAAACTTACTGCCCAACAAAAGCAGGCACCAACAATTACTATTCATTTATTTAAATGTTATACCTTTTCTTGCCTCATTTACTTCTAGAAAAAAAAATATCAATCTATATTTAGACTATACATTTATGTTCTTTTTGTTTTGCTATGTTTCTTCGCTCACTAAGACGCTAATTTTATGTATGCGTTTCTGTGAGTCACTGATAACAAATAAATAAAAACTTAAACATGGTGGAAAATAACATTTTGATATCATTAGCGTATGTGACACAGTGGATGTCAAAGACATAAAATAAATAAATAAAATCGTGTTTTACCGAGAGTAATGGCTCAGTTTCAACTTTTCAGAAAGTGTGAATGAGTAATGAGATGCAATTTATGTAAAGGATATCGCTAGTTGGTTTTACAATCAACATGTAAAAACACAGAGGGTGAAGATGTTAAAAACAGAGCAATGGCATGATTCCAAAACACCCGTTCTTCTGTTTTTGCTTATTTTCTGTTTGTAGTCTCTTCTCCCAATGGGCAAAACAGCGAATGTTGCCTTCATTCCAAATGTTTTACAGCTTTCTTTTAACCCTTGCTCCTCGTTCCCGTCAATCATACAGCAATCTAATAAAGTACATCCCTCCAGCTGGCAAACACGTTGATTGACAGGCAGTCTGTTGAAATAGGGTAATGAGATAGAAGAGATGACACTGTGGAACGTCGCCTGAAGTGGATGAGCATGGCTCGGAGAATTTCTGCTGGGGATTACGGCGAAGAACTTTGGAGTCTAGTGGCAAAAATGGCTTTGAACTATCTACATATGTACACATGCGATGATTAAAGCTGTTTATCTTTCTTGTAGTCTGAAAGGTTACTAAGCCTTCAGGCATGGAAGACGTTCACATTCATTAGGAAAGCTGAATGTGTCTGAGTGGCAAAGGTTTTTAGATATTAATAATATAATAGATTTTACAGTATTTTATAGTGTTTTTACCATCTTTAGTGGAAGTGATAGAGTTAAAAATAAAAAAAACAAGAGAGATATAATCATAAATGAAAGACTTTGATGGTTATAGAAGTGAACAGGCATCTTTGTATGGACTAGGAGGCAGCAGGGGATACTAATGTCCACTCCACAGTTGGCAACAACAGATCCGCTGTGTCTCATCTGTTCCAATTGAGTCTTGTGCCTCCTCAAATATCGCAAGGTTTCTATTAACCGCAAAGATAGCAGTAGCAGTCACATTGTGGCCTACTGGGCATGGATCCAAAAAAACAAAACACGGCAATTGTGCGTATTGTTCAGCTGGGGTCCTTCAATATTGTAAAGCCTGGTGAATAGCTGAAAATAATACATTTTGAGGACATTTTGATCTGTTCTGAAATTCTGCATGGGAAGCAGTCGCTTATTTAATTTATTGTAGAAAAGAAAAGTGACAAAATGTATTTTTTCTTTTAAAATGTCTAATTTAGACTATTAATTGGCACACACGGATGTACAAATAAAAAGCAAGTTTGATTAAAGATTTCAAACTGTGTTTTCCTGTAGAATATTTTAAAATATGTGTGTCAGTAAGACATATGAGCTTAAATAAATATGCTCTTGGGCTCTTAGGTACAATCTATATGTTCCATTATATCGAAATATACATGCATTTAAATGTACATATTTTTTTTTTACAGGCACTCAATACATTTTGAAGATTGTGCATGTGCACAAATAACTATGGGAACCTTGGCGTGTGTCTATATATTTTTATAATAAAGCCACGATTGGTCAGTTATGTACAATGCCTGCACATTATTAGTCAATCATTACATTCAGCAAGTGTGGCACCAGCAAAACAGAGCAAAATGCAGAAATCCTGGTCAGGATGTGTAATGTAAAAATAGAATATATGGCCACACTATCCATAGGAGACCTTTGACCCTTGGACACATTCTTAATAAGATTGAAAAATTACATTATTAAGAAAAAAAAATAATTATTATATTATGATTTAATAATTCATGCTTCAGAGAGTTCTGAACACCTCTGAGCATTTATCAGATTAGCATTTTCAGGAAACAGATGAAAAATCATTCGGAATCTGGCTAAAACACTATCCTGTATTAAGACAGGAAATAGTATGCATTTCGAAAAGCTTCAGCCCAGAATTGAAAAAGGTTGACACATCCGCCTGTAGGGACGACAACTATGGAACGGAAAACTTGAGCTGGCCAGCAGACAGACAGCGATCCTGTAATATGCTGCTCAGTGGGAGCTCGGTACATGTTTATCATGGCCAGAGCCTCCAGAAGTTTAAGAAGTGATGCTCCGACGTGGTGCTTTGCGGCATGAGTTCTCCCACCGCTCTGAGTCAGATTTACTCAGCTGTCAATTTCATTTGTGAGCAACTGCGGCTTAATATGCTTCCCAAGGAATCCCACAGGAAGCCGGAACACAGCCATATGAGCATTTTTTTTTTTTTTTTGCTGTTGTGATAGTTGGCCACACACCTGAGAAGGGATGACTCTAATTTGAGTTTTTCATTAATATATTGTACTTCATCAGCAAGAATAAACAACAAAAAAGTGATTATACCAATCAATACAGGATTAAGGCCCGTGTGCCAGCCTGGGCAGCGGTGTGAAGCAGTCGGGCTCAGGTAATCTCCTCTGTCTCTGTGGAGGAGGGCAGCTTGGCATTTCGAAACTCTGGCAATTTTTACCTTACACAATAAATGTATCGTAAACGAAAGGTCAGCCTTTCACCCGTTATCAATTTGACTTTTTGACGTTTCTCTCCGCCCCCTAAGTAAATATCAAACTGTTTCTACACGTAGGGCCTGTGTTTATTTTACATAGGGGCAGACATTGGCTCAAAATTTATGCTGCATTTTTACCCAGGATTCATGTGATCTGAGTCAGAGGGGAAGAGACTTCAGGAACATTTTGTACCATTGTAGCATTTGTTCGTATCACTGAAATAAATAGCTCCAGTAAATGACGAAACTTTCACCTTTCACTTCCGTTTAAATGTTGAATCACACAATTCATGTTAAATGGATGATTTAGAGAAAACATGCTATTAATAATTGAATTAGTTTCGCATTTAGACCTTGAGTCAGAAGTCTGAACCAAATGAGGATTGATAGTTACTTTGACAATCTTAGATATACCAAGATTAAAAAAAAAAAAAAAAAAAAAAAACTTCCATACGAAAAATACTGCATTATACATATAGTGTCTGGAACTACAGTGATTTCACATTTCACACTAATAAGTGCTCCATATATATTTTTTTTCTTTCTTTTTTCTTGCACCATGCGTTGAATTCAAACTTAAGGACACCAGTATTTCAGAAGAGATATGCTTGAAAATGTGCTAAAATAGACAACCGACAACACACATGCTGTAGTTGTACTAAAATAAACGTAAACTGTTATTCACAAAATGAATCTGCAAACACAACAAGACTCTGAATTTTCCAGTTTGATGGTTAACACGCTTACATTTCTGCTCTGCAAGGGAACTGCAAATTTAGTGTCGGCATGAGCAAACTTCTGCCATGTCTCAGCTGAAGCCTAGCATCAGCCAGTCCAGGTTTGAAAGAATGCAATGTACCAGATCTGCTGTGTCTGTCTGTCTAAGCAAATGTCGACGAGATGGAGGGAATTTGGCATGTGTCAACAAAATGAGAGCAGGCCAACAGCAAGGCCCATCTGCAATGTCATCTGAAACGGTTACAATAAAGCTTTGCAGGGACACAGATTTTAGCAGCGCAATCTGTGGTTTTGACACCATGTATGGTTGTCGGGTTAAAGCCAAAAATGACTGTGGGAAGATGCTTAAAACTGTTGTGTGGTTGTGCAATATAAGCAAAGTAAAATGCTTTTATTTCATATTTTTGTCTAAGCCTAACAGAACATCATGATTATGTTTTCCAGCATGACCCAAGAATCCTAAAACCACCTGTTTAATTGCACAGTTAAATGGCTTAAATAATTATGGTTTGATATAAATATGTAAAACAAAAATCATAGCTTACTGGATATATGATTCACTTTAAAAGGCATCGACCCATTGGTAGCTGATACAAACACATTTTGCATGTGGCAGGATGTGCAAATGAAAACCCCCAAATTAACTTTTAAAATCATGACAACATACTGTAGGAGACTCTCAAATGTAATAATAACTAAGGAATATCATTTTGTGTATACATTCTGTTATTTTGTACGTGTTTGTGGGCATGTTTTTATAGAAAATAGATAGCTAACTGTAGATTGCCTCCACCGTTAACATGCAAAGCTAAAACAGACAATGATTTCAGAGAAAACATCATGAAGGAAGCAATTTAATCACAGAGAACGCAATCATGCCCAAAGCCATTAAGCTCAATTGTTTCTTGAGCAAAAAAGGGTTCATTTCAGTGAACATTAACAGCTGCAGAGAAGATTAAAGAAGAGAGATCAAACATATGCTGCAGTAAGAGCATATATGTACATGCAGACATTCCTAATCATGTTTCTTCTCACTATTTTAGCTTATGGAAAAGTCAAAATAACAGGTCTTAATCTCGATCTTTAATGAACTGCAAAGTGATTAATTAATAAATAAGCAAATTCAGGATTGGACCATATACCACTTTACAGTAAAGCGGATTTTGCACACAAAGAGACACGAGCAGTGAAGTCAAATCAACTTAACCTTTCGGGAAGCACAGAACCAGTACAAGGTGGTAAGACATGACACACGCATGCTAGTGAAATACATGTGAAGTGTCTAGAAGCTCATGTCTAAAAGCTCTCAGTCTATCAGCATGAAAAATGAAAAATCATTTCGGCTGCTCTGTCAAAATCAAAATGGCTCACTGTGATCCTGACAATTGAATAACAAATTGAAGACAGATGAACTGATACCAGCACGGCTGTAGTAACCTCCATCTGATAACATTAACAATTAACTTACAATGCTTGCGGTAAAAAAAAAAAAAAAAAAAAAAAAAAAAAAAATTAAAACACTTAATGAAAAATCTATATGTAAATGTAATAAAGGTATAATGACATACAGTAAGTAATTGTTGTGGACAATAAAGAATATTTAAGCAATGCTACACAAGCAAGTTTGCATTATGACCCTCTTTAAATTATTTGTGTACACTATGAATTATCACCTTAAATAGAAAAATAAATAAAAATACAAATAAAAATCTAATTTTCTGTTACTAATTCCAAAACAGTGACTTGGTCAGTTTCTGAAAAGTTTCTTAAATAACAAGGGGTAAAAAAAAAAAAAAATAATAATAACAACAGTATTTGCTCCTCCAACATTTTTATTTTTTATTGTAATTATATACAGTATTTGTATGTATTTGCATGTAAATGTATATGTATCAAACAAAACCACAGCAAAATCGCTACACACAGTAATTATGTGCCTCACTGATTCAGTGTTTCAACAAATCAGTTGAGTAAATTATTCAATGACTGATTCCTAAAGACAGATTGAGTATTTCTCAAATAGAAGTCCATCTCAGTCATTTGTTTCATTTCCTTCATTCAGCATATTTTTGATGATTTCATCAAATATATCATTTGCATCTCTAAAACACCCACAATCCTTAGCACAGTCCAGTTCACAAAAAATAAAAAATAAAAATTGAAAAAATTGAAAAAAGACAGTTGGCTTTTATGATCACCTTTATGAGCCAGCAGAAGGACTCAACATTTGTTTGGTTACTGAATTAATTTAGTGATTGTATCAAATAATTTGATATTTGAGTCAAGAATGAGTCAAATGACTAATTTATAAAAATGTATCGCAACATACTGGTGTCAGTGAAAAAATAAAAAAAAAAATAAGAAACTACGGCTGTCTCTTATTTACAATATAGTATTATGAAATGTAAACAAAATGTAATTATGCATACAAAATCTGCAAGCTTTACAAATGTGCAAGCTCTTTCAATCATAAGGTTTATCGGATAAACCGTTAATGATGTCCATGTCCCTGAGCGCACATTCCACTTTTTGCTAATTGGTGCTTTTGCAACTAGCCCTCCACTGTGTTCTCTACAGAGGGAACAGCTCTATCCATAACCACGGCACTCAGTGATCCTCTGCCATCATCTGCCCCACTAAGGAAAATACCACAATCCTCTATCTCAGCCTATCTATGTCCTCACCTCTCAGGATTTCATTTAATTAGGCAGCGGTCAAAAATAGCTCTGGCAGATCAGGAATAATGACATTGAGGTGAGGTGGGAGGGAGTGGGAGTTTGGAATTTTCCTGCTCTTGAAATTTCAGTCAGTTTTTCTTCCACTGGGATACATTTTCACCGCTGGCATGGCATTTAATTCTTATTATGCTCATGTCAACCTTTAATCAAATTTCAGCAGGGTATTGAAATGTTACTCACACCAAATGATGGGAAATGATACATCCGAACAACTGTCGTCTGGGAACCGGAATTGTGCTCTTATCAAGTATCAAATAGCTTAATAGGAAAGATTATATTCCTTCTTATACATATGGTGACTCTTACATGATTGATCGCTCCCATTGCATATGCGGCTGTGTGCTGGGCTTATACACACACGCGCAAACACACACAAATAAGCACATACGCATTCAAACAGAACACCTCCATCATGTTCTTGCAGTGCATCACACAGAAAGGCCACCTTCCAGAGAAATATGTTGCTTTGCTGATACAGACAACCAAACAACCTCTCCTCTTTTGATGTAGGCCACATGCAAGGGATAAAGGACCCGGACAAATCCCAGATATTAAATGAACAAATCCTCTCATAGATTTCAAAAAGACTTTCAACCTTCTCTGGAAATGTATAATGGTCTCTGAAACATTTTCAAACTTTTAAAATGGCAGTTTGGAGTCATTGCAGAAAATGTGCGGTCCAATTAATTTGAGTTAAAAATTACCTTTATTTTTAATTAATTATTATTTTTATTTTTTCAGAATTTAAGTAGATTTTTGGGATTGCTCTTAGAATTAAATGCACAGTTAGTTGCTTTAAATAATGTAAAAAATAAAACATTATACAATTAATCTTTATGCAGTGTCATGCTGATTTGAAATGAGGGGGAGAAAGTATTAAATTACAGAAATTAAAACTTTTCACTAGTGCTGTCAGACTTTTAGAGCCCACTGCAAGTATTCAGTATTATTCCTACATAAAGTTTGTTTGTTATTTATTAGACCATGGGCCCTATTTTAACGATCTAAACGCAAAGTGTAAAGCGCACGGCGCATGTGCCCAAATCCACTTTTGCTATTTTAACGACGGAAAAACGGTTGCGCGCCCAGGCGCATGGTCTAAATGGATTGTCCCCATTCTCTTAATGATTAATGGGTGTTTTTTGGGCGTAATGTGCAATAAACCAATCAGATTCTCATCTTCCATTCCCTTTAAGAGCCAGTTGTGCTCGTGCCATGACGGATTTGCTATTTAGATGGTGAACTTTGGCAAGCGCAAGACAGAACGCGTTTCCGAGATGAAACAGAACTGCTCATGTGCGAGCAAATAGAAAGCCTAATTCTGATACATGCGAAGACTATCCACTATGACATGTAGACACACACACACACACACACACACACACACACACACACACACACACACGTATATATATATATATATATATATATATATATATATATATATATATATATATATATATATATATATATATATATATATATATATATATATATAAAATTAAATATTTAATTAGCCTACAAAAAAAAAATCGTATACATTGTAATCCTTTTATTTTTAGTATTTGCCATGTTTGTATGCTGCTGTGCGTCACTTTGTTTAATAAGCAGCGTGTACGCTCTTTAAATAGCTAACAAAGAAAAAAATATTGCGCCAGGTTTGAGCTTGTTTATGGCACAGTCTGTTTTCAGCTTCTTAAAATAGCAATGCACCTGAACACACCTCTCTTTGAGACCAGCACGCCCATCGACGCAAAAATGAGCGCAAATGCATTTGCTAATTAAACGACGTAGCGCTGTATGGGAAAATGTGAACGTAGCCGGACTGAAACTTAGCAAACACACTTGTGCTGCGCCTTGCGTCGCATCGCGCCGGGTCTATGATATGGACCCATGTTTTCGTTTGATTAAAATGTGTCCCATTCCCTCTGCTTAAAAATAAACCGTTGGAAAACAACAGAATTACTTTGGCCGAAGCCACTAACATACAACCAGATCCCCAGGAGCTATCAATAATTGAATATCCATTAAATGTCTAGAAGAAGTGAGCTGCTGCCTTTCTCCGCCTTTGCCTTTCTTCAACCTGTTGAGTTAAAACCACCAGAGAGTTCTGCCCCTGTACAATACAGCACCTCTCTGCCAGCCTTTATCAGCAGGAGTGTGGAGAGCGTGTATCAATCGAAGAGGAGTGTTTCGTTTCAGATCCCTTTGTCCCTTGTGTGCTTCATGCACCCAGGTTTAATTAGAATCCATTTTAAATATTCATGCTAGTTGTCTATACTGTAATCCTGGGAGGAAACCAGATAACTAGGTGGAGGGAAACCTTGTGACACCAAAACATACTGGCTGACAGCTTCAAGCTGCTTAGCAATTAATTAATTACCCTGGGTGAAGGGAGATTATAATAAATAAATATTGGCCGATCATGAGCGCCGGTGATCCTGAAAGATGGTGGCGTCAGCGAAGGTTGCAGGTGAATGACCTCAAAGTTAATGTGTCCACATGGTGTGGAGCAGGTTGCACATAAATATGCATCACATCAAAGTCAAGGAAGCGGGCAGATCTGGGGAGAGGGCATGGGCGGCTGCTGGGTGGGCATTTAACACGCATCACACAGCCCATTGCATCGCCGTGAATGGAGGCACTCACATGTGCTCACCACAGGTCGTAACGCCGCTCTCGCTCTCGGATTCTGAGAGAGTGCCAGAGGCCTGAAGGCTGAACATGTTTCACCAGTTCAAAAAAGCAGGTACGAGGGTTATAAAGTGTGTGGGCTTGTGATGAATCTACGGTGTGGAGCTCGCTCCCGATAGCTGATTAGTGCCTTTGGTAGATGGCGGTAAAGATAACCTTTCTTTTTTCAGAGTGGGCAACTGGCAGATTTGAAGCTTTAGCAGATAAACAGTGACCGGCTCAAAAGCCTTTTGAGATGATAACGATAACAGGCTCAGACGAGGGGTTCAGAAGAGTTCTGGCAAAGTAAAATATGAAATATAGCTTAATGGCGAAGCATTTTTACTGTCAGCTCAGTGCAATTGCAGTGCAATTTTTTTTATTGCATTGTTACGTGTTCTGCTCCCCATTTATTTGATACTTCTTCACTTTTTTCCAGACAAGTGCTGACGCAAACCAGAATAACCACAGATTTGACAATTCACCAGTGAATACGGCAAAATGGGTCTATACACTTTTATAATGTATAAAAATATAAAAAAAGTAAAAAAAAAAGATAATGAGGCCTAGAGGTCACAGTGTAATCGCAGTGATATGCGTCATATCCTCCCAAAATCCCTAATAAGACTTTCCTTGCTGCTTTCCGAAGTGGATGGTGCTATGGGACCATTCTGCGAGGCAATACAGAAATACTTTGATGACAGACTTTGCTCAGGCATTTATGAATAACCATAACAACATTTCACGATGCTGTGCAACAAGATTGGTCCATTGGTTAGTCAAGTCATGCAGTCCTATAGTGCAAAGTCACGTGACTTTTTTGAACGCTCATGCAGAATTTATTAGCAGAAAATCACCTCAAGCGAGCATAATAGTTTTTTTTTTTTTTTTTTTTTTTTTTTGGCTAATTAAGAAGTGTCTTTTCAAAATTTTCGATTTGCATCACTCATTTCTTCAAAATGTGCATTAAAAGAGGGTGAAGGAAACAACTATAGTTACTGATAACCACACAATTTTATTTCCTATGCCTACACAACAAATTAACAAGGTGTGTCTGACATTCAAGACACTGTATATGACTCTCATCACTTCAAGAGGAAGTACAGGAAGCGATTAATCTTTGAATATGATGCAGGAAGTTAATCAGTGCTCACGCCAAGGCGCAAAAATCTCTCAGAGTGTCCCGACTGGGGTGACACAAGAAATGAACCGTGGCAGCTCGGATTCGAGCCCCTGAACCCGGTCGGGAGCCCTGTGGTTTATAACTAGGCCGGGACACTTGTTGACACAAGGAATCGACACAATGACAGGAACCACTGGGAGTGAATTTAGATTTATGCTCATCAGTTGACACCATTTCTATTTAATCGAGATGTTATAAAAGAGGAAAGTGCTCATCGTTGTGTAACGAGGGTGCATAAATGTCAGTGTATCATGTATGGCAACTGCCACCCTTGTTCGCACTTTTAGCCCCTGGCTACTGTTTGCATATTAAGTACATTATGAATAGGTGAATACACTTTAATATGGACCTGTGAATTATGCATGGTGGAAACAGGGGATGGATTCCGGTCGGCTCCGAGGCTCAGTGCTGTTGCGGTTGTAAGGGGGTGCTGCTTACACTCTGGAACAATAGCTTTCTAAGGGGTACGGGTTTACGTTTAAGTGTGTCATGACTGCTATCTTTAGATTAAGCATCAGGTGGAGAGGAGGCCATGTATATTTATGTCACCGCCCAATGTACCGTGCCTGGTGAACAAACAATATGTAAGCTAAGCTCACTCATCCTTTCTTTTACCTCGGCGAGCTCAGGGCACGTGCTGTCTAAATAATTCAGCAAAACCTTGGTGTAAAAATTTAATTGGGTGTTGGGAAATTCATTTGTTTTTGCAGGGCTTCGGAAGCTGAAAGCATGCTTTTTTAGAATCACCTGATGTAAAATGAAAGATTCTACTTAAAGATGTTTTTTTTCTTTACTGGGATCTGTGATTCCATTAAGAAGGTTCTTTATAGTGGAGTTAGATAGATAGATCGTTTAATATCTTATATGGAAATAAATGTGGCTCACTGTAGTTACTGTCTACATTTTACTGCAACATTTTATTATTTATTTATTTATTTATTTTATTTTTTTTTTTTCTTTCAGTTACACATCACAATAAATGGTATTATTAATTGAGCTTGGAGGGGATTGTGCCTGATTTCGTATGACCTGGGCCACATACACACTACATGGTTGTCAGTGGTCTTCTTAGTGTTTAATCCTGTTCTACACACACAGTACATAAACACAGAGAATTTTCCATAAATCTGCTTAATCCTGAACAACTAGTTGTTAATGCTTTGATGCCACTCGTTTTGAACACTGACAGCTCGGCTGAGACGTGTATCACTCTTCTCCATGTGTGGTGCAACAAATCACAGAGACAGAGCTACATGTTTGGACTTGTCCAGTCTGACACTCTTGCAGTCTAGCAGCAATTCATGTTACAGAACAGAAAGAGAGAATGCTGTTAAACAGAAGTGCAAGGGCATTTGACACAAAGTACTTTGCAAGTAGTTTGAATGTCCCATGGTGTAACATGCTAAATGGCATTTAAACATATTTAAACTATTTATTTTATTTATAAATTTAAATCATTATAATGCATGCTATTTCTTTGCCTAATAATTCAATAACTATGTGTAATTCTAGTATTCTATAATGTCACATATATATAAAGGTCATTCTAAAACTGCTTTGGACACTGTTTATCATGCTTTCTTCTTTTATTTTTGCATTTTAATGACTATATAACTAAATATAATATTGTATTTTATAGATTTATACATTTAATATATAATAAATAAATAAACTAACAGTACGTCTTTTGTCACAAATGTTATTTGATTTCATGCAACATTGATATGGAAGTGAGTAATCAGAGATTTCTCCCATATTCCATAGGAATACAGAATGGTTATTTAGAGGATTGTCTCCTGTATGCGGTTGTCTGGAAACATTTGCAGTGTGTAAATGGTCCTAGTGTGAGATTCATGGTTTCCTTTTGTCAGTCACTGGAAGCTCCATTAATCACTGTGGTTATACTATATTTCTCCACTCTGGAGAACCAGAACATTCTATAAAAGAGAAGGAATGCATGCATGCATTATACATGATATCACTCACTCACACAACCATATATACTGTGTGTGTGTGTGTGTGTGTGTGTGTGTGTGTGTGTGTGTGTGTGTGTGTGTGTGTGTGTGTGTGTGTGTGTGTGTGGGTAGGAGTAAATTGATGGTAATATTGAATGTGTGAAGTGACTCTAATTGTTCAACTGTACTGTTTGAAAGCATGTCTACCTGTCAGCATTATATGTTGAGGGGTGGGAGGATGGGGGGGGGGGGGGGGGGGGTAAGAAGGACTTTTTATTGTCATGGATTTGTGATCTCTGTTCGCAATATGCTGGGAGTGGAAGGGATTTATCCTCATTCTTGGATGGAAAGGCCACATGCACTATTACACAAGTGGTTTATGGGGATTTTCTCTACATATGCTGAATGACAGATAACCTCTGCCTCAGCATAGCTATGTATCACTTGAAAATGTACACTGTTAACCAAATTTAACAACTGCAAATAGTGTTCCATGGGCAGATCCATTTGAATAGGAATTACCCTTCCAGAGTGTGTTCCTTGGGAAACAAAATATTGTGCTAAAGCAAAAAACATTACATGCTAATATGAATTTCAGCTCATAGTGCTCCAATATTAAAGGGATGTTGTTATTGGTTGTAGAAGCCAAGTTTTTAGAGTGTGACACTTTACCAGTGGTTCGCCATCTACAGGTCTTAACCGAGAGTTTGTTGCGGTCCATTCACTATTAAAAGTGCATCTTCTCTTTTTCGCGGCCACGGCTGCTTAACCTGACTGAACAGCGCGTGCGCTCTCCAATTTGAGATTGTTGAATGTTGAGGAGGCATTCGTGCACCATTCAACAGTTTGGTTGACATACGGTTCAGCCTATTGACCAAGCTTTTATTGCTCTCCTCTGAACTATTGGAAATAAGTTAACAGTATGCCCATGGACGTATCCGTGTATTTATAAGGCAGGTTCAAATGAAAAAGTGGGACATATGCTCAGTTTGCATGAGGCGGGACAAAGGGTAAAATTGCTGTAAAGAACAACGTAAATCGGGACAGGTGGTCACTCTATTCGCGCCACTTATTCAGCCAATAAAGTGTAGGCCTATGCATTTCAAAATTGTGTCTAGTACTATATAAATTACAAAGGTTTAATTGGCATATTTACTTCAAACGACCCGAATGACCGCGACCTGAATATCATAAAAAATATTTTTGGATGACTCGTAACCGTGGGTAACCATGTGTGACCGCAGGCACCCGCTCATTTCAGATCAACCCGCGCATCACTGGTAGGAGCCATTTATATTCACCTTTTAGATAGGTTAATTTAGCTATTACTTTTTTTAGCCACTTGGGGGAGTATTGCACTTGGGGATTGCACACCACTATTCATACTGTAGTCACACAGGTAGTGACGTCAAGGGCTATCACCGGCCAACAAGTTGTTGGTGTTTTTTGAATGTATGCTTCAAACACAGGTCACGACGAGGCGTTTCCCCATAGCGACCCCTAGAGGACGCAGTGTCTCGTTCCCTACTCAGGGAACCATGTTTACATACGTAACCTAAGACAATATTAGATTAAATAATAATAATATGTATATTTACAAGTCTAAATGCAAGATGTTTGGGTAACTGATGTTTGGTTCTACTCTGAAAACTGAGAATATATATATATATATACTCAACTAAAGGATTATCAGGAACACCTGTTCAATTTCTCATTAATGCAATTATCTAATCAACCAATCACATGGCAGTTGCTTCAATGCATTTAGGGGTGCATTGAGGCGGATGGGCTACAACAGCAGAAGACCCCAACCAGGTAACACTCATCTCCACTACAAATAGGAAAAAGAGGCTACAATTTGCATGAGCTCACCAATATTGGACAGTTGAAGACTGGAAACATGTTGCCTGGTCTGATGAGTCTCGATTTCTGTTGAGACATTCAGATGGTAGAGTCAGAATTTGGTGTAAACAGGATGATAACATGGATCCATCTTGCCTTGTTACCACTGTGCAGGCTGGTGGTGGTGGTGTAATGGTGTGGGGGATGTTTTCTGGGCACACTTTAGGCCCATTAGTGCCAATTGAGCATCGTTTAAATGCCACGGCCTACCTGAGCTTTGTTTCTGACCATGTCCATCCCTTTATGACCACCATGAACCCATCTTCGGATGGCTACTTCCAGCAGGATAATGCACTTTGTCACAAAGCTTGAATGTTTTCAAATTGGTTTCTTGAACATGAAAATGAGTTCACTGTACTAAAATGGCCCCCACAGTCACCAGATATCAACCCAATGGAGCATCTTTGGGATGTGGTGGAACGGGAGCTTCGTGCCCTGGATGTGCATCCCACAAATCCCCATCAACTGCAAGACGCTATCCTGTCAATATGGGCCAACATTTCTAAAGAATGCTTCCAGCACCTTGTTGAATCAATGACACGTAGAATTAAGGAAGTTCTAAAGGTGAAAGGGTTCAAACACAGTATTAGTATGGTGTTCCTAATAATCCTTCAGATGAGTCTATATATATATATATATATATATATTTAAATGCATTCATTAATGTAAGAAATTTTTGTTCTTTAAATTAATTTTAATTCATTTATTTGATAACATGTTGCTGTGTTGTTGATGTGTTGTCTTTTACAGTCTTTCTCAATTGCTAACATGAATGAATGAATGAATGAATGAATGAATGAATGAATGAATGGATTCATCGTCTGCCAATTTGCATTACAGTATTGGTAGTATCCTTATTTGCTATAGCAGTTTCTTAGTTTTCTTACAAAATGTGATCTCTCTCACCTAGACAGTCTTCTCTTAGTTCTGCACAAATACAGTACATGCAAGGACTAAACTGGCTACAAATCAATTCAACAGTAATGAGTTTGAGGGTGTACAACATGTACAACAGTGTTTACTGTACATAGAATAATGAAAGTTCTCTCATTTGAAGTACTGCTGATATGTACTGTAAAATATTGTACATGTAAGTAGTATTGAAACCTTGTAGATGAACCTGTAGACCAACTTTCCTCATGGTCAGTGCATGCAGAAGAACATTGTCAACTGTAGTGCTTTGTATTTCATCAGGAATAAAAATGACCTTTGACCTTGCCCCCTTTATTTACCCCTCCTATTCCTCTTTGTTTCCTTCTACCAGGATTAATTTTCCAAAACACATAATTACAGGCTCTTGTTCATATCATTCAGAAAATCTGAAAGATTTGTCATCAGTTTTGCTACTGTATGTTCACACTTCAAGTCAAGTCAAGTCACCTTTAATTATATAGCAGTTTAAACAAAAAAGATTGTGTCAAAGCAACTGAACAACATTAATTAGGAAAACAATATGTGTGTCAATAATGCAAAATGACAGTTAAAGGCAGTTTATCATTCAGCTCAGTTTGTTGAGGCATTTAGCAAATGCTTTTATCCAAAGCGACTTACAGTGCATTCAGGCTAATGTGTTTATTTTTATTTTTTATCTAACGTGTTCCCTAGGAATTGAACCAACAACCTTTTTTGCTGCTAATGCAATGCTCTACCACTGAGCCACAGGAACACTTTAACATAGTTTCAGTCATAGGAACAGTTTAAATAGTATCTGTGCAATAATTTGCAATCAAGTCAGCGATATCGCTATAAATAGCCAATGAACCAAAACTCCATTGTTGACAGAAAAATCAGAAAAATCCTTTGGAGAAACCAAGCTCAGTCAGGGGGCCAGTTCTCCTCTGACCAGACGAAACCAGTAGTTCAATTCCAGGCTGTAGCAAAGTCAGATTGTGCAGAATAATCATCTGTTTCCTGTGGTCTTGTCCTGGTGGTCCTATGAGACAAGGTCTTTACAGGGGATCTGTATCTGGGGCCCTAGTTGTACTGGTCTCCGCTGTCTTTCAGGGCAGTAGAGGTCCTTCTTAGGTGCTGATCCACCATCTGGTCTGGATACGTACTGGATCTGGCTGACTTCAGTGACCCTCTGATCTGGACACAGACTGGATCTGGTGGCTACGGTGACCTTGGAATAAAAGAGAAACTGACTAATATTAGTGTAGATGCCATTCTTCTATTGATGTAGCAAGTACATCAGGTGTTATGGGAAATGTTCCTGGTTTCCGTTTACCTAATTAATGCAGCCTAAAAAAACAGATTTGGATATTAGAAGTGTATTAGTGTGTTATGTGTAAGCCAGGTTAAAGAGATAGGTCTTTAATCTAGATTAAACTGCAAGAGTGTGTCTGCCTCCCGAACAGAGTTAGGTAGATTATTCCAGAGTGTACGTGCTAAATAGGAAAAGGATCTGCCAC
This sequence comes from Carassius gibelio, assembly GCF_023724105.1. Classification (NCBI taxonomy): domain Eukaryota; kingdom Metazoa; phylum Chordata; class Actinopteri; order Cypriniformes; family Cyprinidae; genus Carassius; species Carassius gibelio. The sequence continues at coordinate 1,944,252 of NC_068409.1, read as the reverse complement.
CCACAGTTGATTTTGATATTATATTATTGACATAGGTATTATCAAATTGCCAGAGTTTTGAGAACACAGCAGACGTGGAGGAATATAGTGTAACAAGAGCTCTTTCAAATACTGAGGTGCTAAACCATTCAGAGCTTAATAAGTATTAAGCAAGACTTTAAAATCTATATATAATGTTTTATAGGGAGCCAGTTCAGTTTTGACAGGACCGGGCTAATATGGTCATACTTCCTGGTTCTACTGAGAACTCTAGCTGCTGCATTTTGGACTAGCTGGAGTTTGTTTACTAAGCGTGCAGAACGGCCACAATGAAAGCTAACACCATGTTTCCTGATGATATCTTCCAAGGGTACTTCATACTGCACTTGTGATCGATATGACTGCACTTGTGCTACGAATTGATGGCTGTCATTTAAGAACGATTTAAACCATGCTAATGCACTTCCATTAATGCTAACAAAGTCTTCTAGTCTATGCAAAAGAATGTTGTGGTCAATAGTGTCAAACACAGCAAAAAGATCCAATAGCACTAATAGAGAGAATACAAGCATGATCATTTGTAACTCTTAGGAGCAGAGTCTCAGTACTATGATATGGTCTAAATCCTGAATGGAAATCCTCACAGATACCATTCTCTAAGAAGGAATATAATTGTGAGGTAGTACCTCACAATTGGATACATGAGTGCTGTTTTTGATGCTTGTGTTAACTGTATTGTGTGTTTGTATTTTCTGAATGAGAATATGGTAAAACCTGTGCAGAATGATGGTGTTTTTGTGTAGAGTTTTGCCGAAAAAACTGAGCAAATTGTAATGTGTGTGCAAACAGGTGAAATGTGTTTAAAGTTTTGAGAACTGTATGAATGGTTTGGAAAATTGGGCCAAATTAATCCGTTATAGTGTGTTAGCGATTGAGATAAACTGTAATAAAGTGAAAAAAAAGTATGTATATATATTTTCTCAACCCAAGTGAGACCCCATATGTCATCCGACATAGAGAACTGTCATTGTTTGTACTAAAATGCTTGGAAATTACTCAAAGGAGACCTAAACACCTTCCAGTTGCAAGCAAAATAATTGAAATTAAGAGACATTATTCAAAAATACAATTTAAAATGTATTAGAAAAATAATATGTTGGTGAGTCAATGACTGCCCAGATAATTTGTGCTTTTAATAAATCAAAGGAATGTCAAGTTCGCCAAAATACTATACCTATTCATGAATTTAATTTAACATCAGTTTGTTTTGTGTTACTATATCAGATTGGATTACTTTGTTAAAATAGCTGATTTAAACACCTAGTTTTTGAAAATACCCTTGCATGGTGCATACAGTACTATTCGAAGTGCAATATGCGTTTAAGCTAAACTTCTTTTTTTTAACTTTTGACGTGCATTGCAACACCAGTAATATTTTTAAAGTATGTTTTCATATTACCTACATTTTATTATTAGAAAAGCCGTTCAGTCATCACACAAATTTTTAAGCCAATCTTGAAGACTAATTCATCCTTGAATCCATTTTGAGCTACAGCTATATTCATACATTTGTATTTTAATGTGAGCGTAGGTCATCAAGCCTTTTTTCCTTTGGTTAATATGAAGCATTGTGTGAGGTCCAATGAGATTAACATTTGACCCCCACGGTAAAGAAGACAATTAATAAAGTGATGCTGAGGGGACTTGGTGTCTCACGGCGTTGTGGGAGCACATCCATTACGTCAGTTAACGGCTTCAAATGACTATGCAATCTAATTAAATACAAAATTTGGTCTCTCTAGCTTAAGAGTGCCATCAGAATTTCTTCATATTAATTGAATATCTCTTCCCTAAGGAGCTCTTGTGTTATGAACCTGATTCAGTCCAATACATTTACAAGCGAGTCTCGGGTTTCTCTAGGCTCTTGGCACAGATACAGACCAACACAATTCTGCCGTCTGTTCAAGAGCTCTTAGTTTGCAAACTCTTAGTTTGATTTTGGCTGTTTATGTGTTTGGTTGGTGTAAAAACAGGACCAAAGGTCATCTTGAGTATGGTTCGTGTGGACTCACAATTGGTATGAAAGCATCTGTCCTTAGGGCACCTACACATCTTATATGCATTTTGAAGGTGTGAAAGGGCCGTGACAGTATGAAATCCAGCGGGAATACGGTAAATTGAGCTGTCTTTTGAGAACGGTTCATACAGTATACTGCAGTGCATCTGAAACAGAAAACTGAAGTGCCCTTCTTTCTGTTGTGATCAACAGCTGCATTAAGGGAGACTGAGGATCTCACGAGACAAAAATATCCTTTCTAAATTTCAATATATTTAGTTTATATAAACTTTTAAATTACAAAATACATTACAAAATGTTCATTAAAATTGACAAGAAACGACATATCGGATTAAACATTTTGGATAAATGCAAAAATAAATGAATGAATGAATGAATGGATGAATTAAGTAATGAAAAAAAAAATGCTGCTTTTGACCGAAAATGAAATAAAACAGTAATATTATGAAATACTCCTGCAAATTCTAAAATAACCTTCCTATTTTAATATATTAAAAATTAAAATCATTTATGTGACGGCACAGCCATTTTCAGAAGCCATTTCTCCAGTCTTCAGTGTCTCATGATCCTTCATGAATTATTAATTAAATAAATTCAAATCCTGCACGGAAAATCAGACCAAAAAATTAAATGCGAACAGATACCTTTGTGGGTTGGGATACATAAAACATAATCATGGTGTTCCCAAGCCAGATAAAATAATATTTATCACATCCAATGCAAGTGAGGTTTAAGAAATAAGAACCCATTGCAAGAAGATACAATCCCTCCTCAAACTTCATCAAGGCTATCGAAATAGACTTGCTGTGAAACTTATACATTAACTTAGCGTGAGTTGAAAGAGGCCCTTAAATATTGGTGCCTGTAACTTTAGTGAATCCATTAGGCAACGATCATCTCCACATGTGTATGCTGTCGTCCTGCAGCATACAATGTCATGTGAACATGATGAAGGGAGAAGGTTAGTTTTTCTTAAGTGCTCTTGGAGAGGGATTATATTTTCATGAAACACCACAGACCCCTTTTTGTCATATGAACATCCTCCTTGTTGTCCCTTCTGCGGAATATCAGCCGGTCCAAAACAGGATGAGATCTAAATATAAAATATTGACTGTATTTAAGAAGGTCTTGGTCATGCATTATTCAGATGTTTTGCACACAGAGTATCCTTATGTGTCTGATCATAAGTCAAATAACTGTGACAGAATCCTTCAGCCTGTGGTAACATGCTTCCTTCCAGATTAAAGAAGAGGATTTTGGAGATTAAATGCTTTTTCAGGCATTAAAATAAAATGTGTTTGCATAAATTCTTAAGGTGCCCCCACTGGGAGGATGCCTATTATTTTCAAAAAAAAAAAAAAAAAAGAAGAAGAAGAAGAAGAAGAGGAAGAGAAAAATCATATGGATAAAATGATTCTGGAAATATAAAATGTATGCAGATCACTTCTGCTGAGAAGGATGAACTTTTAATCCAGTTTTCTGAAGTTAGGCAGAATATTTTGCACACAAAAAGGACAAGTGCTGAGTCATATTGCCAGTCCCAATCTGATTGTCTGACCATATGGCTTCTTTTTTTCCAGACATGTTCTGTACGGGACTATTGAATTTTCAGTCATTACCTTAGCAACTATGAAAAAAAAAGACTTTAGACTCTATCCCTTTACTAACTGCTCGTTTAAAACTAACACTAATTTCTCGAATCTTTTTTTGTATTCTATCTGTATGTTTTATTTTATATATTTTATTTAAAAGCAAAAAGGGCCTAGCTTGCTCTATTATTTTTCTATTCTATCTGTTTTGGTTTTTATTTTTTATATAATAATAATAATAATAATAATAATAATAATAATAAATAAATAAAATAAAAAAATCTCCATAGAAAAATCCACCAGAGTCTGGCCGAGCACAAGTGCTAAGTCTAATGCTATGTTCCAGACAGCTTGAAATTTTGAATTGTCCTACTATCTAGAAAAATGCTTGAAGTCGGACATCCAGCCTGTGAACTCATTGCAGATCCAGCTTCAGCAAGATGATACATTTGATTGAATATAATCCAACAAGCATACCTCATGTCAAACTTAACACTTTCCCCTCCAGCGCTTTTTAAAAGTAAATAAATAAATAATGCCAGCCACCCCCAGTGCTTTTGCTAATTTTCACTAAAATTTCATGGCCCACAGAATATTTTTTTTATGAATATTTTAACATCCGAATAAAGATGAGACCTTTTACTTAAAAAATAAATTAATTTATTATTATTAATAATAATAATAATAAGAAGAAGAAGAAGAAGAAGAAGAAGAAGAAGAAGAAGAAGAAGAAGAATTTCCAATAAATGCAATTCCAAAAAAATGTTTAGCCGTTTTGGCAGAAAAGACAAACTGCAAGCTTTGAATGCTTATATCTTATATGCTTATTTTTCGCAACAAGAGACTGAAGCTTGATGACTCTATTAGTGCTTTTACACTGCATGTTACAGCATGGTATGGATCGGTATGGTTCACTTTTGGGGGGGTTTCAACTGGGTACAGTACCTGGTACATGGTACTTTTTTTCTGTACCACCTCGGTTGAGGTTCCAAATGGAAAGTACCATTACCAAAATGTGACATGTAAACTCTGCTGAGCTGATTGGCTGGAGAGAATCATCACTACCTGTGTCACTTAACATGTGACACAAACACAACATAAATGCTAGATTTAAATAAGCACAGCCAGCAGAGGATCGAATGCAAATGTTGAATGAGCACACCTTGTTTTAAAAAGTAAACAAAATTGGCAAGTACAGACATGCCTCTCGTTGTTACCAGAGAAGCGGGTCCAGTGAGATCTTGATGGGGCGACATAGAATTAAATAGTTTTTTAGGAGTCGTCGCAGTAGAGACGTCGCAACTATAACAACTTGTGAATAATCCCACCCACTCAAAGGGATACTATACTACAGTTGAAACGCAAACCGACCCGAGCCGAGCAGTGTCACGCCGTACTGAGCCATACTGAGCAGTGCAGATTCATACCACGCACTGGAAAAGTGCCATATGAAAGAGAGTGGAACATGGGAGATGTCATTTTCCCCATCCAGAGTTGTATGGAATTCACTAATTATGTTCACAGATGAGGTTATATTTATTTTTATTACCTGTAACATCCATACCCTTACAAAAAATAAGTGCTATACTCCTAGAATCTGTGTCTTCATAATTATACAGTAGAGGGCAATATTACATGTCTTCTGTACAGAATTTCCAAAAAAACACAAGTGAAAAAATAAAAATAAATAGATGCATGTAATGTAACATGATCCTCTGACATGAAATAGCATCAAAACTGTAACGTTATGGAATAAAATGTGTTGATCAACTCCATCCACGTTTTGATTATCATACTGAGTCCAATTAATAGTGTTTTTTTTTTTTTAGCTTTTTATTCACAGATATTATTTCGAAACTTACAGACATTAAAGTGTTTAAAGAAAAAAAAAAAGAATACATGAAGCTAGAATAAAATGTTTTTGTTTACAAACAGATACCCTCATCTTTCTTTGGATGTTTTGTATGTTCAGATATTCATATAACAAAATAATAGGGACATAGTAGTATACTTAAAGCATGATGTAAAGTTCACTTGAAGAAAACTTATTAGTATACTTGCAGTATAAAACTACTAAACTTGTAGTTTACTGAGACTATACTTCAAAGTGTACAAAGTATCTAATATGTAAACTGTCAGTATACATATAAGTTCACTTTAGTATAATTGCAGTACAAACTACAAACACAGAGGTAAATTAGTTGTGTACTCAAAGTTTGCTACTGTTATACTTAAATTATACTTAAAAGTATACTTTTATATACTAGAATGTGGGCCAATTTACTCCCACGGAGTATTGAAACAGTACACTTACAAGTAAACTACTAGAACACTGATATTTGTATACTTGATACATAAAGTATACGTAAAAATATTCTTGAACTTTATTAAAAATACTTAATAAAATAAACTTGAAGTATACCACTTTTAGGTAAGGGTAGTTATTCAAACAATGAATACAATATACAGATAAAGTGAGCAAAGATAATTTACATTGTAAAAGAACATTATGAATGACTTAAATCTAGTGCGAGTTTAAATCCATATAATCAGAAATGCTGTCTATGCACTGTTTTATGAATTAATCTCATACTTACATTGTGTACACATCTGATTCTGCACTTTGTTTATGATGAAAGAATTTGACAGAGATCAGTATTTAGTCAGCGAACACACACTGAGCAAAAACACTGGCATTTCAGCGATGACTCATCTGAACGCCTCTGATTAGCTAATGCATTCGTAAGCTCGACAGACTCATGTGTGATTGGTAATAATGCCCAACATTGTAAATAATGTGTAAAAATAATACACTGATCAAATCTAAATTTGATGCTGCAGTCAACACTTCTCATTTTATTTCCAGTGTATTCACGACAGCCGTTATGGATTTAGCTTAAATGAACAGAAGCATATTTGTACATATTTCTACAAGCCAAAAACCGAGGATAGTGCAGATATTATATCACTGATAGGCATCGATGTCCAGGGACGTGCCATTATTTAAAATTTGATTTTCTCTGAATTTACAATTCCTTTGGAACTTGTGGGATAACATAAGTAAACACCAGCATGAAATATATCACACTGTGCAAGTGGTTTTTGGATATTTTATTACAAAAATGACATACATTACTCTCTTTCCATCACACAAAGCCATCAAATGAAATCAGAAAATTTGTAAGAGCACACACAAATTACTACTCTACAACTATAGTTATGGTATATATTTATATTATTATTTTTTAAATAAGTTAGATGAAAATATCATACAGGTTTGGAGACAATACATGATTATTATTTTTTTTTTTTCAGGCTGTTTATTCCTTTGATAGTTTCTGTAGCTCGACCATTTTACTGCAGCGGTGAAATATTACTGATAAATCATTGTCTGATGGTGGATTAGCTTATATTGACCTGATATTTGCCTCATAACATTTCAGCTATTGTGTTGCGTGATTTATAGGATCTTTTTAGGATCACAACTAATGATTTTTTGAGTAAATTGCTACTGATATAATAGGCCAAATGAGTTTGAAAAAATAAAATAAAATACCAATCCATTATACGAAACCAAACTCAAACCAAAGATCTTCTATCACGTGTCGGCCATGAAGCAGCTCTTTATTGCATATGTGGACACATTTTAATGGCAGGTGGCCCATGATGAAAGGCTAAATGCTCCTGGCAGTATTGCTTTTTTATTTATTCTTATATATCCTTATTAATCAGATGACAGAGTCTAAACATGTAAACTCAGATTATATCAATTCATAATAGTCAGACATTAAAAGTATGTGCAAATCAGTGCATTGTTTATTTATTTTACATTTAGGTCATAATACTACGTATTATTACAGTACATACAGTGGTAGTACTAGAGGTTTAGTTAAAGTTTCCTTTCTTGTCTTAGAATAAGATAACCTAATATCATATTCATTAAGTCATTGTTTGTTTTGCCATGACATTTTTACTGAACAAAGTATGTTGTAGCTGAATGTTTGAGTAATTTTTTTATGAATGGTACCTTAAGAAAGGTCTACTGAATACAGAGATTACAGTCTGTGTGCTGTGCCTGAGCAGCTCAGATTTCAAGGTCAGATGTTTCAATTCTGCTGTGAGAGGCCTCCATCCTACTCAGCTGTCAAAACTCAGCTTGGCACTTCATTTGCCCAAGTTTGTCATGCTCCACTGCATGCCGATTCACCTTAACTCTTTTTTTATTTACCTTTTTTATTCATTTTCACCCAAAGCATGCTCTCCTCCACTGTAAGGAAAAATCAATTTGAGCAAATCAGATACAGAATTGCATCATAATTACACCCAATCCATTTCAAATGCACACTAAGGAGATTTCCTGCGATGTTATTCAGTGCATATGTTGATGTTGTGCATCAGCGTTAGCGGTGATGCGCAAAAACTGTCAATCAGACCACAAACACCTGCCATCTCCATCAATGCGGATGTTCTCCGAGGAACTGGGAAGCATATGTTTGAGGAGGAGAAAACACCTCAAGAAACACTTCTTAAACTGTTTTTCCTCTTCAAGCAACCATTGATTTTAAAAGGAGTATTTTAGTTTGAATTGGTGCACCATATTATTTGTTTGGAGTTTAAGCATGTCACCAGGGATGTGCTCATACATTTTGAAGGCCAGGGGCTCAAGTGGAAAAAAGGGCACTTCTCATTAAAAACAAAACATTACATATATTAAGGTTGTGCAATATTGACCAAAAAAAAATATATATATATATATATATATATATATATATATATATATATATATATCTTAATATGTTCTGGGATCTTATCATCAATGACAATTAGACAATATTTTGCTCTGTGTGCATCTTTTCAGTCAAATTTTTAAGTTATACGTAATGTGGGCTGACAACATTCATCTTTGCAATACAGAGACAAACACAAAAGTTACATCTGAAGTGGCTTTTAGAAGCTTTTACACAGGATTTAATGCAGGACATGAATGCTTTAACCTGCAGTTACAAATGCATTAATACTTTTTTGATATTTTAGACAAAACATTGAATACTGATATTTGAGATGTTTTATATATACAGTAGGTAATTCAAACGTGAAATTAAAACCACTAGTAGGTAGCAGCGAGTCACTGTTAATAAGTGTGCAACACAACCGACTCGGAAACAGAAGGTTAGGGATATCAGTTTATTTGAAACAGGTGTACATATACATTCGAGAAAGGAGAGATGCAGGTGCGTGAATCCATAGGAGGTGTTGAGTAGGAGTTTGGAATGACTGGATTGGATATGGCGTAGTGCTTGAGTGAGGGAGTGTGGCAACTTGTGACAGTACTCCCCCATCCCGGAGGCACGTCCCGAGCTGTAACACCGGGTGGGGGGGGGGGGGGGGGGGTTACCTCCAGGGCAGATCTGGAGACCATGGAGGAACTGGCTCAGAGGCCATGGCACCAACCCCAGTATCCATTTCTACTGCCCCCCAAAAATACTTGGGAAAACATGGTACGACTTGGGGCCTGGAACCGACACTGGAGTGCAAAACTGGGGATCAGGAGCCCCTCCCAGGATTAACTAGGGATCGGGGTGCTCAGGAGATGAGGAAGGGATGGACAGGACCAAGGGAGACACAGGAGATTCTATGCTGGGCAGAACCAACAGAGACACAGGGGATAAAGGGGTTACACAGGGGATACAGGGTTTAGTTCCAGGGAGGAGATATGGATGTCTCCGGGAATTGCTGAAGTAAAGGAGGGAGTGGGCTTTTTGGAGTGGTATGTGGATGGAGCACCCACATGCTTCTTGGATAGGAGGAGGATACGGATCTTCCAAGTCGACGAAGAACTTGGAACCATTTAAATTGAAGACATAAAATCTGCTACGGGTCTGCAGCAATCTTCAGGAGTCAGAAAACAAAACAGAATTGTATCTTTTAGTCCCATCCGGAAGCATGCATAAAGCATGGACTCGCTCCAACTCAGAGGTATCAAGCTCAAGATCTCCTCCACATACTCATGTATATTATATATAATCTTTTTTTTTTTTTTTTTCAGAAAGGAGAATTGCAGGTGAGGGATTCCGGAGGATGTGTTGAATAAGGGTTTGATGACTGGATTGGATATGGGCTTACTTCATAAGGCCGGTGGGGTGACCAGAATGGAAGATTCGTTGCACACACCTCAGACGTAACACTGGAGAGAAGATCTTGGGAGAGGGATTACTGGAGGCACATGGGAGGGATGATTGAGGAACACAGGAGTCTAGGAGAATCGGGCTGACAGATAGATAAGTATCAACGTAGTATTAGAGTCTATGCAAGTCGCTTGAGACTGGAGAGATTCCATATTGAAGCTACAAGATCAAACAGTGCAAGCAACTGAGTTGTGTGCTTTTATGTGGTGGTGAGTGAATGAAATCAGATGCTGGTGATTAAATGATTGGATTGTGAACAGGAGCTGGTGATTAGTGCTTGAGTGAAGGAGTGCACTGTGGGTGATAAGCCTGACCGACTTGTGACAAAGTGAGTCATTGTGAGCAGAATCGTTTAAACGGTTGATTCATTCAGGATCGAAACACTGTTATGTTGCTCAAGGATGCAAATTGGAATTATATTTGTTGGCGAAATACAGAAAACACAGTCAATATTATGTCTAACGTAAGTGTTTTAATTTTTATCTTCTTGTTTATTGAGCTGCTGTATAAAGTCTATATGAAATTATTTAAATATATAGATTTTTGCCCCCATCTTGAATTTTGAAACCATTCTAAATGCATGTAAACCGAATCATGCAGTGAAATAATGCACACTGGTTTAGCCTAGATTTCCTATTGCTATAACAAAACGTTAGCTAACTTGACTCTTATGAGTCATGGATGTTAGCGATACAAATATATATATATTTTTTTTGATTTTTGGATAATTAGCTGTTAATTTGAGGAACAGGTAGCTTAGTCTTTTGCTCATCAACACTCACCTCCACACTAAAGGCGGGCGTACACTGTGTGAATTCGGATGGTCGGAAGATCGTATGTCCACGCACACGGCACGAGTGAGTTTATCTGAAAATCGCATGGACGAGATGATATACGACACGATTTTACAACCTGCGAATTCCAAAAGCAATCGCACGAATTTGATAGATGCGTTCCACTTGAAGCACCGCTGCACGCACAGAAGGATCACATAAAGTACTGCGAGAGCGAGAGAGCACACATATCCAATGCATTCGAATTGCTCTCGCGGTACTTTGATGTCATACAGGTGAATATTCTGTGCGTGCAGCAGTGCTTCAAGTGGAACGCGCCTAATATAACTGCTCTCCCTCTCTAATAACTGCATATAAAATATTGATACGAGCCGTGACTGTTTCCTACAAGTACAGGTTATTTTTCAGCAATATGAAACCGGGACGTTTGGTTATTGGTTATACAGGGTGTGTGTGTGTTCTTGTATATGGTTTATAAATATCTGAAATAGGTATTTAAATGTAAACATGGTTTGAGAGGACAATTACTGTGCCCTCGTAAACCAAATGGGTTTAAAAAATACGGTAAAACATACGGTGTTTAATAGAAATTTTAAACATGCATTTTCAGTGATGGATAGAGGTAGGCTAGTGTATGGGGATGAATACCGTTTATGGAGAATCCCTGTAAACTACATATGCGTGTGTGAGAGAGAGAGCAAGAGAGAACTAAAAACATCATACAGCGCTCGCTGTTCCTGTCAGACTTCAGATAGTTTATCCTCCTTGTCAATAGTCCACATTCGCCGTGGCGCTGTCGTCTTCTTCTGTGGTTTTCCTAGTTCGTGATTGGGCAACTTCAGATAAATCAACAAATGGCACGAATTCAAACCGATAGCTCACGAACTTTTTAGACATGTTTAAAAATGATCGGGAGGTCGGGAAGTGCTCGTAAGCCACTCTGCTCGGCTCGTAATTCATCGCAAATGATACGAGCCGCGACCATACGAGAATACGCGATTTCCACATGATTGAAAAAATTCACATGCGAACTCGTACGACAGCAAAAATCGCACCGTGTACGCCCGCCTTAAGACATTCACAACTGCAAAGAGAGGCAGGGCTTCACTTCTGCGGAGGTCTGCATGTTTGAATTAGCATGTGCCAATCAATGTGTGTTACACTGCTGTGCTGCAGAGATTCAGAGGGATGAAAGTCTTAACATTTCCAACCTCACCTTATATTTAGATTTTTTTTTATTTTATTTTTTATTGGTCTAACAGGGAAAACTGTGTGCAAACTGAAACACACGCACACGTGTATATACATGAACTGTATTCATTAAAATAAATACAAATAAATAACTAAATGAAAATAAAATACCCAGAAAAAAAGGGCACTTTCTCTTGAGGAAGAAAAAGGGCCTCTAAGCTGGAGGTCCCTCACAGTCAGCACCCCTAGGGCAATAGGCCCCCAGAAATGGGAGTCCTTTTTTTTATCCTAAAATATTAAAAGAGCATAAGCCCAACCTCCACTTTTTCTATCCTGATCCAGAGATGCTGATTCTGTGGTGTTATTTGCAATTATCACACCCATCATCCTTAATGGTAGCTAGGGTGTGTTTGGCTTCTTTTGTTGAAGGATGCAGAGATCTAGAACAGTAAGCTAGATATCACCATCTGTTCTTTGAGGCAAACTCATGAATGCATGAATTTGTCCCACTGGCACCATTCTCTTCATAAGGGAGCAATTTCAACTGCTGTTTCTTGATTTCAATTATATCAGATTTTTTTAGTAGTTACGTGAGCTGTCCAAATTCATATTAGCCATTGTTAAAAAAAAAATAAAATAAATAAAAATAAAAACAGCAGGGTCCCTTCATTTCCAAAGTTCGGAGCCCTGCACATGACATGCAACAGCAATTCGTACCCTTAATGTACTAAAATGTGTACAGAATTAGTACCACACTCTAATTAGTACCACACTGTTCTGGTGTTTAGGGCTCACGCAGAAAAAGGTGTCTCAAAACACTTGAACATTGAATTTGCTATTGTGCCGACAAATACATACAAAATATGTCAAAATATCCACCTTGGAAATTATACTCGAAAAAACTGTCAGTTATTTCTTAAGTGGAAGTAAACAGTTGAGGAAAAAAAAATGGGATGCGTTCATTGTCTCTTAAAGTGACCGCGCCAAATTTAGCTACTGGCTGCTGTAATGTTAATCCAAAGTCAAAGTCACCTTTATTTATATAGTGCTTTAAACAAAATACATTGCGTCAAAGCAACTGAACAACATTCATTTGGAAAACAGTGTCTCTGTCACGGCTCGTGATGCAAGGAACGATTAGAGAGAACCAAGTGCAGGTATGAATCTTTATTTAAGGGTAATCCAAACGGGAAAACAAGCCAGGCAGGGTCAAAACCAGAAGATCCAAAACATAACATAAACAAGACATGAATACTAGGCAAGGCAAGGCAAGAATGACGGACATGAAATAACTTTAACATTAAACAAGAACTCCGTAACAAAGACAGAAACAAACCAGGTATTTATAGACCGGTGCAAATGACGTAAGTGGGAACAGCTGAATACAATGAACAGTGACGAGTACCAACAAGACTTGTGGGAATAGTAGTTCTGAAGTGGGGTGACGATAAGGGGAAGTGAGACCTCTAGTGGACACCCAGGGATATACAGATCAGACACTGTGACATTACCCCCCCCCCACCCCCCTCTAAGGAGTAGCTTCCAGATGCTCCTCAGACACAAAAAACAAACCAAAAAGACCAGGAGGGCGGCAGACAGGTGGAGGCTCAGGGGGAGGGACGGAGGGCCGGAAAAGAAAACTTGGGGAACAGACACCAGAAGTGTAAACACAAAACAGGGAGACCAGGAGGGAGGAGGACCGGAGGAGGTTCAGGGGGAGGGATGGAGGGCCAGACTAATTGAGGGGAACAGACAGAAACATAACAGAAACCAAGTACACAAAACAGAAGTCCATGAAGGGCATGTTGAGGCGCCCACCAGGGCGGAGCAGAGGATCACCACAGCCGTGTGGTCAGGGCGGAGCAGAAGACCACCACATCCTCGTGGTCACCGCCAGAGTCCCCCAGGGCAGAGCGGATGACCACCACGTCCTCATGGTCGACGTCGGAGTCCCCCAGGGCGGGGCGGATGACCACCACGCCCCCATGGTTGAGGCCGGAGTCCCCCAGGACGGAGCAGCAGACCACCCAGTGACTCGACTTGGCTCTGGAGGGTCATCGGTGACCGGCCCTGGCTCTGGAGGGTATATATATTCATTTGTGTTGTAAAGATAGACAAAAGTCTTATAGGTTTGGGACTACATGAGGGCAATTATTATTTTTTTTTTTTTTTTTTTGTGAACTTTACCTTTAAGAGGGAAGACCAAGAACGATGACTCTCCAAATCAGACAACTCCAAAGTTGGTTTGAGTTCTGAAAATGAAAAACACAGACATCAATGGTTTTAATGAAATGAGCACGTAATCCTGCCGTTGTTGCATCCAAATGTTAAGTAAACAGGAAGGAGACAACAGAAACATTTATTTTCTAAAACGAACTTGCATAAAATCTCAAAAGAATGATGCTCTCCCATGTCTCCGGCTTTTAACATCTACAAAAACAAACATTATTTTACTGTTAATAAAAAAGAAAAAGAAAAACTACAACTGATTACTGATAACATGAAATTATGAAGTTTACTTGCCTTAAACTATCTTTCCCTCTCTTCCAAACAAGCTAAGAAAACCTCCTCCTCACACAAGCAGACTTCTGTGTCCTTAACTCCAGTTAGTTTGAGTTCTGCAAAGAGGGACATCAATGGTTTTTAATAAAATATGAAAATATAATCACACTGTTGTTGCATCAAAATGTGAAGTAAACCGGCAGGACACAACACAAACATTAATTTTCTAAAAAAAAATAACTCCCATCAGTCTCAAAAGAATGAAGTTATCTTGTCTCTGGATTTCAACATCTACAAAAACAAACATTATTTTAGTCTTAGTAAAAATGAAGATAAATTTATAGAATTCTGAAGTTTACTGGCCTTAAACTGTCTGTCCCTCTCTTCAGAAGAACACCGCCTCCTCCTCACACAGTCTGTGACTCCTCACACAAACAGCTTCTGTGTCTTTAACTCTCGATGCAGACACAGTGAAGACAAGCTCGACAAGTCTGAAATATTACATGCAAAACTTAATTAAACAATTACCACTTCAACATCCTCAAAATAAATATGCTAGTCTCAATGGCATTTCCTTTAGGAGACTAACGTACATTCAGTTTAACTGCGAAAAATAAGATAACAAATTAACATGAGTGTAACCGTAACCATAACCGTCTAAAAACCCCTCAAAAAGTGAAGATAATGTAAATATGACAAGACATTCACCGTCATTATATTAAAGTACCTCTTCCATTCAGTAACGTTAAATGAGGCAGTTAAGAACTTTGGGTCCCACTTTATATTAAGTGGCCTTTACTACTATGTACTTACATAAAAAAATAAGTACAGTGTACTTATTGTGTCATATTGTATTGTAAAACACTTTTGCTGCAATTGAGGTGGGACAGGGGTAAGGTTAGGGAGAGGGTTGGAGGTATGGGTAAGTTTAAGGGTGGGATAAGGTGTAAAGTATGGGTCAAAAGTGTAATTATAAATGTAATTATAGAAATTAAATACAGATGTAATTACATGTAGTTTTTTTTTTTAAATATAAGTACAATGTAAAAACATGTATGTACACAATAAGTACATTGTACTAAATGATTCATTAAAATGTAAGTACATAGTAGTTAAGGCCACCTAATATAAAGTGGGTCCGAACTTCGTATCTGAGGCAAAAACCGTGTCCGTTTTTTATATATATATATATATATATATATATATATATATATATATATATATATATAACGTTAAGCTCCTTTGTTTCCGCCTTTCATAAAACCTTTTGCCTTTCATACAACTGGGTAAACGATGAACGATAACTTTACATTTTGAATCTTTACTTACCATAATGTATTTCACTCGCTTCTCACTTCTTTCACGCTGAGACAATGGCGTCTGCTCACACTGGAGACGTACGATCTTAACGTGATGTGTGTGCTCTCCTTCACGTCCACGTTCACATCCCAGCCCTGTTGGGTTAATATCGAGACCAATTTTCAACCCAAACTTGGGTTAAAACAACCCAAAGTCCTACCCAATGGTTCCAACTAGGGCTGTGAATCTTTGGGTAGGCAGCGATTCAATTCGATTACGATTCATAGGTTTTCGATTCAATTCAAGAACGATTTTTGCAAATTTATAACGATTCGATTCACAATTAAATTTGATTCGATTATAAAGATTTGATTCTGTATTCTTTAAGTGCATTCATGGGATTATTTAAATGCTTCTACTAAATTCTTTAAATGCTTAGTCAGGGGGCAAATTACAGTAGCATTTATGGTTAGAGAATCATAGGTTAGAAAAAAAAAAAAAAAAAAAACATTTGTCCATTGTTAAATGCTAGTTTAATGATGCAACATGGCATACGTAAAAATGTATGTAAGCCAAGTTTTTAAAAAAGAGCTTAAAGAGTATTATGTATAAGCTAACATTTTGTCACACCAGGGGCGTAGCCATAATTTCAGAAGTGACATAAATGTCAAATACAATCATTTTATTTATGTAGCCTATATAATAATAATAATAATAATAATAATAATTATTATTATTATTGTTATTATTATTATTTACAAGGAATTATCTTCTTTTTTTAATTACTTTTAATTAGCTGTAATAAATCAAATACACTGCTGGACAATAATCAATAATTTGTAATCAATATTTTTTTCCTAATGGCAATTTTATGATTGTTTTATATACTAGGCTACATTCAATTAGCAATTATTTACATTTTCTGCACAGAATGAGGTAGACAATATACTTTATAGTTTCTGTACTGTAATAAATGTCAATTAGCACTGCATCATTCATAAAAAATTTGTTTGTTTGTTTCATCAGTTCATTCTGCTTTTATTCAGTTTAGCTGCAGATAAAGTCTTGCACGTCTATGAGAGCGAGATCGCTTCTCTTTCAGTGTGAAAACGTCTTCATCTTTAACTTTTCCTCTCCATCAGCGAATGATTCTGAGAGAAAACGCGCCAGATGTCTGTTTGCTAATGAAACAAACGCTACTTTCATGCATCTGATTATCAAATAAATCTCGCGCTCTTCTTTCAAGGTCGTTGTTAATGCTGTGGTTAATTTTAAAAGTTTCCTTCGTATATTCGGTTCATCCGCATTGTTTAAAAACATTTATCATTCAATGGATCTGTGCGTATGATTTAGACACTTACATTTCTGCTCTGTCCATGCAATAAATATAGCTGTAGACGGCTCCGGCACTGGCCACAAGTCCTGTAGATCACACGTCAGCTGCGCCAGAGACGAACGGAGCGCGAGCGCAATCCTGTGACAGTCTCATCAGGTGGTAAACAGTGGAGCGCGTGAAGGACAGATAAGAGGCACGATTCACGAACACTCTTCAAGGTCTCCATTAATTTGTGCGTGTAGTAATTTAATGTGTATAAATTTTGAAAGCATTGAATCACTATAGAAATCGTGATTCATTCGATTCTTATCATTTTGAATCGATTGCTGTTCAAGATCGGGCGATTCACGATTCAAAAATCATGTTTCAAGATCGATGCATATGAATCGACAGGGTTAGTAATCGATGCATCGAGAAAACGAGTGAATCGTTACACCCCTAGTTTCAACCCAGCATTAAGGTTGAAAAAACAACCCAGAATTTTTTAGAGTGTATTGCGTTCACTCGAATTGCCAATCAATGGAACAAATTAGTAAATCGTGCACACAATTTATAAATCGAGTGAATGAAATCGAGGGAACGCAATAGTAATCGTGTGCACGTTTTAGTACATTGAGGGAATTAATTAGTAAATCGTGCACACGATTTAGCCTACAAATTTTTCTTGCATGTCATGTGTGGGGCTCCGTACCAAATACCTATAAGGGTTTTTTTTTTTTTTTTTTTTTTTTTTTTTTTTAAGATGGCCAGAAGCATTCTTGGGGGAATATATAATACAGTAGATCTGATTATTACTTTATTTTATATATGAGATCCTAAAACATATTATCTGGGAAGCAGCTCTCTTACCATAAAGGAGAAAAAAAAAAAAAAAAAAGATTTAGAGGGTAATACAGATAGTAACTCATAAGCTCAATAGTTTAACCATTGTTAATGGAGGCTATCAAGAAAGCAAACGGTCTAAAAAAATAAAATAAAAAAAAACTGCAAGCTTACTGTTGTCATGACTAAAATAGTTTGCCATTAAAAACATCACCAAAGATCGATGGCTTTTGTCGTCTTTCATGAATATTACATTCTAGAATTGTTTTATGCAGCTCGGCATGTGTCATCTAACATTCTTCAATTTACAATGAAAACACACACTATTATTCTGTACGTAATGGCCCTATGTATTGAAGGGGGCATTCTGTGTGAGTAATATAAACACGGTATTAAACATTATCATGTAAATACTGCCACAGAGAAGGCACTTGTAAACAATATTCGTGACCTAAGCTTTTAGAGCTTTATGGCAAATGCAAAACATCCTCTCTCCACCCACCCAATTTGCATACATACCGGCAGAAAAAAAATCTAATTCAAGCAGGAGATGATGTTTGCATTATATGTAGCCTTTTGACATTACAATGAAAGAGTGAAATTATGGAATGAGTCATGGCATAATGATTTACTGATAAATCACAGCCTCGTAATAGAGATACACTGTTAAATGGTCACATATACAAACAGATGGTACAGTCAACAATGCGACTGGCACTTGCAATAGAGTCCTGACCTTGGATTTAGTGTGCATTAAGCAACACACTTAATATTTTATTCCATTTCCTTATTGAATCAAATTGATTGCAATCTGCGGTATATCTTTCTCAGGGTTTATAGCAAGAGACTTGGGTTAGGAGTGTTTATGTGTTTATGGGTGTAATAGAAGGGGCAGAAGGTGCAATAAAGAGTGCATAAAAATTTTAGAGTGTTTTTGGTTTTGCTCATGGTGTGTTCCTAATATTCAGTGGCTCAGGGCAGATCTCTGATGGTAAAATGTCAGTGTATCTTTGTAGCAAAGGCCAAGCTACTGCTTTTGTCTTCACAGAGTCTATGCCTTATTTTGGATCAGTATTAAAATAATTATGAAATAGAGCAAAAATAAGAAGGGAGAATTATACAAGTATTTTTTAGGATACTCATGAACATAATGTTCCTGTGTTGAATTTCTGAATCAGAGCTACTACACTTATACAAATATGCCCCCTACACACACAGTTTGATTGTTTCAAGAGCATTTCCTGTTATCAGAGTGCATTAAGTTTCTTCAACATTTCTGACACAATTAACTGTACATTTGAAGTTTTAAAGAGGTTATATGATGCAATTTCAAGTTTTCTTTTTGTCTTTGGAGTGTTAAAAGCTGTTCATGAATAGTTAAGATCCCTAAAGTTGCAAAGACTAAAGTCTCAAATGCAAAAAAAAAAAAAAAAAAAAAAAAATATTTATTAAAGTTAAGCGTCAACCACACCCTCCTAAAACTCCTCGTTTAAACACATCCTCACTTGTCTATATCATGATGTGGGAAGATTTGCATAACAACGCACAAATGTTCACTCACATAAAGATGGCGTAACTTTTGATTCTCGCTGTAGTATTGTTGCTGCCACCATTTTGTGGAGACGCGGTGTGTTCATTGTTTGGCCTTTCAAATGACTACACAGCTAGAAATCAGTGGTTAAGTTGTATTTCCAACACTGTTCCAGAACAATTCAAACCAAAAATTCGGGTGTGTGCATTTCATTTTATGGAGAACTGCTTCCTGATCCTGGGAGAGTTGACTATAATGCCGACTGTGCGTTTACATATTTAAAGTGGCCATATAATGCTATGTAAAAATTTTCCTTTCTCTTTGGAGTGTTATAAGCTCTTGGGTCATAAAGATGATCTGTAAAGTTGCAAAGACTAAAGTCTCAAATCCAAAGAGATATTCTTTATATAAGTTAAGACTTCTCAATGTCTACTTAAAACACCTAGTTTAAACATGCCCCCACATGTCTACGTCACTGTTTGGGAAGATTTGCTTAATGCCACCCAAATGTTCATGCAAAAAAATAAGGTGTATCTTTTATTCTTGCTGTTGCTGCCAGCACCATGTCATGGAGATGACGTGTGTTTCATTGTGAAAGCCAAACTACTTTGTTTGGCCTTCCAAATGAGGATAATATCTGCTTTGTCATGCCTAGAGCTGATCTGTGCTGGAAGGTGAGGAAATACATCAACTTCATGCTGTGAAGACTTTCACTGTGGCAAAGCGGAGTTGTTACATATGGTTGCTGCAAGCCCCTGGCCGCTCTTTCATTGAATCCGCCAGCCGTTCCTCACTTTAGCCACCGGCTGCCGCTCACTCAGGCCCGCCGGCCATTTCTCACTCTTTGTAAGGACATTCTAGCGTTTCTGACTCACAGTATTTAGGTAAGTATTTTTATATTTAAATAATTTGTATTTTTTAAATTTGCCATTTTATGATTCAAACGTGAGTTTTGAGCAGTGTAGAGTAGTGCTTGTTCTTTGTTGTTTCTCTGATCACAAATGCAGACATGTTTTTTTGTTTGTGTGGCACAATATAAAATGCAATGCTTAAAAAGTCATTATAATTCGTAATTATGACCAACTGTATGTAACAAACGCCTTGTTTGTAATGGGTTTTATTTATTTTTTTTATTTTTTTTTCCTGTTGTGCTGGACATGCATCACAGTAAGGTGAGGGGGGTAACATTTCCATCACATGCGATGCAATGCATAAAGACAAAGTATAAGTCATTATAATGTATATCTATGTCCCCACTTGACAGACAGACAATTATGTCCCCACAACAAATGGTTAGTTTGTAATGGGTTTTATTGTTTTTGTCTTGTCGCGTCAGTGTTCGGTACTGGAACACGCCATCACAGTATGGCAAGGGGCATAACATTTGTGTCCTAAAACTGCCTCCACCTAGCAGGGTGTAACATGCCTCCCCTCCTGGGTCTGTATGTACTCATTTGGCCTATATAGCATTGCCTTTACTGCCTGTCGATAAGCTGCTTCCGCCTTAAACGCTACAGCGTTACTGCAGGTGCACCAGGCCAAGGCTCTGAAGGACCTGCATGAGGGTGGTCATGATCTGGATGATCTGAAAGAGCGACAGAGTTCAGCGCAAGTTCTCTGGGTCATGCGATGTCCACACTTGTCCACACAGAGTTCCACCTCTGCCTGTGTTTGGTCAATAAAAGGGATGCCGACAAAGTTCATTTCCTCAATTCCCCTGTGTTCCAGACCAAGCAGCTGGCCATTCAAGAGCATCAACAAATGCCCTACTCATGCACCCTCTACCAACCTGAGGAACCAAGTAAGCATTGCACAGCACACTCAGACCCCCCTCTGGTCCGCTCACAAGCTGCCTGAGTTGGGTCCCTGCATTCCACCTCGCTGCCCCTCTGAATGTATGGTGGTGGTTCTATTGGTCCCACTTGCATGGTTTCTGGGTGCCTGGCTAGTGCTACCTAGCCAGTCTCGCTGGCTTCTGCAGACCATCAGCCTAAGATGTGTGATTCAGTTCGCCCGGCATCCCCAAGTTCATCAGTATCCACTTCACTATAGATATTTGTAGAGCTGTGGACTGGGTGACCCCGAATACGTTCACTGGATTCTATAGCTTTCGTGTGGAGACAGTATCCTCCTTTGTTCTCACCTCAAATGGGAAGCGGCACTGAGAGGCTCTGGTTAGTGTTGGCTTGCTAAAACTATTCCAGAGTGTCCGTACTGTAAACCCTGTCAAAATCCAAAGAGAGGTTCCAGCACCAGGCCTTCACTCTATGAATATTTGAGAACCGATAAAAAGCTGGGTTCCATATATGAGACATAAA
This sequence comes from Carassius gibelio, assembly GCF_023724105.1. NCBI lineage: Eukaryota > Metazoa > Chordata > Actinopteri > Cypriniformes > Cyprinidae > Carassius > Carassius gibelio. The sequence continues at coordinate 1,922,629 of NC_068409.1, read as the reverse complement.
TGGATATCATATTTGTAAAGTCCACAGTATAGCCTCAGAGCCTGTTTTCCCAATTCAAAATCCCAATTCATCGGTCACTGACGTGACGTCGAGGGTGACCAACTGAAAGGTTGACAGAGTTGTAACCCTTCAAGCATGGATCAGACTAGTAGCTTGTTTCATTATCCTGGAGCTATTATTATTTTATATATATATATATATATATATATATATATATATATATATATATATATATATATATATATATATATATATATATATATATATATAGTGACATCTACTGTGTAACCATCCACTGAGATAGATTTGATGAGTTAAGGTAAGGAATATGAATTCATTCTGTCAACATTAAGGTTAAGGTGATGCTGGACAACCAGGTTGATATGATATGAGGAGCATGTTGTGGATCTTGCTGGGATCACAGATGTAGAAACATAAGAATGAAATGAGATGTAGATGTGATGTAAATGGAGAACAGCAGGGGTCCCAGCATTGATCTCTGTAGTATTGTAGAGGTGAGGGTACGAGGTACAGTCGAGTGAGCCTTTCTAGATTTCTCAGTTTGATTCACATACTCCGTTTCAGAATATAGTGAGCTGCCTATAAAGGCAACATTTTACATAAACAAAAGTAGACATCTTTATTTTAAATTTTAAGTGCGAATAAGAAATTACAAAAATGCATAACAAAGTGAAAAAGTTTTGTGTAAATTTAATCTGGTTGTTAACTTAGAAACATACTGACATCAAACGTTTGAAATCAGATATTTATCCTGTGTAGAGTGCTGTTTGTTTCAATGTAACCATACAGCTGTGATATGTTAATATAAAGGAAATACACAAACAAAAGATTGCTTTTTTTTTTCATTGTGTTTAGTGGGTTTGCTAATTAATTAGATCCCTGGTGACTGAATGAAATTTCTCATAATTAGTGTCACATTTGTAAATTAATGGCTCTTTGTTGTTTGATAGTATTCTGTTGATATCCAACATCATTCCAACACCTTAGCTCCTAGTCACCACTTTATTTCCTTTTCTTCTTTGAATGTGTACTGGTTAAAGTGGAAGTTATATACATAGTTAAAGCACTCCATCTTGTAATTCAACTAGATTACATTGTGCCATCCAATCAAGAAAAACAGTTTGGAAACAGCCATACTGGGCAGTCAAGTCATGATGGTGGACGGTCTGGCTACTTTTAGCCCTGTTAAGCATAATGTGCATAGGCTACAAATACAGTATTGCTGGGCCTTTGCATGACACACACTCATCCAATCACATAAATATGCCTGCTGTCTTTGTGAGTTTAAAAAGGACTCAAAAAAAGTCAAAAGCCCAGCTAGCAGGTCTGATTGGACTAGTGGTTCAGATTTGTATATGTCTTGTATATATTTAAACTAGCTCCAGCACAAAATAATAATCATTTTAATAATATATTTTAGCATATTTTTTAACATTGCAAAACATTTGCTGGAAATTTTGCATATGGTCCAAAACATTAGATATTTGTTTACACTGTTCAACCCATTTTAACGGATGCCTCCAAGACTATAACAAATCATTGTTACAATTTCAACAAGTCATTATCTATGTCAGACAGTTGGCTATATATTTAAATATATATTTAATATATATATATATATATATATATATATATATATATATATATATATATATATATATGCAACAATGACAATGTTCAATGTATCACATACAATTAAATATTTAAGTCTTCAAGTCATGGAAACACATGTATATACTTAATGTAAGACAGCGACAACAAATTAAATGTATACAGTAGATAAAATGGTTGAAGTAATGATTGAATTAATTAATTAATTTAATGAAAGTAAGAATGTCTGAACTTACTGTATATGCCAGAGAAATGTGCTGAGAATTGGCTTTTTAGATTTCAAAGTTGTAGATTTCACCAGATTTAGTTGGTTTCCCTTTTATATATGTATATACAGTACCGCCGGTCCCTATATACAGAGTTCACAGTTTGCGTTCTGCACCAACTCCCAGGGGGGCACTATCCCAGTTGCTCAAAAAAATAAATAAATAAATAAATAAAACTAAGTACCATCATTCCCCCATCCGTGACCGCTCGCTCCTCATATTTGCGTTGAATGCTCATAATTGATGGATGGACATCTATGCCTGTGGAAAAGACATCAGTAATCCGGCGCAGAGAAATTCACAAATTTAGGTTAAAGTTACAAGCGATATTGGTATATACTTTTTTTCTAACGTCAATAGCATTTGAAGAGATTTTCTTACAGTCATAAAAACAACTGTAAACTTTTCATCTAGGTGTCAACTACAATGCACACCATTTATATGTGTGATATTTATTAAAATAAACTGTAAATCATATGTAAATTATGCTGCTTATTCAAATGTTTTGGAATGTTAAAGCTCAATACCATTTGAAGAGGAATGCACACCTTATATATATATATATATATATTTTATATTTATTAAAATAAATAGTAAATAATTTGTTAACAGTAAAAAGAAGCCCAAGCATGCAGGCACATTCCTGTTGAACTTTTCTGGCTATTGACGTTACAACGTGTTGTAATGTTGGAAATAATGTCACCACCAACAACACATCTAATATTCTCTTTGACTTTCCATGTTCTCTTACAAAAATTAGCCCTAGTTTTAACAAAAATAACTCCAAAATTCATTGTTATTGTAGCCATGGTAACCACAAATTAACCAGGGTTTTGTTACTTCAAATAATAATTTAAAAAGAAATATTAATATAAACATTTTTTACTTTTTTTTTTTTTTTTTTTTTTTTTTTTATAAATACAGATCTAAGCCATCAATAGCCTTTAAAATAGATTATACCAAAAATAACAACAACAACAAGGCAGTAATGATTAGTTAATAACACTGTTTAAATACATAATGTAGGCTAATAAAAATAAATAAGCAATTTAGGTACATAACATGTCATTACAAATGCCTGCAAAGCGAGCCAAGGGGTAATTGCTGCTGCTACACTTCCAGGACAATCAAATCCTTGTTTAGGCTATTGGCCAAACATTTAGTTCAAATATTCACTTAATCTTTAATTTTTGGCCAGATGACTCAGCCTCTATAATTTCTTCAAAAAAAAAAAAAAAAAAAAAAACCTTGTGGACATCAAAACCGTTACAAAAATAAACCATGCTTCTATCATAGCAAAACTGCTTATATACAAGAATTTGGATAAACAAACAGATACTGGTCCCCACTGACTTCCCCATACTATGAAAATCAATGGTTACCAGTAACTCTTTGATTACACGATCCTTTTGAAATATCTTCTTTTGTTAAGAATAAATCCATAAGTTTGGAACAACTTAAGTAAACAATGCCTTTAAAGAATCTGTAATTTAAGGCATGCCTCCATATTGATGCAAATAAAATAAAATAAAAAAAATCAACTGAAAAGTACTAGTTTTATTTCTGTCTTTTAAAATGTGCTTTTTGTTTCACCTTTTTTTTTTTTTCAGGGTCAAATTTTTTTTTTAAACAAAAACGTTCTGGTGAGCATCTCTCCCTTTTGCATAGTAAGATATTTCTGGTATTAAAGAATTTGCAAATAAATAGCTAGGCTAATATTTGGCAAATTTAACCACACTCAAAAAGTCTTCTTTAAATTAATAAGACAATTCACATGTATGACTGTTTTCACAACTCTTAGGAAATGCCCCACAATAGACCTACAGAGCATGCTTGCAATTTGTTGGATATCACAAAGCAAATAATACCCTATATTTAAGATATTAGTGAATCTGATTTTATTTATTTATTTATTTATTTTTTATCTTTTACTTTCTCTCCAAATTGTACAAACAAACGTGGTACATGGTCTCATTGGGAGTTTTGTGTCTTAAATGCTCTGGCATACTAATTTGATATGCTTAGCATCTGCAGACTTTTTTTTTTTTTGCCTTTTATGCACATGCACGGTGTCTTGTGACGTCTGTCATCATAGTATTCATCTCTGTGTAATCATTTTGTCTCTTGCCTTCCCTCTCTTAATCATAACCATGCCTACCCTGGAGCCATGAACTACTGGAGTGAAGCAATCCAAATTGCTATCCCATATGAAAGGCCCGCCTTCCCTAACAGAGCTGCCAGAGCGAGTCATACTTTCCAGACAATGAAGTTGCAATGCAGACAATATCACAGCATTTCATGGGTCACAGAGGAAGTCGAAGTCAGGGGCCTTTGTATTATAATTAAGTACCATCTTGTTGGAAATTGCTTGGAAGCTTTGTAGTGACAGATGGGAGAGGCTGGACACTAAGCGAATCCTAACAGTTCCAGTGTGAAAGAAGCCACAGCGTGATTAATTGGAGAGTGTGTGGAGGAAGAGGTGAGGTGGGAGTTCTGGAGTTTCTCGCCCTTTATGTGCCCTCCTGCTGGCAAACACTTGTGGTGAGAGGAAATGGTCACGGAGTGATTCTGGAGTTTCAGATCAGTTAAAGCTATACATGCGGTTCCTGCTGTCAATGCAACATAAATTTTAAATGTAATGTGCGTATAGAGATTGCTCTTGCAAAATAATTGATGCTCTTGTAAAGTATTTGTGAGTTTTGATGTGTTCAAAAACCTGCTCTGTAAAACACAACATCATATATCCTCTTGGCAGCCTTGGCAAAACTTAAGGATGATGCCTTTGGATGTATTTTGCATGAAGTCCCCCAAGTTTGCACAGATTAATTCGGAGAATATGTACAGGATCAGTATCAAAATATAAGGACAATCAATCTGAAATGATTGTGTAACGCATCTTCCTTGAGTAAATGGGATTCTTTTTTTTTGTGATACTTCATAAAAAGCACAAGGCATGTAAACTGTGTCTACAAACCTCCCACATTTGAGATAAAACATTGTGTATTGCTGACACTGAAATGATATGACATTTCCCTTAATCTGAATTAATTATTGCGGTAAATTTGTTTAGAATTTTATTAAATTAAATTGTTAAATTATTGTTCAATTAACACAACTGATTAGTAATGTTTTTGTTTTTGTCTTTTTTGCATCAATTTTCTGCAAGGATTTTATGTTTATCTAGTTTATGTATATTTAGTTTAATCTTAAAACCCATCACAATGCAGTGTACATTTAAAATACTTGTGTAAAATCAGTATGGAAAATTCCTTAATATTAACAAAGTATATGGACCCTGAATTTCATGCACACTTTATATTGAAATATAAATATCAGTGGTTTTGCAGTTTAATAATAGCAGTTTGAGCAGTAATTGATCTATTTTTATTTTATTATTATTATTATTATTCAATCCAAAATTTGCCAAATTCCATGATATTCCACAGTAAAATCAATATTTCATTGAATAAAGTACCTTTTCCTATGTCACAGAAATGATATGGCTATAGAACAGATCCGCTGGTTTAGCATGGCAGCAGGTACTGCCATTCTTTTCAGGATTGTCCTTCTTTTTATACAAAGAAAGCTTATTAGTTAGCCTTGTGCTGTAATGAAAAGAAGGCAATAAACCAAATTTTCTAAAAAAAAAAAAAAAAAAAAAAAAAGAGATGCTCCTGTATATTTTCTAGCAATCGTGGCACAAGTTATTCATCCTATGACAAACAAATGATGAAGAAGAGTGTGAAAAACCAAGACACAGAGAGACTACAGACAATACAGGTGTCTGGACTGCAGTGGTGGAGTGATGCTGTTTATTCCCAAAATGGCATGGCGGGTCACACTTTATTTTAAAGGGTTAGTTCACCCAAAAATTTAAATTCGTCCATGTTCTACTCACCCTCAAAGCATCCTAGGTGTATGTAACTTTCTTCTTTCAGAATAATCTAGTCTGAGTTATATTAACAATTGTCCTTGGTCTTTCAAGCCTGTCAATGGGCAAAGCGGGTGCTTGTTGTCAACAGTTATAATAAAGTGTGCACATCTGTAATAAAACGTTTGTGGTTTGCAAATTGTTTTCAGCATAGTTTATTGTCAATATTTGTTAGTTTGTCATCACCAGATTTGTGTTACATTTTAGAGAGTCAGTTGTTAAAATAACACAGACAGAACATGCAAATGAATGATGCACTGAGTTGACACAATTCATTCTCAGTAAGCATGACTCATGTTGAAAAAAAAAAAAAAAAAGAAAAAAAAAAGAATGGTCTGTCATAAGCCAAATGGTCATGTCTTATCTCCTCATTAGCTGCACACATTAAAAAAAAAAAAAAAAAAAAAAAAAAAAGATTAATATATATATATATATATATATATATATATATATATAGCTGGAATAATGAACTGCCAAAGGCAACAAGAAGAACAATCATTATGAAAAAGCTGCTACTTAATCTTTTTACCTATGTCTGTAAAGTTTAAACAGAAAGTGAAGTACTTTAACTATCATTTAAACTAACTCTGTCACCTCATTGCTAATGAACTCAGAATCACCATTGATTGTTTGAAGTGGGGAAAAAATATCTCATCTGAGTTTTAGCTGCTTCTGAGTGGGCTTCTAATTCAGCTCTTGAACATTTTGACATAGGGATAATGAGTGCTGTGTTCAAACTGGAGTAGAGGGTGTTCCTGGCAGAGCATAACCTTATATTGAATTATTTTTTTTTTATTTTTTTTTGTTCATGCTCTTTTAATAAAAACAAAAATAAAAATAAAAAAGTCAGTAGATTTTTTTTAAAACAGGGTTACTTTGTCAAATTTAATTCAGGTTGGTAGTCACTATTCCAATTAAATTATGGATAATTTCACATATTGCTAATATATTCTAGGTTATATCTACATATTTATACCTTCATATTGCATGTATTTATTTCGACATGTATGCTTTCCCTCCTCTTTTCACCTTATTTTTGATATAGAGGTAAGTCCAGCCATTTGTGACTAGATTTTAGAACAGACATAGAATAGGTCATTAAGCCATCCAATTTAAATCAAAATATAAAACAGAATTTCATAGGCCTCAATTTAATAATGTAAATAAATATATCATAACAAATGTTAGTATTTTTTTAGCAAATTTACTTTTTTCGTGAATCAAATTAACCAACAGTTTCACAGAATGCTATCACAATATGAATTAATTAAGTAATCCATTCATTTATTTCTTTGTAATCTTTGAGATATTCCACTTCAGTTAGGCTATGTTTACCTTTACAAAAAAGCTTGTCATGCTGCCTGATGTTGCAAACTTGTGTTTCTTTTAATATTTGAATGTATTGTTCTAATACTAAAAACAGTTTGTAGCGCAAAGATTCTTTAAACAACCATCTCTTTCTTAACTTTTTAAAATCTTTTTGAAACAGAAAGGTTCTTCAGAAGTTTAAGGTTCTTTATAGAGCCATTTAGACAAAAAAGCTATTCTATGGCATTGTGAAAGCACCTTTATTTTTAAGAGTGTACTTATAGTGGCTAATTAAACAAAAGTCATGCATACGAAAACAGTTTGCTTTTGCGTTGCAAAATAAGTTGGATAGAGATACTTCAGAACACTTCTGTCCAAAGTGTTCCTCAATGTGACCTTCAATCACTCTAATATGCATAGCACACACATCGTTCCTTTTGAGGATAGTCTGCAATACTGTTTCCATGCAGTGTTTGCTGCATTATGTCACAGGAGTATACCGCAATCATGGCTTTTGATTACACCTGCACCTAGTTTAATCCGCTACGCTTGATTCAGAAAGTAAATGGTTGTCTTTTTTTCCACTCTATTTCTATCTCTGCCTATTCTAGACAGTAATGGACCTTTTCAGCTTCCTCATTTCCTCGGGAAAAAAAATAAATAAAATAAATGTGTATGATAACCAAAGACCAATCCAGGCAAAAATGCTGATAGTGGCAAAATAAAACGCATATAGTATGTAGAGAAGGCATCCAAGCCTTGAAAAGCAATAGCAAGCTGCGGTGAAATCAAGCATATGATTTTTAAGTTGAGGGATATTGTCAAATTCTCATATGTCCGTGCATGGCACCCTTCAAAGAGGCTTTTCTGATCTCATCATCTCACCCCTGAGATCATCCCTCCATCTGTATTTAGATTAGATGTTCCCGTCATGCTTTGCACAGTATGTATAAACCCTCTTATTGCAAGTCTATCTTTCTTATATTCTTTCTTTTTTAAGTGATCCTACAATGCAAGTCTTTTTAGGGGTCTTTTGAAGCATTTGACGAGATATTACTTAGCTCTTCCATTCACAATGACTGCTGCATCGGCCCATCACTGCTGAATCGTATGTGTCATAGAAGATTGCTTAAACGGTCACTTTTCTGTCGAGATGAAACCGTACATTTTTCACTGGCAACATCAAAGACCAAAGTCTTGTAATTATTCAAGGGGTATCCGTGCTGAATTTTGTATCCTCTTTGTTGGTATTCTACTGCAAACTTCAGCCAAACTACTTTTTTTTCAATATGTGTCTTCTGGTTTTCTTCCAATATTATTGATCATGATCATATATCAAAGGAAAATGTGCTCCTGGAATGATTTCGATGTACATTACAGTCACTATCCTATTGGTTCCAGATGGCATTTTCATGTGTGTGAATGTTTGTATAGTGGATTCCCAGCACTGATTTTTTGAGAGATTTTGTATAGATTAGTGCTGTAATGTTAATGGTGATAAGTTAATGCCATAACTAACATGAAGTGAAAATTAACAATATATATTCTAAAATAATTTAATAACCTTTGTTAATGTTAGTTCTGATTTTAAAAAATGTAATCGTAAATTTTGTAGAATTTAGATTAATTGTTAGTTAAAATTAACAATATATATATTTCAAAATGAAATCTTACTGTAAAGTACTATTTTCATTTTATTAATACAAATGCTAATAATAATGCTAATGCTAATAATAATAATAACAATAACAATAATAATAATAATAATAATGCAATTTTAGTTTGGGGACCAGTTCTCACTATTAGCTATCTATTATCTATGACTTTTCCTTAATTAATAAGCTTTTAATTTGCTGCTTATAAATAGTTTGTAAGGTAACTGTTATGTTTTAGGTAGGATTAAAGGATCTAAAATATGCAGAATAAGGCATTAATATGTGCTTTACAATGACTAATAAATGGTCAATATGCTAGTAATAAGCATTCTAATAAACCACAAGTTAATAGTGAGAATTGGCACACACATGCATGCATGCTGTCATTTTTTTTTTCTTTTAAAATACTGTTTCAATCTCGTTGAAATAAGCTGCTTAAAGGGAAACATGAAAAAACCCTGAACAGAAATTCTCACTTCTTCAAAGAGGTAATGGGCTCTGGCATTAATAAAGCCCATCAATCTTTTGCATTTAGCACTGCTCATGTTTTGTGTGTTTCAAGAGCTACCATCTGGGTCACGGTGCCCGCAGCAACACTCATTGCTTTTGCAGCAGAATCTGTGCTGGTGCTAATTGAAACTTGAACAAACAGACATGTTTTGTTTCTGTTAGACGGATAGGGTCTCTGTCTCTCCGTTTCGGTCCTTTTAATCAAAACCGAGAATAGAATAAAGGGGATTACTGAGCCTTTCGAGATATGTTATGAAAGCACAGAGTGCTCTCAAAAAGATAAACAGGTGTTATGAATCCCAGGCTATGAAATATTTACAAAACAAGATGCAAAGAATGTGATTACTTATGAAACAACAAAAAAATAAATAAATGTGTAAGTGTATCACGGATGAATTGATAATGAGGTGTGTTCAGTCAGCGAGAGGGAAAAAAGAACAAAGTCTGTTAAAGTACTTGCCAGTATACTTGATCTGAATCAAAAAGGTCACCTTCACTCAGTGACCCCTGGAATCATTGTGTTTCTCTTAGTGGTCTTAGTGGTAACTGCTATGCATTACTTAAAGGGTCCGGAATAACAGTATCTTCTCCGGTTGCAGATTCTAGGCTGTGACATTTCTAGAGGTGTTTGCTTACCTCTGTCCTGCCAGTCATTAAAACGTGGCTCTGTATATTTTGTTTGTTTTCTGAAACTAATAACCAGAAAGTTAATAACTTTAAAAACAAGCATTATGATTCAAATGAACTGTTTCATGAATGATATGTGATTGACAAAAGGGGAGTGGTACTCTGTCCTTTAATTCGGAACTAAAATTAGCTGTCATTCGTTTTCCATTCAAATGACAGTGACCTTTAACAAAAAAGCCATTCAAAATGATTCCTCTGAGACTGTGATGTCCGAAATAGATTGGACTGTGAAAAAAAAAAAAAAAAATGACGAAGTGAGATGAAAAGATAAAGTGAGATTATATGATCTGAATGAAAGATGAAAAAAAATCTGAATGAGAGATGAAGTTTGAATGTCTGAAAGTTTTTCATTAGTGTGAATGCAAATATAAGCTGTTTTCAAAAGCGGATACAAGCAAGAAAGCTGCCCCGGGAACTATCATAATGTCTGTCTACAGCCTAAGCCTAGTGGAGTTAAAAGTTTAGTTTCAACCATGAACACACTTAAAAATCTGTAGTTCCACAAATAATCTTTCAATAGCACAAAGTTTTCTTTAGAGTGTGAAAAAGCATCTTTAGATTAATAAAATGATCTTCACATAAAATAAATTAATGGATGTATAAATTAATGAATGAATCTCATTGCAAACGTACTTTTAGATGCAGTAAATCATTAACAACTTCTGTTTATTTTCAGTTTACTGTATGATCACAGGGGCAAATCATTCATTAACAAAGACTTATTTTTGCATCGTTATTTGCATAGATACTGGTTTGACATCAAATCATTTTCAATACCATAGTGCATGATTTATAAACCTTTTTTTTTCACGTTTGCATGACATAATAATCATATTTATGGCTTTTTGACATAGTAAACTTGCTCAGTAGCTCACCTTGTACATCAATGAAATTGTGATTAAGAGCAGTAAGTCATTCCACAAAAGAGCTCAAAGATGTGCTGAAGGATGCTAAAATCGCATGTTTGCTTCAGAAAATGAATGCTAAATTCTTATAAGGTTTATTCTAAGAACCAATCCCTTAAAAGTTGCTTCTTCAAAATGGCTATGTTATGGCATTTCTGTGGAAATCTCCCTTTGGATCTATATACTACTACCACTATTACTAATAATAATAATAATAATAATAATCATAATAATAATAATTATATATATATATATATATATATATATATATATATATATATATATATATATATATATATATATATATATATATATATATATATATATATATTCTTGTTTTTTTTGTAAGAGTGCATGTGGCCACACATTGTCAGAAAAGGCACTGACTTCTTTTTAAAGTCACTGAAATGCACTTGAACCAAAGTGTGCTCAGATTGTGTGACATTACTTTTAAGAGAATGACGCTCAATCAATCAATATATATATATATATATATATATATATATATATATATATATATATATATATATATATATATATATATATATAATCTAACTAAATAAATATTTCCCTATTTTCATATGATTATTTTCAGTAGCTCATTTATCATTTTTTTGACAGCTGTATATTCATCCTAGTGACTCAGCCTGTGGGAGAGCATCTGTGCATTCCCGTCAGGGCATGAATAGCTTGAAAAAAAAAAGGCTGAAAAAGAACTTGTACCTTATTCATCAACCTTGATAAATAAATAAAGATTGAGCCTCTCAGAGTTGTGCACACCTTCATGTTCTGTCATTGCCGTTGATTTACGCTCAAATGTAGAATTGGACCTGACATGTGACATCAAATTTTTAAGACCTTGTAAGTGATCTCACTGTACACAACCCCTGTTTTATTGACAGGATTAGAATTACATGTCCCATATGTTGAAATATGTGCTGTGCTGAAATCTGATCTTGATGGACACTGCAGCACCATATCTATAACCTCATTGTGGCCATGATATATGCACTTGCCTGGCAGAATCAAAGAGACTATTTGTTTCCCTGTCATTCTGCCATGATCCAGCATATAAGCAGTATTCATTTGCCATACAGTGAAAAAAAAAAAAAAAAAAAAAAAAAAAAAAAAACACGTCTATATTGTTTTAAAGCACTCTGAAGCAGAAAAAAAAAAAAAAAAAAATTGATATATATATATATATATATATATATATATATATATATATATATATATATATATATATATATATATATATATATATATATATATTTATATTTGAATTTGATATATATATATATATATATATATATATATATATATATATATATATATATATATATATATATATATATATATATATATATAATTATTTAAATAAATTATTTAAACAAATAAATGACAGCAAAAAGAACAAGTAACAAACAAGCAAATAAATAAACTGCTGCCCATTGTGAATTTTATGTATAGGGTTCATCTGGTTAGAATGACAGTAACCCTGTACAGGTAGATGTTGTTACTACACTACCAGAAGAAGGATTCACGAAATACATTAAGATTTATTTTACTTTCTTCCTGCTGTTTTCTTCCTATTGTTTACTTAAAAATAAAGCTACAAATATATTGTTATCCAAAACTTCCAGAACTTTAGGATTAGGTAAGTAGGTAGCAGCCTCAATGAGTGGGGAAATTATTTTGCAGGGAGTCAAAATTCTGTTCAACATCAGACCCAGATTGATTATTTATTTGTTTATTTATTTTGAAGACACTTAAAAGTGTGAAATTAACATTGTCCTTGTTTGGATGCTTTGTCAGAGTTAAGGTCTGTAGTAAAAATGCAAACACTTTTGGGGGCCTGAAAACACAAAATTTGGAAAACTGTGATGCCATGTACATGCACGTTACATGTTCAGTCTTTATGTGTGTGCCCAGGCATGTCATATTTATTTACAAAGTGACATCACCAACTACTAGCCTGGCACACGTAATGCAGAGTTTTTAGCCATATGAGGATCATTTTGACAATGTCATCTATATGGAATGCTTTCCAAAAAATACAAGGTTTTGCAAACATGTTGTTTCATCAGGCAATCAAATGAGACCAATGAGAATGCTAGAAAGGTGCTTGATTCCAAACTGATTTCATACCCTCAAAACACATATTACACTATCAAATGCATCATCAGCACTTTCTCTAAAGTGTAGGCACAACCACATCGGACAGACAATGGTGTGTGAACATAATAAAATGTACTGTACTGTAAAATAGATTCAATACAGCTCAATGGGCACATTTATATAAGAGGACCTGGATCCCACTCAGTCTTTGATTTGCCAGTGCCCAGTGAACAATGAAGTGTTCTGCAGCTGATGGGCCATTTCCTATTCTATCTTCTCTCTAACCTTTGCAACAACAGCCTTCTTTTCTTACCGGTAACCAGACAGTTACTCATGACACACTTCAGTACAATGGAGTGTGCAAAGCAAATGGGAATAGATTGTATGCCATTCATGGCCAATTAAAAGATTTGCACCAAATATGTTGCCCATAGCACCTGGAGTGATTGCCCATAGCACCAATGGGAGATTGTAACCATCACCTCATTTATACTGAAGCACGGAGGGTTAGAGACTAGCTGTGCTTTGCATGACAGTAATGACTGCCTATGTCTAGTTGGCATTCAGCAGCAAGTTGTTGTCATGGCACCACTTTGATCACATCCGTGTTCTCTTTTCTGAATGATGTATCATCATTGTAGGTGATTAATCCCATTACTCTGGTATCAGCAGGATACGTGTAGATGTGGATTTTGCAATGCATTGTAGAAAAGGATGTTGATTAAAATGAAGGGAAGTGTTTGACAATAGATCAGCACAACAAATGAAATCATTTGTTAAAGGTTTTATACATTTCAGTTTTATTGTGCCCTGTCCATGGTGCTGAAGTGGCTGGATGCTGAATATGCTTACATGCTGAAATACTGTTTGGCTGTGCTAAAGAATGCATTGTAAATATAGTTATATTGACATTTATGGATGTGCAGACACTCTCTGTCTCTTGCTTTTCATCACTCGCTCTCTGCACATACACATTTCAGAAATGCAGATCATTTAAAGTATGTTCAAGGGTGTTTGACAGTGTGCAAAATATATTCAGGCACTTTGCATGTGGTGTTTTTTGAGTAGCAGCTTAACTAGCTTTCAAATTGATTTGGTGCAGCGCTCCATTAGAGTCAAGGGCAAGCTCTGGAAAATAAATAAATAACAAATTAACACAGAGGCAAACAGCACCATAAATTTTCACTCTAATAATACTTTACTCTACTGGGCACCATGCAAAGGATAACGTATATTCTTTTCCTGAGCGAACACCCTTTGTATCGCATTATTTTACTGTACCTGTACACAGACACACTGTCCAAACTCTGACTTGCAGTTTTTTAGTCAATTCCTCAGTGACATATTTAACTTGAATATGGACTCTTAGTGAGGATATGTATTTTTATAAATATGTGTAGAGATAATATGTATTTATTATCAGTGACACAGATGTGATTATTTTAAATTAAATTAATTTTAATTCAGGTCAGTTGTACATATTATAGTAAGATTGCAAATGTACACAGTCCCATCGTCACTCAATCAGTTTTTACTGCATATTAGACTGTAAAATGTGTTAAACTGTGTTTTTTAAATTTATATTTAATCCTTAAATTTAAGTTTTGCTGCTATAAATTTGTGTATTTATTTAATTTGATTTAGTATTTATTTTTTATTATTTATTTATTTATTTATTATTATTATTATTATTATTATTATTATTATTATTATTATTATTATTATTATTATTATTATTATTATTATTATTATTTATTTATTTATTTTTTTTTATTTTTTTTTTGTAAATGTACAGTACCATCGGTGTATTTTATTGACAAAGTATGCCATTGTGTCAAATACAGAAACTAGTTATTTATTTACTTACTTACTTATCTGCTTACCTTTATGTAAACATAAAAGCCATAATGATGAAATTTGTTTCAGCTATGTGTAACATCTAAATTAAATGTTTTTATTTATATTATTGATATTATTTAGCATCAGCTTGAATAAATTTGGTTGCACCAGTGAAAGTAATTTTATGAGTCAGATCAGCCAAAATAGAACAAGAAGGAAACTGCAGGCTGTTTTTACAACTTACAGTTTGCACTGAAAGTCAATACTAAGTAGACAGCATGTTGTGTGTCTTTAATACTAGGGAATAAATAAACTAAATGCTAAATGCTGTTTTAATGTACAGTTGTATTTAGCCTCTTTGAATCTTTAGGGTAATGCATTACGACGATAATTAATAATTACAGTGGCTTTTACTTCTTATGCAGATATAAATTAATTGAAGAGTGTCGTCTCCAGAGAGCTTGTCCATAGCTTGTATTCCTAAATTGGTGATGGGAACCATGGGGAATGGTTGTGCCGTGATGGTATTTATGGTGCATTGTTGCCTTAAAGCAGAAAAATGGGAACATTTGTGAAGTGATGGTAGAAAGGCTTTCATCTCATGCTGTGCTCTTTATCTTTAATTTATATGATTGGCAGTAACAACACATTTTTGGACTGTACTGACAATGTCAGTCAGTTTCATGATTGTTGCCTATACAAAGGACTGTTAAGTTGGTGTGTCAAGTTCAGAGAAGGCCAGCCTTGAAAAAAAAAAAATCATACTTTGAAACACTTCAATAATAATAATAATAATAATAATAATAATAATAATAATAATAATAATAATAATAATAATAATAATAATAATAATAAATATAGCTGCAAGCAGCAATAATGGGGGCCAAGCACTACAGAAGCAAGCTTCAGACGAACGGCAGGAATGAGTAATTTAAACCGTTTTAAGGTTATTTTAGGCAAAATGTCTTGAAAACAATAAACACAACAACTAGTAATAGGATTTATTGGCTTATCACATGTAAGCAATAGGTGGTGCTGTTAACAAATTAGTGTGGAATGGTCAGTGTGAGGTGACAATGACACATACAATGTTTGGTGCAAAAATACCAAAGCTTTGCTGAGATACAGCCTCAAATGGGGAAGTCATGGCCTAATGGTTAGAGGGTTGGACTCCCAATCGAAGGGTTGTGAGTTCTAGTCTCGGGCCGGACGGAACTGTGGGTGGGGGGAGTGCATGAACAGCTCTCTCTCCACCTTCAATACCACGACTTAGGTGCCCTTGAGCAAGGCATCGAACCCCCAACTGCTCCCCGGGCGCCACAGCATAAATGGCTGCCCACTGCTCCGGGTGTGTGCTCACAGTGTGTGTGTGTGTGTTCACTGCTCTGTGTGTGTGCATTTCGGATGGGTTAAACGCAGAGCACAAATTCTGAGTATGGGTCACCATACTTGGCTGAATGTCACTTCACTTCACTTCACTTCAAATGCATGTTGGCATCCTTCCAGTAAATTTGTTGATGCGCTAAATGAGAACCGTTTCGTATATTGACACGAAATCCATATTGGTTAGGTGGCTCAGTCTGAAGATCATATGATTCAATTTTGGTGAAAATCGGACCAACAGTTGATGAGGAGTTTGAAAAAGTACATTTTGACTAAAAATCAAGATGGCGGACAGGAAGTTTGGCCAAATAAGGAAAACTTGGTTTTCTCAGCTTTACCCAAGGAATCTATTAAAACCAGTGAAATTTCAATAGCCAGATTTATTCAAAAGTTATTAGCCTTTCTGGAAATTTTGTTATAACTGTTTCGAAAATATTTTGAGTACCTTCAGGGGATGGTGTTGTTGGCACATTCTGAGTTTTCATAGTTTTACACCAATGCATTTGTTTAGTATAGCATTCTATTTCAGAAAACTGCATTGAAGTCAATGGGAATTTTATGTTTTGTTCTATTATAGTGCCACCAAGAGGCTCAGTCCCACCATTTTTTTAAAGTGTGTCCTCAGAGTGAGCCCATACATATGTGTGTCAATTTTGGTGAAAATATCTCAATTCACTTCAGAGTTATAGAAGTGAATATAGATTTATATAGTGAATATAGATTTATATGAAAAATCACGTAAAAAAAAAAAATGACTGACTCTTGACTTTGATTGAATTTTACTACCCCTTACTATCAATATTTTCACATTTGGGCATTGGCGTATAGCTATCGACCTATGTTTTCGAACTTCTGATGGTGGTTTCGTCTCGATCAGAAAAGCGGTTTCGAAGATATAGCCAAATGGTTTTTAAGCGCTAAATCACAACGCTACACAAACCGTGAGGCGAAACCTAGCATGTTTGGTATTGTAGGACTCGTTAAGGTTTCAGGAGTCTAATTTGATGAGTCTCGTGAAAATAAGTCGACCACACTCAAAGTTATAAGCATTTAAAAAAGAATGATCACCACTAGGTGGCGCTGTTTCGAAACTTCTCACGCTCCTTCAGGACATTGTGATGATGACCAATACCATGTTTCATAACAATCCGTTGATGCATTCTGAAAATTAAATGTGTTCTGAACATTTTAGCACAAAATTCAAAATGGCCGACAGTCAAAATGGCCGAAATAGTAAAATTGGATATCAGTCGACTCGGCGTGTTGCCCTGAATCTAACAAGACCAATTTTTGGACAAACTGTTTAGACGTTATAAGCAAAAATAGCAATTTTTCATATCTCCGGACCAGTAGGTGGTGCTGCGCTAAAATGCAGCAAGTAGCTTCAGGTCATGCTTGTTATAACATGTACCTGGTTTGAGCGTTTATCGAAAATGGTTTGACGAATCAATTTGATTTTCATAACTTTTGGTCAGCACTGACAGAAGATGATCTGGTTCAATTTTCGTGTGAATGAGACAAACCGTCTAGGACGAGTTCGGAAAAGTAGGTTTTTCAAAAAGTTCAAAATGGCGGCCATATTTCTATGATGGAAAATGATTTCTTAGGGTGCAATCGATAAAATTAAAAATTAAATAAAGTTCATATTCAGTCCCAATACATTACTTGCTTCCATCACTGTGTGACTGCCTGTCATTCAAATAAAGTGGCATAATTCCCCTCAAAATTATGGATTTGTACATTTATTTATTTATTAATCTATTTATTTATTTATTCATTTTTAATTTATAATTAAAACTATTTTGTGCATGTGTGTGTGTGTGTGTGTGTGTGTGTGTGTGCGCATAGATACAACAGCGTTTATGAAAAAAAATTGAAATGTTTACAAAATAATTTTCACCAAACAAAACTCTCATGCTGGGACATTATCTGTAAGGTTTAATTTTAACCTTTTGATTTTTTTTTTTCTTCCACACTTTTTCCTTCCACTCAACTTTCTGTTAACATGCTTAGATACAGCACTCTGTGAACAGCCAGCTTCTTTGGCAATGAATGTTTGCGGCTTACCTTGTGAAGGGTGTAAATTATTGACTTCTTGACAACTGTCAGATCACCAGTCTTCCCCATGATTGTGTAGCCTGGTGAACCAAACTGAAAGACTATTTTGAAGGCTCAGGAAACCTTTGCAGATGTTTTGAGTTGATTAGCTGATTGGCATGTCAGCATATTTTAATTTGTTGAGATAGTGAATTGGTGTTTTTTTTTTTTTTTTTGTTAAACGTGAGCCAAAATCATCCCGATTAAAAGAACCAAAGACTTAAACTACTTCAGTCTGTGTGCACTGAATCTATTTAATACACAATTTTGAGTTTCACAATTTGAGTTGAACTACTGAAATAAATGAGCTTTTCCATGACATTCTAATGTATTGAGATGCACCTGTATATTTTGTTTTATTGAAAGATGGTAGGTTTAGGGACAGGGCTTGGGTTACCTGCTCATAAATGTATGAACAGTGTAATGTAAATAAAAGTGTTGTGACCATTTACAGTACATTGAAAAATCACACTCCGACATATATGCAATAATGGCAATATTATTGCCCAATATTTAATTTAATCATGACAATAAGCCATTTGTGTCTGCATATTTGAGCTAAGGGTTTCTTATTTAAAGCAATGGAGGACCCTGCACTTCAAACAATTCTGTGCATCAAAAAGCGATTCCAAAGTGTCCTAAACAAGTGTCAATATGTGACGAGTTGGAGTGTGACTGTATTGTTCTGGGCAAGAACTCCCTGAGAGCAGGGATAGCAGTGATAACCCACTAGGGTAAACAGAACAGAACCAACATAAATGTATTGCAGATATGGTTAAATTTCAACAATTTTATGTACACCTTTTAGAATTAGTATGTTTCAAATGAGAATCAGAAGGCTAAATCCTGACTGACAGATGAGGAGCTGGGGATGGAGGAGGGTAATTTGCTATTAAGCAATGCAAAGCTTCTGATAATACTGAATGACCAGTAACACATTCTATGAAGCCCGTATTTATAATACATTATAAAGCTATTCTTAAAGGGTTAGTTCACCCAAATAGCAAAATTATGTCATTAATTACTTACCCTCATGTTGTTCCAAACATGTTAGACCTCCGTTTATCTTTGGAGCACAGTTTAAGATATTTTAGATTTAGTCTGAGAGCTCTCAGTCCCTCCATTGAAGCTTTGTGAACGGTATACTGTCCATGTTCAGAAAGAAAAACATCATCAAAGTAGTCCATGTAAAATCAGAGGGTCAGTTAATTAAATTAAATTAAATTCAAGTTTATTTGTGTAACGCTTTTACAATACAAATCGTTACAAAGCAACTTGACAGAAAATTATGTTTGCACAATATTTCATAGTAGCTTATAAGTGGTGACTGTCAGTTTGTGCACGAATGACAGGTTTTTTAGAAAAAAATAATACAAGACATAGTCAGCCAGATGATGAACATTATTAATATTAGTAATTAATAATTATTTTATGATGCAGTTATACTTGTAGCAATATTTGTTAGTTCTGTTTGTTGATTCGGGGTAAGCATCATCTGGGGTCCTCCTAGGGTCAGCATCATCTTTCTCAGGTGTTCTGGATCCAGACTGGAGCTTGTGTATGTATATCCCGTGGCAAAACATAGAAACAAAATAGAGACATCATTAGCATAGCTGCTGATCCAACCACGTAAAATTAGTTTAACCCAAGCTAATGAAAAATAATGCACATTTGATCAGATGCAACTACACTCACAATTTAAGCTATACATTATTTGAATGCTTGGCAAAAGAGTTGCGTTTTTAATCTAGTGTCTGAACCCCAAACATTATCAGGAAAGCTATTCCAGAGTTTGGGAGCCAAATGTGAAAAAGCTCTACCTCCTTTAGTGGACTTTGCTATCCTAGGAACTACCAAAAGTCCAGCATTTTGTGACCTTAGGGTGTGTGATAGAAGGCTAAACCATTTAGCCTTATAGGTAAGTAATGATAATTTGTAACTGATACGGAACTTAATAGGTAGCCAGTGTAGAGACTGTAAAATTGGGGTAATATGATCATATTTTTCTGACCTGGTAAGGACTCTAGCTGCTGCATTTTGGACTACTTGTAGCTTGTTTATTGAAGAAGCAGGACAACCACCTAGAAGTGCGTTACAATAGTCCAGTCTAGAGGTCATGAATGCATGAACTAGCTTTTCTGCATCAGAAACAGAGCTTAACTTAGCAATGTTTCTAAGATGGAAGAATACAGTTTTTGTAACATGAGAAAGATGATTTTCAAAAGACAAATTGCTGTCTAATATAACACCCAGATTTCTGACTGTAGAGGAAGTATAAGTACATCGGTCTAGTTGCAGATTGTAATCTACAAGATTTTGTGTAGTGTTTTTTGGTCCAATAATTATTATATCTGTCTTATCTGAGTTTAATTGGAGAAAATTATTTGTCATCCATGGTGGGGCCTGAAACCCGACTGAAATTCTTCATACAGATCATTTTTGTGCAGAAAGGTGCTCAACTGAGCAGACACAACATTTTCTAAAATTTTAGACATAAATGGAAGATTTGAAATAGGCCTATAATTTGCCAGTACACTAGGATCTAGTTTTGATTTCTTAATAAGAGGCTTGATAACCGCCAGCTTGAATGGTTTTGGGATGTGACCTAAAGATAACGACTAGTTAATGATATTGAGAAGAGGTATCAGTTAGAACTTTTTGAGCATCGAAAATACATTTTGGTCCAAAAATAGCAAAAACTATGACTTTATTCAGCATGGTCTTCTCTTTCGTGTCTGTTGTGAGAGAGAGTTCAAAACAAAGCAGTTTGTAATATCCGGTTCATGAACGAATCATTCGATGTAACCGGATCTTTTTGAACCAGTTCACCAAATTGAACTGAATCGTTTTAAATGGTTCGTGTCTCCAATATGCATTAATCCACAAATGACTAAAGATGTGAACTTTTTTTTAATTTGGCTGACACTCCCTCTGAGTTCAAACAAACCAATATCCCGGAGTAAATCATGTACTCAAACAGTACTGAACTGCTGTGAAGAGAGAATTGAAGATGAACACCGAACCGAGCCAGATAGTGAACGAAACATTGACTCATTCACGAGTCAAGAACCCGTTGCATCGGTTTTCGGATCAACAGTACTTCTTTCGGACAGTTCGATTCAATAAACCGGTTGAAGAAAACACAGTTTAGTCAGTGTACCGTTTGAGTATATGAATTACTCCGGGATATTGTTTTTTTTGAACTCAGAAGGAGTGTCAGCCACATTGAAAAGGTTAACAGCTAACAGTTAACGTTTAACAGTTAAAGCGGTCAAAGACCACTTATAAGTAGTAGTAGTAGTAATAATAATAATAATAATAATAATAATAATAATAATAATAATAATAATAATTTTTAATAATAAAACTTTTTTTTTTAACTCTAACAGCCATAAGATCAGATATCTGTTCAGATGAATGTGTAATATGACACATTTGCTTTTAACTATTTTTTATTGTAATATCAGTTTGATTATTTTGATGGTACCTTTTAGACAGTTTTTAAATAACTTTGCAACTGCATATCAACTTGCGGTCATTAGTGTATTAGTATGTATGCTACTTTAAATGTATGTTTTTTTGTTTTTTGTTTTTTATATACTGTATATATCAACTTGTTCTATTATACTAGAGTCTACCATTATTGAGCATTCTAATACTCTAATCAGAGTTAGTTGGCATACAGTTGCAATGTTGCTTATAGTCGATTGATTAAGGGGACCATCAAAATAAAATGTAACCATATAAAACATTGCATTTTTTCAGTGGGAGTATTAAGCTCACATGAATAAATTAACATAAGCTCCACAGGAAATAATCAAATAACACTCAACATATAACCACTCACAAGCTGTAGTAAGATACTGTGCAGATTTTAAATAAACAATGTCAAGATATGACACAGTCCATTACACTGTAAATGAAATGAATTTAATATGGTGTTTATTGTGTGTTATATATAATCATACTCTTAAACGTATAACCACATATACGTAAGTATTATGATGTATTAAAATTGTTGTTATGATTATTCATGAGTTTATATAACATATTATAAGATTTTTTATAATGCGTTATGCATTAATTATAATGCCTTAAGAATACCCTTATAATATATTTTAAATACAGGCTTCATAGAAATTGTTACCGAATTACCTTATGTATAAATGCTCAGATAGGTGTCGTATTCCAATAGGTAGATGGGGATCAGCTAAAAGTCAGCTGATACAAGCTTGACTAAAGTGACCTGCCAGAACTAACACTACGCTTGATTATTATACTTGAAAAGACCAACCAGTTCACTCTTCAGCATTACATTATGAACTTTACAGGTCTGAAAAAAACATGAGGGTGAGTAAATTATACCAGTATTTTCATCTTTGGGCAAATTATCCCTTTAAGCCTTTCAAAAATAATTTCTTCACATTTGACTAGTGAAGTGTTTTGAGTGCATCTTGAATTTAAATAGTTTGAAGAGGTAAATCTCAAGTTATTTACTCAGATTTGCCATCCACAAGTGCTCAGGCATGAGGTGTGTGTTTGCATTCCCTCCAGATTCCCAGCGTACCTCACTTGCTCTAAAGTCGTGTTGTCACCCGATTACAGCGTATCGCTCACCCGAGCCTCTGAATGCTGAGTGCCAAGTAACGTTTTGCGATTCTCATACAGTATTCAGACAGTCATTTCATAATTTATGACGCAGTTTCTGCCATCGACATCGTTTTCAAAGACACAGGGGAGGGCGGTACATATAGGCCAACATTTCAGTCTCAATTTAGGAGCCGAGGGAAAACGACTTAATCAAAGATGGCATGCAGATTATGGTACAATATGTGTGTCAAGTGTATCCTCTAGCATTCCTGTGGCAAACGAACTCTGACTCTGTGATGTCGTGAAAGTGCTGTCAGCCTCCTCAGCTCCTCGTAATGCTTGTTGTTAAGGCAAGATGCTCACTCAGGCAATTTGATGAGCTTTGAATTGTGAGAGAGATAAACTGAGTATAAAATCCAGTCTGTTCTCATCTTTTTAAGTGTATATTAAGTGTCTGCGCTCCTGTCTTGTTATAAAATCTTTCAAAATGAGTTAGCATTTTATCGTGTTTAGTTTTGACTCGTCTTGCCTTTAGCTGATTATCTGTTTTAAAGTTGATGTTTGTAATTTTTTTTTTTTTTATTGTTAAATATTTTCTTCTATCATAGCTTAATATGCAGAGACAACAATAAGACCTTTAAAGGTTGAATTCTCAAGAACACTGTAAACACTCTGGCTCTGCTGAACATTGCTCTTTTTATAAACATTGGTTTATAGAAAGAAAGGAAGAAAGAAAGAAAGAAAAATATTTTATTCTGTATTTATTCTGATACTTATTTGTTCAGTGAAGACCATAAATCAATTAAATATATTTGGTTTCATGCATTAATTACAATACATTCACATCTTTACTGAAAATAAAATAATAACAGAAGCACAGAAGCAGACGGAGGCAATCAGACACATCCTGCCCCGGCAGCCCGCTGCTGCTATCACCCAGCAGCCGGTCGCAGCTCTTCCACCTGCTTGTCGCAGAGGGCGCCCTCTTGCTGCCTCCACCTCTGTTCCAGCCCGGCCTCAGCAGCAGCCTTCACGGCAGTGAAGTTCCCCTAGTTCCGCTTGTTCTGTCTGGGGCCCTGACTCACGAGAACCATTAGACTCGGCTATGCGATTCAATTCGCATGGCGTCCTCCCAAGTTCAGGGGCACACAGTTCATGCTGGACAAAGATGCTCCCATCTTGCGAGTGTAAATCGCTGTCCTGCTGGCAAAGGATGCCATAGAGCTGGTCCCTCCAGCCGATATGAAGTCAGGGTTTTACAGCCCTGGACCTGTGCGTCCTGAACCGGCCCTTCACATCCTACCGTTCAGGATGTTAACGCAGATACGTATCCTTCTATGCGTTTGTCCATGAGATTGGTTCGCAGCAATCGACCTGAAGGATGCGTACTTTCATGTCTTGATTATCCCCCGACACAGGCCGTTTCACTGCTTCACGTCCGAGGGGCGGGCATAAAAGTACAAGTTCCTCCCCTTTAGGCTGTCCCTGTTGCCTCGTGTCTTCACCAAGGTCGTGGAGGGATACAGGGATGTGGTACTTAACCACCTCAGCCTGTTGGGGCTTCTGGTCAACTGGGAAAAGATCAAACTCTCCCCTGTGCAGAGTATCTCTTTTCTCGGTGTCTAGTAGGACTCGGTCGACATGGCAGAGCATTTCTCGGCAGAGTGTGCTTGGTCAATGCTGAACTGCCTGGAGACATTTCGAGGCGGGAAGGCGGTGACATGGCAGAGCATTTCTCGGCAGAGTGTGCTTGGTCAATGCTGAACTGCCTGGAGACATTTCGAGGCGGGAAGGCGGTTCCACTGAAACTATTTCAGAGGCTCCTGGGGCATATGGCATCTGCTGCCACTGTCACGCCACTCGGGTTGTTTCATATGAGACCACTTCAGCGTTGGCTTCACGATCGAGTCCCGAGATTGGCATGGCAACGCGGCACGCACCAGGTCTTGGTTCTAGGTGGTTTACCTCTGGCGGTAGTAAACACTTTCACTTCAGCTAGAGCGTCCTCTACTAGGCACGCCTACGCGCTGAAGTGGAACCTGTTCGTTGATTGGTATTCTTCCCACACTGGAAAGACCCCTGTAGATGCCTGATCGTGGTTGTGCTCTCCTTTCTGCAAGATGGGCTGGAACAAAGGCTGTCTCCCTCCACTCTCAAAGTGTATGTTGCCGCTATCGCCGCACATCACGATGCAGTAGATGGCAAGTCTGTTTGGAAGCACGACCTGGTCATCAGGTTCCTTAGGGGAGCAAGGAGGCTGAACCCTCTGAGCCCTCACCTAGTACCATCTTGGGATCTCACCTTGGTCCCTTCGAGCCCCTGCAGTCCCCTTCTTGTGTACGCTTTCCCAGTGTTTTTCAATTCTCACTGTACGGAACAGTGGTGGGGGTTCCTCTGCCTAATCCCTGTACTGTCTTCCACCCCAACTGGTGTGGAGGGACTTGCTGGCTTTCGCAGGACACTGGAGGGGGTCAGCAATAGTGGCATTTTCCATACGGATCCCCGATTTCGTCAGTCACTGACGTAACGTTGAACGTGACTGACTTAAAGGGAACATCTCGGTTACGTATGTAACCCTCGTTCCATGAAGGGATACATTACGTTCCGTTGCCACAGTTGCTGTACCACTGCTGTACGGCCGGGGCACACCATCTCGGCTCCCCAGCAAAAAACTCTTTGTGCGACCGCACACGCTCTCCTTTTATACCCGTGCTGTGGGGCAGGATGCGCGATGCAAATCTCGCACGCTAATATTCATTGGCTCCTTTTGTTAACACTCGAAGGCGATTCATCTCTCTAGTGAGATCCCTGATTTCGTCAGTCACTGATGTAACGTCTCCATTCCCTCCTTCAGGGAACGAGGGTTACATACGTAACCCGAGACGTTCTCTGCATAGAAAAATATGCATATATGTAAAAAAAAAAAAAAAAAAAAAAAAAAAAATAATTCACATTTGGGATAACTGTCTTACTGTCCAGGTGAAACCAACCTTGAATCTGAATTTGGGCCACATTTCTGCTAATTAGTGACAATTGCTCTAAAGGATGCAGCATTTAATAAGAAGATTTCTCAGAAAAGTCAGTAAAAACATGCGTTAGAATCTTGAAACTTACACACTCACAAACATGTTGTTTCTAATGTCTAGTGGTCTCTGTAATGAAATATACCAGGCTTGAAATGTGCTAATATTAAATTTCTTACCATTCTGTTGGTGAACAAGGCTCTTCATTTTCATAAATTTTGCCTTCCCTTGCTGCGGAACACATATTTGTTCTCCTTTTCCGCCTGGCTAATGACATTAGTGTTGTATTAGTGGAGGACTCTGAAAGTAGAACTGTTGCACCGGATAGAAAAAGAGGGCCAATTGGCTTGCTGTTTGCATCTTCTCACTGTGAACGGATAAAATGAATGAGATTTGCAAATGGCTGGATACACTTTGGCCAGCCTTTCATGATGATGGAGGGAAATTATTAAGGGAGACCTGAGAAAGTGGTATTAATCAGTTCTGTTTTCCGCCTCCAGACTTGCAAGGATACTGTGGTCGGTAATGCCTTTACATAAGTCTTGCTTGTCTCCAGTTGGTTTTCCCATAGGTTGGCACCAGAGTCAGGCTGCCATATAACAGTCTGGCTGTGTCTCATGGAGGCAGCTTGCTTGACCACAGATGTGATTAGGATGAAGTGGAGACCATGATCCACTCATTCGAAGGACATTACCCTAATGCAGCACTGGTACAGGGCCAGGCCTGACTTCATTTTTTTTTTTTTTTGCAAGTATTTTGCAAAGTAAATAAAAAATGCATGAAATTCATAGTTGTGATCATCACCACCAGCTGAAGTTTGGCCACTGGCCAACGCTTCGCTGCATGGGCAAAAATAAACAAGAGTGATTTGTTGGAGAGATATAAATGTCTCATTTTGTAATATCCAATGACCTTTTCCTGTGCAATTATTCACAAGGAAACTGTTTAGTCTTTTTTAGGCTGGAATAGTCTTTTGTTAGTAAACAGTACTGAGAGCAAATGAGCTTTAAGAACACAGCAAATGAGCAAACAGCAAACACTTATTTTTTGACAGTTATCAAAAATAGAGAGATGATAATTATGCAGGATGCCCATGTTAAATGATACTGTTAATTGAGTATATAAAAAGATACATGAAAAAAAAAAATCATAATATGATAATATGTCAGGCATTTATAGGGAATTAGAATAGTCTGATCTTCTTGAAAAACTTTAAAAGATGACTCGCAGACACTTTAGTTTGGGAACCAATTCTCAAATTAACTTTATATGTTGCCTAAAATACACTCTTAAAAAAAAACTAAATAAAAAGGTGCCAGGAAGAACCAAAAAGGGGGTTTCGTGGTGATGCCATAGAGGAACCATTTTTGTTTCCCTGAAGAAACATTTTGTGAAAAGTTCTTAAAAGAACAGGTGTTCTTCTTTGTGCCATAAAGCACCTTTTCTAGTACTACAAAGAACCATTTTTAAAGGTTCTTCAAATAACCACTAATGAATGGGTTCTTTATGGCCCTATTTCTTCCAGTGCAAAAAATAAATAAAAGAAAATCCAGTGACAATATGTATTACTAAAATGTTTATTGCATTCACAGTATACATCAATGCAGTATACATCATACCTCAATACCGTGTATACGTGTTTAATATAGTTTATTATAAGTACTACTGTACTCAGACTTGACAGCATTGATTTATCTTTTTTTTTCTTTTCTTTTTTTTTTCAATCATTAGTTTCATCATGGTCAATCATCACTGTCAAGTCTGAATACTTGATGATAACCTGACTTTACATATTTCTCTTTATCTGGTTATGGCAGCATTTTAGGAGCTACTCTGACTAGTTAGTGTTAGGACAGCAGGCCAACCAGACAAAATTAAAACCACCAGTACTTTTAATGTGTTATATAGTAAATGCAGCAGGTTGTGTTATTACCCCCCTTTTCATCCCGTGGTCACTGCCACTAGACTAGATTCTGTAAAAAATTTAAAATAAAAAATACTTTTTAGGTACCATATTTTCATAGGTTGAGCACTGGTATAATGATGCAAAATAACAAACTAAAATAATGGGAAGGTATTTTTAAGCGGAACAGCAATAGGAATACAAAATCAGATTTATATTTTCACCTGAGTGACTCCAAAGTTCCTATAGCATTCCTTGAGAGTACCTCCAGCGATCCCTCTTCCATGCCCCCCTCTCCTTCATCTCTACTGAGGAGTGTGCAACGATTCATCCATCCTGGTCACCCCATTATCTGTCAGAAGAATACCAGTCTCAACTCCAGCTATACCATAATCTACTCCTCTGACGGATATACTCACCTGCATTACCTTCCCGCTTGCATATATACCTGTTTTAATAAACTTTACTATCACTATCCTTCTGTTCCCGGGTCTGTGTGTTACAAATAAATATCCAATATGCTAGTAAGCTAATTAAGCAACTATTTAAAAGGTTCTTATGATGTTATTTTAAATTATGATTTGTGTTTGGAGTGTTACAAGACTAAAATCTCAAATCCAAATAGATATTCTTTATAAAAGTTAAGACTTGTCCACAGAATTCTAAAACGCCTCATTTTAAACACCCCCCAACACCCCCCCGCCCCCCATGTCTACTTCATGAAATGGTAATATTTGCACAATGGCAAAAAATTCATAAAAGAAAGAAGACATATCTTTTATTCTCGTTGTGGCGGCCTCCATGTTGTGGAGACACTTTGTGTTTCATCGTGAAAGCGAAACAACTTTGTTTGGCCTTGCAAAAGAAGATGATATTAATTTAACTATGCGGAGACAGAATCCATGCTGGTCGCTGAGGAAATTCATCAACTTCATGCTGTGGATTGCCAGATCAGCTTTCACTGTGGACAAAGCAGCATCCATCCCAGGGTCATCATATGTCGTTCCCGCAAGCCCTCGGCTGCTACTTCGTTGAATCCGCCGGCCGTTCCTCACTCTAGCCGCCAGCCATTCCTTACTCTTTGAAAGAACAGTCTGCCGCTTCTGACTCACAGTCTGTAAGTAAGTTTTTTATATTTAAATAATATGCCACTGATGAATCAAAATATGAGTTTTGAGCAGTGTAGAGTAGACTTGTTGTTTGTCATTTCTCTGATCACAAATGCAGACATGGTTTTTTGTTTACGCAGCACGATACGCAACGCATCGCATAAAAAGACAGTATAAGTCAATACGATCAGTAATTATGTCCCCACTGCATGCAACAAATGCCTTGTTTGTAATTGGTTTTATTGTGTTTATGCTGTCATACCGGTGTTCTGACCGATATACACTTCCCAGTATGGTGAGGGGCGTGACATTTGTCACATGCTTAAGGCATTTAGCCAGTCACAATGCACTAGGTAGCTGGCCAATCAAAGCACACCTCACTTTACAGACTAATAAGCTTTGTAAAGTGAAAACATGTTTCAAAGAGGTGAGTCATAGAGGAAAAACAATAATCTAAAGTATCTGGTGTATATATATATATATATATATATATATATATATATATATATATATATATATATATATATATATATATATATATATATATATATATTTATTTATTTTTACTTAAACACAATTCATCACACCAAATACACAAAATAATGTTCTTTTTTGCAACATCATAATACCCCTTTAATGGTGAAAATTGGTCCCTAAGATAAAGTGTTACTGATTATTACATTATCATTGCACTTGACAAGACATATCAATAGGCTTGCTCTTTTATTTGAAACAGCCTTTAGTTTTTAGTTTTCAGTCTGTTATCCCTGAGGAGAAGTGATGTACAGTTTAACATGTATATCTGCAATATCTTTTGGTTGCACATTAGCATATAAATGAGCTCCAAGACAATCACTAAAAACAAGAAACTCTTCGAGAAGGAAGCTCATTGGTTCTCTCTCAGAGAAAAACTACCAATAAAGGTATAACAGACTTGGTATTGCTATAACAATTCAGTGACTTCATCCTGCTGTTCAGCAAACTGCTTTTTAGATTTAGCTGTATACATTATATAGAGTCATTTTAATTCCTGGAATCAAATGCATTTTCTGTTTCCGTTATACCAGAAAATGTCTAATATTCTGAGGCCATTAGAGCAAACATCACACCTGATGACTCCTACAGGACAGTTGCCCACTCCATTACAGACGCCCTGCTATGTTTTACAACTGGCATGTGGATTGAAGTCATGCTTGGTTTTCTGTAAAAGTAGACAAATTTGGACACAGGTAATGGGGAGAAAGATGACTCATTGGCGCATATAACTTTGTTAATTGCTCAGGGGCTTAGAAGCCCAATAACCCTAATCATAGTCAACACTGACACAGCTACTCATAATGTTGCTCACATTTACAGCTGAATTTTGTAAAGCTAAGCATTTATCTCAATTTAGATAATTTGACTTTTGTTGCTTTACCTTGCACCTTAGTTACTGAGTGTTTTTAAATAATGCAATTCATGCTCATTACATCAGGGAGATTTGGGGAGTTAATTTGATTGTGGTATTCATAATTTACCTAGCTGCTTCATTCATTGGCTCAGGGTTTGGTTAGAGAGCAGCGATCACTTTGAATCAATACTATTTATAATCATTCATGTATTTGGACAAAAAAATGGTTTGCAAACAACTTCAAAATTGCTAATACTATATCTCACTGTTAGATGCAACTGTTTTTTTAGAGCTCTAAGAAAACTTGAAAATGACTTCTATCAAACCAGACTCATTGGAGAAATGTGCCTGTGGCAAGATTTCTGCAAAAATACTATTATGTTTCATGCACATTCTACAATATACAAGTCAAGTCTGCTTTATTTTCAATTCTTCTACATGTAAAGTACATAAATACAGAGAATCTAAATTGCGTTACTCTCAGACCATTGGTGCATAGCGATAACACTAACAGTAGGACATTAAATACAGATAAAATATAAAATACAACTATATAAATATACAAATAGGTCATGTAAAAAGAAAGATAAGTAAAGCAGCACAACTTAGGTTCAGAGTTCAGTGGTGCATGGGGAAAAAGAGGGGAGGGGGCTGCAAGGTCAGGAGGGAGTTCAGCTTCCTGACAGTCTGATGAATGAAGCTGTCCTTCATTCTGCTGGTTCTGGCCTGGAGACTCTGCAGTCTCCTCCCTGATGGCAGCAAAGTGAAGAAACTGTGTGACAGGTGGGTGGGATCACCTGCGATGCAGGGGGCTTTACAGGTGAAACGGGTTCCATAAATGTCCTGGAGGGAGGGGAAAGAGACACCAATGGTCTTTCCAGCTGCTCTCACATTATGCGTTGAAGGGTCTTCCGGCAGGATGTGTTGCAGGTGCCATACCACACAGTAATGCAGCTCATCAGGATGCTTTCGATGGTGCCTCTGTAGAAGGTGCACGTGATGGGGGCCGGGGCTCTGGCTCTTCTCAGTTTGCAGATGAAGTAGAGACGCTGCTGTGCTTTCTTGGCCAGTGCTGGGGTGTTGTCGATCCAGGAGAGGTCCTCTGTGATGTGCACACCCAGGAACTTGGTGCTGCTCACCCTCTCTACAGTCACACCATTGATGGTCAGAGGAGCATGCTGAGTGTGCCCTCTCCTGAAGTCAACAACAATATCCTTTGTCTTCTCCACATTCAAAGAGAGATTGTTGTCACTGCACCACCTGGCCAGGAGGGTCACCTTGCTCCTGTAGTTTGTCTCATCTCTGTTGCTATTGAGACCCACCACAGGCATGTCATCCGCAAACCTAATAAAGTGGTTAGAGATGTGACAGTGTGCAGTCGTGTGTCATTAGAATTAAGAGTAGGGTGCTCAGCATACATCCTTGGGGGGCCCCATTGTTCAGTGTGATGGTGCTGGATATGTTGCTGTCGACCCCTACTGCCTGAAGACTACCAGTCAGAAAGTCCAACAGCCAGTTGCACAGTGAAGTGTTTAGCCCCAGCTGGACCATTATGTAAATGAGCTGTTGAGGGATGGTTGTGTTGAAGACTGAATTACAAATCTATGAACAACATTCTGATGTATGAGTCTTTTTTTGTCCAGATGTGTGAGTGCTGAGTGGAGGGTAGTGCCGCTGGCATC
Source organism: Carassius gibelio (assembly GCF_023724105.1). Taxonomy (NCBI): domain Eukaryota; kingdom Metazoa; phylum Chordata; class Actinopteri; order Cypriniformes; family Cyprinidae; genus Carassius; species Carassius gibelio. The sequence continues at coordinate 1,890,601 of NC_068409.1, read as the reverse complement.
ATCGGTCGAGCGGTTGGACTGATATGCAAACTGGAAGGGGTCCAGGGAAGGCGTGAGGGCAGGCTTGATGTGGTACATGACTAGCCGTTCAAAGCACTTCATGAGAATAGGGCAACTGACGGTAGTCATTAAAGCAGGATGGAGATGGCTTCTTCAGGACTGGAATGATGGTGATAGCTTTGAAGCATGTGGGAAAAATATACTGAAGGCCTCCGGAGCAGACCGAGATCCCGCAGCTCTTCGGCGTCCGCAGAGTTTAACAAAAAAAAAAAGTGTTTCTGCTAAAATCGAGCAGAAACGCATGACTGTATGTGCGCTTTAAGACAGGTAGACGTGATGAAGACGTACAAAAACACTGCGACTCACAAGACATAAAAATAGGAAAACACAGTTATGACGGGAGAGAGAAAAGCCGTTGTGTGTGGACGCTAGTCCATCTTGTACATAAGTGGAGTAAGTGCAGTGCAGTAACAGGTGAGCTGCTGATCTATATATATATATATAGACACACACACACACACACACACACACACACACACAGAGCTTTTAATGAGATCCATCGCAAGCTTACACATTTATCCATTTACAAATCATGTATTATGCCTGTCCATGTAATAACAATTTTTGTAAAAATAAAATGATTGGTCTTTTACTGTCTAGTGTTCATTTCATCTGGAAACTGTGGCGTTCTTTCCTTCTCTTCTTGATTCATGATGAGTTTTTGATAATGGCTAATACAAGCAAATGTATTTATTTGTTTTCCTTTGGCTCCAGAAGTGATGTGTCAAGCATGTTTTGTACAGTTCAGGTTATCAGGTAAAAAAACTATTATCGATTGATGATTACATAAAAATTAACCTGTGTGCTGAACTATTAGACTACAAGATTATTTTGAGTGATTATTAGCAAAGTTGGCAGGGGTGGTTTGTGCCAGTCAAGCAACTGCCATTCACATGAATCGACAGCCTTCTCCAGTTATTATAACCTATAGTATCAACTGTATACTACAGTTGCTTTACTTCTCTTCACACAGTCAAATGGTGCCATGCTAAACATTCCCCCCCAAAATTGCATAAATAAAGATTGATAATCAGATACAACTCAGGTGGTTGCTTTAGCTGAAATAAACTTTTAAAAAAAGCATCAATTTCTGTGTTAGGCAAATATGTCAATGAATCATTTGGCCTCAAGGATGATTTGTTTACTTAACTGCATAAATTAGTTTAGCATTTTAGCCAAAGAATCTATTATTTTGCTACTGAGATTGCTTAACCTTAGACAATTATCCCAATGTCTATTCTGTAAGTTTTCAATTATATCAATTTGACAGTTATGCATTCCTATAGTAGATTTACAAAAAGTAGAACTTTTTGCTGATATACAGTACATGGGGTATATGGCTAAAATAAGTATAGAAACTGTTGCCACTTCTCCAGTTTTTCTTTGTCTACTTCTAATTCTGCACATAGCAAATATAGTTTGATCTGAGAAATGATAGAGGCTGTGGAGGTACAGGCTTGAATGGGAGACAAACTATCCCTGGGTCAGTCCTGTCCCTGGTAATGGTATAAGGCAAACTGTGCAGTTTGTTTTAGAGTGCTTATTTGTCCTCTGGGGGGTTTTGGGTATCTGTCTCTTATTTATTTATTTATTTATTTATTTTTAATCTCTATACTTATCATTGGGAGCTTTAGCACAGTTTTACATTTAATGAGTAAAATAATTTTGGTAGACAGCTGTTAGTCTGAACGCACATATTTAGTCTAACAAAAGATGATTATGGTAAATGTTGACCTCTTGAGAAGGGGACTGATCCTCTAGAAAACACTAGCAAACTTAGTAATCAGTCCAGTGACAAACACGATGGATCACTCTATGCATTGGTGCTGCAAACTAATGCATCAACACCATTGCAATGACTCCAATCTGTTAGTAACCTCCCTATGGATGTAGAGCTGGACTAAAGGTGCTAAAAAAAACTGCTAGGGAGCCAAGATTAAGGGCCAAGTCCTCTAAAATAACTGATCTACTGGATTGTGCAATGTGAGGTTAGTTCTGGCATTCATCCATACTTTTCTTTTCAAGGAAGGAATAATTTACTAGTCCCAGTTTCTTCAAATCAATTAAGAAGGACCTTCTTTACACTAGTGTCTTTAACACATTTCTCAATTACTGAAACTAATATGGCTAAAGAATCCACTTACCATTTGTGGCCACTGTAACTTAATATGGCAGGGTGACAGCAAATATATCATTAACAATGTCCATCCATTAGACTTAAGCAACTGAGAAGGTGGCCAGTATTATTTATTTTTTATTCATTTGCAAGCAGATGTTCTTTGCCGTCTTCTTGTTAATGCCAAAGCAGTATTTGTGTCTTGCCACAGATGCACATTGCTGACTCATAGCCAACAACATTAATTTAAGTTTTACCACATCTGGCCGGTTAAATAAGGTTATAAACATGGTCTGAATCATGATGGTGAACAAAATCTAATTTTAAAATTAAAATCAGTTTTTAAAATTAAAAACTTTGCACGAAGGCTGTTATTAAATTATGGGGCATTTCACTTGCAAAAAGTTTAATATAAATATTTTTTTTTTCTTTTTTTTTTTTTCTACAAGCCACAACCTCGTTAAAAAAAAATGATGTAAAATAATTATGATTATGATTCCTTCTTATTATTAAATGTGTGGGATAAAATACTACTACTACTACTACTACTACTAATAATAATAATAAAATAAAAATAAAAGCTTGAATACATTTGAATAAATTTACATCAACATAGAGAACACAACATTAGGATTCTTATAAATATCTGACTTGTTTGCCATCACATTTGATTACATACTCAAAATTGTGTTTGGCCAGAGCAGTCTTGCATGCTGAAGTCAGATCATTACCTCTGCTGTTCCACTATGTTAGAATCCACAGCCTGTTACACTGGTTCATAGAGCCGATGAAAACAACTTCCTCCTTTCCCTTTCAAAGATGTCAGAGGAGATTAAGATTTGTCTCACGTGTGGCCGATATGAGTTTTCTGCAGGACGAGCAGCAGTCAGGGAGATGGAAAAGGCCATTAGTTTTGATTGCGAAGAGGCCTCCCTTTATGCACTGCCTCACACTTCTGAAACATTGTGTGTCTTCAATTTGATTTCCCCCCTTTTTTATACCAATAGATATCAGTACTGTGGTGTAAATACATATATTTTGAGCATGTTGCTGTTTGTTCAATGAATTTGCATGTAGCATACAATATCATATCACATAAACATGCTAAAATAAAGATTCTTTTTTTTTTTTTTTTTTTTTTCTCTCTTATTCTCTATTCTAGTTGCTATTCTCTCAACTGCTATTTTATGTGTGGTGTGCTAGAAGACATGAACAGAAATTTGATTTCTAAGTATGCGTATTTCCTTGACCTCAAGACCCAATCATGCAATGAGTGCAAAGCGCCCAAGGGTGGATTAAGCTTAAATTCAGATTAATACCCATTTAGAATTGTAATAAGAGTAGAATCTTTTGATATACTTGAAATTGTGTTTTCTAAACATTTCATAAATCGTGCTCTTGAAACATGCTTATGGGTAAAAAAAAAAAAAAAAAAAAAAAAGTATTATGAATCTTTGGGAGTGTTCAAGCAACCCTGAACATGCATTATATGTACCTCAGGTGTGGGAACTGAACACACTTCAGTTAACTGATGTGTTCTATACACACAAAGAACAAGATAAAAAAATCTGCTGTTACTTTTTCACCCTCTCTCCATTTTTTTTTTTTCTCTTAAAGTAAACCTTTGAATTCTGAGCACGACCACCATAGTCCTTCAAGGACAGTCTGCCTGCAAAGAGTAAATATAGCCTTTATAATTCCAAGGCTGTCTAAAGCAGCAGACACTGATAAAGCAGAGAATCCTCACAAATGATGGCACTAATTTCTGAAGAAAATGTATCACTTGAAAAAAAAAGTGGAAAGCTAAATGAGACGCAATTTTCAACCACCTTTGTTGCTGTATGAGATGTGGCACGAGTGCAATTTCTTTAATTCACATTTTGACACTTGAACAATTGATCAAATAATTGAAAGCCTGTTGTATACATCACAGCTGCAACTTTTCTCTTTATTTTCCTCACCAGAGATTTGGGAATTTGAGTGCAGCACCTTTCTGATAAGCTTGTAATGGATTTGCTCAGTGGCTGTATAAGGACTGTGGCCAGTTGCAGTGATTTTGTTTCATCCATGCGGGAATCACCACTTTGGCTCAGCTAGAGTTCGGAAAAGCCTACCTGCACTGACTGAAGGCATACATGCACATGAAAAACCACTCTACCAAAAAACATTTCCTCTCTGAACAACAAAATCAATTAGGTACTCACTTCACTTTTTCCAGCACTTTCTGAAACAGATATTTCACAAGTGCAACTATTGGAAATAAAATATTAAACCACTGCAGATTTTATACACGAGTAAAGAAGAAACAGTGTTTTTGTAAGTTGCTACCATACGTATTTTGGTCCCTCTTTGGAATGCAGCTGTAATGTTTTTATTTTTATTTTTTGGTCACGATGAAATATGTGATGTTTTAAATGAACTTGGTTGGATGAATTGTCTTAACAGCTCTGAGACAAAGGTGTTAACTGCACCATCTCTGATGCCAATTATCTGGAGTTTTGGATTTTAATTAATCAGTTTTCTAGAGAAAGAGGCCCTCTGGTACCCGCTAATGGGCCTAACGGCAGCACATTGTCACCATTTTTATGTTTAATTAGTGACCACATCCGTAATAGTGCCTCTAAGGCAGCCATGTTAGCTTGTCATAATGCCCACATTCAGTAATTACAGAAGAGTAATGACAGATTTCCTGGAATTTTTTCAGCATCTCAACTGAATTCCTGTTCAAGGTAGAAGAAAGCATGGATGGATGGATGGATTTTTTTTTTCATTCACCCATTCTTTCTTTGTTTATTTATTTTTCATTTATTATTATTATTATTATTATTTTTTATTTTTATTTTTTTATTAGCTCAACTATTAATTTAAGTATTCCTAAGATTAACAAAGCTATAGTACTTATAGACCATGTCTTCAAAAGTCAAATGTCTCCAACAGAAGTCAAATATGACGTGTGACACAATATTCCATCAACAGATGCAAAAAAAAAAAAAACAATGAGTCATTTCTTTTCGCAACCCCATGTTCTTACATTTTTTTCCAGTCTCACATCATTGGTCTATTACAAATCTTTGAATATTCTACTTCAATCTGCTACTCCATCTTCTCTGGTGTGTGATTTTAGTTGGGGAAATGTTATTGGGCTGAAAGCTCTCAAGCTTAAAGGATAAGTGAGTAACACACATAAATTACCTTGACTTTAGCACCTTGCATTAGCTTTTCTCGACTGCTGTCATTTTATCTTAAGGGCATGGGAAGCTAATGGACAACTGGTGTCGGAGGGATAGATCTGGTGTCGGGCGTCGTGCTGGCAGATTAAATCCCAATGTCATGGAACAGTGTCAGCAATTTGTGGCCCAGGCAGCTTGTCCATTGGCCAGAAGGTCCTATGTCTCACTCTACGCTAGGTGATAAAGGGACTGTGCAGGGACTAAGCACTTTACCCAGCAACACTAATCTTCAGAGGTTCTGCAAATAACATGTAAGTGCACAAACTAACATACTACATCAGTGTGTTTTAAATTAACATGCTATGTTTGCGTTCCCACCAGGCTTCTTAACTAACCAGCAAGGCTTTGAATGGTCAGTAAAAGTTAGGTCGAACCAGCATTGAAGGTCATGCTTGCAAAATGTAGTGTTATGATAGATCAATGTCAACACACCTGAATAAAACAGATGGTTTAATTATTTTCATTCCCACAGACAGCAGAACACTGCCTGGCTGGTTGTCAGAATTATATGGACACCTGCTGTAAATGAATAGAACACAGACAATAGAAGGTGGTCTCTAGTATCCAGCCAGTTCCGGTTTTAAAGAAAAAAAAAAAAGATAATTTAATGCTGTAGTAGAATGTACAGATACATCCAGCACTGTGTGACTGCTTCACAGGGAGTCCTAGTGACTTATCTGTCAAAGTGATGAGCAGTTTTAAGCTATATAGGGAAGGCTGGCTAGCTGTCATAGAGAGGTTGTCACAAGGGCTATATCTCAGGAACTATTAAGTTCAAACGTCTAATTACACAAATTCTAGTCTAATTTATTTTTAAACGCCAACTTCAAAGGTGCTTTAAAGGGACAGTTCACACCAAAATTATCCATCATTTGATTAATTTATTCATCAGTTTTAATTTACATTGATCATCATGTTATTCCAAACCTGTGTGATGCTAGTTATTTCTTAATATTGATGATGATTGCAGTGCTGACTTTTTAAGACATACAACAAATATTATCTTGACGTGAAAAAACATGACGTGATTTTTTTTTTTGGGGGGGGGGGGGTGGGTGGTATTTTGGCTGCTTTAGATAAAAATAAATAAAATGTATAAACTATTAAAATAAATTGTTAATTGATTGATTTAAATCAAGTGATTCATTCAAAATGGCTGATTCTGTTAGAAATGAAGCAAGTGACTATTTTTATGAATGTGTCTTTGAATTACTGGCTCATCTGAATTGTTGAATTGTTGTCCCAAACAGAAATTAATCAACATTAACATTAATCCAATATTGAAACACCACAGTGTTGCTCTACACTGTTAAGAACACATCTGGGATCATGCACACGTGCTAATATTCAGGAAATCACTCTTGCTATATTGTCATTACTTGAATTATAGAGTTATTTGAAATGCATTCTAATACACTTCATCACTCAGTGAATGCTTTTATACTCCCAAGACATGTCTTTGTTTGTTTTCTGCAAAGTCAGTAAAAATACTTGATAGCATATTATTTCAGGACCAGATCTCCATCCCTCATAGCCATACATACAATGTTATATCGGGGTCATGGTCATGAATTATCATATATAAAGGAAAAAACACTGTAGTTAATATATTAAATATTCACAGATGAAAGTTTATTACTTAAGTACTTAAGTTACGTGCGTTTCTTAGAACAAATTCAAGCAGGATAAATATGAAGCCTATGAGCCTGTGCTTATATTTTCTCTAAGCTTCTCATAGTATTACACCATATTTTATATTTGACAGTTTTAATAGGTGTGCAGTAATATTTATATAATATGAATTATGTGTTATATTATTTTAAAGAAATTGTGGTTTATTCTAGTGGTCTATTTTAGTGAGCTAGGGTGCATGGATTTATATGCAAAAAAGGTCAATATTCTCACATTTTAGGCCTATATTTAATTGTATATTTAAAAATTCTCTCAATAAAACAGCATGCATTTTTGTCACGCACTACTTTTTATTCGTTACCTGTTCTTTATTTTGACAGATAACTTCTTGGGAAATGCATGTCTGTCTGTACACTGATTAAGAAATTATTGCACGTTTTATAAATTATTTCCTATATTTTAGTAAAATGTGAGGCACTGTACAATTTTGTGAGGGGCCGTGCAAGCCATAATTCATTCTGGCACTCTCACACACATACATTCTCCATTCACATACATATATTCTTGCTTTCACACACATACATTCTCCATTCACATACATATATTCCTGCTTTCACACACTTACATTCTCCTTACACATACATATATTTCTACTCTCACACACATACATTCTCCTTTCACATACATACATTTCTACTCTTTCTCACACACATACATTCTCCTTACACATACATACATTTCTACTCTTTCTCACACACATACATTCTCCTTACACATACATATATTATTGCTTTCACACACTTACATTCTCCTGTAAGAGTAGAAATGTATGCATGTGTAAGAAGAATGTAAGTGTGTGAAAGCAATAATATATGTATGTGAATGGAGAATGTATGTGTGTGAAAGCAAGAATATATGTATGTGAATGGAGAATATAAGTGTGTGAAAGCAAGACTATATGTATGTGAATGGAGAATATAAGTGAGTGAAAGCAAGAATATATGTATGTGAATGGAGAATGTATGTGTGTGAGAGTGCCAGAATGAATTATAGCTTGTACGGCCCCTCATACAATTTTGCTCCCATTATTTAGGCCTATTAGTGGTGGGCATATATTATTTTTTTTTTAATCTAGATTAATCTCACTGTGATCTTGAAATTAATCTAGATTAATCTAGATTAAAATGGCTCATTCGAATGCAACAATGCAACAAATAAAATTAATGCAACAGTTTGCATCTTTTTTTTTCTTTTTTTTTTTTGTATTAAGTCAACTTCCTCTGAAATTAATAAAATTCTTCAACGTTATCCTAAAACCAAAGCGACAGGTATTTGTCCTATCTAAACCTGCTCAGCAAGTTTGAAACCCTCATAAGACACTGTCCACATGAAAGAGTAAGCAATTCACACCTTTATTTCGACCCTCACAAACTATACAGAACTACCCCCAAAAAAACTACAAACCCCTCCAGCTGAACTGAATTCGGTCTGTATTTACATTGAAGCTACCCCCCTGGGAAATGTAGCAAGCTAAGCTACATCAATAGTAGCTTGCTACATCTAAGCTAGGCTACTTTTAAAATTAAATTTTTATGTTGAACACGTTTTATTACAAGTCAATGCTATCTAAGTGCTCAAAACTGTCAGTCAAACAGATAGGCAGGTGTAATTGTTTAGTTTGATAGTTTTTTGTGTTCCTTATCAATTTCGTAACAAAAACAATCAAAATACATGTAATGAACAATGTGCGCACAAGTAAGTGTATGCACCTGTTGCATGGGCATGCTTTATATACTGTAGGCCTTTGCAGAACAAAATGCAAGACCTCCAAACAGTACAAAAAAAAAATGGTCAGGCTGGACCCTGATCATTTTTACAAGCAGCATCTGAAAACATACTTTCTCTCTGTTATCTCGGTCAGTGTCATGTACTTGTCGAGGTACGGCCATGGCGACTCACTCCTCGGGATTAACTGTTCTCCGACCTCATCCTATGCCATCATTTCATCAAATAATTTTTTTGCGTGACTGGCCAAGGAGTGGTACCATCCGGAGCAGAAGGTGGTGGTAATGCATCATGAAGATGGTTGGTTGCTATCCACCGTAAACACGAACAAGATGAAGTAGCGCCGTCGCGTCACTACTGATCCAGGATCAGCGATCTTAGCAGTTGTATTTCCCGATTTGAGTTTGAGCTTCAGAAATGCTTGCAAAAATGTAGCTTGTGTGGAAGCTACCGCACTACTTGGTAAAAAAAAAGAGCTTGGCTACTGAAAAGCTATTTGATTCAGAAAGCAGCGAAGCTACGACCAAGCTACTGAGAAATGTAGTTAAACGAGTAGCTTTGCTGCTTGTAGCGACGCTACTGGCCAACACTGCCAGCATGATTAAACAGCTGAAAAAGAAAAAAAAAAAAATGTTGGTCACACATAAGGCATTATTCGAAAATGCAAACTGTTAACAGTTAGAATAATCAAGATTAATAACAGAGTTAATAAGAAGTATTTCTAAATGCTAGACCGCTCTGCATATGGAACCCGTATATATATATATATATATATATATATATATATATATATATATATATATATATATATATATATATATATATATATATATATATACTATATTAGTGGTGGGCATAGATTAATTTTTTGAATCTAGATTAATCTCACTGTGATCTTGAAATTATTCTAGATTAATCTAGATTAAAATTACTCATTCGAATTCTCCCGAAGGCATTCAGAATATGTGTGTTACTCAAATAAAATTGACAAAACAGTAAGTCTTTGAGAAGGGGTTTATCAAGCTAGGTGGTGCATTAGAAAAGGGGCTCATCTCCTGTTTCCAAAATGCATCACAAAGTGCTTGAAAAAGCTGTAAACTAATTCCACATTGCACAAGGTGCAAACAACCTTACGCATGTTTCACACCAATGTGTAAGTTTTTTTTTTTTTTTTTTTTTTTTTTTTTTTCAAGTTTGTAGGTGTCAAGGTACAGAAACCAAATTTTCAATTGTAAAATAGCACTGGATAGTCTTCAATGTAAAAATGCAATATACAATCAAACCTTGTAAATAAATCAGACACCTTCAACATTTCTCACATTATTACAGTTTTGGTATATATATATATATATATATATATATATATATATATATATATATATATATATATATATATATATATATATATATCAAAATGTATATCTGGTGTCTGAATAATTTTTGACTGTTAAAACTACAAAGTAATTCAGTAAAGAGCAGTGAGTGATTTTCATTTTCATTTTCTTGGATTAACATTAGAGCAGCCAGTAGCTAAATTTGGCACGGTCACTTTAAGAGACGATGAACGCATCCAATATAATACACATCCCATTTTTTTTCCTCAACTGTTTACTTTCACTTAAGAAATAACTGACAGTTTTTTCGAGCGTAATTTCCAAGGTGGATATTTTGACACATTTTGTATGTATTTGTCGGCACAAGAGCAAAAAAAGCAAATTCGATGTTTTTGTATTTTGAGACGCCTTCCTCTGCGTTAGCCCTGAACACCGCGAGTACTGAATTGGGCTCTTTCACATATTTTTGTTTGTTCAAACTGAGATTTGTATTTGTTCGTTCGGGTGCAGGAGGGACGTTCAGCTTTTCCGCGTCTTGTGTTTGGATGCTTTAATGTTTAAATCGACAAGTATTAAGGCTTAAAAACACTTGAAAATATATAAGCTTTCATGACGATGCGAAGCAGTGGGCCGTGAACTGTCCTGAGCATCTCTTTTAGGCTGGCCTAAAATATCAAGGTGAAAATCATCATAGCTTGCTTAGTATAGACCCAGCTTCCAACCCAACTTTTAGAATAGATTAACAGTGTTTTTTTTTTTTTTTTCATCGCCCGATAAGAGTCTCACGTTAACGCAGCACGTTAACCCCGATAATGGCCCACCACTAATATATATATATCCCTTTGCATTGCCCCTCAATTCAAGCCCTAGGCTTAAGCAAAAATTTATATTCCATTGTATGTTGAGATCACCAGCAGAGGGTGTCCCCTACATCAAGCATCAAGCACAAAAGATTGTTACAAAGGAAGAAGGAGAGTAGACACTTGGACGTCTGTTCCTGGGATTAATGCTTTCTAACATTCAATCCTCTGTGAACTCTTTGCATTCACAGACCACAACTTGGTGCTCAGCAAGAAAATAAAAATGAAGTTCTGCTCTCTGTGTCTCTTAATTTTTAACCATTCTCTACAGACTGTCCAACTCTCCCTGCAACTTCCACTAATTTATTTATGTTAGAGTGTATATCCTCGCCTCGGCAAATGTCAAGCAGCACAGGCCAACCCTGACCACTCACATTCTAAACAAGGAAATTGATGTTCCTTGCTCAGGCATCTTTCTAGTGGAGGATTTAAACCTTTTCAGCATGGGGCATTATCTAAGTAAATTAAAGAAAAAATTAAATATAATTTGCTCAATGTGGGAAGTGAATATATTGGACCATTTTCCACATATCTGTTAAAGGATCATTCCGCTGTTCTATCCATCAATTCTTGGGCAACTCAGACTACACCATAAACATGATGATCCCAAAGACTAAAAGCCAAAGCACTTTACACCACCTGGTAGAAGTAGAGTGAGGATTCCTGAGCAAGGAAGTAAGATCTTACAACTTGTTACAACTTTTATCAACTACAGTAACAACATAAGGACTGTAAGGCCTTCCCTGATGAGCTATCAACGAGCCTGACCAAATTTTTACCTCCTTGCTCCTCACACTCTTATCTCATTTTCAAGTCTGCTTTGATCCATCAGTTCACTTTTCATGTCTGGCAAAACCCATCTCACTTCAATTCCCTCCAAACTCATCATTAAAGTGGAGGACATTTTTATATACAGGAAACGGAAAATCAGGAAATCATCTTACATCGACAAATTTGTCTGACACTTTTATCCAGAGCAACTAAAATCACATTGAATATTTCAATGACTTTATCTCCAGAATCAAACCCATGACATTGGTGTTGCTAGTAACATGCTTGTATGTGTATGTGTTTACTTGTTTTTACCCTATTGTATTTTATTTATTTTTTTACTTTTTACAGCACTTTGGCCAACAAAGGTTGAATTTAAATGTGCTTTAGAAATAAAACTGAGTTGAGTTGAGTTGAATTGAACATGCTACTTTTTGAGCTACAGGAACTTCTTCTACAAGATTACCCGATGCACTTCATTGAGTAACTCCCTCTTGCATTCCCGCTATATTAAATTATTCTTTATCATCGCATCATCTCAAGTGCAGGAATGTCTTAAATCCCCCATCATGGTGCTATTCCCCCCAAAAGGACAAGATTACAGGACTGAATGACTACAGATCTGATTCTCTAACACCACAAATTGACTTACTCGAAATCTCTCTTTCAATCTGCTACTGGATCTTCGATTTCCAGGAAGAAGTGGACAGGAAGAAATGGACAGGAAGCAAACCAATAGCTACCTGGCAGGTTGTTGCAAAAGTGCCACTACTCATGTATAACCTCGTCTCCCTTTCTGTTGTCATTTTACATATGTGAACTAATTGTACAATAATTGATCAAGTATGCAGATTACATCACCATAGTAGGCCTATCTCTAACAATGATGAGTATATCTATTGAGAGAAGGTGGCCCTGGTGACAGCATGGTATTCTGCCAACAATCTGCAGCTGAACACAAAAAAAAAAAAAAAAAAAAAAAAAAAGACCATGAGGAGAATACATTTCAGGAAGAGCTAGCAAATGCACTCTCCCTGAAAATAAATGTCTCTTTGAAATCCCTTTGGACCCTAATCATCATCACTATAATCAAAAAAACCCAACAGAGGATGTTCTCTCTGTGGTAACTTGAGCTGTACCTCTCTTCTCCCATCCTGCTTCAGCTCTGGAGGACAGCCATTGAAAGTATCCTCTCCTCTTCCATCACTGTTTATTATCTTCACTCCAAGAGCAGGATACCATCGGTGAATGGCTCTTCTGAGATCACTGGCTGCTACCTATCATCAGTCGAGGTGGTTTACACTTTGAGAGATTCAAATAAGGCACAGGAGATCACCTCAGATCTGTCACATCCTGGACATCAGCTTTTTACCTTCCGGCAGACGATGGAAGCCCATATGAAGAAGAAGTTCCCGTCATAATATCTTCCAGTCAGCTGTTTCTTCCCTGAGGCTGTCCGTCTCCTCAATGGGCTCCTGGACAAAAATAACTACACTCGCTGGAACTGATCCAGCTTTGACGACAAACCTCACATTTTTTCACATACATTATGTATGGCATAAATAGCATACCCAGTCAAAGCACAAATCATATTTAAATGTGGCAGGTTGTAATACTAATCATAATAATTTTGGTAATTATATGTGTTTAATAAATTCAGTATATAAACATTGTATTTAATTATACAGTTTTCCAGTGATTCTATACTTATCTTTATTTATTTTTTTTTTTTTATTTTTTTTTTAGTATGACACCATCAACTACCCAACTGATAGACGGATGGACGGACAGACATATGTCGTGCATTCTTTTTGAAGCTTGAACTATCCGGTCATCATTCATTATGATTGCATGGGGAAAAAAAAAGATCCCTACATTCCAAATTCCACTTTGTGTGTTCAATGGAGAAACAATGTAATTTGCCTGGAATGGCAACGTCCGGTTTGTAATAACAATAGGATGAGCAGTTTGCCAGAATTTTCATTTTTGGTGAATCCTCTTAACCTTCCTTTTTTTTTCAGCCCACAAGCATTGCTGCAGCTCAAACATTGAAATGGCAATAGCACTGTCAAGGTCATGGGCCTGATTCCAAGGGAATGCATAAACTGATAAAATATATGCATTCCAAGTGACATTATGTATATATAGATTATTGTTCTTTATTGTGTGTGTGTGTGTGTGTGTTCTACAGAAGAAAGTCACTCACACATGTTTTGAACGGCATAAGGGTGAGAAAATCCATTTAGGGTGAGCTATCCCTTTAAGTCCCCTTGGCATAACCTGAGGTTAAGTGCCTTTTTCATCGTTCTAAACTGTCCCATGCACTGCATTTCCCTGATAAATTAAATCCTTTGGTCAAATGGGGTGAGCCAGAATTAAATATAGAAATATATGTGCTTTTTTTTTAAGCTGCAGGTGGATTGGCACACTGGGATTTCCTCCAGGGCTCCAGATGGTTGGTCGATTAGTGGTGCTGAGGACCAACAAGTTCACTCTGTCTAGCCAGATGTGTATGTGAGTAAGATTAAGAAACAAATGGCAGAAAAATCTAAGATTAATACCATTTGTCTTGTAATGGTCAGTTTAATTTAGTGAATCCAGCTTAGTCTCCATTGATTTGTATTGGTTTTGAGCCTCAAGGAAGATGTTTCTGTGCATGACTACCACAATATAATGAATCAGTGCAACTAGCAGGCTTCCAAGGCCTTTGGGCAAACATGAAATATCATTGTATTCCAATTAGCAGACACTTTGCACATGGCTGGTAGTATTTGTTACTGTGCTTGAGAAAATATTAAGCAAATATCATAAAAGCCACACAAAAACACAAATCAGTTTACCCCCCGCCCATGAGCTATAAGTAATCACAACCTTTTTTAAAAATTGATACTTTCATCACTTTTGTGATGAAATGTATTTCAATGACACTAGTCAGTCCAGCTTCACCTGTGGAGTTCACTTCCACCTCGGTAACTTGCCCAGTAATGCAGAGCAACAGAGTCGTGAATATTTTCAGGCTGGCTGTTTTGATGGACAACCACCTATTTCAGTGTGAACTTCCACCATGTATGTATGTATGTGTGTAAAAGTAAAATAGTCTTCCTCAATGTCAACAATAACACCCACACCAGCTCATTTTCATATAAACTGGCCCCACAGGATACATTTATTTTGATAAATGTGACTCTATGCAAAGATTTTTCCCTCATTGACAAGGCAAAGCTTCAGGTTGTTGCACTTCTTTAGGAGGGCATTTAAAAAGTCTGTCTCTATCCTTGACATTCTACTGTAAGCTGTGATCTAAGGCTTTTATTTTTATTTTATTTTGTTTAAGACTTTCACATTAGTTACCAGTTATTTTTTATCATTAAAACCTGTACCAACAAATGCTCGGTCATGAAACAGTAGATGGCGCTGTCCGATAGGTCTAACGCACTCTGACATTATGGCATCATTATCTCATGGTGCAGCTGATTGGCCCATTTCGTATCAGCAGCCAATGAGCTTGCCGCTCAACATTCAAACAATTGGCTAGTACTTGCAGAATCAGTTGCAGTGTGCTCAGAGACCCTAGATCTGCTATGGGTGATTCATGTTATGCTAAATATTGGGGTTATTTCATATATAATATATGTGCAGCAGCAGTATTTCTTACATGCTCACAGCAGTATGTTGTTGATGTACTGGCAGTAGGAAGTCTCAGTACTTGCTCTGCCACAGGAGCAATTTAGCATATCTATTCCCCCAAGACCAAACACATTAACATTGCCTTGTACATTACCATGCTAAACCCTCCGAGAGCTAGATAGAAATGTTTTTGCTTATTAAGTTATATTCAATATCTCTTTAGCTTTCTGTGTTATTTAAATACCACTGCACAAAGATTGAAAAATACTCTCAATTATTATTTTTACAGTTAACATGCCATTTAGTAAGTTGGTTTGTTAGTTCAATCACATCACTTACTGGCTCTTTTGTTTTTACTTTATTGTGTTACAGCTCTGATGTTTTTTTTTGTTGTTGTTGTTGTTGTTTTTTTTTTTTTTCTGAGGAAGTTTGCAGTTTGTCTGTGCTAAACAGTCTTTGAAAAAACCCAGTGCTCCATGAACTGTCAAAACTTGTGATCGGAAAATAAGTCTTAATACAGAGGTGAAGTTGTTTGGTGAATCTCCAAGTATTTTTTTGTTTTAGTATGAAGCAAATAATAATAATAATAATAATAATAATAATAATAATAATAATAATAATAATAATAATAATGTATTAATAGTTCCTTCAGTTACTGTCTTGCTAATTTATGCTAAAATTGTAGACCAAATGTACCGTGTGGTGCATTCTGCAGTCTTTTGAAGCCATGCAATAGATTTGTGTCAGGAACAAACCAAAGTATTGTTCCTAAGTTGTTATTTAAAATCATATTCTTCATCAAATCTGGCTCATTAATAATACATATGAAAATGCTTCATGTGTTTAATTCAGTGTGGCTGAATTAAATATAAGGTGGATGAGGTGTTAGAAATAGGACTTTATATATTAGTGGTGGGTCGTTATCACCGTTAACATTAACATCTATTCTCAAAGTTGGGTTGGGAGCTGGGTCTATACTAAGCAAGCTATGATGACTTTCACCTTGATATTTTATATAACCGACTGGCTGAGGCCAGTCTAACGGACAGCGACACTGAACCGAGCTCTCTTCTGCGAAGTTCTCCTCAAAGTCCCTCCTGCACCAGAACGAACAAATACAAATTGCAGTTTGAAACAAACAACAAGACGTGAAAGAGCCCGATTCAGTACTCGCGGTATTCTGCTGTTCAGGGCTCACACAGAGAAAGGCGTCTCGAGACGCTAAAAATAAGCGTTTTCAAGTGTTTTGATCAAAACACTTGAACATCGAATTTGCTTATTTTTGCTCTAGTGCTGACAAATACATATGAAATATGTCAAAATATCCACCTTGGAAATTATGCTCGAAAAAACTTTCAGTTATTTCTTAAGTGAAAGTAAACAGTTGAGGAAAATGGGATGTGTATTATATTGGATGCGTTCATCGTCTCTTTAAGTGACCACGTCTAATTTAGCTACTGGCTGCTGTAATGCTAATCCAAGAAAATGAAAATGAAAATCACTCACTGCTCTTGACTACTTTGTAGTTTTAACAGTCCAACCAAAAACTATTCAGACACCAGATATATTTTTTGATATATATAGCAAAACTGTAATAATGTGAAAAATGTTGAAGGTGTCTGAATAAATGTAGGTTTCATTTTATATTTCATTTTTACATTGAAGACTATACAGTGTTTTTTTACATTTAATTATTTAGTTTCTGTACCTTGACACCTACAAACTTGAGAAAAAAAAAAAAAAAAAAAAAAAAACATAAACAATGTGTAAATAGCACAACTAAATAAAAATAAACGAACATACAAATTAAACAATTTCAAACAGGGCCCACTGGTACAATCTTCACCGGGTCCCCGCTTGTGCAATGTGTAATTAGTTTACAGCTTTTTCAAGCAGTGTGTGATGCATTTTGGGAACAGGAGATGTACATTTCTAATGCACCATCTAGATTGATAAACCCCTTCTCAAAGACTTACTGTTTGTCAATTTTATTTGGGTAGCACACATATTCTGAATGCCGTCGGCAGAATTTGAATGAGTCATTTTAATCTAGATTAATTTCAAGATTATAGTGAGATTAATCTAGATTAAAAAAATTAATCTATGCCCACCTCTAATATATATATATATATATATATATATATATATATATATATATATATATATGTATAATATTCATACAAAAAAAAAGTAGTGATGAATGTCGTCCCTTGCTATTTTTTTTCTCAAGCTAGATTTGTCATGTCCTCTCAAAGTGGGTCAGTTTGTAGACCAGAGTAAATCCATTTAACACCTTTATCAGTGTCTTACATGAACCACTACGAATCAACAGACAGAATCATTAAATAGATTAGAGCCTTTCTTCGTCCAGGCTAATAACTAAATGACACAGTGTATTTGATTCAGTTTGTGTGGGTATAGGAACTCTAACTGACATATTTTGGAAAGCCCCAGGCAATATTGATGGAAATTAGTCAGGTCGCTTTCACCAGCGCTGACAGCTTCGAGAGGTCAGCGCTAATAAATAAACTCGACATCTACAAAGGCAAGCTAGTAACAGCTTATCAAATGTGAAGACATGCCGCTCAAAGTAGGTCAGGACGACTCATCTAGTAACCTCTGGCCCAGTGTCCTCCATGGCTCTTACGAGCTGGTCGGGTGCGGGACAGTCATCAGGAGACGACGTAGCTGGAGGGAGACACGTCACGCTCCACTCAAATGTCTGGGCGCTGAAGTGACAGCACAGGTTTTGAAGCAGTTCTGAAACTCCCGTAGTTACTAAAGATTTCACCCCACTCTTTTCTTCACGTAAGGCTCCAGCTACCGCA
Source organism: Carassius gibelio (assembly GCF_023724105.1). Classification (NCBI taxonomy): domain Eukaryota; kingdom Metazoa; phylum Chordata; class Actinopteri; order Cypriniformes; family Cyprinidae; genus Carassius; species Carassius gibelio. The sequence continues at coordinate 1,872,358 of NC_068409.1, read as the reverse complement.
CTGAGGTGCCAAGGTCCTGAGGGCATCCGCCTACACTGCTCTAGCGGTGGGGATTCATCAGCAGGCCTTCAACCGTGGGCGGAAGAGACTTCTTAAAGAGCCTTTATTCAAAATGTTTTCTTTTTTTGAAAACACAAGTTCGCTGTCTGTCTGCGGCTTACAAAGAAAAATGTAAGCGCTATAGCACGTCCTGGGAGGAAAACTGGTGACGATTTTATAAATTGTATCAACTGTGAGGGCTTGTAGAGAGAGCAATCGTCTCAGTTAAGCAATTGGTGAGTTATATTAAAGGGTTTATATTGTGACAAATCACCTTGGTCTTTTGAGATAAAAAAAAAAAAAATTATTGATACTAAAGGCAGGTTCACACTGTGCCAACATTTCTGATACTCTAAAGCTAGCTGTTGTTAATGTTAGGGAAAAGTTCACACTGAAACAACAAGCATCTCCAATGTTTTGTTGTTAATCTTTAAAGAACGTTCCTGAAAAAAATAAATAGGTCATCGACGAAGTCCTGCTTGATGCATGGTGAATTATAATTGTGAAGTCCTGCCTGATGCATTGTGAATTAAAATGTTTACATACAAAAAGACTGAAGGGTGTTTTGTTTTCTTCCTTTATATAGGACATTACTGCAATGATGTGCACCATGAATAAATATATATATTATGATTGATTGCAACTGACAGCTTTATTTCTCCTTCTCCATTGAGGCATTGCCAGTTAGGCACATTGGTTTCTATGTTGAGTTGGCAGGAATGCCGTGTCATGGCAACAGTTCACCATGATGTCAGATTATGTTAGGGTCTATCCGAGTCTTTTTGGAAAATCATACCAGATTGCTCAAACATTCCAAAACCTGACAAGCGAAGATTGAACATGTTCAGACAGTGAAAACAAACGGCAACGGGGTTAACACACTGAGCCAACACAACCTAACAAAACTTGGATGTTGGTGTTTGTTGATGTGTTTGGACAGCTTTAACTAGACTTAAGCTGCCAAATGACGCGTTCTGTAGCCCTAGTGGTGTTTTTGTCACAAACGAATCAGTGTTTTTAAACAAATCTTTTAGGTGAAATAGGACTTTTAAATAATACTGTAATAGAGTTAGTCAGCTAAAAGTTTATTATAAGGGGAAAGTTAAGCCAAAATAAGCAATTCTGTCATCACTGACTCACATGTGGACTATAGAAGTCATTGGAGTCCACGAACTGTTAGGCTACCTATATTCTTCAAAATATCTGATTTTAGGTTCAATGCAAGAATGCAATTCTTGCAGGTTTTGAACAATTTGGGGGTGAGTAAGTGATAACATCATTTTTTTTTTTTTTTCGTCTGTTTTACTTTATAGAGCACGATACAAACTTACATTTGTATAATTCATGAATGAAAACATTTTGTAACGTGATATTGATGTACCATTTACATGGTAATGCAATGTCTGATTTTAAAGGATGAATTTTGAAATGTTAAGTTTTCAGTCAATATATAACTTCTGATGATTTCTAAAATGGGATCGAGAAAATGGAAACAAACAAAGTTTAACAAAGGTTAAAACTCCTGTTATAATGTAGATTTGTGAGAGTGCAATCTTGTCATCAATTAATATATTACTTTTCCTACATAATTTTTAACAAAAACATTGGTCAAATATATATTTGGGAGTCTTAGACCTTTCCAACAATATATAGTTTGTCAAGATTAGATTAAATTTAATTGTAATATAGTTCAGTAAATGTAGGCGTCCCACAGAGGGGACTGGTGACAGTTAACAAGTTTTAACTTGTTTTTTTTTTTGTTTTTTTTACACATGGTGAATACATGCTGATATGAAGTTGAATTTGGGGTATTAAAATGTGTGTTGTGCGCATACTGGAGTGGTAATAGAGTGATTTTTGTGCAAGAGAGAAACAAACAAACTCAGACTTTCTAAAAACCTGCTCCTCGCTCCAGGCAAAATCATGTAACTCCTCTCCCCCCTCTGTGCTGGAAACACACTCTTGTGACTAGTCTTCCCTGCTCTCTCCTCTGTCTCCTGTTTCTCTTTCTGTTCATGATTTTGGCTGTGGCATTTACTGCAGACTATCTGATGGAGTGTTATGTGTCTGAGGTGGAGGGTTTTTGGGATAAATCATAGCACATTTAAAGGGGGGAGTCACACACTAAACTATCCATTACCATCAAGTTTAGCAGCAGTAAATGGGTGCCATCAGAAAAGTCCAAACAGCTAATAATATAACAATAATCCACAAGTAAAATATACAATTCCAGTCTATCGATGTATTGTGAAGCAAAAAATAAATAAATAAATAAATAAAAAAATCTATTTGATGTCTGTTAGCCAATCAGAATCAAGTATTATGTGAGACTGTGGTATTGTACTAATTTATAGAGATAACTTTTAGCAACCATAACTGGTGATTTGAAAATGACTGAATTAAATAGGCCCACTCACAGCACTCTGACACTGAAGAAAACAGTAATTAGCAGTTTGTTTACCTCCATAATCTTGATTAAAGCTATTGAGCATGCAAGTAGTCAAACTAATATATGTTTCCAAAAATGTTCATAAATTCATATTACCGTAAAGATCAATTGGCGGGTTTTATAATGACTAATCACACACTGTTTTCCTCACTGAAATTAAGCTGTACATAGCCATATATTAACATTGGAAAGGAAGAACAGTTTGGACTCCAGCTTTGACTAATTATAGATAATTTGGCAAGAGAAGAGCATTCAGGCTCAGTGTTCTTGGAACAGTATCATAGAATGACAATTTTTAATTATTCCTATTAGTATTTTTGAAGCATCACAGTAATGAAGGGGACTGGGGAAAACAGTGCATATCTGTATCTGTATTAGCATATAATTCACGTGTGCTTTTTTTTTTATAGATAAATGTTTTGATATAAATATTGATACAACTTTAGGGTAATACTTTATTTTAAGATGTCCTTGTTAAATGCTACATGTATTTATTATTAAAATAACTGTGAATTATGCATACATTAAGTACATGTACTTAATTAATATTAATCTGAAGAATTATATTATATCAAACAACATGCTTATCCTTATGTGTAAATATTAAAATATATAAAGAGAATAATGGATTATATTAAATTTTATAGTATTTTAAATGAGTAAACATTCTTACCGAGCAATGGGCAAAAACTCGGATATTGGCAAAAAACACTAAGTAAAATTACAAAGATTCATTATTTTGAGGTAAATCGGTAAAAAAATAAAAATAAAAGTACAATTAAATTCAACAGAAAACTTTTCAATTCTTAGGGGGGAAAATAACAACAATTTAAAGCAGTATTACACTTATCGTTTTTATGCTTAAACTGTATATATATATATATATATATATATATATATATATATATATATATTAAAATTAGACTGAAAAGTACAACAGGTAAATCTCTGTACCCTTCAAGCAAGGAGCACTTGATCTTAAAATCTGGCAGAGTTTACTTGTATAATTGCTTGCAAACATCAGCAAATCCGCAGCTCTGTCAATTTAAATAGCTGACCTTCAAAAAGTGAAACTCCACGGGACAAAAAGGCTTGTTTTGAAATTATTGAACAACTATTTTCTAAAGTTTGAGGGCAGCCAAGATGATTGCAGTCAAATCATTTGTTATAATTCTTGTTCACACAGATACACAAACATCTATTCTGGGCAGCCCTGTACTGCAACAGTCGGACGGACCGGACATCCCTTTTCCTGATGGCAGGTTCCGGCATTTGCTATTTTTCAGCTGTAGGGCCACTTTTTAAAGCTCACACACAGCTACTTGGCTGATCAAGTCACACACCATCAGCTAGACAAGAGTTTGCCTTTATCAGGCCTCCATCTTAATTACACTTTGCTCGTTAAATGCAGGAGCATCTGAAAAAGGGCCTGGGCTTTCGTTCTTTTATAGATTGTGTGTGTGTGTTTGTGTGTGTGTGTGTGTGTGTCCAGTTCGAGGGAGCCAAAAGCTGAAGATGCACGGAGAGGCTAAGCAGGCATCTGGACTGAGGGCCCATCTGCTGGGCCCCTGTGGACGGGTCAGTGGCTTGATGAGGACCGTTCATAATCTCTAGCACAGCAGGTTCTGTCAGAGGTGTGTGGATGGGTTGCAGTGACATGTCTTCTCTCAGCAGGGTGCCGACAGGAACCAGGTCTAAGCCAGCAATAACTGGCTGATCCATGCCAGGACGTGCCACCCTGTCCTGCCACTGCTACTGCCTAAAGTCATCAGTTCCGCCAAGTACAAAAGGGGAGGAAAGGGCAAGGACAAATCATGGGTGGAATATGAAAATAAAGTAGCTGAGGTCAGTAGATTGTGTAAATTCTTGAATAAGTGCACTTTTCTTTACTTAAAACAAAGTTTGCTTAAGGTCACATTAGCAAAATGCCCACCTTTAGGACATGGTAAACATTTATTTCATGCTGTAAAATCTAACTGATTTTCTAAAGTAAACATAAGAATAACATACATTTTGTTAGAAATTTTTAAAGATGATTTTAAGATGAGAAACAATTACAGTCAAACCAAAATTTATTCAGACACCAACATTTCTCATGTTATCACAGTTTATTCACTGTTGTGTAGAAAACGGTGATAACATATGACAAGATTTACATTAGATAATACCAATTTAAGTCAAGAAATTACCAAACAATACTTAATTGTGTTCAGTCTGTTTTGTGAAAAGTTTGCAGTAGCAATTAAAGGGGTCATATTGTATGATGCAATTATTTTTTTCTCCTTTCTCCTCGGAATGTTACAAACTCTTGGTGTATAAAGAAGATCTGTAAAGTTGCAAATAATAAAGTCTCAAATCCAGAGAGATTTTCACACAAAGAAATAACGTTTTAACTCGCTGTTGCCGTCACCGCCATGTTGTGGAAGATGCAAAGTGATTCGTTGTGAAAGCGTGGTAATCAGTGGTTAAGTTATATCTACACTGTACACTGTACAACTGTTCCGGAACTGTTTTACGGAGGACTAAGTCAGTTTTCTGGAAAAGTAGCCTACAATGCCAGTGTCTGTTTTTATAAAGTGGGACTTTTCCAACTTTACAAGGAGAGTCTGGCGCTTCTGACTCATAGTGTGTATGTACGTTTACATATTTAAAGAATTTGCCACTGACGATTCAAACGTGAGTTTTGAGCAGATTAGAGTGGCACTTGTTTGTTGTTTCTCCAATCATAAATAAAGACATGGGTTTTATGTTTACATGGCATGATATGGAATGCAACACTTAAAAAGATTTAAGTTATTATTATCAGTAATTATTTACCCACTGGATGCAACAAATGCCATTTATAATGTGTTGTATTGTTTTGTGTTGTTGCGCCGGGACACACATCATCACAGTATGGTAAGGTGCGTAACATTTCTGTCACACACTTGAGGAATTCACAACGCACTGGATAGCTTACCAATCAGTTTACCCCTCACTTTTCAGAAAAAAAAAGAATAGCTTTGTAAAAAAATCTGTGTTTTAGAAAGGCGGGACATAGAGGGGGTATGTACTTTACTAGGACAATAATGTTTTTTGAACCTTAAACCGCATAAACACATTGCATTTCACCAAATACACAAAATAGTGTTATTTTTTTAGCAACGTCATATGTATATTTTTTATATATATTTATACAAAAAAGGTCAAATTGTCTAATTAATGATTTTCAGAAAGCTGATTTTACCAAAAGTAATTTTAATGGACACAGGCTATCCCCTCCGCCATTCTTGATCCAGCCTCCCTGCGCGCCTGTGTAGGCATCCTATGGATCTACCCAGAAGAAAGCATCATAGGAGGCATGACAAAAAGGGGAGGCCTTGCTGCTTGATTGAAATCTGGATCGGCATGTGAGAACAGTATACAGCATTTATCATTCCTATGGGGAGATCAGCTCCATGGATGCGGCATAGGAATGGACTTTCTTGAGTCTCAGTTCCAGTGGCCACACATTATCATCACTGCTTCCTCTTCTCGCCAACATCGTGGGTTGTATCATCATGACCACTGTGGCAGAGTGAATCTCTGTAATCTCTGACCACTGTGCCGTGCAACACAGCCGGAATGTGACTCATCCTTACTGAAGATGGTTCTCATCTGCGCACACTCCCTGGTAAATAAAACCTTCATATTAAACAACTTTTTTTACTGCACAAGCTTTTGGATTTTGGATTTCCTTTGTGCTACAGAGACATGGATTAATCCTGGCAAATTGTGCTCGCTTGCTCTGAACACTCTGACTTTGTCCAGTCGTGGTGGGGGCATAGTGACTGTTTTTAAGAATGCATTTCCCTGTCGATCTCTCTCTACTGCTCTGTATAGCGGTTTTAAGAAACACTGTCACTACTGCTTTGGTGTAATGTCCACCCAAACACAACATTGCATTTCTTCTCTGATCACATGCCTGTATGTTTTTCTGTACCGTACCTTTGTAAGGGAAACAGGTCAATTTAGCTCAAAGGGAATCATTTAAGATTTTAAAGGGAATTTGAACAGAATCACTGTTTCACGGCTGTTCACGGAGACGCGCCTGCGGTTCAGTGAACGAGCCGTTTAACATCAAATCTGCGCTGGATACTAATATCCAAACTATAGTGAAAACACTATCAATTAGCACAGTAACAAGATCGGCAGTTTAAGACATTAACTTGTAAGCACAAAACACAAGGTACTTCTCTTTTCAATATGAATAAGGCTTTATTAGATAAATCTAAGACATATAAACTAATCTAACACATAAACACACGCACACACACATTCACACAAGTTGCAGGAAGGTCGAAAGTTAGGGAAAGATGAGTTTAAGAGAATGGAAATATGGAATTCCAAGTTTACAGCAATACGTTAAATTGCATAGACATGAACAACCATCAATCACGTAATTAGCGCTCGCATTGAGTTCCTCAATGGGGTTAAAATTATATTAGATACACCAGCACAACAAATATCTGGGAATACGTTGCCTTCATTTGCTGTGAAAGGGACTCCAGTTGAAAGGGGTATCCCGGTGTCGCTGATTGGCTGGAAGTTCAGTTGGCTAAAGTGACGTCTTGGGGAGCCCGTGCTTGGGCGTTGGCTGAAGCTGGAGTTGTGTGGCTGGTTGGAGTTCAAACGCGCAGACGAGGTCGACGTTACAAAACTTAACTCAGAACACGAAACTCTCAAACGGCAAAGAAAAGAAATAAAGTTTGACGAGACTAGGTTGTGTTCCTTCTCATCGTGGCATAGTAGCAGCAGGCAGGCACGCTGGAACCGCGCTCAAAGAACAATGATGACTAACCGCATGGCTAGATGCTACAAGCTAAAGCTAGGTAGCAAAGCTACAAGCTAAAAGCTAAGAGCAGGCATGACTAATAGCATGACTGATAGCACGAGCAAGGCTGGAACTAAAAGCATACTAAAAGCAAAATTACATCGTGTCCAAAGTATTTAAACTTCCTTGTTGGCCACCCCTCAAGTGTTGCCTTGACCAATCAGATATGGTCTTGGGTCTGGGGTCATAAATAATTTGTTTATCTTACCAAGCATGTGGTTCGCCTCGCAGGATCTAATTTTGGACATGATTCCTATAACACAATTATGATATATTTAACAAATAAATGATTGTCAGGACAATATCAAGCAAGAAAATTTGATTATATCAATACTAGTCATGACTATGTATCCTATAGTTATCAAAAGATATACACAATAAGTGATTATACATGATAGTCAAATGTGTGGGTTACACATAAATGAATATGGAGTTAAGCAATGGAACGATTCATTTATGAGTCTTTTTGAGTTCATTCTGGTCCATATATAATGTACAACAAGCAGTTTCTTTGCCATTCTCTGGCAAAGGGACTTTTCTGTGAAGACAAAGGTTCAAAGCCCTTCCCCCTTAGGAATTTCAGTCTGGTTCTGCCTGATGGGGGAAGTCAGTGCAAGTATTTAACATGATCTCCTGGGTTTACATGTGATGTCCAGCGTTGCATTTCAATCACGAACAATAAATTTGACAATCTCTTCTTCAAATTAAAATTGTTAATAATTGTTCTATTGGTGTTAATGTTGAAAGCTGTTGTGTGAAGAAGTTGGTTGGTTGGTTATCTTGCTTGGTTCTTGTGGCACTAGAACTGATTTATGACTTCCTGAGGAGTTCGGCTCTCGTTTCAATGCACACAGCTCTGATAGACTCTTTGATTTGTCTGGTTTGACTCATTTCTGCTACACCTTGGTCAAACTCCTATAAATCAGCCCATGGAGCGTATGTCTCATATTTTCATAACACACTCAGGTGTAAAGTTCATTGCAGCATATCATGAGGTATGGGAATCTATATTGCACAATGTAGATACTAATAAACATTTCACAATTTAGATACTAATGAACATATTGGACCAAAAAACATTACACAGAATCTTGTGGATTACAATCTGCAACTAGACGGATGTACTGTTACTTCCTCTACAGTCAGAAATCTGGGTGTTATATTAGACAGCAATTTGTCTTTTGAAAATCATATTTCCAATGTTACAAAAACTGCATTCTTCCATCTTAGAAACATTGCCAAGCTACGAAACATGTTATCTGTTTCTGATGCAGAAAAGCTAGTTCATGCATTTATGACCTCTAGACTGGACTATTGTAACGCACTTCTAGGTGGTTGTCCTGCTTCTTCAATAAACAAGCTACAGGTAGTCCAAAATGCAGCAGCTAGAGTCCTTACAAGGTCAAGAAAATATGATCATATTACCCCAATTTTACAGTCTCTGCACTGGCTACCTATTAAGTTCCGTATCAGTTCCTACCACGCTACAACCCATCACGCACCCTAAGGTCACAAAACACTGGACTTTTGGTAGTTCCTAGGATAGCAAAGTCCACTAAAGGAGGTAGAGCTTTTTCACATTTGGCTCCCAAACTCTGGAATAGCCTTCCTGATAATGTTCTGGGTTCAGACACTCTCTCTCTGTTTAAATCTAGATTAAAAACGCATCTCTTTCACCAAGCATTTGAATAATGTATCTCTTAAATTGTGAGTGTAGTTGCATCTGATCAAATGTGCATTTTTATTCATTAGCTTGGGTTAAACTAATTTAACTTTGTTGGATCAGCAGCTATGCTAATGATGTCTCTATTTTGTTTCTATGTTTCGCCACGGGGTTCACATCCCGTGGTAACTAGGATTTACACAAGCTCCAGTCTGGATCCAGAACACCTGAGAAAAGATGATGCTGACCCTCAGAGGACCCCAGATGATGCTAACCTTGAATCAACAAACAGAACTAACAAATATTGCTAAATGTGTGACTGCATCATATAATAACTATTAATTACTAATATTGATAGTTCATCGTCTACCTGACTACGTCTTGTATTATTATTATTATTATTATTATTATTATTATTATTATTATTATTATTATTATTATTATTATTATTATTATTTATTTTTATTTATTAATTTTTTTCTAAAATCATCCTGTCAAACGTGCACAAACTACTAGCTACTACTAAATATTGTAGAAACATAATTTTCTGTAAAGTTGCTTTGTAACGATTTGTATTGTAAAAAGCGCTATACAAATAAACTTGAATTGAATTGAATTGAATTGAACATCTCAGTTACTTCAACTCTACTTGTGCCTCTATCTTGAACAGTATTGCACCATTGAAGGTGAGAAGTCATTGGTCAGCACCAGTTTTCTGGCATAATGAAACAAACACATTCTCTTGGACAGGCTTGTAGACAAGCTGGAAATGGAAAAAGGGATAAGCGGCTGGTTTCATATCAGATCATGATGAATTATCTTACCATGTTCCAAAGGGCAGCTATGGCCGCTAAGTGCAAATGCTTCTCTGATCTGATCACTATAACTGGCATAAATCTTGTGTCCTTTTTTCCACCATTGACTTTTAAATCATCCTGTCAAACTTTTCCATGAGCACTCTGTTCTTCTTTGAGAGAGTTTTGGAAAGATTTTCACAAACAAGGTCATGGCTTTAACACATTATTATGCAATTGACATATCAATATGATTTTGATACAGTAAAGAGTCAGTGTTTTGTTTGTGTTGTTTTTCACATCATTTCAGGTAACTAGTATCAATTACAGACTGGTTTGGTCAATAGTTTGCCAGGTTTTCTTAGGTTAATGGAAACCCTAATAAAAGAGGTTGTTCTACATTATTAATCAAGAATAAATAAATATATATATATATATATATATATATATATATATATATATATATATATATATATATATATATATATATATATATATATATATATATAGGTGCTGCTCATACAATTGGAATATCACATTTTATTTATTTGTTTGTTTCTAAAGAATCAATAGACAATTTAATTTAAATATATTATTTTGTTAATTAATATTAGGCTTCATAGGGTTAACAAATATATATATATATATATATATATATATATATATATATATATATATATATATATATATATATATATATATATATATATATATATATATATATATATATATTAAATGTTAAAAAGTTAACATGCCTAATCAATGTAAAACATTAAATATTAAACTTCAGCAAGAGGAAATACATCATAGAAAACAAAAACAAAAACAATACTATCATAAGGCATTCATCAAAATTATAATTATGTGCCCTAACCCTAACCTTTCAGACAATGGTGGTAATAAAACTGCTGGTGCCCGAACATCATCTCAGACAAGAGAAGCAGAATGACCCTTTGCTCGAATAAGTCTTGGCAATGACTTAATTCCCAGACTACCCCAAAAATGAGCTGCCTAGCTCTCTGCACCACTGTTGGACACTGCAAATGTCCCACATATGCTTTATCAGTACAAGTGAGCAGTTGATACTGTTTCCCGCTCACTTGGTGATAAGAGAGCCTGCTGCTCTGCGGTATGTTCCCATCACCTCTCCCTCATCCCCCCTCTATCATTTCTATCCAGGCTGCTTGCAACCTGTTTTCCCAAGTGCCAGCAGCCAGGCCTGTTCTGAGGATGGGTTTACTGTGTCTCAGCCCCTGGAGATGCTGTCCGTTTGCTGGCTGGAGACCTAGAAACTGACCCTGGGCATCCATCCCTCCCCTCCATGTGCTTGCTGATGTACTGGGGCCCTCCTGCCTATCTGTCATGCGAGTGGAGTTATGTCTCCTTCCCGCTTGGACGATCTGTCGACTGGGCAGAAGCATGTCATCCGCCACACAAAGTCTCCCATTTATAGCTGTTTTGCTGCATGCAGACAGATCCAAGCTGTGGTAATATTCATGCTAGGCGGTGACAAGGCCCCATGTGCCAGAAAACAGGCCAGACAAACTGGGCCATATGGAGGCTTAGCGGACGGATTTCGGAGTTAGTTGTCTGCGTTGCTGATTGGGAATGCAAACATGTTTCCGTGATTCCATCCTCTTTATTTGCATATGGGCTACAATATTATACTACAATGGCAGACAAAATGCTTTGCTGTAATTATGAGGTTTTAAGTTATTGTTTCTGGACACCAATACGCAGGTATAATCAGTTATTGAGAAGAAACTAATTTTATAGTATTAAAGAAGCAATTATCTTCTAATTGCCTCTTCAAAATGTACAATGTAAATGCATAAAGTTATACAATGATTGATTGATGAATTAATGGATGGATTGAATGATTGATTTATCTGTCTGTTTGTTTATTTACATAATTTTTTTCCCGCCTATATCTAGAAAAAAAGAAGAAAAGTCAATAATAACAATTTTATTTTATTCTGAAACAGGTTTCAGCCTGACCATAAATACATAATCACATATATACTAATGCCCTTTAAAATCTCACATAATTATGTTGTTTTGTCAAGTGAACTCCCACATTTACATTAAGCGCACTGGTGTCAATACAGTGCTCTATTTAATTTATTTTCTTGACTGCTTGCCTGACCATCTCATTTACTGGTAAAATAATACTGGCACTGAATTTACATTAAACATGGGCTGCCAAAAATCTGTTTAACCTTTTTGCTTAGAAGTTACAAGTCAAATTTGTTACAATATTTGTTAACAAGGCAATCTGTAATATGATTTTTGTTAATTGCTGTGATCGATACAATATTTGCTGGCATGTAAATTTGCATTGACATGAAGAAACAATGCAAAAAGATAACACACTGAAACCATCCACATTCAAATACGGTTCACAGTTTAGCTCTTAAAGCATATCCTCACAGTGTTGGACAAACAACTTGGGAAATGTACTGAGCTAAGCTAATAGTTATTCTTCATTAAATTAAGCTTCACTACACTAAAGCTACTGCCCTGGGAAATGTAGCAAGCTAAGCTACAGCAACATGGCAAAAGTAGTTTACTACATCTAAGCAATTATTTTATTTTATGTTTTTAATTGCATTGTATATTGAACTAACCTCATACAAAGTCGATGGTCGCTCAGTGGTCAACAAAACTGTCAGTCAAACATTAGACAGGTATAATAGTTTAGTTTAAAGGTCCCCTTCTTCGTGATCCCATGTTTTAAACTTTAGTTAGTGTGTAATGTTGTTGTTAGAGTATAAATACTATCTGTAAAATTCTAAAGCTCAAAGTTCAATGCCAAGCGATATATTTTATTTAACAGAATTTGCCTACCAAAAACGACCCGTTTTCTACAGCCCTCTAGTTCCTGCAGTAATGACGTCACTAAAACAGTTTTTTGACTAACCTCCGCCCACATGAATTCTTGTTGCACTTTGACGGAGAAAAAGGAAGTGCTGTGTTTGTGTTCGACATGTCATTGAAACGCTGTTATTTTTATCTTGGAGAATCAGAATCAGAATCAGAATCAGAATGAGCTTTATTGCCAGGTATGTACACATACGAGGAATTTGTTTTCGTGACAGAAGCTCCGCAGTACAACAGAATGACAGCGACAGAACATAAAACACATAATAAAAGAATAAAAAATACAAATAAGTAGATAGTGAATAACAATATACAAATGACAATTGTAGGCAAGTATATTACAAAATGAAGTTATGTATGTACATATATATTGTGTGCAAAATTTAAGTGTATACTAAGTATGTGTGTTAGATAAATAAAGTGTGTGTGTATATAAATATAAAGTGTAGTGTGTCCGCCGTTATTATAAGCTGTTCATAAGATGGATTGCCTGAGGGAAGAAACTGGTCTTGTGTCTGGTCGTTCTAGTGCTCAGTGCTCTGTAGCGTCGACCAGATGGCAACAGTTCAAAGAGGGAGTGTGCTGGATGTGAGGGGTCCAAAGTGATTTTGACAGCCCTTTTTCTCACTCTGGATAAGTACAGTTCTTGAATAGATGGGAGGGTTGAACCGATGATTCGCTCAGCAGTCCGGACTACCCTCTGTAGTCTTCTGAGGTCAGATTTAGAAGCTGAGCTGAACCAGACAGTTACTGAAGTGCAGAGGATGGATTCAATGATGGTGGAGTAGAACTGTTTCAGCAGCTCCTGTGGCAGGTTAAACTTCCTCAGCTGGCGGAGAAAGTACAACCTCTGCTGGGCCTTTTTCACAATGGAGTCAATGTGAATGTCCCACTTCAGGTCCTGAGAGATAGTGGTGCCCAGGAACCTGAATGACTCCACTGCAGTCACAGGGCTGTTCATGATGGTGAGTGGGGAGAGTGCAGGGGGGTTTCTCCTGAAGTCCACGATCATCTCCACTGTTTTGAGGGTGTTAAGCTCCAGGTTGTTGAGACTGCACCAGACAGCCAGCTCTTTTACCTCCTGTCTGTAAGCAGACTCGTCACCGTCCTGAATGAGGCCGATGAGTGTGGTGTCATCTGCAAACTTCAGGAGCTTGACAGAGAGGTCCTTAGATGTGCAATCATTAGTGTACAGGGAGAAGAGCAGTGGGGAGAGAACGCACCCCTGGGGAGCTCCGGTGCTGATTGTACGGGTGCTGGATGTGTATTTTCCCAGCCTCACTAGCTGCTGCCTGTCTGTCAGGAAGCTGTTGATCCACTGACAGACTGAGGTGGGCACGGAGAGCTGATTTAGTTTGGGCAGGAGGAGGTTTGGGATGATCGTGTTGAAGGCCGAGCTGAAGTCCACAAACAGGATCCTCACATAAGTCCCCGGTCTGTCTAGGTGTTGCAGAACATAATGCAGTCCAATGTTTACTGCATCGTCCACAGACCTGTTTGCTCTGTAGGCAAACTGAAGAGGATCCAGCAAGGGCCCAGTGATGTCCTTCAGGTGGCCCAGCACCAGTTTTTCAAATGACTTCATGACTACAGACGTTAGAGCCACAGGCCTGTAGTCATTTAGTCCTGTAATTTTGGGTTTCTTAGGGATGGGGATGATGGTGGAACGTTTGAGGCATGAAGGGACTTCGCACAGCTCCAGCGATCTGTTGAAGATCTGTGTGAAGATGGGGGCCAGCTGGTCAGCACAGGATTTCAGACAGGCTGGTGTAACACAATCTGGGCCTGGTGCTTTTTTCCTTTTCTGCTTCCGGAAGACCTGGCGCACCGCATCCTCGCTGATCTGAATTGCAGGTGTGGGGGAGAGGGGGGATGCAGGAGGTGAGAATGGTGAGAGTGCTTGATTGGAGAGGTGTTCAGGATGGGTTGCAGGAGCTGTTAATGGTGTGAACGGTAGTTTGGAGAGGCATTCAGGGCTGGTTGCAGGAGTTGTGAAGGGTGTGAATGGTTTTGTGGGGAGGCGTTCAGGGCAGGTGATGGGTGTTCTTTCAAACCTGCAGTAAAACTCGTTCAGATCGTCTGCCAGTCGTTGATTCTCTACAGTGCTGGGGGGTGGTGTCTTGTAATTGGTGATCTTCTTTAGACTTTTCCACACTGATGCGGAGTCGTTGGAAGTGAACTGAGTCCTTATTTTTTCAGAATAATTCCTCTTTGCCACTTTGATCTCCTTTTCCAATGTGTATTTAGCCTGTTTATACAAGACATTGTCCCCCTTCACGTAAGCATCTTCTTTGGCCTGACGGAGCTGTCTGAGTTTTGCAGTGAACCACGGTTTGTCATTATTGTAAATTAGTTGAGTCTTTGTAGGAATACACATATCCTCACAGAAACTGAGTCCAATCATCTTTGTTTTCGGGCTTCCCAAGTGACGCTGTACTTGGAGATTAATGGTTACAATTTGTGTTTAACTCAGTTCCGGAAAATTATAATCGACATGTAAAACTATGTGCAGCTCATTTTGCTGAGGACAGCTTGCTGAGGACAACTTCCTCAATCTCAATCAGTTTAATGCAGGATTCGCACAAAGATTATTCTTGAAAGATTGAGCAGTTCCCTCTTTGTCTGGAGAAGGCGTTGTTTATGGACCACAGCCGGTAAGTGTATTTTATTATTTAAGTTGGTGCGTTTAACAGTTTCTGTAACTTACTACATAAAGGGAAACGCTATTTAGCTATGTTAACTAGATGTTGGGGCTGTGCAAAAAAAACAAATGTGATTTTCATGCGCATCTCGTCAGTAAAAATGCTCCTGTGATTATAAGTACATCTCCAGCACATGTTCCTGCCCACTTGCTTCTCAAAACGAGTCCAATCGCGTTACCAGGAGGTCAGCCTGCACTCAGCTGCTGTCGAATCACAGTACAGGAACCACTGGCCCAATCAGAACTCATTACGTATTTATTTTACGACTTCATAGAACAAGGAAGTCATCAGCCCATTTTTGTGACAGTGAAAACAGCGGTATACAGATACAGTAGGTGAATTGTGAGAAAAAAATACTGTGTTTTTTTTCAAACGCGAAACATGAACACGTTATATTGCACACTGTAAACACAATCAAACCTTCAAAAAAGTGTGAAAAACGGGACCTTTAATTGTTTTTTCAACAACTTTTCCAAACCACTTTGGCAACAAAAACCAGTATCATGTACAGGGCCGGATTTACCTCATATTGTGACATAGGCTAAATAAATAAATACAATTACAATATATAGTTAACATTAGTGCTATCAAATGATTAATTGTGATTAATCACATCAAAAAATAAAATGAATAAATAAATTACATAATATAAGTGTGTACTGTGTATATTTATTATAAATATATAAAACCACAGACTATTTAATAATGTTAACTAGTGCTGTTAACATGCAAAATAACAGTTTTTGTGTGTGTGTGTACTGTGTATATTTATTATGTAGTAATAAGTTGTTAGTGATTTGAATCTCACTTCCGTGACGGCTACATATCACGGGGTAACACATTTGCATTAATCAAATTTTAGCCGGCCACAAAAAAACTTAACATCCTTGTACTGATTAATACTTCTCTAATATCTGGGATTTCAATGTGGGATTCACAAAACATTTGCTGCTGAAAGATGGATCAGCATACTGTTTTGTTTGGACCAACTGCTCCACTGAATGACAAACTGTTAGTATGCTAAAAAAAGTAGATGTTTATATTTTCTATAGAGCTTTCAAAATTCTGAACTATTGAAATTGGTGTATCTTTCCGAAACCGCTGTATGCCATAGACCAATCACAACAGACTAAGCCATCTGACCAATCAGAGCAGAGCAGGCTCACAAAATAAATGGTTTAGAGAAACTGAATGTTTGAACAGCTTCAGACTAATTGTTTGAGGATCGCTTGACAATTGCTGATATTAAATGCATATTTTAAGAAAACAAAAGCATTTTTTTGAACTTGCATGTATGTAATGTTATTGTAGGACTCCCAAAACAACATTAGGAACCGTAAAAATAGTATTATGGGGTACTTTAACTAACATTAATACATGTTAATAAATAATGTAATAAATTAATTGTACATTTTGTTAATTAATACATTAGCTAACATTAACTAATAAAATCGTATTGTATAGTGTTACCATATGAATAGGCCTACGGATAAGCTACGTGTATTTGCGTTCATTGCATGCATAATTTTTCTTAACATTACACAAAAATCTATTTCAAATACAAAGTGACAAGAGATTTTTTTTTTTTTTTTTTTTTTTTTTTTTATTACTGCCACATCAGAGGGAGTAAATACATTGCATTTCGGTTTTTATGAACTTGCAGATTATGGATTTCTGTCGCTATGTGGGTGCTCAGTGTTTTTTTTTTTTTTGCCAAAAAATCTTATTTTAAAACATTCAGCCCTTCACACAAGCTAACTTATTAGACTGAGACTCAACAACAATTGCTAGACACTCTTCTCCACTCCTCAAACAAATAATAATAATAGTAATAATAATAATAAACATTAACTTTCATAAATCTATTATTTCTTTCAGTAAAAAAAAAAAAAAAAAAAACTGTACTTCTACAAATCTACATTCTACAGTTCTTTCAATTACCTTCAGACTGCAAACAAGCTGAGATGCTCCAAAATGCACTCCGTGGGAGGATTAATGAGATTTGACTGAAAGTTTGAACAGCCAATGGAGTTACGAGGCTTAGTGGCGGTGGCGTCACTTTAACTGGTCCAGGATCAGTGATCTTCTGAAATGCTTTGAAAAAAAAAGCTTTTGTTGTTTGATCGAAAAAAGAGCTTCAATACTGAAAAGGTGTTTGATTCAGAAAACATTGATGCTACCACCACGCTACTGCGAAATGTAGTCAAGCTAGTAGCATTACTATTTGTAGCGACGCTACTGCCCATCACTGCATTCTCACTATGTCATACTATATGAGCCATAAAAGTTTAATGTTTCAAATTTTAATCTAAAAACATAAATAAAAACATAATACTATTATTTATACATTTTTTGTTTATATTTTGTCTACAGGTTCAATGAACTGTTCCATTTCTCTGACTATTCATTCAAGCTTTACAGAGCTAAGACAATCATATAACAAAGTTAGATAAAGAATTACATTTTAAATGCATTTGTAAATGTTTCCCTTGTTTTGGTTTAATTATGGTATATATTGACTTCTTGCCAAGTGATTTGGCTGCCATGCTGTCCTGACTGCTGCTGTTGAGCAAATTCTACTCAGCAGAGTCAGTTGTATCTGGTCCTGGGTGGAATAATGTTTAGTTTGTGTTATGGTGCTGTCTGACATGATTGAGAGGATGCTGTACTGCAAAATCCTCCAGGCCTGTTCTCTAAGAAACCGAATCAAACACAGTGAGCTCTTCACACGGCTTCCTGATGCTATCACTTCAGAAGATGTGAATTTACCTGGCAGCTGCCTTCTTTAAAGTATAACTTCAAGACATGTCTGACTTGACCTGAAATCCAAAGTGCACATGAGTGGTTGAAGAACCATTGACTTGGAATCAGCTCCATACAGGCCAAGAACTTCATACAGTACATTCAGTTAGAGTCAGTAACTTCCTCTGTGGATTCCCTGACCTTCACTATACAGGAAAAGCCTTTTTTTTTTTTGCAGAGTAAATCTAGTAAACTATGGGTACAGTCAGGAGATTGGACTTGTGTCAGAGCCATGGCAGCGGTCACGCACATGCTCAAGACATCTATGGGCCATTGAGCTCCAGTGGGGACGAAGGTTCAAGTGTGGACTCTGTTGTTTCCTGATCCCATATATATCCCATCCCTCCTGGTTCATTTCCCAGTAACCTTTGCTGTCCTATCTAAAATAAGGTAGCAAAAAAGCCCCAAAATAAAACTAAAAGGGCCTCTGACTGGTTCTTCTTGGCTAGCACTGAAACTATCATAGCATAGCACAAACTAATATAGCCTACTGTTTATATACCAGTGTGGTTAATCTCTGTCAGACATGCCATATTAAATAAATAGCCCTTCAGCTATAACCTTTACGCAGATGAGACCCCAGTTACATTGTTCAATGTTGTATTATATTAAGAAATGGAGTGCAATTACAAGATCTTGGCTGGGTTGGCTGATAATATTGCACTTAATGTTGTACTTTAAAGATCATCTTACCTTGTTGCGTGTTATTTTATGATGAAAATAATAATAAATAAATAAATATTCTACAAAACAATGATAATTACTTTGTTATAAAATGAGAACATGTGTTTATTTTTACATAAAATGGAAAATATATTTTTAAAGACATTAGTAAAACATTTACAATGCTGCTAAGGATTTTAATTATTTCAAATAAATTATTTTCTTTTTTAAATGTATATTAGTCATAGAAACAAAAAACAAACTAATAAATAAATAAAAGTCTGAATAAATCAATTCAACCCTTTCCACACAAAACAAAAAACAAAACAACACAAATAATAATAATAATAATAATAATAATAATAATAATAATAATAATAATAATAATAATAATAATAATAATAACATATTTAGCTGTTTCCAACTCCAATAACAATACTGAATTTTTATTGACCAGCAAATCAGCATATTAAAATAATTTCTGAAGGACCATGTGGCCAAGAAAACTGAAATAATTGCTTCTATGAAATTCACCTTTGTCATCACTGGAATGAATTAAATGTAAGAATTTTAAAATAGAAAACAGTTATTTATAAACAATAATAATACTTATGACCCCGAATGTTTTAATTATATTCATTTGTTTATTTAAATACTAAATATTTCATAATATTACTTACTACTTAGATAACAAGGCTTTTGGGAAATGCTGCCTTTATTTTCATCTCTCTTAGTCAGACTCTGGCTTGGATATGAGGGTAGTTTAAAACATGGTGTCGTATAAATTGTATTGCATTTACTATGTCACTATTCAGAGTGTTTGTTAGAAAAGAGGATTTGACCTCCTCAGGCTCAGCTTTGTATGTTGATCAGTTTAGAAATACTGTTGTTTCACATCATTGTATTCAAACAATTGTTTCGGCTTCTTCTCAGCTAATTTCTTAGGACAATTTGATGAATTTTAGCTAATCAGCGTGTCTTTGTTTTGTAAGCCGCTTAGGACTGGAGAGAATATTTAGGAGAAAACATTTGCACAACAAATTGATTTGAAATATGCAGTGTGCATTAATATTTCATGAAACAATATGAATATTTGATATCAATCTGTATTTCGCTCAGCGAGTTATTTTTCTCTGCCTGAGACTCAAAGGTTTTTTTTTTTTTTTTTCTCGAAAACAAAAAAATTAAAAAAAAAAAGAATATTGAAAGGAAAAGTATGCTAAAAACTGTCATATGGTATCAAGCATAGAAATGGATATCACAGTCTCTCTATGTACATGTATTGCAGTTTATTTGATGAGCCTTCAATAATCATCTTTCAAGTGGAGTTGAAAATATTGTTATTTCAAGTTACCAAGCAAAACTGAATTTACCAGTGAAGAACTGGAAATCATCACTGAGAATGAATGAATGAATAAATAAATAAATAAATAAATAAATAAATAAATATCTCTCGTTTGAGGTGGCTTCAGTTTAGGCATGAATTCTGAATGTCTGTTTTGTCAAGTAAACTTATGAATGCCCTGAAGCCTACAAAGATTAATACATTTGCATACTAGATATGGAGGAAATGAGAGTATACAACATCATTATAATCATCAACAGCGACCATGGGCCCCATGCCTGCAGGCGCCTGATGCCTTATTGACAATTCTCTACCATAAATTCTTGTCTAGTGTACAACAGCTTAAATCCTGAAGGATTGCTCCATGCTAGTGTCTGATGGCATTAGTCCATTCTCTGTGGGGTCTTCCTCTTCTGTTTGGAGCATCCATCACGCCATTGTTCAAAATTAAAAAGACAGTGAACGAGCATCTGGGTTACAAGTATAGGCTCTTCTATCAGAACAGCAATGCCTTAAACATAAATATAGGGTGTATAATGCAATTGTTTTATGTTTTGTTTAAATTAATTGAGTGTAACTTTCATCAAATAACTTTATTAAATAATCCTGAAAAATATATAATAATTTCCACAAAACTATGAAGTAGCACAACTGATTTCAACATCGACAGTAATAAGAAATGTTTCTTGAGCACTAAATCAGCATATTTGAATCATGTGACCCTGAAGACTGGAGCCTTAGCTGCTAAAAATTCAGCTTGGCCTCCACAGGAAGGAATTATAAGCATGATGTCATGTTCATGCTGTCTTTATAGACTTTTACAGTGAGTAAGACAAGAAGGAACACCGTTGTATTCATTCAAATTGGCATTTTATTCATTAAAATACTGACTGCTGTTTGATTTAACTACTCTTATATTACAACAGAAACCACTTATAAAAGTATATTTGTTATTTTAGATCATAATGTAATCTAAAATGGATGTGCTATATTATAAATGGCTACCTTTATGTACCTATGATAAACATGCAACATATTTGTGTGTTCTTATAAATGTTGTCTAGTTGAATTGTATTGTGTACATTTGGTGTACTATGCAAGTGGGACTTTGTGCACAATTTTAAATAACATTAATGATTCAATGTATTCCTAATTTATCACATATTCCTAGGTGACATTTCTATAAAAAAAAAAAAAAAAACCCTGCTATTTAAATTTCAATGAAGTGCTCAGAACTGGTCAGTGTGCAGGCCCCCTCTGGGAGAGCAGCAACGCAGGCAAGATTCTAGCAAGCAAACACCATCTGGGAGGGTTTGTATCCTATCTGCAAATCTAGCAGGGAGCAATCTGAAGTTTGTCAACACACATATTGATTTGACATGACCTTTGATAATGTCAAAACTTCCTAATGTGCCCCCCGCAGCCTGCCACTGCAGCCAGCACAGCTTAGTATAACTGAGGCTTTTCTGTCCCCTGTTGCAAGGACAAAAGTGTGTGTGTGCGTTCGTGCGTGCGTTTGTGCGTGCGCTTGTGCGTGTGTGTGTGTGTTAACAAAGGAAGAAGTGCCATGATATGGTGACTTATTGGGGGGGGGGTCAATATATATATATATATATATATATATATATATATATATATATATATATATATATATATATATATATATATATATATATATATATATATATTGAACATTTCATTTGTTTTTGTTTAATTAAAGATGAAAAAAAGTATAAAGGGAGGCATTTAACAGTTGTTTCGACTGATTTTTAAGTGGACTATAAATGTTCATGTCAATTTAATTCCAGTGGCACTGCATTTAAGCCAGAGGAAACGAGGAAAACTTAAGGGTCAGTATTTTTATTTTTTGTTTGGCTGAGACTCGCAAAACTTTATGCACCATTTGTGACTCAAGCACGAGGTTGAGAGGTACTTCATTATAAATATATCCATTAATGTTCCTCTTCCCTCTGTCTTACACACAAATGCTGAATCAATATGGCTGCCGATTAATGCAGTTGTGCTGATGTACTTATAAAAGCTTTCATAGCTCACTGGACAGTGAAATCACCCCAGGAGCTGGAGACCTTACAAAGCAGAGATCTGGAGTAATGCCAGAAACAAACAACTACAGCACGGTGAAGCACCAGTGGTGAAACCAGGCCGAGAGAGGGTCCAAACAAATGTTCCTCTCAGTGTTATGCTGAACGCTTTGTTGCTGTCGCAGATAAAGACCTCTGCTGTCAATGCAGACGACAGTCCACCCTATAAAACGCCTTTAGAGATTTTCTTGACTTGAGCATGCGGTTGAATTAATGCTAGCCGACATTGATTTGTTTCCTGCAAACCAGAATCACTCCATACAAATTGAATTTCTACCAAAGTGATCTCAGACATAGTTTCATATGTAGATGTGAGTGTTAGGTTCACTGACCTCTGTGGAGATGATCTTTTCTAAAAGTAAATGCATACAAATCACTAAATACATAAAACTCATAAGGATTTTTTTTTTTTTTTTTTCTGAAAAAATAAAAATAAAAAATAAAAATAAATTAATAATAATTCTGGGTTGGCATTTTTGTGATTGTGGTTTAAGTATTTTTACATTGTTTCATGTCATTTGTAACTAAACTAAATTCTCTGGTGCCCCTTCATTATGGATTAAGACCTGTTTGCCAGTAGTAAATATGGAATGTCTTCACTGTTGATGAGAAAGCTAAAGTCATCAAGCAAACTCACAACTGGAAATCTCCTGGACCAGATAAACTCCAGAATTTCTGGAGAAAACAACTAACTGCCCTTCACAAACACCTTACAAGAGCTTTCGATGTCATCATTAATTATCCAAGAGTTATACCTGAGTGGTAAACATCTGGAACCACCTTCTTAATCTCAATGGGAAAAACACAAGGGAAATGAAGAACTACCGCATGATAACTTGACTACAAGATCTTGACAGTTGCATTTAGGAATGGAATATACAACCACTTTATGAAGCATGGCTTCCTCCCAGATGAACAGAAAGGTTGTAGAAAATCATCTAGATGATGTAAAGACCACCTATCAATAAGTAAATATATATAACTCAGTTTGTAGAGACATCGATGAGAAACTGAGATGGTGCTCTATATATTACATCAGAGGTTAAATCAAGACGGGTAGCATTGCAGTTAAACAAGGTATATTCCAAGGTGATTCATTGTCTCCCCGTCTGTTATACTTAGCATTAATACCACTAACTAGCATCCTAAATAGACAAGGTATTGGATTTGAAGTCGACATGTACAATAAAGTCAGCCATCTATTCTACATGGACAACTTGAAACTGTCTTCAAAGGATGAGACTCAACTAGGAGATTCAACTAAATCAAGTCTCAGTATTCAAAGGGTTTATTGATGCCATCAAAATGGATTAGGATTACAGCTGTTTTAGACACATGTGCCTAGGCTGTCTTTAAACGTGGTAAACTGGTCAAAAGTCAGAATATCCAACCGAAGGTACTGAAGACTGAGTTAAGCTCCAAAAACAAAAAACACTGCCATCTATACCCTAGCTGTTCCAGTAGTGGCTAATAGCTTTTGTATCATCACATCTATAAGAACAGACATTAAGTGGATGGATAGAAAAACAAGGAAATTGATGACTATTGCAGTCATGCATCACCCCAAAGATGATGTTGAAAGAGTTGTATATTGTTGTATATCACGAGACGAAATGGTGGCCATGGATTAGTCAAGCTTGAATATGCTTTTGAGACTAATACCACTGGCATAAGCAGCTTCCTCATGCTGGGCAAAGATATTTTTTACGTGACTAGTGAGAGACCACGATGCTGGTTAGGCTAAATACACTCTTCAGAAATAAGCTCAGAAGATAAAAGGAAAGTACTTGAAACAAATCACTGATGTGCAGAACATAAAAATGCAATTAAAAAACAACATTTAGAAAAATCTATCTATCTATCTATCTATCTATCTATCTATCTATCTATCTATCTATCTATCTATCTATCTATCTCTTTTTATTTCTATCTATCTAAAAATTATTAGTGACGATGACATCACTGAATTCAATGATTCAACTGCCTTTAACTGAAAATTGACTATTGTCCTCTTGCATTGACATACTATTTTCCTATTTTGATACTGTAAAGCTTCTTTGACACAATCTGTAAAAGCGCTATATACATAAAGGTGACTTGACTTTTTATCTATTGTCTTGCCCTCAGGTTATTTTTTTGAGCATATTTTCATTGAAAGTATATCATGTCTAGGGAATGTCTTTATCAATCACTGCTGTGCTCTTTCAAAAATGACTGCTCCAGGACTGCCACGGCATGCTGTGATTCCCAAAGCGGAGAGGAGGAGACACGGACAGCTTGATTGACCTTGTAGTGCATTTCCTCAGCTGCTCTCCTGGCAGCCGTACAGAAGCGCGTCCCCTCCATCACCATTCCTGGTCATGCGTGCAGGAAGTTTGCGGCAGCCTGTAATGGATAAGAAGAACCAGTGGTGAGTCATAACTGGATGTCATGGATCTTAGATTTTGACCGCAACTCATTAGAACACATGTTGTGCCAGTTTCAAAAGGACAAGAGACCCATAATGCTTAGTGGTGACAAAGTAACAAGATGGAGTCTCCTTTATTGTGTCGTTAATGGAAGATGACTGGAGAGAATTGTTGGTAATGTCCTCTGGGAGGAAAGCAAAGAGTCTAATAATCTACAATGAAAGGACTTTTTGTCAGTGACTTCTAGGAATCACACACACACACACACACACACACACATGTTGGTATATATGGTTTATGGGGACTCTCCATAGGCGTAATGGGTTTTATTCTGTACAAACTGTATTTTCTATTGCCCTACCCCAACCCTACACCTAAACCTAACCCTCACAGGAAACTTTGTGCATGTTTGGATTTTCAAGATAACTAATTGTGTATGATTTATAAGCGTTTTGAATTACGGGGACACTAAAAATGTCCTCATAAACCACCTCCTCATTGTAATACCTGTGTCATACCTATGTCATTATACAAATTTGTGTCCTCGTTAACCAAATAAACAAGCTCTCTCTCTCACACACACACACAAATCCTTTTTTGTGATTCAGACTGATCCTTGCATCCACACAATTAATGACAGCTTGAACAAATTAAACACTTATCTAAGAAAAAAAAAAAAAAAAAATCAGAATGTTTTTAATCAAAATATAAGAAACAAAGTGAGACATTAGACAAAATTTTAAAATATAAACTCAAAATTGTGAGACATAACAGTTTTTTTTTTTTTTTTCACAAAATGCATTCAATGACTACATCTCTCAAATTTCATGAATTATTTTCTCACTCAGAAACAATAACAGCCAAAACTCTTTGTACGTATGGTCCAATTTGCACATGCTTACATACTGTTCTCAAAACTGTTAAACTTATATTCAAAACAACATAATGCTAAACTGAATAAGACAGCAATTTGCTAAATTTCTACAGTAATATTTCAATGAAATATATTTTAAATCTTAAAATTAAATGCTATAAAAAACAATTGGACAATTAGTAGATTAGCATTACTATTGTATCTGTATCAGTGGATGATGTGTATACAAATTCTTGTATTTTGGAATTACTCAATGAAAAAAATAAATAAATAAACAACATAAAATATTGACGGATTCTGCATCATGTCTGATTCATTCCAGTAACATTTATTGCAGTGAATTATAAACAGAGATGTGTCCTTGTTTTACACAAGAAAACATTGTATAATGCTACATGTTGTTAGTGTTTTTTAGGTCATTGTTTTGTGGTTGACAAAGTGTGTTTGTCGGCTGTCAACCTTTGCTAGTGTTCTGGAAGAATTAGTTGATTTGAGACCTGAATAAAGTGTTATGGTAGTTATAGTGCATTTTGAATGTGAAATGAACTGCTTCACCAAGCTGAAAGTTGGTTAGGAGAACTGTGTTGAGAGTTTTCCAAAAGTGACCTAAGTATTGAAAAATGTGCCCTAGCATCTGTAAAAAACTGTAATTCAAGTAACATATATTGCAGTGAATTATAAACAGAGATGTGTCCTTGTTTTAAAAAAAGAAAACATTGTATAATGCTACATGTTGTTAGTGTTTTTTAGGTCATTGTTTTGTGGTTGACAAAGTGTGTTTGTCGGCTGTCAACCTTTGCTAGTGTTCTGGAAGAATGAGTTGATTTGAGACCTGAATAAAGTGTTATGGTAGTTATAGTGCATTTTGAATGTGAAATGAACTGCTTTGCCAAGCTGAAAGTTGGTTTGGAGAACTGTGTGAAGAGTTTTACAAAAGTGACCTAAGTACTGAACAATGTGTCCTAGCCTCTGTAAAAAAAAAAACTGTAATTTAAAACTGCAAGATAAAGACTCAGAATTGTGAAAAAAAAAGAAGTAAGGACTGAAATATTAACTCATAATTGCAAGATATAAACTAAGAAATAAAGTAATAATTGTGAAACACAAAGTGTATTTTATATTATTTATTTATGGATGTTCAAATATTATTTTTAGACATAAGCTGTGTTTATTGGCAATAGTATTTTATTTGTTTTCGGTGCACTGCAAGTTTATTTAAATGTGTAGATTTGTACGTCAAAGATTTTAATGTGATTTCAGATGATTATCAACTAATCTCTAAGTATAAAGACACACACACACACACACACACACACACACACACACACACTGAGATATTTAAATGTGGGTTGAGTCAAGGCTGAGAACTCATTTTTTATTTATTTATTTTTCATCTGAGACACCATTGCAGCAATAACAATTTACTTCCTCCAGCTGTCCTACCGCACGTTGCTTCGCGCGAAGGATTGTACATTCAACGTTAGCATTATCTACCTAATGATGTTGTTGTTGATGGTGAGATAACGGCCTAATATATCTCCTGAGAGCTGCTGGATCCAGCATTACAGGAGATGATTAGCTTTCGATTGTGCAAGATGTCAAACACACATTACTGAGAAGCTTAACAGACAACAGGGGAATAATAGCGTGATATAGCCTGTGACATTAAACCTGCATCATCCGGATGAATCACCTAAATAAAACACATTATTTAATGCTGTGGGATGGGCTTTTATGCCCACTCAGCTACTTCTGGAGTGCCTTGTGAGTTATTTCAGTTACACAATTGTGTACTGGTGTCAAATTTTCACGATATTATAAAATTTTGATATCCATCTTTTTGTCCCATACATATTTAGTTACAGAATTGTAATTACATTTCTTTCTTGCTGGAAATGCAGTGATGCTCCCTCTGATCCTCTACTACATAAATCATGTTGTTTTTACTTAACTAAGATATTCCTGTTACGAAGCACAAGGGTCTTCAAGTGAGTGCCTAAGTACTCCCTAGCTAATGGCTAATGATGATTAAAGCATTAGCCATTACCGGTTTTCAGCTTCTTGCAATGTATTTTTCAATATCTCAGGGCCCCAGGGTTCAGCGTCACTCATCCGTTCAGTGAATTCCATTCCTGGATTTGAAATGAATAGTATATAGAATTATAATTGAAAGAATTAGCCATAAACATGTCATTTCCCAGAAACATTGCATGATAATCTTGCCTGTCTGTCATTTCGGCATGTAATCAGTCTCAATTCGCTGGTGCACATACAGATAAGCCAGTATATCTCTTTATGTAAACATCCCGTCAATGACAAAAGAGTCATCATGGAGATTCTCAAGATGTTGAGAATTCACCTCTGTATCAGAGTTATTTGAGATTGGGAAATGAGGGGAGAAAGATTCATTTGCCCACAGAAATGAAATACTCTTTCTATTTGGATGGCGACGCATGCACTGTGAATCTTTATAACCTTATGAAAACACATGAGGTGTTACACAGTTCTCCCTCTGGGGCCGCAGATTAAAATACATTGGCAATAATACGGAGAGCCGCTGAGAGAGAAACTGAATAGGCTGGAGTAATATCTCAGTTTAAATCTTAATACATGGGTCATGATGACACTATATAAATATATATAACAGACCACATCTCTGATTCATCACAGTGACAATGAGAGTTTCCTTCAGGCAACTGACCTTTATTGAAAAAAAAGGCCACAACACAGTGCCTGCTTTCACAATTGGTAACACTTCAAACTATAGTGTCTATGTTATATTGTGTTGTGTTACTGTTTAATTATTATGGTTTGAAAATGAGCATGACACAATTAGAACATACTAATCAGGTCGGTGACCTGTGTGTAAATTGTGTTAAATGAGAGATTTTGAAGCAATGTAATTGCAGAGAGAAACAGCAAAATTTGATGTGATAAATATAATTCCAGTGTACATGCACAAAGTAGCAAGCAAACAAACTAATAATAATAATAATAATAATAATAATAATAATAACATGACTAAAATATTGGAGATAAAATATTGGAGTAAAAAAGGAATTGTATAATGGATTGTTTGGGACTTCAGGCAAATGGCAGATTTATGAAAACAACAAAAACAAAAATAGCCAAATATAAATGATAATCATCATCATCATCATCATCATCATCATCATCTTCACCACTTTAATGTATATTTACTAATGTCATTAAATCTGAATAATCTTCATTTGTGGACTTTTTGATTGACTGGTATATATATATATATAATCAGTCTATTTACAATGTAATAATAAAAAAATGGCTGTCCTACTTTTAATATTTTTGTTATTTTGCACAGTTTAGAGGTGGCACTGCTTGCTGATTTTTTGTTGAAATGATGGACCAAAGATCATCTGTTTAACCAAGAGCAAAAAAGAGCGTATGTTGCTTGAAATTTGTCAATCGTTTGCGGTGTCTGTTGAAGCCCCCCTGAGAGCATGTATGACATAAACAGACTCACAGTGCTTTAAGGAGGATGTTTCTCTCTTTTGATTGACTGTCATACCTCTTTCTCCTGTGGCTTCTCAGATATCCAGAGGCCGGTGATTGCTCAGTTTGCCAAGTGCACTGTTTTACTCTGCTTTAATTAAACCAGTCACAGAGCATATTTGCCAAAAGAACCATTTAGATATGAAGTCTCTTGGGTTTACTCGCAATCTATACTCCTTAAGGATTGTCTTTAAAAACGTTTTTTTTTTTTTTTTTTTATGCTAGCACTTCCCATCACACTTTTTAGGCAGCAGCTTTGAGAGCATTTTCAAAAGGTGTCTCAAAAGTATACTTGTATAAATTAGTTTCTAGGGACAGTTTCTGTGGTAACATAATCAACGTGAATGAATATGAGTAAACCTTTCGGTAACACTTTAGAATAGGGGACACTTATTCACTATTAACTACAATTTTCTACTTCAATAATTCCTAATTTGCTGCTTATTAATAGTCAGTAAGTTATCTGTTAAGGTTTGGTATTGATTAGGATTAGGTATGTACATAGAATAAGGTTATGTAGAATAAGGCATTAATATGTGCTTAATTACTGCTAATAAATTGCTAATATTCTAGTAATATGTATGCTAATAAGCAACTAGTTTAGAGACACTAAAATTAAGTGTTACCAACCATTTTGGTCTGCTTTGTCACATGCCTCCATATACAATAGGCCTATAAAAGACTGCAGGAAGCAGTGAGGGTTAGCCCGGGTGCAGGCGCTACTTTTAAATGAAGGGCATTTAGACCTGATGCACAGTGGCTGTTTCTGGAACACAACCAGCAGGTCAAACATCTGCCAATGGATGATGTATAGCTTTCCCATATGACATCACTCATGCTGTCACTTGCCTGTGTACTCAAATTCCAGATGCCGCACTGTAGTCCAAATCAACTTCACTATAACTCCCCCTCCTTCTGCTCAGCTGGAGACTAAATATAGGCAGTTGGGTTACAGGGCCGGAGCAGGTGCTCTCCTGTCACCTCCCGCAGTCTAATGCCTCTGCCGTCTGTTCATCAGACAGAGGTGTTGTGTTTTCCGGTCTGATGTGTCACTCCTGATCTGCTGGAGCCCAAAAAGTGAGGACCCTATGATCAAGGTTGCTGTAGTGGCCACCCAAAAGTTTGGTCAGTTAAAAATGCAACATATGAATGTGAAACAAAATGGTAAACCATGTTCGTATCATTCACTTGTCTGCGTTAATTCCACATAGACTGTCAGCTTATGTACTGATGGTGAGGATTTTTCTTAAGTCTTTCTGGAGGTTACATCATTAGTTCAGCAGGTGGTGACAAAAGATGAGTCTATAATAAACTGATTAATTCTGGAAAGAAACAGATGACTGGCTTCATGGGTGAGTCATTGAATCATTCATTCAACCCAATAGTTCAAAAATGCTGACACATTCAGGAAAGAAACTGGTCAGTGTGGCAGAATTGTGTTTGGGTTTTTTACCCTTCCCTCCATCTCCTGAACTCGAAGTGTACATTATTGCCTAAACAAGTGCTTTCCAATCCTGTCCTTTGGAAGAGTCTGCTCTGTACATTTTGTATATATCCCTTATTTTACACGCCTGATTCAGATCACCAGTAGGCCAGGGTTCCATGAACTAAGCTGAGTGTCTAAGACAAATGGCATATGCTATTCTGTGACAACACCACACATATTTACATTTATGCATTAAGCAGATGCTTTTATCCAAATAAACTTATACAGATTGCATTCACGCTATACATTTGTTTTATTTTAATTTTTTACCTAACATGTGTTCCCTGGGAAACAAACCCACGACCTTTTGTGCTGCTAACACAATGTTCTACCACTGAGCCACTGGAACACGTTTTACATCATCATTTACGTACTTCATGCATTGATCTGAATGAAAAAAAGGTTTCCATGTGACGCAGCTGACACAGAAAAGCATACACTGTTTATGTTCAGTGGAAACTTTCCAAAATAGTGCCAGGGTGACGCGGAAGAGACAAATTGTTCTATAAATGTTTTTTTTTTTTTTTCTTTTGTCTATTTTGCACAAAAAAAGTATTCTCGTAGCTTTGTAAAATTACGATTGAACCCTTGATGACACATAGATTATTTTACTGATGTCCTAGGGTCAGAAAGCTCACAGGATGCATCAAAAATATCTTAATTTGTGTTCCAAAGATAAACAGAGATCTTATGGGTTTGGAACAACAAAAGAATGAGTAATTAATGGCAGAATTTTCATTTCTGGGTGAACTAACCCTTTAATAATAATTTTTTTAATGTTTTTAGAGAATGTTATTCTAACTTTTAGGGGAATATTCTGGGAATTAAAGTAAAACTTTTCACTGAACACATTACCAGAACATAGAATAATGTTCTATTGCCTTAGAACAATAACATTCCTAGCTGGATCAACTCTGGCTCCAACCAAACAACTCAAACACACTTGGTTGTGATTTTCAAGAAATCCTGAATAATTTGGTAAGATTTTGTAGCTGAACTCTGAAGGAAAATGGAGCTTGAGTGCCAGAGTTGCCCAGTTTAAATGGAACATTATGAGGCAAGGATGGGTAATTTTGTTCTTGAAAGGCTACTTTCCTGTTGACTTTTGAACCAAGTCTAATTGAATTCACCTAAACCAACTAATCAAAGAATCAGTGTTAGAACTTAAATTTCTATTTAAGCAAGTATTTAAGGAGCAAAGTTGGCTACCTATGCCATAAGCCAAGATCAATTATTTCAACAAGAGAACAACAACAGTATACAAGTGCCATGACAAGTCTCAGTCTAGTACAAAACGCATAGCCAGATTCTTTTATTTTTTTATACGAAAGACAAGAAAAAATCTAGTATTAGTTGGTTAAGTGCTGGCGAGTCTTTAGATGTTTCTTGAAAATGAGTACTGTAACGATCGAACTCCATAATCATCGGGGAAGAAGGAGGCGGGAACCGGCGCACAATCAAAATGAAACTTTAATGACAAAAATAAACACAAAACAATGCACCAGCCCCTCACGGACGACTGGTGCGCACAAAATAAAAAGCAAACATAAAATATTGCCCAGGTCTGGTCCTCTCTCGTCCTTCACTCCAGTTTTATGTCCTTCCATCTCCTCTGTGGGACTCGAGACCGGTAGTGGGTCGCAGGTGTCGTTCATTCCCCAATCACTCTACCTGCCTCGCTCGTTCCCACATCTCTCGGCCCCGGCCCACTCGTCACAAGTACGAATTGAGATTGGGAGGTCAATCCACAAGCTGGGCACAGTCCAGGAAAAGGTCAGTGAGGGTGATTCTGAACTTCTTTGGGATGGCACCACAAGGCGTCATTCACTTGCAGAGCTCAAACTTCTGGATGGCACATAAGATTTAACTAGTGAGTTTAGGTATGTTGGTGCCGTGCCTGTGGTCGTCTTGTAGGCAGGCTTCAGTACCTTGAATTTGATGCAAGCGGCTACTGTTGGCCAGTGTAACCTGATGAGGAGAGGAGTAACGTGAGCTTTTTTTTGGCTCATTGAAGACAACCCTCGCTGCTGCATTCTGGATCAGTTGCAGAGGCTTGATAGTTCATGCAGGAAGGCCCGGCAGGAGAGCATTACAATAGTCCAGTATGGAGAGAACAAGAGCTTGGACAAGACGTTGGGTGGCTTGCTCTGATAAAAAGGGTCTAATCTTCCTAATATTGTATAAGGCAACTTTTTGCAGATTATGTTGTCATGTTGTCATGTTGGCTTCATCGAGCCAGGACCTTTAGCATGCGCTGGGATGGTTTGGAGCCCCAGTGAAGCGGCTTGGATGAGAATCAGCACCTCCAAGTCCGAGGCCATGGTTCTCAGACAGAAAAGGGTGGCATGTCCCCTTCAGGTTGGTGGAGAGCTCTTTCCTCAAGTGGAGGAGTTCAAGTATCGTGGGGTCTTGTTCATGAGTGAGGGAAGGATGGGGAAGGAGACTGACAGGTGGATAGGTGCAGCTTCTGCAGTGACGCAATCGATGTACCTGTCTGTCATGATAACGAAGGAGCTAAGCTGCAAGGCGAAGCTCTCAATTTACTGGTCGATCTACGTTTCTACTCTCACCTATGGTCATGACACCACTGCTCCTCCACATCAAGAGGAGCCAGCTGAGCTGGCTCGGGCATCTGTTCCGGATGCCTCCTGGACACCTTCCTGGGGAGGTGTTCCGGGCACCAGACCCCGGGGAAGAATGCTGGAGGGACTATGTCTCTCAGCAGGACTGGGAACTCCTCGGTATACCCCTGGAGAGGCGGAAGAGGACGGATGGATGGATACAATCAAATGAAACTCTGCCTTTTGAAACTCTGTCATTTAAGTTCTTATGTCTTCACGCGCAGTGATAAAATACCTGTCCATTTTAAAACAGAAACTTACCTGTCGCATTGCACCTTTCCAGAATAAGCAAAGTTTAGTTTCATCTCATTAAATCTTTTGAAAGAGGTTTCTATTTGAAGAAGACAACATAAAAAAAGTGAGAGGTGCATAGACACTTTAAAATACAAGATTGTAATCTCTTCACTGTCAATCAAAGCTTTTTCATTCTTTCTTATGCTGGCATATGCATTAATCATAGCCATCGAAGTTTTGACTAATTAGTCATCTTAATGAAGTAGGCTTTCAAATAAGGGTGATATATATATATAGTTAAGTAAATGTAAGAAAACTATTTATAATAAGATAAATGCTTAGATTTTTCCAACAAAAATGTAAAAAAAAAAAAAAAATATATATATATATATATATATATATATATATATATATATATATATATATATATATATATATATATATATATACCCAAGGTAATTTTTTTGGGTTTTTGTCCTAACGGGTCAAATCATTTGTCAACTTCACTGCTGTGTAAAAGGACTGAACATACAGTACAGATATATATCTGAAGCTAACAGTCACAATGGAAAAATTACAGAATAAGAGCCAATGAAGAACAAGAAGTGGTGAAAAATGCTGACACATGTTGTACTTGTCATATATTAACCTGCAAACTTGTTATATATGTTACTGGGTCTGTTACAAAACCCAGTGAGCTGCCTCGAGGCCCTGATTTTGGGAGAATTAATTTGCAAATAATTCTAAAAGAGTATGATGTGAGAAGGTTGCTAAGCTAAATAACAGACAACATACAAATCACTGCAGTTTAACTCAAAAACTAAAAAACTAAAAAAAAAACTCATATCATATATAAACTCATATATATATATATATATATATATATATATATATATATATATATATATATATATATATATATATATATATGAGTTTATATATATATATATATATATATATATATATATATATATATATATATATATATATATATATATATATATATATATATATGAGTTTATATATGATATGAGTTTTTTTTTTTTGAGTTTTTGAGTTTTTGAATTTTGAGTTAAACTGCAGTGATTTGTATGTTGTCTGTTATATATATATATATATATATATATATATGTGGGTTGTCACAAAATTATTGAAAAGACTTTCAAGCTTGTTTAATTGGAATAATCTTTTCCCATTGCTTCACTCTCTGACCACTGAGTTGATTTTATTTCCAAGCCTCCTACCTTTGGCTGGACCTATTGCCACTATTTGTCCACGGAGAGTGACATGCATGTGTATGCCATCAACTAGTCTGAATGGAGGAGCAGAAGGGTCAACATGGCAAATGTGTCCATTAATCTACAATGACAGCTAACCTCCATCCGTCCTTAGGGCACAACAGAGCAAACTCCATGAGCGCATACGCTACAGTGAAAATGAGCGCTGGCCCAGCTGAGTAGAATGCAGAGGAGATGGAAGCAGGGGGTTGATTTAAGCAACAGCACAATGCCAGACCAAACTGTTCCTTCACAAACTGTCATTTCTAGCAACCACAAAGCAACAGCCCTTAACAGTTACATTTCTCAGATGCTATCTGTCCAGAAAAGTAGCTTCAAAACTTCCCAGTTACCAGTCTGCATGCTGTATGCAGTCATGCACTTCATCTTGACATCACTGAATTCAATGATGCACTGCCTTTAACTGACATTTTGCATTATTGACACACTGTTTTCCTAATGAATGTTGTTCAGTTGCTTTAACGCAATGTATTTTGTTTAAAGCGCTATATAAATAAAGGTGACTTGACTTGACTTGACTTGTTATCCCAATCCTCAAATGGGTGGTAAAGGATAAGCATTGCATTATGGTAAGGATGACAATTCAGAGCATTAGCTTGCACTGACAGCAACATATGCCCAGGAGGTGAGAGGCCTGTTTTAGCCATGGAATCTTGCTCCTTGGGGAGAACAATGCCAGAAAGGTGCAATAACAGTTTTGATATCGTTTGACAAAGCTACACCCCTTACACTGTCATTCCTGTCATTAGGCCTGATAGATCCCTCTCAAGAAAGTTGCAGCAATCGGGATGTCTAAGTTTTGTCTGAACGTGTAAGCATATCAACAGTTTCCTAAGTAGTTACTGACTGCATGCAACACCTGCTGCAAGACTGGGGGAAATAATATATTATGCTTAAGACGACTCAAATGACATCTATTTATTTTTATTTTTATTTCTATTTTTTCTTTCTTCTGGAAACCTAAGACGACTCAAATGACATCTATTTATTTTTATTTTTATTTCTATTTTTTCTTTCTTCTGGAAACCTTTGGCTTTATAGGCAATCTTAGACATTAAATAGTGCAGCTATTAGGCACTTTTGCATCAGAAACCTTTTCATAGTTCTTAGAACTATTGTTAGAAGTTCCCACTTTTTGGCATGTTCGCACCTAAGGAACTAGGAATGTATAGTCCTAGGAACTCCATTTGGGGTAACTAAACTTCAGAGTAGGGTCTAAAACAATTATATAGGAACTACGCATACACACTGATTGGCCAAATGCATACAAAACACTGGCTTTCCTGACATAAAAAAAGGGTGAAAATATTTACTCTACGAACATGAGAAACAGCGACAACGGCATTTATCTGTTGTCTGAGGCATTGTGTTCTTTTCTCATCATTGATGATAATACTACAAGTTTTCATAGGAGATTTAGTTCAATTTTCATGCCCTTTTAATAGGGTAAAGTGTGAGTTTAAATTCCAACTCTTTTATCACAAACCCAGAACATATAGCTCTGAAAATGGCGCCCTCCATTCACTGGTTGTTGTGTTTGTAAATGCAGCAATAAAGACTTCACAGTTGGCTGCTTCAGAGTGCGAATGCAACCAGGAAAGAACCAGGGAGAAATTGGTTCTCAAGGAATGGGCCTGCTGTGTAATAAAGTGTATGACTGTTGTAGTTCCCGTTGTAAAAAAGTGACGTGACATACGGCCAAGTATGGTGACCCATACTCAGAATTCGTGCTTTGCTTTTAACCCATCCAAAGTACACACGCACACCGTGAACACACACCCAGAGCAGTGGGCAGCCATTTATGCTGCGGCACCCGAGGAGCAGTTGGGGGTTCGATGTCTTGCTCAAGGGCACCTAAGTCATGGTATTGAAGATGGAGAGAGAACTGTACATGCACTCCCCCCACCTACAATCACTGCCGGCCCGAGACTCGGACTCACAACACTTTGATTGTGAGTCTGACTCTCTAACCATTAGGCCACGACTTCCCAATAAAATAAAGTACAGTATCAAATTACTTAATTGGGTACTGTTAAAGGTCTATAAAATTCAATTACAATTTGCTGTGGTCGATTTTCCAATAAAGTAGCACAGAAGTTAGAAGCCTACATTTGCATTTATGCTTTTAGCAGACACTTTTGTATCCAAAATGACTTACAGTGTATTCAGGCTACACATTTTTTTTACCGGTATTTGTGTTCCCTGGGAATTGAACCCACAACCTTTTGTGCTGGTAATGCACACTGCAAACATTACTCTTTAATCAATAAAACAGACCTACAAATCGGTAGAGTAGGACAATAGTTGACCATTCTATAGATAGATAGATAGATAGATAGATAGATAGATAGATAGATAGATAGATAGATAGATAGATAGATAGATAGATAGATAGATAGATAGATAGATAGATAGATAGATATTATTCTTCACTGGGGTTGCTGCCAGGGACATGGCAGCAGGCACATAAGCAGATGCTATTGTAAAGCTTGATTGCAGTGCTCAGAAAGAATCCCCAGCAGAGCTTCTTAGAGCACTTAGGTGGAATAAGCTAGTGGCTAAATGTGCTCCAAGATAGCATACCAAAGAGAGGATTTGCTGGATTGTTCATTATTGGCTCCAGTTTGCCTCCGTCTCTGCCACTACCTCCCAGTGAGGCCAAGGTGAGTTCAGCCGTGGGACTGGACTCGCCTGATTGTTTGTTAAGGTACCTGGAATCATCTGAACTTGTTTGGCTCCTTCTATACAGACTGGCAAAATATTTAGAACAGCTTGAGATTCCTCAGAACACAGAGTCTGCTGTGGCCTTTTTTGTACACTTTGGCTATGATTAGAGCCAATCCGCTTACCGTGCCTTTGCCAAGTAGGACATGTTGCTGGATCAACTTATTGATTCCGGAACAACATTCCTATCAGACAGATTTAGGGTTGAGGTTAGGGCTTAAACAACATTTATCAACTAGGGCTGCACAATATGTAAAAATATCCCAAAAGTACCATGATTAGCATATTGTTGAGGTTAAGAAGTTGGGGCCTTGTAAGGTGTCAAAGGACACTAATAATAATAATAATAATAATAATAATAATAATAATAATAATAATAATAATAATAATAATAATAATAATGTGGGAGTTAAAGAAAAAAAAAAGAAAGAAAAATAAGTCATCTTGACATACTGTATTTTATATTACACATGTTCTGTCTTTAAATTTACTTTAAAATAATTGACTTTGATATGACACATTAATCTTTGGTTTATCCAACCATAATTTTAATGCATACCATATGTTGTGGAGCCATTGTGTCACCTTTGTTTCCCCATGATGTTAATGGTAGATAGGAATATGATTATTTATATCCTTCCAAGCATAAGTTTGGTGTTGGACTCCCAACTCCCATGGTGATGTTTCAAATATAAATTATTTTATTTGTGAATTACATCAGCTACAAGTGACTTTTTTTCACGGAGCTTTAACTACTACAGAACTTGGAACTATTCCAGTATGATATTCTCCATAGACCAAATCCACCACTATAACCCCTAAAATCCTCCACACAAATCATAATCTGTTTGTCTTCCTATGCCAGATAATCAGTGTGTCCAGATGTTGCTGCATAATACTGTTGAATAGCAGACCATTCAAAAGTTTTTCTTTCTTTCTTTCTTTCTTTCTTTCTTTCTTTCTTTCTTTCTTTCTTTCTTTCTTTCTTTCTTTCCAAAAAAGCTTCAGTTGCTTTTGAAGCTAAACTTTTTTAAATGAATGAATAATAATTATAAAAAAAAAAATATAATAATAATAAATGATGAAAATAAATGCATCAATTCATGAACTGGGGCTTTCATTTAGCTTTTCCTGTTCTGTTTAATAATTAAAGACGCCTAGCTAAACCTTCTAATGATTTGAATAAAATAAAATAAAATATTTTAAAAAATGTATTCACGCTCGTTGTTTTATTGACAATGACAGCACATTGCTGTAAAGGATTGGTTGATAAATATCAGCGTAGATAATGTCACTGAAAGATATGTATTTTCATTAATTTTCTGCACAATATGAAGAGATGTCTTCGGACTTTCTGTTTCATTGCCTTTAACATATAACACTTTTTTTTTTCTTATATAATCATCTTTGGGTAGTATTCATTATAAATCCACAATGATATCTACTATAAGGTTAGTGATTTTTTTTTTTTTTTTTCTCCATACAGCACATATCCTACCCAGTAATACTTCATTCTTACTGTATATTGTCATATTGTCAACACCATAAAATAAGATGAATGTGCTTGATGGCACTCTATAGCATCTCATCTTTTCAGAGAAGAGTTGTCTCAATAAATCCAGCTCAATTATTAATCACTAATATATGTTTGACATGAATTAATTGATCCCAAATATGAATGTACTCCTAGACAAACCCAGCCGTGTCAAATATTCAGGGAAGTATTAATGGTGACAGGCACAAACCTACTGCTGCACTGCAGATGACAGCCAGCAAATGAATTCTGTTCCTTGGTAAAGGCACCAATATGATCTTTATAAAATCAGCCTTTGTTTTACAGCAGTACATCAATGGCGGTGAAATGCAGGCTTAAGTTGGCAAAGCAACAAGTACGAAGCAGAAAGGGCACTGAGACATCTGCTCAACAACATAAATAAGACTGCAGGGCCTGTTTTAAACGATCGAGGCATGTATTATCTAATGGGGGAATGAGGAGAACAGAAAAGCTTTTTGTGCAAAAGTATTAAGAAATTTGCAATATGCAAATGCACAGAACTAAAACTGGAAGATGGTCTGTGTGACTGTTTGTTTTCTCATTGTTTTTTTTTTTTTGTTTTTTTGTGTATACACAGCCAATAACAAAGAGCACCAAACCCCATAAACATGAACAGATTATTTATTTTCAGTAGTGAGATATAAAATGTACTGATTGATTGATTGGTTGATTGATTGATTGACAGACAGGGAGTTAGAACAATGTCCATAATAATATAAAAAAGTATAACAGGTGAAAATTAAAATGGACAGTTAGAGCTTTGCGTTCAGAGGTTGAACAGATGTGCTCTATAGAATGCAGTAATAAACTACTACAACTCCTACAACAACTACTACTACTACTACTACTACTAATAATAATAATTATTATAATTTTTTTGTGTGTGTTTTTTTCACGTTCTTCTTCTTCTTCTTCTTCTTCTTCATCGTCTTTTTCTTCTTTTTAAAGAGTTCAGGAAGTACATTATATTATTCCATTCAATAATATAATAATTCCATGTACTGTCAAAATAATGATTCTTGAACATTGTGTTCTTTCACAGTAAAACCACAAAATAAATGCATAAACATATTTGAGTTTATTCTGCTTGACAAAACTGAAATGTAATTTAAATACACTTTTTTTGGGGGGAGGGGGATGTTTTCTGAAAGTCTAATCCTAATAACTGTTTCCTGCAGCAGCTTTCCACAGTGTATATTAAATCATCAGAATAAATGTTTCACGTGCTGCCAGCAAACCAGATTTCAGATGAATAGCCTGAGTGAGTGTGTGTTTGTGTGTGTATGACTTGAGAGGGTGTATAATGGAAATTGAGACATTACGTATTGAGTTGGATATTTGCCAGCAATTTTACTGACCTAATACATGAAGCATTTGAAAGTGGCACCACCGTAAATCATTTAAAATCGTCAGATATCTGTTACAACGAGAAATGTAAACGAGGTTATGTTCTACAATAGATATTCTGTCAGATAAGTAAATGACAGAATTTCCAACAAGCAAAATTCAGTAGCATTCACCTCCAATGATTAATACAGTTTACTGACTTGAATGACTTTTACAGATTTTTGTATTGGCATATAAACAGTAAAAAAAAAAAAAAAAAAAAAAAAAAAAAAAAAAAACTAACAAATATTATAACAAATTTAATTCTGAGAATGTATTTCCTTTTTCCGTCAATTAAAATGACACATACAGGAAGTCTCGCTCAAATTGTGCTTCTAACCCATATTGCAGTATTTCCAACGAACAGCCTGGTTCTCTGCTCTGATTCACCAATGAATACACCGTAGGGAAAGTAATCATTCCTGATTGCAATCATTATAAGCACCTCTTGACTATCGCTGGGAGGGTTTTTTCATATTTTGACAAAGCCATCAAACAAATCCAATGCGTTTCAATCCACTTAGTGTCTTTCCTATTAGGTTAGGGCTCTGGGTTCTGGCCTTTTGCATCAAACTAATGGTTTGAGGACATGCGTTGCCTCTTGTGAAGTGAAGGTCTGCTACAGTATGCAGATGCTCTAATACATTAACAGACTAATTTGGTTTTAATTAGTTAAAAAGGTCTCAAGTGAGGCCTGACTTTTCATTTATAACTTTGGGAACTATTTCACCCTGTTTAGGGTGCCACATGATTGGCATATTTGTGTTGTTATTTGTTGCAGTTTTACTAAGGTAGTCACAAAGCTGGGACATTTCTCCATCTGCCTGGACAGTTTTATGGGTTTCTGCCTGACATACTTGCAGATGCCTAAATGATTGCACAGGGAGTGACTTTCCCACCAAGGAAAGAAAGCACATCAGCTACGAGGAAGTATTTCTGTAGATGGATGACAGCTCAGAAAGCAAGCCTTGCTATGACAGGCTGGCTCTGGCATATCAAACTGATTTTTTTTTAGACTGAGATGTTCCCCACTATGTCCTGTAATTCGCTGGTTTTGAAAAACCAATGCCAATCACATTTTCAAAGGGAGAAAGCAGGAATAATGTTTGTTGAAGGTAATAACACCCAATGTAGCCTTGAATGGCTCCATGCAATGGTAATAGTTCAGTACTGATTTGTAAACTGATCAAATCGAATAAA
The DNA here is from genome assembly GCF_023724105.1 of Carassius gibelio. Lineage (NCBI taxonomy): Eukaryota > Metazoa > Chordata > Actinopteri > Cypriniformes > Cyprinidae > Carassius > Carassius gibelio. Next base: position 1,830,750 of record NC_068409.1, on the reverse strand, counting down.
CCATAAAGCTCTAGGGCCATGAATTCTTCACATTAAATATCTAGACAGCCTTTCCTGGAGCCATGATGAATATTATGTGGAGTAAACTAGTTAGTTGACTAAGCTTTCTTTCCAGCCTGTGGTAAAGTCTGCTTGAGGAATGGTTAAATCTCTTATATCGACAGCTATGGCTGACCAAGTCACCATTGTGCCGGTGGCCATCATCACAGAGGTTTGCGAAAGGTGTCAACCAAAGGCCCGGGCCCTGAAGGGGTCTGCCCACATTGGTTTAATGGAAAATGTCTCAGAAAACTGTTAAATTCAAAAAGCCCATTGCCTTTCACTTTCTCTTGAGAGACATTTAGACCTTGCTTGGTAAAAGGACCGCCAAGGCCCTGGAAGTTTTCAGCAACATTAAGAAAGTGTGGAAGGGGAAAAATGAACCTGTGAAGAAAAACGGGCAAAATCTTGAAGGTTTTTTTTTTTTTTTTTTTGAAAAATATTACTGAACCTCTGCTGAACTTAAAATGGCAGTGCAGTCTCATAAGGGAAGCGTCACTCTCGTTTTACCTTCCACCATTAAAATTTCACGGTAGTAACACTCTCACCTTACCTTAGAGACTTGGCAAACATCATATATTACCAGGTGTTTGAATGAGACAAAGCACATACAGTATACTGTATGAAATGGACTTTCATGCAAATGACACTTACTCATTTGATGATCATTTATATGTAACAGTAAGACGTTGTGTTTAAAATGCAATTTTGTGAAAATGAAAAGGATTTTATAAATTCAGATTTTAATTCATCTTGTGTGTGAAAAAAAAAAAAAAAATAAATAAATATATATATATATATATATATATATATATATATATATATATATATATATATATATATATATATATATATAATTATGATATATATATCATTATAGTCAAGAATTGTACCTTGTCAAAGCTAATTTTGTACCCTTTTTGAAGGGTAAATTTTGGTACTATTAAATAAAGGTACAAAATTGTCACCACAGGTACAAAATTGGTCTCTTAAAGTAGAAATCACAAGGGTACAATTTTTTACCCTATGCCTACCCTATGTACTCCTTGAGGGTACAGCCCCAGTGACAAGCCATTGTACCCTAAAGGTACAATTATGTACTTTATTTTCTTAGAGTGTACATGTATGTGTCTTCTATAATGTTTCAGATTATATTATACTAATTTAGTTTATTGTACTGTTGTGGTTACACTTTATTTTAGGTGTCCTTGTTACAGTGTAATTATCCATTTACATCATGAGTAATACTAATTAACTACATGCACTTACTATATGGTTAGGATTAGGATTTGGATTTGTTTTAGGGTTATTTGCATGCAAAATATATTGGTGTTATAATAGTAAGTACGTGTAATGTAACAAGAAAACCTTACAGTAAAGTTGTATCTACTGTTATATTGATAATTACAAAAAGCACCGTAATTTGTCAATACAAATCCACATCTTGTCATCTGAAAACTCTTCTTTCAGATAATGTGACATAAACAGCCTGATCTCATGGCAATTTGTACATATTTTTTGATGTGGCTAATTCGTATGTATATTACAAGATGCACAATTTGTACATACACCTAACACGTTATTGGGATCTAGACAAATTGTACTAAATTGTACAAGTGAAGTTGCACGAATCCATACAAATTATCCACCAACTATTCCTTAATTCTTCCTCTTTTTTAGTTCCCCTCGTTTGTCTGACCGTCGTGGTGTGAACAGGCTACACTTTGTTTGTGACCTACTCCCAGTAATGTTGTATTTTGTCCTGCCATGTTTTCATTGGCCCAAAGTGCAGTTTAGTGTTTTCAGTTTGTCTTCTATTCTGCTTGCTCTCAGCCTCTCATTTCACCAGACTTCTGTTCCCTAATTCCTGCCCTGACATTACAAGAACTGTGCTTTGTGGCTTCCCCACTCCTGCTCCTCCTTGGTGCACTCTACAAGAAACTCTCTGCCCTGACGTTGCGTAAGTACTGACACTTGGACTTTGTAAGCTGTTCCCTCTCTACTCTGATGTTATGTCAGCACTGATGCTGGGACTGTGTACGCTGATCTCCCTACGCCTTATCTTATCAGCCTAGTGGAGGGACTGGATGCTTGTTTGGACTGTTCCCCTCATCCTTCCTCTAATCTCTGCCCCAGCTGAGTTGTGTTTGAAATTTAAATCAATTTTAGTTGAACCTGTAAATTGTATCAGTGACAGTCGTGAGATAGCATTGACATAAATGTACTAAAAGGCCACTTAAGTATTCATGACTATGTTTCATGCATTTTATTGCATTTTAAAACAGAGAGCGTTATCTATACTATATAACTTTATATCCCTGTAACGCCCAAAAAAAAAAAAAAAAAAAACGTCTCAGATATTGTTTTAGGAGGCCTCTGATGTAAGATTTTTTTTTTTTTACATTTTTGTAAGTTTTTAGGGAACTGTTGTAATATTGCAACGTTGCCCCTAGTTATAGTAGCAGAATTTCTGTATTTGTACACACTTTGTCTGAATGGGTATACAGAGCATTTAAGCATGTATTTGCAGGGTTGATTGCTTACTTAGCCCTATAACAGTATATATCATGAGTAATAGTCACACAACAATAATGTTTTTATTATGAATAAGCAATTCCTAATAAAAATATTTGTAAAAAATTATACAACTTTTTCTTCTATCACTTACAATGTGGTTTCAATGAAGTCTGAGTTTACTTGCAGTGATAGTCCCTAAAACAGTTCTTTTCATCTGAGAAGCACAGGTGTACATTGCACTTGCTACACAGCATGTTTGTGTATCCATTATTGCAGTGTCTGCAGCATCCTCTCTTCATCTTTAATGGAAAATGTGCAATCGTTTTTTTGCGTATATCCAGTGGCGGGTAGTCCGATCACCTCTCGGCTGGGGAACTCACATCTTTAGATGGAATAGCATTGTGAGGACAAACAATAGAACCCGTTGACTATGTAAATGTGGTTCTGAGAAAAAAAAAATATATATGTTTTAATGTTTTAATTATTGTTAAAGGTGATGTTGCAATTCTGCAAAAGTGGGCTTTACAGGGATATATATTGCATATTCTGATTCAAGTAGCTTTAGTGTCATGGTAGAAGAAAAAAAAAAAAAAGTGCTGGGTCAAAAAGTGATGAACCCAACCCTGGGTTATTTTAACCCAACCAGTTGGGTTATCATGTTTAGCCCAGCCTGCTGGGTTGCTTTTTATGGTTTAAATTTACTACATTGCAGGGTTTCAAAAAGAGCAGGTGTTTATTTATTTTTTTTTTATCACTGTATTTCAGAAGGAAAACTACTGTATTTAGAAAATGTTCGATTTCATTTTGCATGTGCTTGAAAAGGCAGCGTTTGTGAGCTCAGTGCCGCTTTGCAGCCAATACCGTTGAAACCCTTACCTCTCTCCCGCCACAAATTTAGAGTAAGGATGTGGGAAACAATACACTACTAGAGCTTGGCATTAAACCTACAAATCTTGTTCATTTTAAATATCACTTTTATACACAAATAATTATTATCAAAAGGAAAATATTTATTAAAAACAAGAGAAAAGTCAAAAAGTAACATGTAAGAAGGAATGCAGAAAAGGATGGCATGACTGACGAATATGGTATATCGCTTCGGTAGACCAATCTACTTAGAGTGTAAACTAAACGAGCCAATGCACATTGGCATGCAATTATTGCATCCAGCTGCTGCTGATCATTGCGTGAGTATAAGAGGGCAGCAGGTGCAATGCATACCAGCTTTTCGCTTCGGAGCCGAGCTTTAGTATTGCTCTGCTCAACTGTGTCTGCTGTGAACTACGAGTTCAGCACACTCTCGGAAGCCCTCTGGGACGGTGACAAAGCCTGAGTCGGATCCCGAAGTGGCAGCTATGCTTTCCCGGGCCGCCGAGAGGGTAGGGCTCGAGTGGAATCCCCCACCGCGTCCCGAACCCTCGTGGCTGGATGATTGGTTTCTCAGGGTGGCACGCGCTGGATCTCAGCGCCCCACCCCAGTGCCTTTCTTTCCGGAAGTGCATGACAATCTCACAAAGTCGTGGACGGCACCTTTTACTGCCAGAAACCGGCCGGTGGGCTCCTCCTCACCACCCTCGATGGCGGTGCAGCGAAGGGGTATTCAGGGATCCCGTCAGTGGAGCGGGCGATAGCGATGCGATTGTGTCCTAAGTCCGCCGCCTCCTGGCGTGGAGACCCGGTGCCCCCTTCCTGGGCCTGTAGGCACTCGTCTGGTCTGACCGGCAGTGCCTATGCGGCTTGCGGGGAAGCTGCTTCCGACTTACACGCTATGGCGTTACTGCAGATGCACCAGGCTAAGGCACTGAAGGACCTGCACGAGGGTGGTCATGATCCAGCGCTTCTGGAAGAACTCTGAACCGCCACTGACCTTGTGCTTCGAGCGACGAAGGTCACCGCGAGTTCGCTAGGTCGTGCGATGTCCACATTAGTGGTCCAGGAGTGCCATCTCTGGCTCGGTCTGGTAGACATGAGGGACACCGACAAGGTCCGGTTTCTCAATGTCTCTGTGTCCCAGAGCTGGGCACAGGCAGGCTGCCCCTCCCGTCCTGGCCCCCGTCAAACTTGGCGGTTAGCAGAAGAGCAAGAGATCCCAGGACGGGTGACCCAGAGAAAGGTAGCTGATTTCTGGGGGACGGCGAAGGCACCTCTCCCTCCCCTGGAGGAGGGCCAGGCGGAGAATCTGGAAATCTCGACAGGAGAGCAGTTTTCTCTCTCTCTGGGTCCCAGGAGGGCACGGAGAGTTGCGGGCGGCCAAGCACCGGACCTAACTCATCCTCCTCCTTCGCCGGATGGCAGCAGCGGGTGGTTCGAGAGCGTGAACAAAGGCCCTACTCATGCACCCTCTGCCAACCTGTGGAACCAGGTGAGCCCTGCACCCCACACTCGCACCACACTCCGCCTGCTCACAAGCCGCCCGAGTTGGGTCCCTGTGTTTCACCACGCTGCCCCACTGCGGGTACGGCTGTGGTTATGCTGGTCCTGCTTGTACGGTTCTTAAGCGCCTGGTCAGCGCTACCCAGCCCATCTCGCTTCTGCAAACCAACAGCCTCGGCTACGTGATTCAAATCACCCGGCATCCCCCCATCTCTGTGTTGTCCGCTTCACTACAGTGAAAGCGTACGATGCTCCTGTCTTGCGGGAAGAGATCGCAGTCCTACTGGCGAAGGATGCGATAGAGCCGGTCTCTCCAGCCGATATGAGGATGGGGTTTTTACAAACCGTACTTCATTGTACCCAAGAAAGGCGATGGGTTACAACCGATCTTGGATCTGCGAGTTTTGAATCGGGCCCTCCATCGGCTACCATTCAAAATGTTGACACTGAAACGCATTTTCAGGTGCGTCCGTCCCCAAGATTGTTTTGCAGCGATCGACCTGAAGGACGTGTACTTTCATGTTTCCATCCTTCCGTGCCACAGATATTTTCTGCAGTTTGCGTTTGAAGGACTGGCATATCAGTACAAGGTCCCACCCTTCAGGCTGTCCCGGCCTCCCCGTGTCTTCGCGAAAGTCATGGAGGCAGCTCTCGTTCCTCTCAGAGAGCAGAGTGTTCGCATTCTCAACTACTCAGACGACTGGCTGATACTAGCACAGTCTCAAGATCAGTTGTGCAAGCACAGGGATGTGGTGCTCCGGCACCTGAGCCTGTTGGGCCTTCAGGTCAGCTGGGAAAAGAGCAAACTCTCGCCGTAGCAGAGGATCTATTTTCTCGGTATGGAGTTGGATTTGGTCGAACAGACAGCACGCCTCACAGAGAAACGTGTGCGTTCGGTGATAGGCTGCTTGAATACGTACAATAGCAGGACAGAAGTCCCACTGAAACTCTTTCAGAGGCTCCTGGGGCATATGGTGGCCGCTGCGGCACTTACACCGCTCGGCCTATTACATGAGACCACTCCAGCACTGGCTTTATGGCCGAGTCCCGAGGTGGGCGTGGAAGCGCGGTACTCACCGGGTCCAAGTTACACCGGCCTGTCGCCAAACTCTCACTTCGTGGTCAGATCTTGCATTTCTCTGGGCAAGGGTGCCCCTAGAGCAGATCTCCAGGCATGTTGTGGTTTACACGGATGCCTCCACCACCGGCTGAGGGGCCACGTACAACGGCAGTCTCATGGGTTTGGACGGGACCGCAGCTGCAGTGGCACATCAATTGCCTAGAGTTGTTAGCAGCGCACCTTGCCTTGAACTGTCTCAAAGGTCTCTTACGAGGCAAGCATGTGCTGGTCCGAATGGACAACACTGCGACTGTTGCGTACATCAACGACAAGGTGGTCTGGGCTCTCGTCGCATCTCGCAACTTGCCCGCCACCTCCTCCTTTGGAGTCAAAATGTTCTGAGGTCACTTCATGCCGTTCACATTCCAGGCCTGCTCAGTCGTACAGCCACATGTTGGTCCGCACAGACAACACTGCGGCTGTTTCGTACATCAACCCACAGGGTGGTCTACGATCACGTCACATGTCTCAACTTGCCCGCCATCTCCTCCTCTGGAGTCAGACGTGGCTCAAGTCGCTGCGCGCTGTCCACATCCCGGGGGGAGCTCAATCGTGCAGCCGACGCGCTCTCACAACAACTCTCTTTCCCCGGGGAATGGCGACTCCATCCCCAGACGGTCCAGCTGATCTGGAGTCGATTCGGGGAAGCCCAGGTAGACCTGTTTGCTTCCCACGAGTCCTCCCACTGCCAGCTGTACTATTCCATGTCCAAGCCCCCCCTGGGCACAGATGCATTGGCACACAGCTGGCCTCGGGCTTTACGCAAGTATAATACACTGTGCAAGGTCAGGGAGGAAGAGGAACAGGTCCTGTTGGTTGCACCTTACTGGCCCACCCGGACCTGGTTTTCGGAACTCATGCTCCCCGTGACAGCCCCTCCCTGGTGCATCCCCCTGAGGAGAGACCCCCTCTCTCAGGGGCTTGGCACCATTTGGCACCCGCGTCCAGATCTCTGGAACCTCCACGTGTGGCTTCTAGACGGGACGCGGCCATCACGATGCAGTAGATGGTCGGTCCCTGGGCAGGCATGACCTGATCGTTAGGTTCCTGAGGGATGCCAGAAGATTATATCCTCCTAGTACACCCCTGATTCCCTCCTGGGACCTCTCTATTGTCCTGGCGGGACTTCAGAGGGGTCCCTTTGAGCCGCTGGATTCAGTGGAGCTTAAGTTCCTGTCTCGCAAGACAGTGCTCCTGATCGCGCTCACTTCCATCAAGAGGGTCGGGGACCTCAAAGCATTTTCGGTAAGTGAAGAGTGCCTTGTGTTCGGGCCGGCCTACTCTCATGTTGTCCTGAGACCCCGGCCTGGATACGTGCCCAAGGTTCCCACCACTCCCTTCCGAGATCAGCTGGTGAACCTGCAAGCGTTGTCCCTGGAGGAGGCATATACGCATATACTTGGACCGCACCCACAGCTTCAGAAGCTCTGAGCAGCTCCTGGTCTGATTTGGAGGTCAGCAGAAGGGGAAGGCTGTCTCTAAGCAGAGGTTAGCCCACTGGATAGTGGATGCCATCGCCTTGGCTTACCATTGCCAAGGCGAGCCGTGCCCCCTGGGGGTGAGGGCCCACTCCACACGGAGTGTGGCCTCCTCCTATGCGCTGGCACACGGCGCCTCTCTGGCAGACATCTGTCGAGCTGCAGGCTGGGAAGGGCTGGCTCGGTGTCAAGCTTGCTGTGCCATTCCCCCTAACACGGGGATGTGATCGCCTTTCTTCTCCCAGTAGAGTTCCCCGTTTGGCGTACCCTGGTCGAGCATCCTCCAGCACCCTCGGCAGTCAGACTTGGCGGAGCAGTCTGTCGCCAGGCCCAGGACTGGCGTTAGCATGCCCGGAGTTCCGGTCAGCCCCTGTACTGGGCTAGGTGTTCATATGGCTTGGTTCCCTACAGGTAATCCCATATGTGTATTCTTCCACGGTGGTCTCCATAGCGACCTTTTCCTAAGGCTCGCTTCCCCATTGTCTTGCCAGCTGAAAGAACAAATAGGGAAAATTTAAGCAATCTTTCTCGGGAGGTTGAAATCCCTTCCATTAACTTTATGTGGGCGGAACAGCAGCGAGGCCTTCTCCAGCAGCGATGTACTCACCCTTTGGCCCCTTTGGTACCAAGGTCAGTGAATTTGCACTGGGGCTTTGGGAAGGTTACGACCTTAAGCTTAGCTTTTGTGGCACGCCAGGGCTTGTCAACAATTGCAGCGCCACAGGGTTGTGACAATGTTCAGGTTGTTGCGTTTTCCATAGGACCCCATATGTCATTCGACATAACTCGTAGTGACCGACAGATAAGGAACGTCTCGGTTACGTACGTAACCCTCGTTCCCTGATGGAGGGAACGGAGACGTTATGTCCCCATGCCACAACCTTGAACCGGTCACTGTTGCCGGGACACGTTCTCGGCTCCTCAGCGTAAAACCTAATGAGTGGATGCACCTGCTATTTATACCCGTTGGCACGGGGAGTGGCTCAGGTATGTTAATCCACTAGCCAATTTTTATTGCCATTTTCTCTTAAATTCAGAGATGATTGGCGTCCCAAGTGAGACCCCATATGTCGTTCTACATAACGTCTCCGTTCCCTCCATCAGGGAACGATGGTTACGTACGTAACCGAGATGTTACCATACGTAACCAAGATGTTTTTTTACCAAATATTCTAGCATGACAGTACACAAATAAACCACAACATTGATATTATAACATTTAACAGACGTGTGCATTTGTGAAAGAATGTGAGCATGTGTATGAATGACTGTGTAAACTCTTCTACTAAACCACACAGAACAAGCATTTAACATTGTTTTTACAAGTGATGCACTTATGTTTGTTTCATAGTCCATGAATACAGATCATGCATTACTGTCAAATTTCATGATCTCTTTAGCATAATTGATGTAGTCATGAAGAAGCCCCATCAGCACATGTGACATCTTCTACATCATCCTTTATTAAGAGAATGGAGAAACTTTATTAAGAGAATGGTCATACAGGCAGAAATCAGGAACAGCGTCAGGTATGTTAGGGATATCCAGAAACATCAATCGTAACAAGCAGAGATCAGGGCAGGCAGCAGAGAATCAGAGTCAGTTTAAACAATCCAAGATCATACACTGGAAGAACAAACACTAGGAAAAATACTAGGACATGTCAGACAGACTAAACAAGACTTTGCAATGTGTTGGAGTGAATATGCCGCTTATATGGGTGTGTGTGTGTGTATTAGCTGCAGTTGTGTAATCAGATGCAGGTGTGAGGACAGCAAAATACTAAATTTGAATGTATTTCCCACATTATATGAGTTGAAAAATTATTTGAGTGAATTACTCCCTAATTAGAGTTGTGAAATATAAATATTTATAAGATAACTCTGAGATAATTTAAGGAGATGTAATTTTTAATTTTATGTAAATTTAAAACATTTAAAAACATCACTTAAATGTTTTTGTGTAATCTGTTACAAAATATTTTTTGAGTTCTGTGAACTTATTAGGGTTTGCAGTGAGCATAAGCCCACATAAAAGTAATCTATATCTAAAAAAAGCTCTCTTGTTTCTGCCTTTCATGAAACCTCAAAATACTTCCGGACATAAACAATGAATGATAACTTTACATTTTGAATCTTTACTTAAAATAATGTCTTTTACTCGCGTCTCACTTCTTACACACTGAGAAAATGGCGTCTTCTCGCACTCGCATTGATGTTAACGTGACATGTGTGCTCTCTTTCATGTCCACTTTCCCAAACCAGCGCCACTGAGTTATTATCAAGACTAATTTTCAACCCACACTTGGGTTAAAACAACCCAACATCCTACCCAGTGGACTCAACCCAGCATTTTGGTTGAAAAAACAACCCAGCATTTTTTAGAGTGTGTATACAGTAAAATGAAAGTACTAATAAAAATTATAGTAAACAGACAGGCGAAAGACTGGATCCTGTCATGTCAGTTTATGTGTGTTGTACAGTGTTTTCTTCTGGCTGTGACTTGTGGGTCTGTTCTACTGCATGTCCTTTTATCATGGCAGGACTTGACGTACCTTGCTGCCAGGTTAGAGCTTGTTGAGGTTTCTCCCAGAATGTATGTTTCCCTAAATTGTGTATAATTAGGGCATGTTTTTAAAAAGTGCAGTATTGTTTCCACTTCATGTTGTGTGCAGTGTGTCTTCTTTTGGTAGCCAGGTCTGCCTCATTGCTTTTGCAATGATTTTCATTGTTTTATATATTCAAAATTTCATTATATATATATATTCAGACTTTCCATATATTCAGACTTTTGTTTTATATATTTAGACTTTCATTCTATATATATTCAGAAATTTGTTTTATATATTCAGAATTTCATTCCATATAGTCAGACTTTCATTCTATATATTAAGACTTTTATTCTATATATTCAGACTTTCATTCTATATATATATTCAAACTTTCATTCGATATATTCAGACTTTCATTCCATATATTCAGACATTTGTTTAATATATTCAGACTTTAATTCTATATATTCAGACATTCATTATATATATATATATATATATATATATATATATATATATATATATTCAGAAATTCATTTTATATATATTCAGAAATTAATTCTATATATATATATATATATATATATATATATATATATATTCAGACTTTCATTCTATATATTCAGACTTCCATTCCATATATTCAGACATTTGTTTTATATATTCAGACATTCATTCTATATATATTCAGACTTTCATTCTATATATTCAGACTTTCATTCTATATATTCAGACATTTGTTTTATATATTCAATCATTCATTCTATATATATTCAGACTTTCAGACTTTCATTCTATATATTCTGACATTCATTCCATATATTCAAACTTTCATTCTATATATATTCAGACTTTCATTCCATATATATTCAGACATTCATTTAATATATTAAAGTGTTGGGCAAGCTACGTGGAAAATGTGGTGAGCTAAGCTACCAGATACTCTACAGTAAATGAAGCTTCACTACACTGAACCAAAAAAAAAAAAAAAAAACACACACACACTTTGTGTGTGTCTCTGTGTGTGTGTGTGTACGAGATTATTAAACGTAGGATATGGCCAGGCTGGAACCTGATAATTTTTACAAGCAGCATCTGAAAACATATTGTCTCTGTTATTTCGGTCAGTGTCATGTACTTGTCGAGGTACGGCCACGGTTACTCACTCCTCGGGATTAACTGTTCTCCGACCTCATCCTATGCCATCATTTCATCAAATAATTTTTTGCGTGACTGGCCAAGGAGTGGTACCATCTGGAGCAGAAGATGGCGGTAATGCATTATAAAGATGGTTGGTTGCTGTCCACCGTAAACACGAACAAGATGAAGTGGCGCCGTCATGTCACTACTGATCCAGGATCAGCAATCTTAGCAGTTGTATTTCCCGATTTGAGTTTGAGCTTCAGAAATGCTTGCGAAAATGAAGCTTTTGTGGAAGCTACTGCACTACTTGGTAAAAAAAAGAGGTTCGCTACTGAAAAGCTATTTGATTCAGTAAGCAGCGAAACTACGACCAAGCTACTGAGCAATGTAGTTAAACTACAAAGTTAGGTCAAAATATAAATATAAATATAATGTAGGATCTAGAAAAAAATCTTATCGTAATTAAACCAGAAAAATGTAAAGTAAATGAACAAAAACAAAGTTTGGGCTCATAAATATTAGATCACTCACACCAAAAGCAGTTATTGTAAATGAAATGATCACAGATAATAGTTTTGATTTACTCTGCTTGACTGAAACCTGGCTAAAACCAAATGATTATTTTGGTCTAAATGATTCTACTCCACCAAACTACTGTTATAAACATGAGCCCCGTCAGACTGGTCATGGCGGGGGTGTTGCAACAATATATAGTGATATTCTCAATGTTACCCAGAAAACAGGATACAGGTTTTACTCTTTTGAAATACTTCTGCTAAATGTTACTCTGTCAGACATGCAAAAGAAATCTAATGTATCTCTTGCTCTGGCTACTGTGTATAGACCACCAGGGCCGTATACAGAATTCCTAAAAGAATTTGCAGATTTCCTCTCAGACCTTCTAGTTACAGTTGATAAGGCGCTAATCATGGGAGATTTTAATATCCACATTGATAATGCAAATGATACATTAGGACTTGCGTTTACTGACCTAATAAACTCCTTTGGAGACAAGCAAAATGTCACCGGGCCCACTCATCGTTTTAATCATACACTAGATTTAATTATATCGCATGGAATCGATCTTACTGCTATAGATATTGTACCTCAAAGTGATGATATTACAGACCATTTCCTTGTATCGTGCATGCTGCGTATAACTGATATTAACTATATGTCGCAGCGATACCGTCTGGGCAGAACTATTGTTCCAGCCACCAAAGAAAGATTTGCAAAAAACCTGCCTGATCTATCTCAACTGCTTTTTGTACCCAAAAATACACATGAATTAGACGAAATTACTGACAACATGGGCACTATTTTCTCTAATACATTAGAAGCTGTTGCCCCAATCAAATTGAAAAAAGTTAGACAAAAACATACTGTACCATGGTATAACAATAATTCTCACTCTCTCAAGAAAGTAACTTGTAGTCTTGAATGCAAATGGAGAAAAACTAACTTAGAAGTTTTTAGAATTGCATGGAAAAACAGTATGTCCAGCTATAGACAGGCTCTAAAAACTGCTAGGGCAGAGCATATACACAAACTCATTGAAAATAACCAAAACAATCCAAGGTTTTTATTTAGCACAGTGGCTAAGTTAACAAATTACCAGACGGCACCTGATTCAAATATTCCACCAACGTTAAATAGTAATGACTTTATGAATTTCTTCACTGATAAAATAGATAACATTAGAAATACAATAGCGAATGTAGATTCTACAACATCTAACACTTCAGTTTCATCCATCGCACCCAAAGATAAACTGCAGTGCTTTACAACCATAGGACAGGAAGAGCTAAATAAACTTATCACTGTATCTAAACCAACAACATGTTTATTAGATCCTGTACCCACTAAATTACTGAAAGAGCTGTTACCTGTAGCCGAAGAACCGCTTCTCAATATCATAAACTCGTCGTTATCTTTAGGACACGTCCCAAAACCATTCAAGCTGGCGGTTATCAAGCCTCTTATTAAGAAACCAAAACTAGATCCTAGTGTACTGGCAAATTATAGGCCTATTTCAAATCTTCCATTTATGTCTAAAATTTTTAAAAAAAGTTGTGTCTGCTCAATTGAGCACCTTCCTGCATAAAAAATGATCTGTATGAAGAATTTCAGTCAGGTTTTAGGCCCCACCATAGCACAGAAACTGCACTTGTTAAAATTACAAATGACCTGCTCCTTGCGTCAGACCAATTCTGCATCTCATTTCTAGTCTTACTTGATCTTAGTGCTGCGTTCGACACCATAGATCATGACATACTCATAGATCGATTACAAAACTATACAGGTATTCAAGGGCAGGCTCTAAGATGGTTTAGATCCTACCTGTCCGATCGCTACCATTTTGTTTACTTAAATGGGGAGTCATCTCATTTATCATCAGTAAAATATGGAGTGCCACAAGGATCCGTCCTAGGTCCCCTTCTATTTTCAATATAGATGTTGCCCCTTGGTAATATTATTAGAAAATACGGAGTTAGCTTCCACTGTTATGCTGATGATACTCAGCTATATACCTCAACGAGACCAGATGAAACTTCCCAATTATCTAAGCTAACAGAGTGTGTTAAAAATGTAAAAAATTGGATGACACACAATTTTCTCCAATTAAATTCAGATAAGACAGAGATACTAATTATTGGACCAAAAAAAACACTACACAGAATCTTGTAGATTACAATCTGCAACTAGACGGATGTACTGTTACTTCCTCTACAGTCAGAAATCTGGGTGTTATATTAGACAGCAATTTGTCTTTTGAAAATCATATTTCCAATGTTACAAAAACTGCATTCTTCCATCTTAGAAACATTGCCAAGCTACGAAACATGTTATCTGTTTCTGATGCAGAAAAGCTAGTTCATGCATTCATGACCTCTAGACTGGACTATTGTAATGCACTTCTAGGTGGTTTTCCTGCTTCGTCAATAAACAAGCTACAGGTAGTCCAAAATGCAGCAGCTAGAGTCCTTACGAGGTCAAGAAAATATGATCATATTACCCCAATTTTACAGTCTCTGCACTGGCTACCTATTAAGTTCCGTATCAGTTACAAATTATCATTACTTACCTATAAGGCCCTAAATGGTTTAGCTCCAGCGTACCTAACTAGCCTTCTACCACGTTACAACCCATCACGCACCCTAAGGTCACAAAACGTTGAAAAGATCTGATCAAAGGTGCATTTTTATTCATTAGCTTGGGTTAAACTAATTTTACTTTGTTGGATCAGCAGCTATGCTAATGATGTCTGTATTTTGTTTCTATGTTTCGCCACGAGATTTACATCCCGTGGTAACTAGGATTTACACAAGCTCCAGTCTGGATCCAGAACACCTGAGAAGAGATGATGCTGACCCTCAGAGGACCTCAGATGATGCTAACCCTGAATCAACAAACAGAACTAACAATTATTGCTAAATGTGTGACTGAATCATATAATAATTTAATTAATAATATTGATAGTTCATCGTCTAGCTGACTACGTCTTGTATTATTATTATTTTTTTTTTTTTTCTAAAATCCTGTCAAATGTGCACAAACTACTAGCTACTACTAAATATTGTAGAAACATAATTTTCTGTAAAGTTGCTTTGTAACGATTTGTTTTGTAAAAAGCGCTATACAAATAAACTTGAATTGAATTGAATTGAAAAGAACTAGTAGCTTCGCTGCTTGTAGCAACGCTACTTCCCAACACTGATATATTCAGACTTTCATTCCATGTATTCAGACTTTTATTCTATATATTCAGACTTCATATTATAAATATCATTATTTCCTGAACGGTATATATATGTTTATTGATTGATTTAGTAAAAAGTTATTTGTTACTTGTCTTTCAGGTTGTTCACAGCCTTGTTAATGTTTCCTATGTTACTATTCTGCCCTGGCAATGGTGTTCTAAACCAAAGACTGACAGATAGCTAAAAGGAATAAAGCTTCATCACACGTTCTTCGTTGTGCTTATGTGATGCACTTTACTTTACTGTAAAACTGAAAGAAACACAAAAATACAAATTACAAAATGATTTACAAAATAGCATGGACATTTTCACATTCACAAACATCTGTTTACAGAATTAAACAACAAAATAAACAACCGAATTATGTCTTTGAAGAAAAATGCGACTATGTAACCTTATTAGCATATTAGCTGTCAGATCACGCTATATTTCAGAATCAAACATCAATCTCTAAACGTCTTAATAACGACCAGCTTTTAATTAAATTAACACAACATTATTGCAGTTATTTTCAATATGAAATTTATAAATACGGTCGTATCTACTCCAAGGATAAGACAGCATCTAAAACGCAGATCACAGAAAACGACTCTCCTTCTACTGTTTTACGAGCTTCCTGTTGCGTTCTACTGAGTATTGTAATAACGATTTTCACCACAAGGTGTCACACATGAACTACTTATACAAACCAAAATGAAACTAAAGTAAAAACTAATACTGCACAGAACACTCCCCGCCTGGTATAACTTGTGTTATACCACTATGCATTCCGATTATTTGACAAAAGTAAGACAACATCACGTATAGGTCTTAAGTACTCTCTGAATACCCCTTGCTTAGCAGTCTTCACCATAACCTTACAAATTTTTCCATCAGATGAAGCTATAGTCTTTGCTATGAGACCAATTGGCCACTCACTGCGCTTAGCTTCCCCATCCTTCAACAGAACAATGTCTCCTTCCTGAATACTCTCTCTCTCTCTCCTCTGTCCATTTTCTCCTGGGTTGCAAGGTAGACAAGTACTCCTGCTTCCATCGCTTCCAGAATGAATCAGCCAGCATCTGGACTTGACGCCACTGATTTTTGTGCAAGTGCCCTATCTCAAAATTTCCTGGAGGCGCTGGAGCAACACTCGCCTTCTGAGTTAAGAGCATTGCTGGTGAAAGCACTTGGGGCATGCCCGTATCTGATGAAATTGGGATTAAGGGTCTGGAATTCATGATGGCCATGACTTCTGCCATTAAAGTTGTTAAGACCTCATGCGTGAGTCTTGTGGGAGTTTTCATCAAGAGAGCCTCCAAAATACGTCTGGCAATGCCGATCATTCTTTCCCACACTCCTCCCATATGGGAGGAATGTGGAGCATTAAAGGTCCACGTGCAACCTTGATTCTGCAAGAAGCCTTTCAACTCTGAGTCGCTACTGTCAATTTGGAGTTCCTTGACTGCTCCAACTAAATTTGTCCCCCTGTCAGAACGAAAGTGCTTCACTGGTCCTCTGACAGCCAAGAAGCGACGCAAAGCACATATAAAGCTTGACGCTGATAGAGACTCCACAACCTCTAAGTGAACTGCTCTGGTATTTAAGCAACTGAATATGACAGCCCATCGCTTGTTCTCAGCATTATGCCCTCTTGTTTTACGTGTCACCACAGTGAATGGTCCAAAAACATCAAGACCTGTGTGTGTGAAAGGTGGATCTACAGAAACTCTATCTGAGGGCAAAGCCGACATCTTCTGACTCTCCATTTTACCTCTCAGTTTCTTGCACAGCACACATTTGTGGATGATTTTTGAAACAGATCTTTTGCCACTGACTATCCACAATCCAGCACTACGTATAGCACCCTCAGTAAAATGCCGGCCTTGATGAGCCACTTGACGTGATGATTGGGAGGGATTATCAAGGGATGCTTCTCTAGATCAGAGATGTCAGCACAGTGAATGCGACCCCCAACTCTTAACAGACCCTCATTGTCCACAAAGGGGTCAAGCCTCAGGAGTGTGCTACGCTGCGAGACTTTACCAAACTTAGTCAAACTCTCAAATTCTTCCTGGTACACTTCTCGTTGTACGGTTTTGACTATAGTCGCCTTGGCTTGTGATATCTCCACACCTGAGGTTTTAGTACACAGATGCCATTTTCGACAGAGTGTGTCAGGAAAAGATTGTGAGAATGAATTTGCTATGTGCGTCAGAGTAGTGATAGCTCTCACCAAGGATCTCCAGCTTGAGAAACGTTCAAATCTGCTTGAGCCTAGTAAGTCCTCTTTGACGTTAGTTGCCAGTGTGTTCACTTGGGGGCGAATTTCAACATCCTCTTCTGCTTTTACAAGTCCATATGACTCTCCTAAACTACATCATATAGGGTCACATTCCCTAAGGAACTCTGGACCTGAGAACCAGTTGGTAAGGGGTAAGTGGGCTGCTGCCACAAACCTGGTGGCATGATCTGCTGGGTTCTGTTCAGAACAGACGTAATGCCATTGACTAGGTTCCGTGGTTTTTCTTATGCGTGCAACTCTGTTAGCCACGTACATGTAGAATCTGCGTGTTACATTGTGAATGTAGCCGAGCACTATGCGACTGTCAGTGTAGAACTGGATATTGTGGAACTCTATGTCAATTTCTTCCTTTATAAGTTCCATCAGCTCAACAGCAAGTACCGCTGCACATAACTCCAGGCGTGGAACAGTATGTGCTGGAAAAGGGGCCAACTTGAATTTTCCCATTACAAACCCCACGTGAAGCTGTCCGTTTGAGTCTATTACTCGTAGGTACGCTACTGCAGCGATAGCTAAAATAGAAGCATCCGAGAAGATACACAACTCTCGAACCTGAGCTCCACACAGTGAGGTTGGGACATAAGATCGTGGTATTTGCAATCGATCAAGCTCTGCTAAAGATGAAGTCCATACCTTCCACGAATCTCTTTTGTCTGCCGGAAGAACAGTGTCCCAATCCTGTTGTATAGTTGAAAGTTCTCTCACTATAGCTTTGCCTTGCATAGTGACTGGACAGACAAACCCGAGGGGAACATATAAACTATTGACGGTGGAAAGGATCCCTCTTCGAGTAAAGGGTTTGAGATCTTGAGAAGCTTTAAATGTGAAGCAGTCTGCCTTGATGTTCCAACTTATACCAAGGCTGCGTTGGAGAGGTATTGGGTCTTTATCAAAATCCAGGCCTTTGAGATCGTTGGCTCTCTCACTAGATGGAAAAGCTTCCATCACCGAAGCACTGTTAGAAGCCACTTTATGCAGATTCAAGCTTGACTTTGATAGCATTGCTTGCGTACGCTTTAGGAGATCAATGGCTTCTCTTTCAGTAGGGACAGATGTGATGCCATCGTCAACGTAGAAGTTGCGTAACACAAAGTCCTTAGCATCCATACCACAATCTGCTTCGCCATACTCTGCTGCTCGCCTTAAGTCATATATAGCGACTGCTGGCGAAGGACTATTGCCAAGGACGTGCACGGTCATTCTGTAATCAATGATCTCCTTTTCTGCACAGTTGTCTTTGTGCCAAAGAAAGCGAAGATAGTTGCGATGCTGCTCTTTTACCTTGAAACAATAGAACATTTGTTCTATGTCCGCCATCACAGCTACTTTCTCCCTACGGAAGCGCAACAGCACACCCAAAAGGGTATTGTTAAGATCAGGTCCGCTCATCAAAACATCATTAAGGGACACCCCTCCATACTGAGCGCTCGAATCGAAGACCACCCTGATTTTGTCAGGTTTGTGTGGGTGGTAAACTCCAAAAATTGGCAAATACCAACATTCTTCCTCTGATTGTAAGGGTGGAGCAGGTTCTGCTTGCTCATTTTCAATCACCTTCTGCATAAAACCAAAGAAATGTGTTTTCATATTCGGTTTCTTTAAAAGAGTGCGCTGCAATGAGTTTAGCCTTTG
Organism: Carassius gibelio; assembly: GCF_023724105.1. NCBI lineage: Eukaryota > Metazoa > Chordata > Actinopteri > Cypriniformes > Cyprinidae > Carassius > Carassius gibelio. Next base: position 1,811,852 of record NC_068409.1, on the reverse strand, counting down.
TATAGCTTGCTCTCTATTGTTCGGGAGTTGCTTTCTTGGAGAGCGGAATGGAAGTGGCGCCACCCAGTGGTTATCATTATCAAGGTACACCTCTTTGTCCATTATGTCGAGAAAGACTCTATCCTCTACAGATAAAGCTGATTTATCATCCTCTGAAGATCTGAAGAACACATTCTCTTTTAAGCCAGTTGTATAGCTCTCACTGGTTTTTGAACACTTGAGAGAACATGGTGGGTCGGGTAGATATGACAAAAAAGGTGACTCACCCCGCTCTACGACATTGAAACCTTTTGTGCATGGAGAGAAGAATGACGTTCGCCCATTTGGAAGTATGTTGGTCTTATAAGCGTTCACGCTGGACTGACAATGAGTCCCATTCAGGCAAACTTCTCCCACTATCACCCAGCCCAGGTCTAAGCGCTGTGCGTATGGTGTGTTGAGGGGTCCATTTCGTTGTTCACGCACTTTGTGCACACTAAGAATATCTCGACCCAAGAGGAGAAGGATAGGAGCACAAGAGTCTAAAGGAGGAATTTTATCTGACACAGCAGTGAGGTGGGGGAAACACATAGCTATCTCCGGTGTGGGAATCTCGGATCTGTCATCTGGTAAAGTGTTACACTCTATCAAAGGCGGAAGAGCAACTACTGTTTTCCCATCAAGCGATTAGACAGAGAATCCATTTACTTTCCTCCCCGCTGTAGTCACTATACCTGAACACGTCTTCAATGTATAGGAGGAAGAACTGCTAACGATGTTGAACAGATCAAAGAACTGTGACTTCACTAATGATCTATTACTCTGTTCATCCAGTACAGCATAAATGCGTTTGACTCTTTCACGTTGATTAGAGGGATAAACATTTACGAGACAAATCTTTGAACATGACTTGGGCCTACTAGCATCTCCACAAATCTCAGTGCACTTGTTGTTTACCTCAGCAGTGTCTTCATCTGTTTTTTCCATGTTTTGATCTGCAGTTGATACAGACACCTCAAAGGACCACGGGGCAGGACCTGGATGCATGGCTGCAATGTGTCGGTCGCTGTTGCATTCTCTACACTTAACAGATGCTCTGCAGTCTCTTGCAACATGCTTAGTGGAAGCACAACATCTAAAACAGATAAACTTTTCCTTCAAATGTGCTTTTCGTTCATCTAGGTGTTTGCTCCTGAATGTGCGACACTTGTAAAGTGGATGAGGTTTATTGTGTATGGTGCAAAACTTGTCTGGATCTACATTCTTGTCTAAGTTTCTGTCTTGGTTTGGTTGCGCAGCCATTATTTCAGTTTTCTTGACGAAGACAGAAGTTCTGTTACTCAACTTGGCAGCTCCGTCAGATTTTGTATTGTTTGAGTAGCCAGTTGAAGCAAGAGCAAAACTAGGGTCATTTCTAGTTCTTGTTTGTCTACAAACAAATTCAACAAAGAAGCTGAAAGGAGGAAAGTATACATTATGGTCTTCTTTGTACCTGGAACCTTGCGTAATCCACTTATCTTGAAGACTGAATGGGAGTTTTTCAATGATGGGGTTGACTCCCCGCGCTGTGTCAAGGTAAGCAAGACCAGGTAAACGACCACTTTCTTTTGCTGACTGCAGCTCGAGTAGCAAGTCCCCAAGATCTCTCAGACGATGGTTGTCTTTGATTGTGATGCGAGGAAAAGTGTCAAGTCTCTTTAACATCGCCTGCTCGATGACCTCTGGACACCCATAGCAGTCCTCCAGGCGACGCCATATCATACGAACTCCTAAGGCAGGATCACTGACATGAACTGATTTGATTCGTTTGGCATGACTGGATGAATCAGGACCAAGCCATTTGACAAGAAGATCTATCTCCTCTCTACTAGCTATATTGAGTTCACTGGTTACAGCTCGAAAAGACGTTTTCCACGCCCCGTAATTTTCTGGACAGTCATCAAATTGGAAAAAGCCAGAACTCACCATTTCTTTCTTCAGCAAATATGTAGTAAAATCGTTTGCATGAGGTGATGGTGGTGCTGGACTCAGCAGGAACTTGAGAGGGCAGGCAGGAGTCACGTTGCTTTTGTACTGGATATTTTTGATGCTTTACTTCATCAGCTCCATCATATGGCTCAACTTTTACATTCGAACGAGAACACTGGAAGTTGTGCCGAGTTGTCTGTTCCTGCTTCATAGGAATTGTCTCTGCATTCAATTCCTCCTTCACTGTTGGAGGGAGAGAACTTAGTGAGCCTGCAACATAACTCCGTGTCACATAACTTGAACCCTCACTTTCATGTTGTGAATTAGGAGTCAAATTAGGAGAATTTCTTTGCTGAGAATGTTTCTGCACATACTCTTCTGTGCGTTCAATTCTACTTGAGATGCATGATTCTTTTTCTAGATCGACACTTGCTCCGTCTTCTTCATAAACTGCAGCTTCATAAACTTCTGCCTCTGTAGATGCTGCTACAGCTTCTTTTTGCAGTTGTAACACGTATAAATCAGCTTCAACTTCTGCTTTTCTGCGAGCTGTCTCAGCTAGTGCTTTCTGTTGATGCTCTTCAATTTGAGCTCTTTCTCTCATCATGATGGCTTCCTTTTCGGCATAAGAGGCCTTTACTTTGCATGCGGCTGCTTTAGCTCTTGCTGTGGTCGCAGCTGCACTAGCCGAAGATCTACTCGAAAGACGTGATCTGCTTGACTGTGATCTTGTTTCTAAAGGTTGGTCAACTTCCTCTTGTTTCTTGCGAGGCTGTGACTCATCCATCTTGATAATGTAGTATTACATGTAAGCTGGACGGAATCCTGATTGTTTGTCTTCACCCGCTGTGCAGTCGACCTTTTACTATTCTGCCCTGGCAATGGTGTTCTAAACCAAAGACTGACAGATAGCTAACAGGAATAAAGCTTCATCACACATTCTTCGTTGTGCTTATGTGATGCACTTTACTTTACTGTAAAACTGAAAGAAACACAAAAATACAAATTACAAAATGATTTACAAAATAGCATGGACATTTTCACATTCACAAACATCTGTTTACAGAATTAAACAACAAAATAAACAACCGAATTATGTCTTTGAAGAAAAATGCGACTATGTAACCTTATTAGCATATTAGCTGTCAGATCACGCTATATTTCAGAATCAAACATCAATCTCTAAACGTCTTAATAACGACCAGCTTTTAATTAAATTAACACAACATTATTGCAGTTATTTTCAATATGAAATTTATAACTTACGGTCGTATCTACTCCAAGGATTAGACAGCATCTAAAACGCAGATCACAGAAAACGACTCTTCTTCTACTGTTTTACGAGCTTCCTGCTGCGTTCTACTGAGTATTGTAATAACGATTTTCACCACAAGGTGTCACACATGAACTACTTATACAAACCAAAATGAAACTAAAGAAAAAACTAATACTGCACAGAACAGTTACTGATGTTTATTTCGAGTTGAAGTGATATTTGCTTTTGCCAACCTAGGGAGGCACATAGTGTAGTGATGGGTACTCGCGTCACCAATGATGTTATGATATTTGGATCATGTGTCACTTAAGGTGTGGTTATGAGTACATCAGACAAAAAAGATTGGTGGAATGTCTAACTTGTAGAATTCTGTTTCATCAACACAAGAACGACACAAGTGTAATAAAATCAATTTTATTAACAAAAGATAGACAATAGTAATTAGCAACTACTAAATGAATACCATAAATGAAATGTGAATAAAGTGCGTAAAATGCAAGAGATTATGTTGGGTGTTGGAATGTCAGAGCTACATTATCTGAAAAGATAGACTGTTGCTACAGAGAAATAAGGTGAATAACCCCATTATGCATCACAAAAAAGTGTGTAAGATAAATTATATAATGATAATAACTAATAATGCCAAAGTCTCTTGAAGAGGTTTGGATAAGATGTGGCCCTTGAGTAGGTGCAGAAGGTCCTTAGCCTGGAACACTCAAGCAAAGGTACCTTTGAATAAAGGTTTGCTCACCAGAGCTTAACCTTTTTCAGATGCTTGTGTGTCTTCTTCCTCACTAGGCTAGAGACTCAGAACTTGGTCGATCCACTTTGTCTCTCTAAGCTGGAGACTGAGGACATGCTGCATCTGTTGTTTTACTAGACAAAGACTCTGAATGAAGTCTGAACTTAGATTATCTCTTTGCTCGCAGGCTGGAGGCTCAGAAGGTGGTTGTATCTGTTGCTGTCTCGAAGCTGGAGACTTAGGACTTGGTATTTGTTACTGTCTCTCCCTGACAAGACTCAGACTCAGTAACGGTGTAGCTGTTGTTGCCTCTTCCCTCACGGGACTCAGACTCAGTACGTGGAGTTTCTTTTGGGAAGGTACATTTATCTTTTTTCGATGAGGAGGAGATTGCAATTTGGCGCTTCTCCATTTCCAGGCTGTGATTGGCAGTTTCCATCAGTGTGGGGGGACACGGAGTGGCCCACCCTTCTTTCCTCTTGTGGAACTTATTTGCATAGTCCAAACACACATTCAGAAATGTCTCACTAAAAGTTAACCATTGTATTTCCCACTTACCAAACCAAAACCATAATACCTTTGGCAATATTACGAACACATTAAGTCCAAACATGATGGGAAAAGACTGAACTGTCATGCATGTATTCATTTGTCCATTAACAGCTGAGTTTGTGTAAGAAGTTGCACTACACGTCACTGTCACTGTGAATACTTATTTATCTGAATAAGTATAAGACGTGTGTTATAGTTTGCATCAGTTTAAGGTTTGAGGACATAGTTATTAATGGATTTGGATGGAACTCTGTGATCCCTCTTTGTTTCACCCACTGCTGCTGCATCCAGATGTCCTAAGGAATTTTAAGGGCAGTCACAGGCCAAAACCTGATGAATCAGTCTGTTGGCTTTGTACCAAAGGTCTTCTTCTTGCCATATAAGAGGTGTCTGGCTGTTATCCTAGCATCTTTATCTGATGGTGTTGGACAGTTTGCTTATGTTAGTCCACCAAGATCCAATCAAAATGTAGCAAACCTTTGTCCATTACTGTGGACAGAGAGGGGCCCCTGTCATAAACTGGGCCCTGGAATGTGCTGTCCACTACAGAGGTATGTATAATGTTTTGTCTGTTCTGAGGGCATGTTGTTTAATTTTAAACTGTGGTGTTGGTTTTCGTAACTGGTCCTTTTTTGGTAATATCATAATTTTAGACGTTTCCTTTCGAAAGGGAACTACATGCTGAATCCTCTAGAGGGTGCTATGGTAACAGTATACCAATGCCGCCATGCTGAGGGATAAGTGCCTAAGTAACTGTTTCTCCAAGTCAGGACTTGAGGAACATCATCCCTACTAGCGAAAGTGCTAGGCTTTATGGCAGGCTCAAGCTCCAATCATCATAGACTAACTCACCCGCCAGAGTCTGGATCTCAAAGAGTTGAGGTCTCAGCATAACGACTCTCTAACTTATACGAGACCTGGCTCCACTCAGCGTTAATGACACTTAGCGAGGCTCACAAAAAGAAGAGGAGCCTACCTACAAGAGTAATATCCAAGCGGCTCTGTGGAGAGTGGAGGCTTCACCAGAATGACTCTATTAAATAAAAGGAAACCTACACACTCAATCCTAGTTTGAGCCCTTAAGAGTGGAGGCATCAGCATAATGGCTCTCTAAACGAATGGAGACCTAGCCACACTCAGCGTCAAAGGCAGTTAGTGAGGCTCAGAATAGAAGAGCCTACATATCAATAGTACAGTCTAAGAAGGGCTCTGGGGAGCGAAGGCTCCAGCAGGATGGCTTTCTAAAATGAGAGGAAACCTAACTATGCACAACCCTGGTAGTAGAGCTTTTAAGAGTAAATGTCTCAGCATAACGACTCTCTTAAAACGAGAGGAGACCTAGCCAAACTCAGAGTCAGAGGCAGTTAGTGAGGCTGAGGAATAAGTGCCTAGGTAACTGTTTCCCCAAGTCAGGACTTTAGGGACAGCTTCCCTACTAGCGAAAGTGCTAGGCTTTATGGTAGGCTCAAGCTCCAATCATTATAGACTAACTCACCCACCAGAGACTGTATCTCAAAGAGTGGAGGATTTAGCATAACGACTCTCTAATTGACAGGCGACCTGGCTACACTCAGCACTAATGACAGTTAGCGAGGCTCACAAAAAGAAGAGGAGCCTACCTACCAAGAGTACTGTCCAAGTGGCTCTGTGGAGAGTGGAGGCTTCACCAGAATGACTCTCTTAAATAAGAGGAAACCTAAACACTAAATCCCAGTTTGAGCTCTTAAGAGTGGAGGCCTCAGCATAACGACTCTCTAAAACAAGAGGAGGCCTGTCATCACTCAGCAATAGCGAGGCTCACAAAATAGGAGCCTACATACCAATAGTACTGTCTAAGCAGAGCCCTGGGGAGCGGAGGCTCCAGCAGGATGACTCTCTAAAATGAGAGGAAACCTAGCCAAACTCAGAGTCAGAGGCAGTTAGTGAGGCTCAACACAGAAGAGCCTACACTCTCCTTACTGCCTAGGCAGAGTTCTGGGGAGCAGAGGCTTCAGCAGGATAACTCTCTTAAATGAGAGGAAGCCTAACAACACCAAACCTAGTTGAGGAGCTCTTAAGAGTGGAGGTCTCAACATAACGACTCTCTAAAACGAGAGGAGACTCACAATAGAGCTTACATACTAATAGTTTTGTCTATGTGGAGCATAGGAAGAGTACACTGACAACGACTCAGAAGCTATAGTACTAAGCTAGGCGGACTAAACATGCTCCTAAGTGTCATAATCGGCATGAAGGCCCTCAGATGAGGGAAGTACTTGGTTGAAAGAGCACTAGGAACTGTGATCTCAGCACAGAAACCCTCAAGGTAGGGGAGCTACCAGGCTCAAGAACAGCTGAGAGGATGAGGAGGCTCAGAGGAGGCTCAAACAAGAGACTAAAAAAAAAAAAAAACTTTCCTTTTTTTTAATCCAAGTCAGGAGCCTCCTTCACCAATAATGTAGATAACCCACATTATACACAATTCCTATTCTGTAAAAAAAATAATGACTAGTCTCAGTATTATGCCACGTTCTAAATCCTGAATGGAAATCCTCACAGATATAAATTTCTCTAGTTGTGTTTATTTTCTTTTTATTTTTTTTGATGAGAGGCAGTTTGAAGATTTTGGGGAAATATCCTACTGACAATGACAAATTAATAATAGTCAGAAGAGGATCTATGAATTCTCGAAGCACCTCTTTCATGGAATAGGGTCTAACATACATGTTGTTGGTTTAGATGATTTAAGTTTATACAAGTATTCCTCTCTTATAGTATATAAAGAGTGGAACTGTTCCTCAGGTGATCTACAGTGCACTGTTTGATGCTACTGTAGCTGATGGCTGCATGGTTAAAATTTAAACTCTAATAGTATCGATCTTAAAAGTAAAGTAGCACATAAAGTCATTACTGCTGTGCTGTTGGTAAATGTCAACACCTGTTGATGTATTATATTTCATTAGTTTAGCCACTGTATTAAATAAATGCTAAAAGAGACAAACATAACTAGTTGTAGCAGTTTAATACTTTTCTGTAGGATATTGTACTTTTCTGCAAAGCAATACAAAATACATCTAGTTTTGTTTTCCTCCAGGTAAGCTCCATTTTCCGGGTTGCTCTCTTTAGGGCGCGATTGTGCTCATTATACCACGGTCAGACTGTTTTCCTTAATCTCCCTTAAGGTTAAAGGAGCAACTGTATCTAAAATGCTAAAAAATAGAGAGTCCATAGTTTCTGTTACATCATCAAGTTGTTCTGGGTTTTTGGATGTGCTAAGGAATTGAGATAAATCAGGAAGATTAGTTACAGAGCAGTTTTTGTGGTAAAATAGATGGTTCTACCATACTCATAACAAGGGTTAGAATTCACAGTTTTAGCTATATGAAGTTTACACAAGACTAAATAATGATCTGAGATATCATTCCTTGGCTGCATAATTTTAACACCACCAACATCAATTCCATGTGACAGTATTTAATATAGAGTATAAGTTTGACAATGAGTAGAACCTGACATTTGTTGTCTAACCCCAATAGAGTTCAAACTGATCCCTGCTGAATGCTGATCCCAATGCGTATTTTACATGATCAATATGGATATTAAAATCACCAACTATTAAAACTTTATCTGCAGCCAGAACTAACTCGGATATAAAATCAGCATATTATTTATTCAATTCTGTATGGTGTTCTGGTGGCCTGTATACAGTAGCCAGTACAAGCAACACAGGGTTTTATCATTAACACTTCTCTGGATAATTTTATATGAAGCCCCATTACTTCAAACAAGTTATACTTGAAGCCCGCCCTCTAAGCAATACTGAAAATATTTATATAAATTGTAGCAACACCTCCCCCTTTACCTTTTGGATGCAGCTCATGTTTATACAAGTGATCTTGGGAGGTAGACTCTTTAAAATTATGTAATCATCAGGTTTTAGCCAGGTTGCTGTTAAACAGAGAACATCTAGGTTATTATCAGCGATCATATCATTTAAATTAAGTACTTTCGTAGAAAGAGCCCTGATATGCAATAGGCCGAGCTTCATCATTTTGTTTATCCGTATTACATCCGTTGTTTTACTATGTCGCTCACAGTCACCCAGTTGCCCTGCTGCAAAGGCGCTTTAGCCAGAACCAAAACAATGTACATGACTCTCTGAGCTAGTCACATCCATAGCAATACCTACAGCTCTCATATTCTTACTGTCCTCAATTAAAGTTTGGATGTGTGTCTCTTATTTTGAAACCTCTGTCAGCCTAACTATGTCCCTGAATTTATCACACATGAATCTATCGTTGCAGACAGAGAGAGCTAAACTGTACATGTGGCAAGTGGTCCAAACAACAATAGCAGGAGAAGTAGCCATTGCTCACCATGATTGAAGAATGATTCTGACTTAACACTGTTGTTGGATGAATGGCGTAAAAAAAAGGCAAAAGAAAATGATAATAGACACGAATAGAAATGCGGATGGAAACGTGAATGTCAACCGGCGATCATTCAACATGAGACTTTAATAATAAAATAAACACAAAACAGTGCGACAGCCCCTCGCGGACAACTGCTGCTCACAACAAAACCATAACACAAAAATAAAGCCCAGGCCTGGTCCTCTCTCATCCTACACTGTCATCACTATCTCTATGACAAATCGCTGTTTTTCAATGTAAAGCTTATAAAGAATGTATTTGCTAGATTTGTGTAAGCAGCATTAATCAAAACATGAAGAATGAAAACATGGTACATACCAGATTTGTCATAATAGCAAGTCATAAACACATACACAGCTGTAAATCCAGGTTAGAAAGGTAAGAGTCCACCGAATGACATCTCATGGAGCACATTTAATCTAACGAAGCGATAACTTTGTAATATGGATGATAATTCCTTTGTTTACGTTTCAGTTCTTCAGGGACAGAAATGTTTGTGTCCATTATGGAATAATTTACGCTCAGAAACTGCAAAACGGCATGTTTTTTTTTTTTTAGCGTTCAGTGTCACAAACAGAATAAGATGATCCATAAATAAAGTGAACAATAGGTGGAAGATTGTTTATGTGAATTCTGGCGTTCTCTCGTGACTGCTCGTGACACGCGCTGTGATGTCACCTGATTGAAACAGAATTTGTCAATCACCTTTTTCTTTATTTGTTTTATTTTTCAACATTTTTCATATATGTGTGAGTGTGTTTTACATTGAATATGACTGAATCTACATGATTACTATCTGTTTGAGTGCAAAACATCTTGCTATTACTGTGTAATCACAGCTATCGATGTGAATGCCATCTATATGAATAGAGTGTAATTTGTTGACTTATTATTGACTGTATTATTACCATCTCTATAACTGGCCATATAGTCTCAGAAAATGGCTGCAGGAATCCACTTTTTCAAGGTATCTTCTTCAGATTTGAAGTGGAAACTCATGAGACATGTGACTTTCAACCCATTACTTTTCTAGATTGCTCCAGGTCTGATTCTATGTATTTTTATATCACATAAAAAAAATAAAATAAAATAAAAAAATCAGTGGTGATATTTTTTTTTTTTTTTTTTTTTTTTTCAAGGCAATTCAGTGTCTATAACTTTTAATATATTTCAGCATTATCAAATCTGGTTGATTTAAAGCCCAAAGGATCTTCTTTCCAAAAACACCAAGATTATGTGTGTAACAAACATTTTAAATCAGATAGGACACTTTCAGTCCCATAATGGGGGGTCTGGTTAAAAAAAAAAAAAAAAAAAAACAGTCTGTTAATAAATCCACACAGATAGAAAATCCACAGACGATAGGCACGCACGGAATCCACAATAGACATCTCCAATATCGGACAAGGGAAAAACTAGAACTTAAATAGGGAGGCAAAAGAGGATAATTAGTGAGACAGGTGAATCAAATGATGAAATCAAAAGGTAGACAGAAACTAGGTCAGACTAACATATTAGGGACAGAGACAGGGACGGATGATCATTGTCTGACCAAGGCGAAGCCAGAGGGATGAGGGAGCCTGGCATAGATGGTGGACTGATGGACCACAGTGGAAAGGATGGACCTAGGATCCATGTTGGAGCCGCTAGGTCGGCAGCTAGGGTTGCCACCTTCAATACAGAAAAATAAGGGACGCCTGGGGCTCCAACGATGTGCCAGTGGTGCTAAATCACAACTTAAAACATGTTTTCAAAAAAAATATTAATTGCTAATGAACTTTAGTAATTGTATAAGGTGATGTGAACACTGATTTAGGATAAAATATTTGGGTTAGGGTTAGGGTTGTCTGCAGACAGTAACCCTATCCAAACTGTGAAACCACAAAATAAATAACCGATCTACAAACATTTATAAATTCATGTAAAACATACATTATTTTTATTATTATTGATAAGTTAATCTAATTTATATAGTCTATTGTTAATTCTACAGTAGCCTATTGAACAATGCAATCATTTAAATTAGTTAAGTTGTTTATTTGCTTCACAAAGGCACTGTATTCTTATTATTAAAGGGGGGTGAAATGCTATTTCATGCATACTGAGTTTTTTACACTGTTAAAGAGTTGGATTCCCATGCTAAACATGGACAAAGTTTCAAAAATTAATTTGTACATTTGAAGGAGTATTTTTGTTCCAAAAATACTCCTTCTGGTTTGTCACAAGTTTTGGAAAGTTTTTTTCGAGTATGGCTCTGTGTGACGTTAGATGGAGCGGAATTTCCTTATATGGGTCCTAAGGACACTTCTCCCGGAAGAGCGCGCGCTCCCGTATAGCAGCACACTGAGAGGCTGAGCACAGACTCACTGATCAGAGCGAGAGCGTCGCGAAATGTCACAGAAGTGTGTTTTTGGTTGCCAGGGCAAGACAACCCTGCACAGATTACCACAAAAAAAAAAAAAAAAAAAAAAAAAAAAAAAAAAACATTAAGGGACCAGTGGATGGAGTTTATTTTTACAGAGCATCAACGGAGTTGTGCAAGTGTTTTTGTTTGCTCCCTGCATTTCGAAGATGCTTGTTTTACAAACAAGGCGCAGTTTGACGCCGGGTTTGCACATCGTTTATTTCTTAAGGATAATGCAGTCCCAAAGAAAAAGGGTCACGATCGTGTGTTGGAACCGCATGCGGTGAATAAAACTGCTTCAAATATCTCTGTGTTGTTAACTTAGCTATCGGCGCGTAAGCACATCAAGTAAACAACATGCGATGTTGTCATTAAACTGCACTTTCCACATGTACAGCTTAAAAAAAAAAAGACGACATGAAGTGGAACTTAGTCATTTTCCAAAACCGCTAGGCAAATATATACAGTTTTAGTACATACCACATAGAGACGTCGTTTGCTGATGCTGCTCTTGTTAAATTTCAGCTTCTGGATCTGTGTCACAGGTTCCAGACGCTCTTAACGCAAAAGCCTTCTCGCGCTCGTGATTCTTTAGCTCCGCCCACACGTCACGCCTCCAGCCTGTCGTGTTTTTCTGGGAAAAATCGGTACAGACTATCTTTCTCTTATGAATATAATAAAACTAAAGACTTTTTGGAGTTATGAAGGATTCAGTACTATTCTATAGGTACTCAAGATTAACAAGATATTGAGTGAAAACGAGCATTTCACCCCCCCTTTAAATATATATATCTTATCTCTTATTAAAATAAAGCTTATGTGTCTGACTGTACATCTTAAACTATAATAAAGAAATCGCTAACACTTTAAAATAAGGTTTTTAGTTAACTACATTAAAAAACATGAACTCATAATGATCTGCACTTATACAGCAATTGTTCCTTTTTGTTCATGTTAATTTCCACATTTAATAATACTTTAAAATCATGTTAATATCAGTTAATGCACTGAACTAACATGAACAAACAATGAACAGCTTTATTTATATTAACTAACATTAACAAAGATTAATAAATACTGTAACAAATGTATTTCTTACTCATTGTTAGTTCATGTTAGTTAATACACTAAAGTTTCATAAATGAACCTTATTGTAAAGTTTATGAATGTTGTTCTCCCGAGACATGCTGTCGCACATCTGACATGCCACCGTGCACAAAAGTGAACACTCGTCGACAAGCTGTGCTTGATACTCATTTCCGCTGACACTTTCCAGCTAAGTATTTGATTCCTCCCACTCTCGTCAGTACTTTTGCATCCGCTTTCGTTTCAGCGCTGGACGCGGGGGGTATCTGGAGCAGGCTCCACCTTTCTTTCAAATCGACTCTCTGCCAAGAGACCCGCCCTCCTCTGACTCTGATTGGCCGTGAACCTGAAGCAAACCAATCAATCCAACGATGGCAGCGAGTATTACCCAATCAGGGGCTGAATAGGACGAGTCTTCACAGAATGCCGGTGGGATGGTCTGCATGAGATGCTGCATTGAAGACAACTCCGAAAATACGGGACAAACCCAGTCCCGTATTGATTCAAAACGAGACGCACTATTTTATTCTCAAATACGGGACGATTCCGTATTTTAAGGGACGGAAGGCAACCCTGTCGGCAGCTCAAACTGGAGTCCAGGACTCAGAGGCCAGATGCAAAGACAAGGGATCCTCCAGCCATGACACCGATGGAGACTAAATTACCCCCGGTGATCCCACCGCACAGATGGTGGGCTGAGGGTGAGCAGAGGGCCTGTCATGAGACAGCGATGGGGAATGTTAGGAATGGTGCAGAGGTGGTGGGAGAGGGAGGTTGGGTGGGAGTTTAAGATGATTAGTGATCAGGTGGGTAAGAAATGATGTGCTTTGCCCACACACTCTTTAAGGCCACTCCCAGCCGTGGGAGCGCCAGCGATAGGAAACAACCTCAGTGGCTGATTCAGGACATGTAAACAGTTCAGGGCAGACAGATATTTCAAGGCAGACAGACAGTTCGGGGCAGACAGGAGTTTCAGAACAGGTAGATTATGACAATGGAAGATCTGGTAATAAAATAGAGCTTCTCTCCATGCTCTTGCTATCCATAGTGATCTACCCCATGACTAGCACTGTTTCCAGCTTACACACCTGAACAGACGATCCGTGAGGTTCTGGCTCCATGGCAATCTGAGGTTCATTGATTGCGGCGGGTGTGGGCTCATGTACGGGTCGTCTATGGCTCATCTACTGATTGCTTGCAGGGAAATGGTGGGCTGGTCTATGGGTCCGGAAATGTTCTGGTTCAGGGCTGGACTCTCTCCAGACACCTAATGGCCTCCCTCTAGCTCAGTCCAGTGGTGTCTGGGATTGTAAATTGCCCCGATGCAGAACAAAGACTTCAGTGTTTGAATGGCGAACTGACTAAATGTGATGGCAAAGTCCAAAATGGGTAGGTCTTGACAGGCTAGAGCGGAGAATCTTGCAGCAGTATCCATGATGAAAAAAAAAAAAAAAAAAAAAAGAGCAGGGACAACAGGACGTGCATACTAACTTATTTGGTCCAGTATTATGTTACAGTACGGTGTGAAATGAGTCCACAAAGAAGAGGCAAACAGACTTTTAATAAATCCACACAGAGGGTAAATCCACAGAAGGAAGGCACACACACAACCCACAATAGACAATTACACAGTACACATGACAGACTAGAACTTAAATAGGGAGGCAAATGAGGATAATTAGTGAAACACAAGTGAATCAAATGACAAAATAAAAGGGGAGACAGATTATATTCAACAATTTATTTTAAAAGACACTTTAAGTCAATTTGAAATGACTTATAACAATGTACTTAAGTTCCATGTTGGTCAAAAAAGCACAATTGTGAGGTCAAATCAGAAATAATTTGCATTTAATATAAATTGTAATTATAATCCATTTTCATTTAATGTTAATGCAATTAACATGGAGTTAAGTGTGTGAAAACATTGCATTGAATTCATACTTACGCATATCCACAAGTATTCTTTGTAAAAGTATGCTGGTATACTTCTTTTTCACAGGAGTTTGAGTGTGCCTTGGATGATCTAAAAATATATTTATTTTTCTTTCTTTCTTTTCATGACTGTGAGTAAAACCCTGAAAGTGTAGCCTTGGAAAAAATAATGGATCCCTGCGAGTTGAATATGACAACAGAGTGATTTGGTAGCGCAAGCTAAAAGTGGCACATTGTGTGCCCATCAGTCCATTAGTATTTCAAATGTAAATACACCAGTGTTCTAGATCATAAAGAAGCATGTTTGAGGAGATGAACACAAGCGTTACATGTGGCTTGCAGGTCAGCCATTGCTTCGTCTTCCAACAAAAGTAAACTTTCTGTGGACGTCAGTCAAACAATTACACAATGAGATGTCATTACCTCCAAGGACAAATCTTTACCGAGTTGACACTTCATCATGGGGCCATGTGACAAAGCTATCACTGGTGTCATTCCACTCTTAATTCACCTCAGTGTGTCAATTATAGACATCCCTTACTGACTTACCCATTTAACTAGTGGCCAGCTGTCACCAGGGTATATATTGAATAAATATCTTAAAAATAAATAAATAAATAAATAAATAAATAAATAAATAAATAAATACAAATATTGCTGATGCTCTCACTGTTTTATTTATTTGCTCAGGTATTGCTTCACTTGTTGGGCTATCTCTCAACACTACTTTACTATAAAAAAAAAGTTGCAAATCTCCAAAAATATCACTCATGCCTTGAAACACTGTTCTCTGCAGCACGGTTGGTAAGCTGGCAGGAATAAGTGCTATGCAGATCATATTATTACTGCAACAGAGGTCTAGAAAGGTCACTTTTTTTTCTTCAAAAATGTATTTAAAAGTTTTTCTATACTTTAGGAAAAGTGTCACTGCTCGGTTGGGCTGGTAGAAATGTTCCTTTAATGTAAAAAACTCATGACTTACTGAAAAACCCACAACCTTATAAAATCACCTATCAACCTGTCATGTGTCTTTTATTGTAACATAGGCAAGAATGAAACATATCACTTGTTGGGCTAGCTCTCAACACTACTTCACTATAAAAAAAAAGTTGCAAATCTCCAAAAATATCACTCATGCCTTGAAACACTGTGCTCTGCAGCACGGTTGGTAAGCTGGCAGGATGAAGTACTATGCAGATCATATTTCTGCAACAGAGGTCTAGAAAGGTCACTTTTTTTGCTTCAAAAATTTATTTAAAAGTTTTTCTATACTTTAGGAGAAGTGTCACTGCTCGGTTTGGCTGGTAGAAATTTTCCTAAAAACTCATGACTTACTGAAAACCCACAACCTTATAAAATCACCTATCAACCTGTCATGTGTGTTTTATTGTAAAATAGGCAAGAATGAAACATATCACACAGTAAATCACACATACTGAAAATTAAAAACACTAAATGTGAATATTATGAATCCTGTCCATGGACTTCCATCCGATCGCCACCAGAGGTAACTCATCCATCTTATGGACTCTTGGACCCCACTAACTGTTACACTCAGTGTTGGTCATCCTACTTTAAAAAAGTAATTAGTTACAGTTACAAATTACTTATCCCAAAATGTAATTGAGTTAGTATCTCAGTTACCACATTGTAAAAGTAATTAGTTACTCAGGAAAGTATCTGTGACGTTATTTTTTCTATAATGCTATTATGTCCTTTAACATCTTTAATATATATATATATATATATATATAATGTTTAGATTAACTGATTGAAGAATAAAAACACTAAGTATTTTAGAAAATGTTGCATTTTTTTTTTTTTATTCAATACAGTGCAGCCTGCCATATGATATGCATAGAAATAAATATTGAAAATAAAATTCAAGTGCAAAATTACGACAAACAAATTTAAACTTGGGTAAAAAGAAACAAAGGGAAACCTGGCCATTAGAGCAAATCTCTGTAACTGTATATTAGGCCTAACGTTACAGCACAATAAACAGAACGCTATCCAACTCTTAAATATTCAGTACAGTAACATGTTTGCATGTGTTGATATGAGGTGGTTCATAAGATTTGAGTTGCTTGAGGCAGACGTGGATAAAGTATTTTTTTCCTGCATGTTACAGAAACATTCTTGCCTTTAATTTCAATTAACGAGTAGTAGTGCACTATCTTCTGTTTAGTGGTTGTCAGAGCGTGCAGTAATGATGTCCGATTCGCCAAAGAATCGTTCTATTTAACTGGTTCTTCGCAGTGAATCGGTTGAACCAGTTCACCAAATCAAACTGAATCGTTTGAAACGGTTTGCGTCTCCAATAAGCATTAATCCAAAAATGACTTAAGCTGTTAACTTTTTAGCATGACTGACACTCCCTCAGAATAAACCAATATCCCGGAGTAATTCATTTACTCAAACAGTACACTGACTGAACTGCTGTGAATAGAAACTGAAGATGAACACCGAGCCGAGCCAGATAACGAACGAACACGCCCACTGCGAAGAATCGGTTGCATCAATTTTGGATCACCGTTTCTGTAGGACACGTCCGATTTGAGAACCGATGAGCTGATTCTCGTTCTCGAGTCAAGAACCGGTTCCATCGTTTTTTTTCAACCGGTTTATTGAATCGAACTGGCTGAAAGAACCGGTTCGCGGAAAAGAACCGAACTTCCCATCAATATTGTGCCGTGCAGTGAGACAGCGTGAGCAGGGCACCGCCCACCCAGCCAGCTGGTGGTGCATGGATCTGCATGCGTCACATCTCGTCAGCTCCATTACAGAATACTCTGCCCAACAAGGATCCAGCAGCTTTTCATGTGGACATTGGCCAGCTATGGACACTGCAAAACTCTAATTAGCCTTCAAGCAGGGCACATGCCCACTTGAAGGCTATATTAAAGAGTATCTGGACATTGCATGTTATTCTGATTTGCCAGACTATGTAGTAATATACTTTTTCTGTGATGGAGCAAATTAACCATTAAAGTCACAATTAATCCATGAAGGTTCCCGCTTATCTTTCAGTCAGTTTATGGACTATGCTTTGTTGATTGTTGGTTCAATGTTCACTGTGGGTGTCGCGGAGGAACACGACCCGCACTCACTTGTGTGATGGCGGCTGCACTAAAGCACATTCACAAAATGGCAGACACAACAGCCCACTGTTATGTCTCAGCTGCCAATCCTGAGTCAAGTCTAGTCACAGCTGATCTTCATGAGGCAAGTCAAGTCATGTCACAGTTCATCTTCCAGCATCGTCAAGTCACTGTTGATCTTCCAGAGTCAAGTCAAGTCACAGCTGTTCTTCATGAGTCAAATCAAGTCACAGTTAATTGTCATGAGGAAAGTGAAGTCACAGTTGGTCTTCCTGAGACAAGTCACATCTTCGCTGACCTTCCAGAGTCTTTTGTCACTTCTCAGCTGAAATTCCAGAGTCTGGTCACTTCTCAGCTGACTTTCCAAAGTCCTGTTTTGTCACAGCTGCCTCAGTCCCCCATCTCTCCACTTCAACGTGGACCTGGTCAACAGAGAAGCAGTACTCCCCCCCCCCCCCCCTTGTGGTGAAAACCAGCTACTCCTTCTCCTTTGTTTCATTCCTGTCTTTTAATTTGATGTTTATTATTTTTCTTCTCTCTTTTGATTTAGGTTATTTTGATAATTACCATTATTATCATAATTCCTTTGTTTTGTTTTATTATTATTAGGTAAAGCTGTTACCTTTCCTCTCTACATATATAGTTACTCAATTGATGTTAAACAAACCAAACCTTAATTAACTTTAAGTTTCCTTTGTTCATCCTTTGTGTATTTGATTGTAGAACTCCCTCGGTGATTGGACAGTCATCTCAGGTTTCCAGTGAGCAAGGCTGCCCGACCGGTGTTACCGATACTGGCTGCGAGTGAAACTCGGTTCCTCTTGTCTCAAGAGACATCAGCAATTTTGGCACTCCAAAGGTTGTGCTAAAAGTCACAAGCCGTTCGAGACGGCGCCACGCCAGAGTAACGGAGGACCGGGGACACTGCGGTTGAGTGTTTGGGGAGCACCGGAGAGGTTGACCAAGCCACTGGTTCCCACCTGAATGACTTCAATTCACCCAGGTGAACCCAATATGATAAAACCCATCCACTTATTATAAGCCACATAATATTAGATATTCCCCCGGATATATTTTAAGTGTTTAACCCTTTTGCTTCTTTAAGTCACACCATATTTCTAGGTTTCCTACCCAGATAGCCCATTCACCTGTTGGCCCTATCTTAAAACCTAGCAGTAGGCTTAGGCCTCCTTATTCTCACTAACACATTGTGTTTCTATTGTTTTCATCTCATTTCAAGTGTTGTTTCACTTTGATCTTTTTCTACCCTCTGTTCTGTTGTGATTTGTTTCTTTCATTTCACATAGAGACAGTAACCTGTGAGCCACCAACGAAGTTAAATTGTAGAACAACCAGCAGCCGGTGTCATCAGACGACCCGCTAGGCTACTGCCTGTCAAATCTCCATTTCAGGTCCTTCGTTGACCCAAGTTAATTGGCTACTTGACTGTCTGACTGTTTGCATCAGTTAGCCCAAAATTCTCATAAACGGCACAGCCCGTATGAATATAGCTCGTTAAACGTAGAACGAACTTGCATTGGTCTTTTTGTGTGTGTGTGCTGTGCTTCTCTCACCGACAGAGAATCAGGATGTTCCAGTCATCCAGTCCAGCAGTCCAGGGGGCCACCTCTCGACATTGTTGAAAGCAGTGACGACCCCCTTCCTGCCCAAGGACGCCAGTTACCTGCAGCACCCAGAGCAACTAGACACCGAGCTAGATGAACTGATGGCACACGATCCAAACTAAAGCGACTACTACAGAGAACTCGCCAGGATCTTCGGAAGCTTAGTTCACATTCTCGTCGCCCAGGCACGGCTCAGTGAACGGAGCAACATCGCAGAGGAGGCCTGGAAGGACCAGGCCCCAACCTAGAGTCATCTTGATCAGCTCCTCCTCGAGACCCAGGACCACCGCGAGAAAGAGGACGATACAGATCCAGAGCTACAGAAAGGAGTTGAAAGACTTCACAATGCCCTGCAAGATCTTCGCCTCGACACAGATCAAAGAGAACAGCTGGAGAGAGAAGCCCGAAAAGACCTCAACAAAAAACTCCAGCAAGGTGGCGCTCTCCTAAAAAGAGCAGAGACTGAACTGAAAGAAAGAGACTATAAAACCTGGGCCTGCAAAACACACTTGCAAGCGGCCCGAGCTAAATTCAACAAGCTTATTCTGCAGAGAGACAAGCTCCAAGATGAACTTGACACTGTTCACACAGAACTGAGACAATCTCACAGATTACAGAGTGGCTGGATCGGAGGAACGCACACCACAAAATTTCTCCTGGGCCGCCACTCCAACCCTTTCAGCCAAGAACCTAGAGCTGAAAAAGGGGGTGTAAGCTCACGGCTCAAGAAATCACCAGCCAGCTTACAAGAACACCTGTCAACAACGGAGGGAAGAGAACACTTCCAGAGAACGAATGTCACTAAAACCTGCACTGCTCACAGAGAACTTCACAAGCTAGCCAGAAGCATCTCTACATTCAATCCAGATCCTGCAGGAGGACATGATGTGCATGCTTCTTTACAAGCCATTGACTTTCATTTGCAAACTGTCGCCAACGTGACAGATGTGAACACATTGTACCTGTTAAAAAACACGTCCAGCCGTGATGTGCATTGCTTTCTGGATCGTCAACCAGAGACTGTCAAAGCGTACTACCAGCAACTGCTACAGACTTTGATTCTTGAATTCTCTGATCCAAACTCAGACCATGGGCTCCTTATTGCTATGGACCTCAAACAGGGCCGATTTGAAAACCCACAGACTTTCTGTAGTCAGCTACGAAACACCTACTTCGGAGCATGCAACGAACCAGGTATGGAACAGGATTTCAACTTAAAAACTCTGTTCCTCCTAAACCTACATGCCAGTTGGAGTTTTCATCTCAGAGTCCCAGCGTGTCCCCGTAACAGGACTACACAAGAGTTACGGAACTTAGCCCACAAAGCTTGCACCAAGCAAAAGACTATTTGTGAAAAGACTGTGAAAAAACCCAAAGTCTCTGTCTCTGAGCACTGCTTGGAGTTAATCCTAGATGGCGCCCTACAACACCACAGTGACAGATATTTTTACAGAGAGTCAATACCGTTCCAAGCCTGCAGAGGGCAACACAGTGCAGCCACGTCTGAGACAGCAGAGATCCTGAGGGTGCTGAAAGATCTTCTTCACATGAAAACTCGCAAGGAAGATGAGCCAAGCACCCAGAACACTGCCCGTCATCTACAGACCACAGAGCTAACTGTTACAGCACAAAGTGACAACAACACCCAAGCTCCACAGTCAACAGCTGCACACCCTGAACGAGACAACACAGGTCCTCAAACCAGGTACCACAAACACAAGGTACCAGAAAATGCTGTTTTGACTACCTGCCTTCGCAGCGAGCTACACAAGACCGGTCCTCACCACCCACCGATCGTCACACCTGCCCTGATGCCAACATTCCTGGGCAGCCTTGTCAAAAAGGGGGTGGGCCGAAAAGGAGTCAACAGGAAAGACCTGATCGACACAGGATCAAACCTGACGGTGATCTCCTCTCTCCTTTTCAAAAGACTCCAATTTGAAGCTAAGAGACAAGATCGAACTCTTACACCTCAAACTTATGAACTGAATGTACAGATGTACAGACAGAATGACATCCAGTTTGAACAGGTTGTTTCCATTCACCTGACAATCGTTCCGATGAGTCTAATACATCCCATGTATGTCCCACCAATGAACACTCATACATTGCTCATCGACAAAGACCTGCTAGAACACTTTGACACTTTTCTGAACTTCAAACAGCTAAAAGACTTTGCTCAAGTGCGAGAACCTTTTTCTCTCCAGCCACACAGGTTGCTAGAGCCAGACTGTCAGGTCGCAGAGGTCACGGGAACTCCCACAGAGCCAGACGGTCAGGTCACCGTCTGGCTTTGTGGGGAAGTCGTGGCCTAATGGTTAGAAGGTTGGACTCCCAATCGAAGGGTTGTGGGTTCTAGTCTCGGGCCGGACGGAATTGTGGGTGGGGGGAGTGCATGTACAGTTCTCTCTCCACCTTCAATACCACGACTTAGGTGCCCTTGAGCAAGGCATCGAACCCCCAACTGCTCCCCGGGCGCCGCAGCATAAATGGCTGCCCACTGCTCCGGGTGTGTGCTCACAGTGTGTGTGTGTGTGTGTGTGTGTTCACTGCTCTGTGTGTGTGCATTTCGGATGGGTTAAATGCAGAGCACAAATTCTGAGTATGGGTCACCATACTTGGCTGAATGTCACTTCACTTCACTTTCACTTTCACTTTCACTTTCACTTTCACAGAGGTCACGGGAACCCCAGCAGCCAGCAATGAGTACAACGCCCTAACGACAGGCCCAAGTTCAAGCCTCTGTACCTTAGTCAACAAACAGGGTACGGTGGTACCAGCTTACACCAAAGGAGTCGCTGTTCGGCTCAACCTGCAATGTGGTCAAACCTTACACCACACGCTGGGTTTCTTCCAATCCTCACCTGAATGTGTGGAACTCGGACTCACACTTGCAAACAACAAGCATGTCAAACAAAAACACCTGTTCCAGCAAGGTGATAACATCACAAAAACACACAATGTGATCGTGTTCTGGAAGAAGGTAAAAGGACACTCGAAGTTACCAAGTCTAGACAAGGACTTTAAAGATCACACTGACACCCTTGCCAAAACTGGCACACTAAACAACATTCTGTGGTCACTCCCAACCCACCCACCCACATTCAAGGTTGAAGTGATTACACACAGCATAAGAACTTTACTAGCTAAACTGCCTAACTCAGAATCACTTACGCTGGCTCCGTTGTCTACACAGACCAACATGGCGGACATGCGTGCTTCTGAAAACTCGATAATGACTTTGCTTTACCACCTCTCAGACCCCTCCATCCACCCTGGCAACCAGTCTACAGTCACTGACAATCCTCCATCCCTCCTGTTCCACCTCCGCTCCACCACCCTCCTGGAGATAACTGTTTTAGTGTGTGTATGTGTTGGGGGGGGGGGGGGGGGGGGGTTATAGTGTGTCTTTGATTACCCCTCTCATCTCACCCTGTTCAGATACTACTTACCCCTCACCTGGACCATAGCCTGTGTTTTAGATTTCCCCTTTGGATTACCCTGTTTGGATATTGTTCGCTGGAAATCGACCACGCCTGTTCACTGGACTGCTCTTATGTCTTGCCCTTTATATGCCTGTTTGCCATTGTCTGATGTAACACTAATGAGCTGATGGTATTTCAGCCATCTGTTCATACTAGTGAATTCCTGACTCTTAACACGTTCGGAGCAAAAGACCAGAACGTGAGTAAACAAGGACCTTCGTTGTTTACATAATTCACCATTTTGGCCGCCCTGAAGTCGGCCACATCCTGCTTTACGTGACAGTTATTTACGACAATAAATTCCAGAGTCACGTGGGCGAGCCTCAAAGGAGACACTAAACCAACCACATTCCAACATACACAAAAGGAAACCTTTCGTAAAGTTCCTTACTTTTGTAAGTACTTATTAATATGTATTTTAAATATGTTTATGGATTGCATAAAATGGTTAATCCTTGTTATGTGAAGAGTATAAGTTGCTAGCTTATACTTTAGGAAATGTCTCTCCTCACTTTAACTTTCTCAAAGAGAGCCATGTTTCTGCAACCCCCACCCCTGCAGGTCGTAAAACTTTATGACCACACAGGACTACACAGGACAGGAAACCTAATCCTTACAAAAGAATGGTAAAATGTACTCAAATGTACTCTTATTGTGTATATTATTGTTTTTGCGATGCATTACAGGTTTCCCATATATATTGGGACTATCTTCAGTGTTATCATGTGTTAAGCAAATCTTTAAATATGTGTAATTCTGCATTTGAATGTAACTTCATGTTTTGATCATATATATATATATATATATATATATATATATATATATATATATATATATATATATTATGTTTAGTATTGTTCTAATCGTCATGCTCTGACAGACCAATTTATCTAGAGCAAAGTAATGAAAAATGTATGTAATCTGAATTACAAACTTGCTAGAATAATCCCTGGAAATTGGACAAGCCCTAGATCACCAGGGGGTTGTCTCCACAGAGACAAAGGAACTTTTCCCTCCGCATCAGATCGCGGACGTTCATTGGATGTTCTCTCGAAAAAGGGGCGTGAACTATTTCAAGCAATAAGAAACGACCAAACAAGGTCCGCCCTCTCTTCTTACGCTGACTCCCTTCCCTCATGCATCAACCAACGTTGCTTCCGCACGGCCTTAGGCCGCGCTCATAGCGCAAGCCCCCTCAGCACAGGGGCTGAGAGAAAAAGCCATTTTAATGGCACCTTTGGAAGCTTTCGTTTTTGTTGTTTCTTTTCTTTACTAAGTTTATTCAACTATTCGCCTCTCCACGCAAGGAAGACGAATTCTGGAACATTGTTTGTTGAACCTTTCAAATACCGCGCGAGGACAGAACAAAAGACCACGTGCTCCAGCGTGCGCCGGTCTCCAGCACGCGCACGCCGGTTTCAAAAGATCCAGCGCGCCCGATGTCCAGCTCACGCACATTGGACACTTTGCAAGTATCACTTTCTCTATGGAGATTTAAATGCTGCTTTAAATTGTTGCTATGATCTGATCGTTGTTGGCTTCCAAAAGTTACTGACTATGATTTCCATACCTGAGCTCCTTATGTGATCTCATTCTATTCTCTCTCTCTCTCTCTCTCGCTCTCTTTTATTTGGATTCCGTTATATCTTGTATAAAGCTTACTGTTTGTATTGTCGTACGCATATTTACTCTGTGTGATTTGTAGTTTGATGTATTACTAGTTGATGTTATTAAAAACCCATATACTGACGATTGGCTTGGACTCCACCCCACTTACATTACGAGTCACTGAGATGTCTGATCTATAGCTACAAGCTCTAAATTTAGAAACTAAATTTATCATAAGGATAGGATAATGTTTTCATGGCCAGAGAATATTTTTCCTTGAATTATAAGGCGTGATAACTTTATTGAAAATTGATAGGTCAACAGTGGTTTGCTGGACAAACCGCTGTTTGATTTGCAGTAATTTACAGTAAGAGCTATCACAACAATTGATATGAAGAATGGAATATTGACATATTAATGAGTAAATTACAATGCCCTGTGATTATTTATTGGTATAGGCAAGGCAATTGAGCTATTTTTCATAATCAATCAAATTTAATGTAACTGTCATCTGAGATATAAATTAATCATATTCCTGATTAATTATTCAAATTCCCTATATATCATTTGAGTTAATTATTCTGTAAAACTCATTGTTGTTACACTGACTTTCACCTGTTTTGACCATGTCCTTAAATAAAGCTTGCACATGGATCTGCATGCCTCACGTCTCATTGGTTATATTACAGCAGTGGTGTCAAAAGTATTGGCATTCATTACTCAAGTAGAAGTATAGATACTAGGGTTTAAAAAGACTTTTGTAGAAGTTGAAGTATCAACTCAAGCTTTTTACTCAAGTAAAAGTGTAAAAGTACTGGTTTAAAAAACTACTTAAAGTATAAAAGTAAAAGTAATTTAAGGAAAAAAATGCCATTAAGAACAAAAGCTTGGGCCGTGCCACAAGGGCCTATTGTGCACTACCCCACCTCCTCAAAAAAACTTTTTTCTAAAGGCCATAATGACTATAATGTTATATTAAATATGAATATGAAATATTTGGGATGCACTAGGCTACCTGTTTCAGCCACATATATGCCCATTGAAAATGAACTCATTTTAGTACAATGCAAATACATTAAAGAGCTAGAGATATGATGACTAGTTGCCAATAAGTATTGTTATGGTGCAAAAAGTCAAACTTCAGAGGCATGTCATCAATAACCTTGAATGGAATGTAAATGTACATCCAAGCTTAGCTGCAGAAATCTGTGAGGGGAATGGACAAGAACATTGGTGCAGGCTAAGAAACAATTACTCTTGTGTGGTTGACTATTTACAATAAACATTATAGTGCTGTCAAAATGAATGATTAATCTAAGTGATTATTCAAAAACTAAAAATGAAAAATAACTCATAATCCTGATACCTTCTTGATTGATAGCTTCTTGTATTCGGTACATACGTCTGCTATGTCCAGTGTTCGGAGGGTAACGAGTTACAAAGTTGATATAGAGCTTCACAGTCCCACCCACAGCTTGAGAGAGCTCTGGTGCCGGAAGTAAATTTCCCATTCATTTCTCCCATTCACTTTTGGAAAAATCCGTATCTGAAGAGTTTTAGAGCATGTGTGAGGATAACCAGCCACGGCTGCATATAACATATCATTTCAAGTGAAAAAATTAAGACAAAATCCAAAAAAAGTCAAAGGTACAAGACTGTGTACATATTTTCATTTCGAGCGCAGGAACTACTCATCCCATAAACCACCGCGCCCCATTGAATTCGACTGAAGCCACAACTGCGAACGAGGCAACGAGCCTTTTGAGCGACATCCAAATCTGATGACGGCCGCTCGCGCGAACTTTTTCCTCCAGTGAATTTTATTTTATATAGTGAATGTGCAGTAATAGCAGTTCTTTCAGTATTAATCGTGTAAATAAATAGTGTTTTATATATGTATTGTGTATTGATTTTTATTTTATCATTGTGTATTTTATATTGTGTGCGTGTGTGAAAGTGGTTAACGATAACGTCAGCAATGGTGCAGTGCTTTGTATCTGACTGCAATCACTGCTCAGTTGTCAACACATGTCGTTGCCATTACACAAATGTTCAGTAAATGCACAAAAAGGTATGTCTAGGCTAAATATTGTTTTGACAGTGGCATTATAAAATGCTTGATATGACTCATTTCATATGGAGGCTACAGTAGCCTAGCTAAAGTGGACGATAATGCTAACTAAAGTTACCAACCTCCCTGCAAAACTCTCAATGGCAGCCAAGGAGATCATGATTGCACTGATAAGTCTACCGTGCAAAAACGCAATACAGGTTTTTATTTTATTTTATTTTTTTATTAATGATCTTCAGTCTTCACGGACCTTCGAGGGGTTTAACCAGACGGTTATACGAGCTCCACCAATCAGATGCATCACTGTGGGATTGTGGGATTGTTCAGGATTGTGGGTAATGAAGTACTTAGCCAAGACATCGCGAATAAAAGGCATTTAGATCAAAACAAGGTTAGTGCCCCATGATCTTTTTACGTTTATATGAGCATATACTGTCGCTTAGTACAGCCGTAGCTGGTTTTAAGTCTACCATGTATGGTTACGTTTTAATGGCTTATACCCCAAATGTCAATGCAGAGATTGCATTGAATTTTTAGTTCCGGCACCAGCTGTGGGTGGGACTGTGATGCTCTATAGCCTAGATATCACAACATTGTCATTTGCGTCATTAATCGCAAACGATAATTTATTAAAACGTCTCACTACCCAACTACCTACAGTAGCTTAATTTGTGGAGGACGAAGAGAAAGCACCCATTTGGCAAATGAGCCAGTAGTGAGAAATAAATAATAACTTTTAAGTAGGGTCCAGTGCCTTTTCGATACTTTTAAAATGGTACTGGCGCCTCAACGTGCTTGAACCGATACTTAAAAAAAAAACAAGAACTACAAAAAAAACTATGGATAACATTAAAGAACATTACAAATATTTAAAATAAATCCATAGCTTTCACCTTGGATGCTCTCATTTCCCAAGTTGTGCTTCCCTTAATCTAAGGCTAATAAATGTATTTCACAATCTGGGTCATTATTTAATACAAAAGTACACATAATGTTTCTACTGTATCTCTTTCACTCACTCTGATATTTAGTTAAGATGAGTGCTGTCTGTCACTGTCTTAAATCAGTTCTGTGAATGACTGTATGCTCATTCTTTATAAAGTAGCAACAATCTCGTTTTTAAAATACAGTACTGTGCAAAAGTCTTATGGAAAAGAAAGAATAGTGTTTTCACCCCAAAAAAGGGTTTTAAGCCAGTTATTTATATCTTTTGCTGCAATGTGTCAGTAGGACAGTAGTTTGCCATTAATTTTAATAATAATCTAGTGCGATTTTGAATGCACAAGCAGTTTGACGATGGCAAAATGAATGTTTGGAAATGTAAACTGATATTTTATACTGACACTCTACAGCAAAATATATAAATAACTGGCCGAACACCATTCTTTTAAGTGAAAATACTGCCTAAGACTTTTGCACAGCAGTGTATGTACGTATGATTAAATGAAGTATATTTAAATAAGTGTAAGGAAACAGCTGTTTCGTGATTAGCGGTGACAAGCGAAAACTTTACACTAGATGAGAAACCGACTGATCGTGACCTTTTGTAAACTGTATTTATGACAAAGAACTTCACAGATACAGATATTCTAACAATCTATAGGTAAACACACACCTTGTGTCCTCTGTCTCTGTTTGAGCTCGCGCTGCTCCACCGCGGTCCGCGGATTGAAGAGCGCGCTGAAAGACGGGAGGAGACCGGACTGACGCCGGTTTCATTTGAAATTTAAGCGGACTGACTCTGAGGCGATCTGATACTACTGGTTCCAACCTACTTTTAAGAAATATATTTTTTGATAAACGAACCCAAAACTGTCTATGCAGTGTGATTTGATTTGTGTCATGTGCAGGTGTGATGGATCGCGTATGGACCAATAGGGTGTCGGAATGGTATATGTGTATACTTCTCATTCAACCACAATCAAATTCACTCAATCCTGATGGCGCGATTTATCTGGATAGGTTTTTTTTCTTTCTCTCTCTCTGAACAATAACAATCCGGAATGAAATAGCAGTAACGAAGCTATTTTTTTAAATGTAAGGAGTAGAAAGTACAGATACTTGCGTGAAAATGTAAGGAGTAGAAGTAAAAAGTCGGCAGAAAAATAATTACTCAAGTAAAGTATAGATACCCCAAATTTCTACTTAAGTACAGTAACGAAGTATTTGTACTTCGTTACTTGACACCTCTGTATTACAGAGATAATGAAAGGGGTTTTGTTGACTTCAAAAAGTAAAAGCCATGCTATTTATATATATTTCATTTGTATAACAATTATTGAACTAGCAGATCATAGTGCTAAACTATAGTGAGGAAAACAAAACTGAAGTAAATAAATAAATGTGCCAACACATCAGTCTACTTGAACTTACAAACTTTCAAAAGGTGCTTTGTACCTTAAAATTTGCTGGTAAAAACCATAATAATACAGGAGGTGCAACAGTTCATTGTAAGACAGTTAATTTTAATATTTATGTATTCACATCTTGTGTCTCAAAGGAAATGTCTGGAAATGTAATTTTACAGTTTTTCACTAATTATATGGCAATTCATAGTTTTTGCTTTTTGATAAGTTAGTAAATAAATAAATATGTACGTACATGCGTTTGAATGTACATACATGCATACATACATACAACGTTAAACCATTTACAGTTACCAGTAGCATATATGAGTGCTGCCAGAATCTTAGACCTGTTTTACAGTATATAGACAAAAAGTGATTCAAATGTGACCCTGGACCACAAAACCAGTCATAAGGGGCAATGTTTTGAAATTGAGATTTATACATCATCTGAAAGCTGAATAAATAATCTTTCTTGTTAGGATATGACAATATTTTGCAGAGATACAACAATTTGAATGTCTAGAATCTAAAGGTGCAAAATAAATAAATATTGAGAAAATTGCCTTTACAGTTGTCCAAATGAAGTTCTTAGCAATGCATATCATTAGTCAAAAATTACTAGTTAGTTATTACTAGTTACTAGTTTTTTTGTTTTTTTAAGTTTTTATATATTTACAATAGGACATTTACAAAAATATCTTAATGGAACATGAACTGTAATTAATATCCCAATGGTTTTAGGGCATAAAAGAAACATCAATAATTTTGACCCACACAATATATTTTTGGCTATTGCTACAAATATACCCCAGTAATTTAAGACATATTTTGTGGTCCAGGGTCACCAATGCATCACCGTATTAGATGATTATAGTATGTAGGAGTCTGTCATGACTACTGATAGTTTTTAGAAAGTAAAGCATATGTTTGTTTTTTGTTTTTATCTTAAAACCTACTTCAAAATGATTCACTAAAGACTATGGTTTGTCATATTTAATTTGTCAACATATACAATATATCAAAATCAAGTTTAGATAAAGCTAATGTGATTGAAATGTTTATGCTAACTCATAGCTCTCTCCAGCTATTATAGTTTTATTTGAATAAATCATGTTTTAACTTCTTTAAGAGGTTTTGTTTACTTTTAAAGGTTCTTTGTAAAGGCCTGTTCACACCAAGAACAATAACTGCTTATTATGCACACACTACAGTTATGTTGTCTACTTTAAATATTCAGTCTCTTAACTCTATCTGAGCTCTTTTCAGATGGATTCTGACTGGCTGTCTAAATATCTGGTTCTGCCTGTGATTTAGAGTCTTGCAGTAAGAAATGTATTTTGCCTTGAAACGTCATCCGCGATGACCTACAGCCAATGAGAGAGCAACGCACAGGGAAAGGAATGTCAAAGAGTGCTCACTGCAAAGTCAAATGACATCCAGCTCCACCTCTGTGAATGTAATGGGTGGAGTTATGTTTATTGATAGGGTAATGGGTAGGGTTAGGGTATGGCTGAGGTGTCTGACTCCACCCATCACGTCTAATGAGGAGGAGCTGGACATCAAGCATCTAATTAAACACACCTGATCCAGCTAATCCAGTCCTTCGGCCTTTTTTGAAAAGTATATGTTATGTGTGGTGGAGCAGGGTTGCAACTAAACTCTGCAGGCTATGGCCTCCAGGAACTGAGTTTGACACCCCTGCTGGGACAATCAAATTCATATCCACAGTCTCTGCTAACAAGCTGTTGAGTTGAACCAGGTGTGTTTGATTAGGGAGACTCTGAAAATATGGTGTCTGAAAGCTTAGGCTGCTGACTTGTTGCCTCGCTGCCTTAAAATGCAATTTAAAAATAAAACACAATAGGGCAACCTTCATGGAACTTAGGGAATGTTTAATTACTATAATAGTAAATTCTCACTAGAAGTGACCTCAAATGTGGAAAAAAAAAACACGGCCAAAAACATATATTTACACACAGACCACCGACCACAGCTTTCAGACTTCATATTTAATTTTAGTTAAACCATTATGGAATTCAATGCACAGCATTGTGGGATATCAAATGCAGCAAATAATTAATCTATGCTGCTGTCAAAAATGTTAAAAAGGCATCTCAGTGGACAGGAAATATATCTTGAAATGCATCCTACAAAGACAGCCTTTGTCACTGATATCCCTCTAGAATGTGGTTGGGAAACACTGACTTGTCATACAAATTACTTATCATATCCAAAACCTCAGAACAACTTGATGATGTAACAGGAACT
Source organism: Carassius gibelio (assembly GCF_023724105.1). NCBI lineage: Eukaryota > Metazoa > Chordata > Actinopteri > Cypriniformes > Cyprinidae > Carassius > Carassius gibelio. Next base: position 1,780,992 of record NC_068409.1, on the reverse strand, counting down.
ATGGACTCTCTCTTTTCTAGCACTTTAAATACAGTTGCTCCTTTACGCTTAAGGAAGGTTAAGGAAAACAGTTTGACACCATGGTATAAAGAGCACACTCGCACACTAAAGAGAGCAGCCCGAAAAATGGAGCGCAGCTAGATCAATTACTTTTCTTCTCTTTTAAAAGAAAACAAACATAACCCTAGGTATTTATTCAATACAGTGGCTAAATTAACCAAAAATAAAACCTCAACAAGTGTTGACATTTCCTAACACCACAGCAGTAATGATTTTATTAACTACTTTACTTCTAAAATCGATACTATTAAAAGATAAAATTGCAACAATTCATTCAATTCAATTGCGTCAGCTACAGTATCGCATCAGACAGTGCACTATAGACCCCTTGAGGAACAGTTCCACTCATTCTCTACTATAGGAGAGGAAGAATTGTATAAACTTATTAAATCATCTAAACCAACAACATGTATGTTAGACCCTATACGATCTAAGCTCCTAAAAGAGGTGCTTCCAGAAGTCATCGATCCTCTTCTGACTATTATTAATTCCTCATTGTCATTAGGATATGTCCCCAAAACCTTCAAACTGGCTGTTATTAAGCCTCTCATCAAAAAAACACAACTTGACCCCAAAAAACTAGTTAATTATTGACCAAATTTCAAATCTCCTTTTTCTGTCCAAGACACTAGAAAAGGTGGTATCCTCACAATTATATTCCTTCTTAAAGAAAAATTGTATATATGAGGATTTCCAGTCAGGATTTAGACCGTATCATAGATCTGAGACTGCTCTCCTTAGAGTTACAAATTATCTGCTCTTATCATCTGATCGTGGGTGTATCTCTCTATTAGTTTAATTGGATCTTAGTGCTGCGTTTGACACAATTGACCACAACATTCTTTTGCATAGACTGGAACACTTTGTTGGCATTAATGGAAGTGCATTAGCATGGTTTAAATCATACTTATATGACTGCCATCAGTTCGTAGCAGTGAATGAAGATGTATCATATCAATCACAAGTGCAGTATGGAGTACCTCAAGGCTCAGTACTAGGGCCGCTACTCTTCGCGCTTTGTTATGTTACACTTGGGAGATATCATCAGGAAACATGGTGTTAGCTTTCACTGTTATGCTGATGATAGTCTGCTCTATATTTCTTCGCGGCCCGATGAAACATACCAATTTGAAAAAAATAATGGAATGCATAGTCGATATAAAAAAAATGGATGACGAGTAATTTCTTACTGCTAAATTCTGAAAAAAAAATAAAAAAATAAAAAAATAAACAGAGGTGTTAATTATAGGACCTTAAATCTCTGCTTATAATAACCTAGAACACTGTCTAAGACTTGATGGTTGCTCTGTAAATTCTTTGTCATCAGTTAGGAACCTAGGTGTGCTATTTGATCGCAATCGTTCCTTAGAAAGCCACGTTTCTGGCATTTGTAAAACAGCATTTTTCCATCTCAAAAATATGTCTAAATTACGGCCTATGCTCTCAATGTCAAATGTATAAATGTTAATCAATGCATTTATGACCTCAAGGTTAGATTATTGTAATGCTTTATTGGGTGGTTGTTCTGCATGCTTAGTAAACAAACTACAGCTAGTTCAAAATGCAGCAGTAAGAGTTCTTACTAGAACCAGGAAGTATGACCATATTAGCCCGGTCCTGTCAACACTGCACTGGCTCCCTATCAAACAACGTATAGATTTAAAAATATTGTTTATTACTTATAAAGCCCTGAATGGTTTAGCACCTCGGTATTTGAATTAGCTCCTTTTATATTATAATCCTCTACGTCCGTTACGTTCTCAAAACTCAGGCAATTTGATAATACCTAGAATATCAAAATCAACTGCCGGTGGCAGATCCTTTTCCTATTTGGCGCCTAAACTCTGGTATAACCTACCAAACATTGTTCAGGAGGCAGACACACTCTTGCAGTTTAAATCAAAGACCCATCTCTTTAACCTGGCTTACACATAACATACTACTATGCTTTTAAAATCCAAATCTGTTAAAGGATCTTTAGGCTACATTAATTAGGTAAAGCGTAACCGGGAACACTTCCCATAACACCCTTTGTACTTGCTACATCATTAGAAGAATGACATCTACGCTAATATTTGTCTATTTCTCTCTTATTCTGAGGTCACCGTAGCCACCAGATCCAGTCTGTATCCAGATCAGAGGGTCACTGCAGTCACCCGGATCCAGTACGTATCCGGAGCAGATGGTGGATAAGCACCTAGAAAGGATCTCTACTGCCCTAAAAGACAGCGGAGACCAGGACAACTAGAGCCCCAGATACAGATCCCCTGTAAAGACCTTGTCTCAGAGGACCACCAGGAAATAGATGATTCTTCTGCACAATCTGACTTTGCTGCAGCCTGGAATTAAACTACTGGTTTCGTCTGGTCAGAGGAGAACTGGCCCCCCAACTGAGTCTGGTTTCTCCCAAGGTTTTGTTCTCCATTCTGTCACCGATGGAGTTTTGGTTCCTTGCCGCTGTCACCTCTGGCTTGCTTAGTTGGGGTCACTTCATCTACAGCGATATCGTTGACTTGATTGCAAATAAATGCACAGACATGGCCGCTACGTCCCTGTGCACAAACTCTATTATGTAAAAGTTGTAAGGTTTTTGATTTGTTGTTCGCTGATGGCACTGTACAGCTTACAAAGTGCATCCTTCACGTTAGCACATGGGGGGATGTAGACTGCAACAAGTCCATGCAGCTGAATAGCGGAGTCTGAGATAGTCATTGTTCAGACATGTTCCACTGAAAACAAACACGCAACAATCCCTTGTCTCATGCTGTGTAGACCGAATTAGTTAAATTAAGTCTTTTTTAATTAAGTTTATTTTTCAGAGAGCGAAGGTCTGAGAGCACAAGTCATGGAATCGCTGGTCTAGTGGGGTTAGCCCTTAGCCTAGCTTGTGTGCCTCCACACTTGCCACACTTCTATCCCCTATCAAACCACCAGCATCGCTGTTTTGTGCAGGTAGTGTCAGTAGGCAAGGCCGCAGTCTGCATTCTGCTTCAGCAGCAGATATCTCTGTTTATCATAGATGTGTTTACCTGATGATTTTGCGATAAGGTGAGACTGTTCGAAGATGAGGAAATGGACTAAAATACATGTAAATACATGGAGAAGCCGCTGCATCTGACCACGCCGCCATCTACTGCACTGTGTATCCAGAGTCCTCTTGTCAACCATACTGACAAAGGGCATCTCAGGAACCACACTCCAGTGGTTTAAGTCTTACCTATCATATAGGTCCTTCAAAGTATATTGGAGAGGTGAGATTTCCAAGTCACAACATCTAACTACTGGGGTGCCTCAGGGATCAGTTCTTGGACCAATTATCTTCTCTGTCTAAATGACATCATTAGGTTCTGTATGGTCCTTCATCCAGCAAGAATGTCTTTTAGACAAGCTTAGATGTGAGCAGCTAATGTTGAATCATAAGGATGGAATGAGAGGTAGAGCTGAGTGTCATCAGCATAGCAGTGGAACGAATAAGAAACATCCATTCAGAAACATTGCTTTTCGTTCCACTGCTATGCTGATGACACTCAGCTCTACCTCTCATTCCAACCTTATGATCCAACATTAGCTGCTCACATCTAAGCTTGTCTAAAATACATTCTTGCTGGATGAAGGACCATCACCTTCAACTCAAACTTGCCAATACAGAACTGCTTGTGGTTACAGCAAACCCAGCGTTCAATCACAATTTCACCATCAAGTTAGGCACCTCAACCATAACTCCTTCAAAAACATCCAGAAACCTTGGAGTAATGATTCATGATCAGCTAACTTTCTCAGACCACATTGCTAAAATTCTTGGGTCCTGCAGATTTGCTTTATTCAACATCAAGAAGATCAGGCCCTTTCTTTCAGAAGTTGCTGCACATCTTCTTGTTCAAGCTCTTGTCCTGTCCAGGTTGGACTATTGCAGTGCTCTCTTGGCAGGTCTTCCAGTCAGTTCTATCAAACCTTTACAGTTAATCCAGAACACTTGCATTGCTAAAACATTGCTCTTTTGTGGTTTCTGATTGCTTCCATTGTCTTGATTTGTAATTCGCTTTGGATAAAAGCACCTGCTAAATGACTAAATGTAAATGTATACGCTGAGGCCCAGCCGACTATCTCAGTTAATTGGAGAGCACCTTGGGTGTATAACCATGCCTTTGTTAGGGATCTGGGAAGGAGCACCCAATTGCAGATAACAAGGTTTTGACAAGACAAACTGATACAAGAGGTAGTGAAGTGCACAACAGATATCACAACAGGAACACAAACAGAACAGCTAGGGAAGGCCGCTGAGAAGGCTTTGCCGGAAACAACTGTCAGAATACTTGGGCAATAGAGGGGGTAGCAAGACCAGGCTGATAGAGAAGGACACACAAGGCACCATAGAGCAGATGCCAGGCTGGTAGAACCAGGACAGGACACATGGGGACAGGTCAGGAACTAACACAAGACTAGACAGGACAAAACTCCACAAAAACACAAGTTAAATCCAAGACAAAGAATATAAACCAAACATAAAAAAATAAACAAAATAAGAAATTACCAATTTAAACAACTTAAGAGGATGATCAAACAAAACCAAGAATCAAGACTAGAAAACTAAATCAATACTACACATGAAAGCAAAGGGCAAGAACAAACAAATTACTAAAACAAGGAGCAAGACAAGAACATAGATTCACAAGGACTAGACAAAACAAGGGCACAAGACCAACCAGACAGGGAGACACGGACACATATTCAGCCACATCCACAGACAGAGGGGGTGAGAATGACAACGGACCAGCAAACACAAAAGGGTAAGGTGCACTATAAATAGGGAGGAAAATACATGAGGGACAGGTGAGCACAATTAGACCAACTAGTCTAACAAGAGGGTGTGGTAAAGATGAAACAAGGAGGAGGGGCTAAAGGAGCACATGGCCGAAAAAAATAACTAACAAGTAACTTGATACGTCACTTCCTGTTTGTTGTTGGCGTCTGTACTGCGTTTGAGGTCTGTCACTATATTCTTTTCATAGGCTATTTTTAACTTAATTTTATACACCATCGTTTCCGTTTATATTACATGTGAATATATCCTCTATTGTATTCTACAACAAAAACAATCAGAGCGCCTCGCTATCACTAGTTTTATTTTGATCTCCTGGGTCCGCTATTAGCTTATAGCCCATTAGCATCAGCAAGCGTGGTTGCTGCTAACTGCGCTTATATTGCTAAAACTCTATTCACACACATTACCACTGCTGTACTCACTGTTACTTGCTTTAATTGCGGATGAATGTCTCCACTCTGTGTAGCTCGAGCTCGAGGCCGTGGGGAAGCAGATTCGCGACCTGGAGGTGAGGCAGGCCCAGCTGAGAGAGCGGAGAGCCGCGCTGGAATCATCCCGGGCTGGCGCTCACAAGTCCGGGGTAAGTATACAGCATGCTGTTAACAGTCCAACCACGTCTACTCCGTGTGTTTCTCTGCACAGGCCCGGTGCACCTAGGACGCGATCTTCCCAGATGTCCTTCACTGCGACGCTGGGATACTGTTCCCCGAATAGTGAGGTCAAAATATAAATATAATGTAGGATCTAGAAAAAATCTTATCGCAATTAAACCAGAAAATTGTAAACTTATTGAACAAAAACAATTTTTAAAGTTTGGGCTCATAAATATTAGATCACTCACACCCAAAGGAGTTATTGTAAATGAAATGATCACAGATAAGAGTTTTGATGTACTCTGCTTGACTGAAACCTGGCTAAGACCAAATGATTATTTTGGTCTAAATGAGTCTACTCCAGCAAACTACTGCTATAAGCATGAGCCCCGTCAGACTGGTCGTGGCGGAGGTTTTGCAACAATATATAGTGATATTCTCAATTTCACCCAGAAAGCAGGATACAGGTTTAACTCTTTTGAAATACTTCTGCTAAATGTTACACTGTCAGACATGCAAAATAAATCTAATGTATCTCTTGCTCTGGCTACTTTGTATAGACCACCAGGGCCATATACAGAATTCCTAAAAGAATTAGCAGATTTCCTCTCAGACCTTCTAGTTACAGTTGATAAGACGCTAATCATGGGAGATTTTAATATTCACGTTGATAATACAAATGATACATTAGGACTTGCGTTTACTGACCTAATAAACTCTTTTGGAGTCAAGCAAAATGTCACCGGGCCCACTCATCGTTTTAATCATACACTAGATTTCATTATATCTCATGGAATCGATCTTACTGCTATAGATATTGTATCTCAAAGTGATGATATTACAGACGATTTCCTTGTATTGTGCATGCCACGTATAACTGATATTAACTGTATGTCTCAGCGTTACCGTCTGGGCAGAACTATTGTTCCAGCCACCAAAGAAAGATTTGCAAATAACCTGCCAGATCTATCTCAACTGCTATTTGTACCCAAAAATACACATGAATTAGACAAACTGACTGACAACATGGGCACTATTTTCTCTTATACATTAGAAGCTGTTGCCCCCATCAAATTGAAAAAGGTTAGAGAAAAATGTACTGTGCCATGGTATAACAGTAATACTCACTCTCTCAAGAAAGAAACTCATAGTCTTGAACACAAATGGAGAAAAACTAACTTGGAAGTTTTTTTAGAATTGCATGGAAAAACAGTATGTCCTGCTATAGACAGGCTCTAAAAACTGCTAGGGCAGAGCATATACACAAACTCATAGAAAATAACCAAAACAATCCAAGGTTTTTATTTAGCACAGTGGCTAAATTAACAAATTACCAGATGCCACCTGATTCAAATATTCCACCAACATTAAATAGTAATGACTTTATGAATTTCTCAGTTAGTCAATATCATTAAACCATCGTTATCTTTAGGTCACGTCCCAAAACCATTCAAGCTGGCGGTTATCAAGCCTCTTATTAAGAAACCAAAACTAGATCCTAGTGGACTGGCAAATTATAGGCCAATTTTCAAATCTTCCATTTATGTCAAAAATCTTAGAAAAGTTGTTCAATTGAGCACCTTCCTGCATAAAAATGATCTGTATGAAGAATTTCAGAGAATTTTTCAGGTTTCAGGCCCCACCATAGCACAGAAACTGCACTTGTTAAAATTACAAATGACCTGCTCCTTGCATCAGATCAAAGCTGCATCTCATTTCTAGTCTTACTTGATCTTAGTGCTGCGTTTGACACCATAGATCATGACATACTCATAGATATATTACAAAACTATACAGGTATTCAAGGGCAGGCTCTAAGATGGTTTAGATCCTACCTGTCCGATCGCTACCATTTTGTTTACTTAAATGGGGAGTCATCTCATTTATCATCAGTAAAATATGGAGTGCCACAAGGATCCGTCCTAGGTCCCCTTCTATTTTCAATATACATGTTGCCCCTTGGTAATATTATTAGAAAATACGGAATTAGCTACCAGTGTTATGCTGATGATACTCAGCTATATATCTCAATGAGACCAGATTAAACTTCTCAATTATAGCTAAGCTAACAGAGTGTGTTAAAAATGTAAAAGATTGGATGACAAATAATTTTCTCCAATTAAATTCAGATAAGACAGAGATATTAATTATTGGACCAAAAAAACACTACACAGAATATTGTAGATTAAAATTTGCAACTAGACGGATGTACTGTTACATCCTCTACAGTCAGAAATCTGGGTGTCATATTAGACAGCAATTTGTCTTTTGAAAATCATATTTCCAATGTTACAAAACTGCATTCTTCCATCTTAGAAACATTGCCAAGCTACGAAACATGTTATCTGTTTCTGATGCAGAAAAGCTAGTTGATGCATTCATGACCTCTAGACTAGACTATTGTAACGCACTTCTAGGTGGTTGTCCTGCATCTTCAATAAACAAGCTACAGGTAGTCCAAAATGCAGCAGCTAGAGTCCCTACCAGGTCAAGAAAATATGATCATATTAGCCCAATTTTACAGTCTCTGCACTGGCTACCTATTAAGTTCCGTATCAGTTACAAATTATCATTACTTACCTATAAGGTCCTAAATGGTTTAGCTCCTGCGTACCTAACTAGCCTTCTACCTGTGACAGCTGGTGAATGGACAGTCTGGAAACAATAGAGAGTTAACAAGGTTTAATGAGATGATGAGATATTGTACAAAGACACACAAAGACGATGATACGGGAACACTCCAGAGGGATGATTAAGGTGGTGAGAAGTCCAGACGGTAATGGAGTGCAGGTGAGGAGTCCGGGTGTTGACGGCGTGAGGCAGCAGGAGAGAGTGGCACAGGAACTGCGGGGAACAGCCGAAGGTAAGTGTCCGTGGCTGAGTGATCATGCGGAGAGTGGATGAGGTTCTGGGGAAACACAGACATCCAAACGCAAACTACACAGAAGCCAGACGGGGGTAAACACAACGACATGAAACAACGATCTCACAAACACAAGACGTGAGACAATCCATTATATAGGAGATGAGTAATGAGTGGCAGCTGTTGCTGATACAATTAACGGAGACGCCCACAACTAATCAGTGCAGATGCAGAACACACAGAATTCACCACAAAGTGTAAACAACCCGAGATCACGGTTTACCAACCGTGACACTACCACGCTACAACCCATCATGCACCCTAAGGTCACCAAATGCACATTTGGCTCCCAAACTCTGGAATAGCCTTCCTGATAATGCTCGGGGTTCAGACACACTCTCTCTGTTTAAATCTAGATTAAAAACACATCTCTTTTGCCAAGCATTCGAATAATGTATCTCTTAAATTGTGAGTGTAGTTGCATCTGATCAAATGTGCATTTTTATTCATTAGCTTGGGTTAAACTAATTTTACTTTGTAGGATCAGCAGCTATGCTAATGATGTCTCTATTTGTTTCTATGTTTTGACTAGGATTTACACAAGCTCCAGTCTGGATCCAGAACACCTGAGAAGAGATGATGCTGACCCTCAGAGGACCTCAGATGATGCTAACCCTGAATCAACAAACAGAACTAACAAATATTGCTACAAGTGTGACTGCATCATATAACAATTATTAATTAATAATATTAATAATGTTCATCGTCTAGCTGACTACGTCTTGTATACATTTTTTCTAAAAATCCTGTCAAACGTGCACAAACTGACAGTCACCACCATAAGCTACTACTAAATATTGTAGAAACATAATTTTCTGTAAAGTTGCTTTGTAACGAATCGTATTGTAAAAAGCGCTATACACATAGACTTTTGAATTGAATTAATTAAATTAATTTTCAAAATGTTACTGTTTAATTGTTTTTGACTGGTAGTAGTGTTGTTTTTGGTGGCCAGTTTTAATTTTAGTTTTAGTCTAGTCTTTGTGTGAAGCTTTCATTTGAGTTTTTATTAGTTTTAGTCACGGAAACTGATGACACTTTAGTCAATGAAAATTGTATTTTAGTCTCTTTTTAGTAATACCATTCTGTTTAACCCAGTCAATATAGTATAAGTACCTAGTAGTTTAGACGAAACCAAAATTTTCTTTTAGCCAAACCAATTTCAAACAAGGTTATCTTATTATATTATTGGTACCATATACACTCAAGATTACATTCATTCCAGACATGCAAGACTCTCTGATTTGAATTTACTATATTTATTTTACACACATACATTTAAATGAATAAATAAAATAAATTAATAATAATAAAAATGAATCTGCTATTTTTTTACTCCCAAAGACGAACCCCAGCTGGTCGGCCATCAGTCCTTTTCTCCATCAGGTGTTTTTTGACAGAAAACCTTTAAAGGTATTGTTACATTGAGCAGTGAACTGAAATTGTACAGAACCTTGCAGTAAAGACCGGTTTAATCGTCATACTGGAGAAACAGATGCAAACCAAGTAGATACGGTACCGAGATAATCTCAGCTATTTTTTTATGAACCGTAATTTATATAATTTGTCACTGATTATTAATAATCAACACTGATCCATAACACTTGACTCAAAAGGTTGAGTGCTGCCGGCATTGCTGCTTCCATCCTCATTGGATATATGATTATCCTGCTTACAGTATAAATACTTATATTATTTACTTATACACTTATATGTTCTGCCATTGATTTGCACACACAATTTGCACAATTCTAAGTAATTACATCATGTTAGTCTATACCATAAAACCTTACCCTGATTGTTTACAATTTTCCGTAATAAAATTGGCTGATAACAAGTACTGATAAATACTAATAACAAGTAGACAATCAATAACACAATTATGAAAATGGCATTAGACATACTTTTTTATTAATGCAACGCTTTGTTAAAAATCAGTTTCAAAGTGCATAAAAGAAGCATGATGAATCATCAACACGCTGTTTTCTTAAGTGGATATTGTACATGTAGTACAAATAAAGCTGAATAATAATAATAATAATAATAATAATAATAATAATAATAATAAGATGATGATGATGATTTGATGCTTCTGCCAAACATTTCTGATTACCTTTTCTGCATGGATTCTTAGAAAGTGCCAGATGATCTGTCAAATACTAAATAGTGCTTGTTGGTAGAAGGCATTTTTACACACTTTCACACTTAATGGTCTTTTTGTAGAAATCTCAAAACAGTCTATGCTTGCTATTATGTCCAAAGGACTCCACAAACTAGTGGGGCATAATTTTGTGCCTGTCACAGTTGTCTAAAACAGTGTTTGTGCAGGCAGATCCAGTCTGAGGTGCATAAGGTTAAAATAAGTATTTAAAATGAAGTGAGAATTTTCCTTATGTCTGACATGAAAAGGCAAAACAAAATAAACAAAAATGTCTTTACAGCAGGGGTTCTCAACTCTAGCCCTTAAAGTACATATCCTATAGAATTTAGCTCAAATATCAATCAAACTCACCTGCTTGTAACTTTCTAGTAATCATAAAGATCTTGGAAAGCCTGTTCAGGAGTATTTTATTAGGGTGGGATCTCAACTCTGCAGTAAATTCGACATCAAGGGCCAGAGTTGAGAACCCATATAATATATTTACCCAAGTTTGGCATAACTGTATAATGCTTTACTTTTAAGATTACTGAATAAATATCAGACATCCTGAGTTTATGCCACAGCAGTCAGTTTTCTTTTTCACTCACCTGTTCACGTGCACTTAATCCATAACCTACTGAATTAACGTGAGATACTCTACATGATAAACATTTGGACTGCTGTGCGGGTATTTGAGCGCTGAGAACTGAATGTGCTGTATGTGAGAACTGAGGAAGTGGAGCGTGCGCGCGAGCGAGAGGGAACACTTCTATCAGCATAATTTCGCCTGTCCCACATTGACTAACTTTAAGTTAATTGACAACAAATTATGACTCACGGGATAAATGGGACATCTGGTCACCTCATCCCTACCCGTTTGAGTGCTGAGGCCATTGTTTCAGATTGCTAGTTCACGTTTTATTGGCCTATCCATCCACTGTGGCTGTTATACTGACTAGATATGCAAACGGCCCTTATCCGATTGCAATCCTATGACAGGGACACACAATTTGAAGGACAATAAACTATAAGATGCATTATGAATATCCAGTAGTCCTCAAATAACATTATAGTCCAGTTTTGTCTAGTTAACGAATACATGGCATAAATATCGTCATAATTTGTCATCAGATATTATTTATTAACTCATCAATGTCTCGTCTTCATCACATAAAGATGTTCGTTAATGAATATTTTTCATCGTCGTCTTCGTTAACTAAATTAACAATTTTTAATTAATTCTGCCCATATCAACCAGCCCTAGACTGAGGCTGGCAGTGACATGCTGTCCTTACGCAGCTTGTCATCACTGCACCCAAATGAGACTAGGATGGTGCGAGGTGAGGAGTCGATGGCTCTGCCGATTCTGGTAGGCTCTGGCAGGCTTTGTCGCCATTGATTGGTTTTTAATACACTGCACCAACCAATGGCCGTGCAGTTTCACTGCATGATTGAAAAAGGCTTCAGTTCAGGAGAAAAAAAGAGTCTTTTTCCCATTTCATTTTTAGCAAGATGTAGTACGATTAAAGCATCAACAGGGAACTAAAGTTTCTACGTTCAGATTGTTTCCAATGAGATTTGAACCCAGATATTTAGCCACATTATCAATCTCTTACAACAAAGCCACTGGCTGATTTACATCCCTCAGCTGAATGCATTACCAGCCACAGTTAGGCTGACCTCACATGTTCCATGTAAGAAATTACACACTTCATCAATTAAGGAAACATATTGCATGCTATGTACGTCCTTTGCAGTAGGGACAGCTTCAATGTATGATAAACCTTTTTTTTTTTTTTTTTTTTTTTTTTTTTTCGTTTTTTTTTTAGCTTTTAATGGGTGAAAGCAATTTTCTGTTCCTTATGAGAGTCTCCAGAGAGCGTGATAGCAAAGTCTTTACTCAGTAAGTGAAACATGCCCTAATGCCCTGTCATTCTTTACCGTCTCCTTTGATTTATAAACCTGTCAATGTGTAGTGGCTCCACATCTCAGTGGCTCACAACTTTGCCTTATTTAATGCACATGTTTGATGTATGCAATTCATGTCTGACAGTCACATATGTGCAGCAGCATTGAGTGGCTAAGAGGAATGTATTGAATCATTTTACATAGATTCACTTTGGAATCAGGTGACTTGGGTCTGAGTTTAAGTCTAACTGCAGCCAACATAAGGCTAGAACACTGTGTTTAGAAAATGCCTATACACTTCTAAAGTAAGATTATAAGGCTATTTATGAGTATCTGCAGATTATTTTCTATATTTAAAGCAGTTCACCCCAAAATCCTGCCAAAATGTACTCACTCTCATCACTTGAAACAACCTTTTGTAATCTCTTTCCATTGAACAAAATAATATATAATAATAAATGATAACACACACACACACACACACAAAAAAACCTTTTGTGAAAAAAAAAAAAAAAAACTTTTTAGTGATTCTGCTGAACAAATATTTAACAGTCTGAATCAGAATGAATCTATTCCATTGGTTCTCGAGTGGCTAAAAATCTGACATCTAATTTACAATTTGGTAGGGCCTGTTACTTTTTTATGCAAATAGTAAGATTGATAGGTTTTTAGTATTGTTTACTGCAAAAGCAATTTACAAGCATTTGCATAAGAAGGCTTGCTTTTATTAGATCAGTTTAAACTGCAACAAACTGAACTGGGACACATTTCAATAAACACCAAACGGGAATATTTGCTGTATAATGTATGGCTTAATTTGAATATTTTAGATGGTGCAACATGCCATTATGGGATGTCAGGAGTCACATTAAGTTGTAAATTAAATGCAACATATTTATTTAAAATTGTTCATTGTAACTTATTGTTTGAAGGAACGGATTCTTGGAAATGAGTCACATATCCGGTCAGTGCAATAAAAACACCAGTGTCATAAACATTGTCAATATGAATACTTCTTGACTTTAACAATTTGTGTTACATCTTCTATATGAAGCCATGTGAGAGCTTTGTGCATTCACTCATATCCATCACACACACACACACACACACACACACACACACACACACACACACATATATATATATATATATATATATATATATATATATATATATATATATATATATATATATATATATATATAATTCTAATAAGTGCATGCTTTTCAGTAACACATTTGATCACACAAGTTATGCTTTGCTAAGCAATCCTTACTTGAAATATAGTGATAGTGCAAAGCAGGCATGAGGCAAGTCCAAGTTATCTCAAGCTTTAAAGGTCAGTAGTTAATCAAAAGACGGATTATCTTCTAATTAACAAACTATGTGTTAAAGGATAATTGCCTTTAAAAAAGAATGAGGCTTTGATTGTTCTTTAAATAGGGAATCATGGAAAGTGAAAGCATTTAGCCCGATTTGCTTGTCTCAAAGGACTTTGTCATGCATTCAACAGATATTTAATATGCAAATTTTCAGATAAGTGTTGCATTAAGTAATCAAACGCCATTAAAGCACTGAAATATATATATATATATATATATATATATATATATATATATATATATATATATATATATATATATATATAAAATCTCAGTCAGCACTTAGTGTTTGCTAAGGCTAGTAGCATTATTACTAAAGCTCTTATTTGTGGGAACATGTCCATGTTTAAACTGAGGGGCTTGATGTGTTGTAAACCTTTTTAATATTTACATAAAACAGGTAAAAAAATATATTGGACCAGTAAAATGTCCTTGAATCATAGCCGTGGGTATTGCATGAGCAATACATCACTCGTTTCCTTCATATAAAAAAAAAAAAAAAAACCGGACCAAGGTCAAAACAAAGAAAATTCATCAAAAAAGGGCCATTGTGTGTGTGATTGTCTGACTACAGAAACCGAAGTATGTCCAAATCATTGCCACTAATGAAAGACTATCTTACACAGACACAAAAGTTTTTCATCCGATGTGATTGGATAATATTTCCTTTGAGTCAGAATGAGGATGAGTCAACCGATGAAAAACTCACAAACAAGAAGCAAATTCTTCTTCATCTAAAATTGTTGTTGGACTAACCTCCTGTCATCCAGTGCCAACTGAGAAGTCAAAAAGAAGACTGCATTTGAAGTGACATGGGTTGGGGAGTCCATGCCAGTGGGTGTAGATGTCAACAAGCTGACCTTTCAGAGGATCTAATGAGGACATGGTTTGTTTTTCGGCCATTAGAAAGTGTCTTACCAGATTTAGGCTTTTGATCCATGGTATATTTTTCCTTCCATATAATTAAAGTTCATCATTTAATTTTTCATCACAGTATAGCACCATGCTTAGAATTAGTATTGTTGAATTCAGTAGACAAGAAATGTATGAATATATCCAGACATTGAGGTCATCAACTTTCCTCGCAGGTGAGGTGCTGTGTACACCTAGGACAAACACACTCCTTTCCCCCTTCATTTTCTCTTTTATCTACTGTTGTTGTGCCTTTACTATTGAGCACCAAACATTATCAAAGCAGCACAGCTCAGCAGTTTCAACAATGAACATCAGAAGCGAGACACATTTGTCACTTGACCCCGCAGTGTTGCTGGAGGATAATAGAGCCATAGAGGCACAGCACCTGCAATATCACTGTTTCAGAGGGCCAAACAATGACACAGCAATTGAGAAATAACAAGAATAATGGCAGGGCATGAAATAAATTGTATGCACTTCATGCATTTACACTCAGAATAATGGTGATATTAGCATTTTGTTTTTATTTATTTTTTTAGTAGGTGAAAACAGCACTGATATTTCACTTGGCATTAAATTAACATATATTTTCTTGCAATATATATTTATTCTTCTGCATAAGCTAAACCTTTTAACTCAAAGATAGTGAGCAAATAGCAATTTATATAGATGGAAAAAATTATACTGTACCAGGCTACCAGTTTGTCAACTAACTTTTAGTATATTAGTAGACTGTAAGACTAGGGTCAGGAACTGCTTAGTAGAATAAGTTAATTATAGTCAGTAAAATGGAGGACCATCAAAATAAAGTGTGGGCAGACATTAAGCAGACAGTTTCCGGTAACACTTTAGAATACTGTTTCTTACTTACTGCATAACTAATAAGAACTTATCGAAGAACTAACAAGTGATTATTCATTAACACTTAACTCACTACTGTTAACTACTAAGGAAGATGTGTTAACTAATCAGTATGTAATACAATTGTATGATTGTGTTAAGTAACAGTTAGCTAATCAATAACTAATATATTATGTCATACCTCCTGAAGAACTACTACTAATTATCTACTAGTTAAGGTTCAAGAAATATAACTATGAAGTAACTACTAATGAACATTTATATACAGTTACTTTGAATTTTATAGAGGATTTGTCTGTTTAGTGAATTGTTTTGTGAGAAATTGGCTTTCGATACGAACCCCAACACTACTCCAGTGCCTTGCGATGACTTACCTTAGTTTTTATATTTATATAGAGTACTGTATGTGTGCCTCCTCAGTATATACCAACATATCTATTCATTTAATTCCTGAATGCAAGGCAAGGGCTGAGGGAAAGTGAAAATACAGGTAACCAATTAGAAATTAATTAAGAATAATCAAATAATTCTGCAGGACTTATTTCGCACCTGAAACAGTAGGCCTATTCTAAAGTGAAAATATTGGGAACCCTTTCGTAATTAATAAATAATTATTATATAATTGTGAAAGAATTACCTAGAACTTGAAACAGTATTCTTAAGGATACATAATCATGTTTAGTATGTACGTGTTTGAATCTGTTAGCTTTAAACAGTCCTGACCATCAGTTATTTGTCAAATGTATCATATTCTTGTTATAGGAATCAAGTCCAAAATTAGACCCTGCAAGAGCCGGAAAATTCGGACCACGTGCTTGATAAGATAACATATGATTTATGACACCCCGAGCAAAGACAATATCTAATTGGTCAAAACAACATTTGAGGTGTGGCCAACATGCCTGTTTAAATACTCAGGACACCATAAAAGTATGCTTTTTAGTTTGCTTTTAGTTTGCTTTTAGCTTGTAGCTTTGCTTCTTAGCTTTTGCTTTTAGCCATGCTTTTAGTCATCACTGTTAGCGTTCTTTGAGCGCGGTTCCAGCGTTCTTCAGCCAGCACGCCTGCTGCTAATTAGGCACGATGAGAAGAAAAACACCAGCTAGTCTCATCAATATTTATTTATTTTCTATACTTTAGATTCTTTTATTTTCTGTTTGAGAGTTGGTGGCTGTTCTTGTCTATGCAATTTTCATATTGCTGTAAACTTGGGATTCCACATTTTCATTATCTTAATCTCATTCTTCCCTAACGTTCTATGTTCCTGCAACTTGTGTGAATGTGTGAGTGCAGTGCTTATGTGTTAGATTAGTTTATATGTCTTAGATTGATCTAATAAAGCCTCATTCAAATTGAAAAGAGACGCATCTTGTGTTTTGTGCTTACAAGTTAATATCTTAAAAACTGCCGATCTTGTTACTGTGCTAATTAATAGTGTTTTAACTATACTTTGGATATTAATATCCAGTGCAGAGTTGATGTAATATGGCTCGTTCAATGAATCGCAGGGCGTCTCAGTGATCAGCTGTGAAACAGTGATTCTGTTCAAATTCCCTTTAAAATCTTAAATGATTCCCTTTGAGCTAAATTGACCTGTTTCCCTTACAAATGTGAGCCTAAATCATCGCAATTAAAAGAACCAAAGCTTTAATACGTCAGTGAATTTATTTAATACATGAGTTTCACAATTTGAGTTGAATTACTGAAATAAATTTTCCACGACATTCTAATTTATTGAGAAGCACCTGTAGTTAGTAGAATGCAAGGTGTACTATCAAAATAAAGTGTTATCAAATGTTCCCGTAATGTTATGTTTATTTAGCATTAACAACATACATTTTTATGGTGGGAAAACTAATGTGTAAATGCTGTCCCATTTTAGCAGACCAACTGCACTTAATGGCAGTTCCATTGACTTTAACAAATGGTGATTGGCTCTTTTATTTGGAGGGCGGGGTTTATTTCACCATCTTGCATTGTTCAGGGTTGCCACGTCTGCGGTTTTTATAAAGAATTGGGCTACTTTTTTACCATTATCATAGGTTGCTTTTTAATACGCAGGTTAAAGCTATCATCTCCCAACACCCTTGAATGTTAAGCAAACCCCCCATAAAAAAAAAAAAAAAAAAAAAAACACGTCTCAGGTTACGAATTTAACCATGGTTCCCTGAGTAGGGAACGAGACACTGCGTCATCTGGAGGTCGCTATGGGGAACACCTCGTTGTGACCCCTGTCTGAAGCATACATTCAAGAAACCATAACGTTGGCAGGCGACAGCCTTGAGCTTAATAAGCTTGCTGAAGGAACTATCTCAACAGATTGCAGTTGCAACACACTGTTTAGATAGATATCCGATGTTACATAGGTGGAGTGGTGCCCAAGATGAACAGGGTTTTTTACTAACTCAAGAAAGGGCAAAAAGCAACCATGCGAAGCCCTCAACATATAGGATTTGAGAAAGAATGCAGAGCACTAGCATGCAAACTTACCACAGTGTGGCCCTCGCCTTTATCCAGGTCTTTCAGCAGATCAGCCTGATACTCTTGAAGCACCACCTGTCACGGTAGGAAATCCAGTGTTTCCTCCGTGTCATGTTTTGTGATTGTTTTTGTACTTACGTTGTCTCCATGTGCTCGTTTAGTTGATTGTCATCACCTGGGTGTTGATTGTCTCGCTCCAGCTGATCTTCATCACACCTCAGCTACTTATACTCACCTCGCTCTCTCTCTGTTGTCAGATCCTCACTCATGTCTTCATGTCCTAGTTGGATTACCGTCTTCCGTGTTCGTGTGCTGGAGTGGATTAAGTGTTGTCGTCCTCGTGTCAGTGTTCCGGTCTGTTCCTGGTTTCTACCATTGACCACCTTCACCTGCACCGCCGACTTCACCACCCAGCTCATCTCACGCCACCGTAGACCTTCCTTGCCATTGCCAACATCCTGGACTCTCTTTCCCAATAAACTACATCTGATCGCCTGCAATTGCTTCCTCCTCTTTTATCTGTCGTTACAGAAGGATCTGACCATCATGGAAGCAGCAGGCGACCGCTCCCCATCTCATCTGGAAGAATTTCTGCAACGAGCTGTGGGTCGTATGGATCGCCAAGACAAGGCGATAGATGAGATGGGTCGAGCCTTCCAAGCAATGGTGACGAAGGTGTCCGAGCTCGCTCTCCAGACGCAACACCAA
This sequence comes from Carassius gibelio, assembly GCF_023724105.1. Lineage (NCBI taxonomy): Eukaryota > Metazoa > Chordata > Actinopteri > Cypriniformes > Cyprinidae > Carassius > Carassius gibelio. The sequence goes on along the minus strand of NC_068409.1, from coordinate 1,762,199 downwards.
CAACAACCGTCACCCGCTGCGCCTCCCACGCCACCCACACCGCTGATCGTCTCCGGGGGGATTTCCCAGCCCGAACCACGCCTCCCCATCCCGGAGAAATATGCGGGTGAGCCAGAGTTCTGTCGATCATTTCTGTCTCATTGTTCTCTGCACTTCGCCATGCAGCCCCGCACGTTCTACACCGAGGAAATGAAGGTGGCATTCGTCTTATCACTACTTACGGGAAGGGCTGCCCTCTGGGGGACGGCGGTGTGGGAGAACCAAGACAGCTGCTGTGCCTCGTTCCACGCCCTTTCGGAAGAGATGAGACGGGTCTTCGACCGCTCCGTCGCCGGGAGGGAAGCGGCTCGCCTTCTCACGGACCTACGTCAGGGGGAAAGGTCCGTCTCCGATTACTCGATTGAGTTCCGCACCCTGGCGGCGGAGTGTAAGTGGAACGAAGAGGCGCAGTGGGATCACTTCCTGCATGGGTTGGCTGACCGCATCCAACAGGAGATCCGCGCCGTCGAGCTCCCCACTTCTCTCAATAGTCTGATTGACCTCACCATCAGAGTTGACAATCGACTCGATCAAGCCACCAGACGGAGGGGGAGAACAGTTCTCGCGAACAGACCGGAGGCTCAGTATCAGCGCTCAGATGTTGCGGTCAGCCCACCGGGAGATCATGAACCCATGCAGGTGGGGCGAGCTCGGCTCTCCCGGGAGGAGAGGATCAGGCGGAGATCCCTGGGACTATGTTTATACTGCGGCAGTCAAGAACATCACATCCAGCGTTGTCCGGTAAAAGACCAAGCCCGATAGTAAAACGGAGGCTACTATCGGGTGGGATCTCTGCCAGGAAGACCTCATCTACATCGACACTCCTTCCGGTGAGTCTACGGTGGTCCACCCACGCACTCGAGCATCACGCCTTGCTGGATTCTGGGGCAGAGGGTAATTTCATGGACTTCAAGTTCGCTTGTAAGCTTAACATTCCTCTCACCTCCCTCAAACACCCCATTGCACCCTTTGCTCTCAACGGACACAGACTACCAGTCATCACTCAGACCACCTTACCTGTTTCCCTCACCACATCTGGCAACCATACTGAGGAGATATCATTTTACATCACGGACTCACCTCAATCCCCCATCGTTCTCGGTCACACCTGGCTTCATAAACACAACCCCAGGATCAATTGGCGCCTTGGATCTGTGGTTAGCTGGAGCGAGGAATGTCATTTGTCTTGTCTTTTGTCTGCTGGTGTTAATGTTTCTGAGTCTGTGTTTCAGGGGGAAGCAGTGGATTTGGCTAGCGTGCCCGCGGAGTACCACGACCTGAAGGAGGTGTTCAGTAAGTCTCGTGCTGATTCTCTTCCTCCTCATCGTCCCTATGACTGTGCGATAGAGTTATTGCCAGGTACTTCTCCGCCTAAGGGCAAGTTATATTCTTTGTCTATTCCAGAGACGGCGGCCATGGAGAAATATATATCCAGTTCTCTAGCAACGGGGTTTATCCGCCCTTCTTCTTCTCCAGCGGGGGCGGGGTTCTTTTTTGTGGGAAAGAAGGACGGATCCTTGCGACCTTGCATTGACTACCGAGGGCTGAACAACATAACGGTAAAGAATACCTATCCTTTACCGCTTATGTCTTCAGCTTTTGAGAGGTTGCAGGGAGCGTCCGTTTTCACTAAATTGGACTTACGTAATGCTTATCATTTGGTCCGCATCAGGGAGGGGGATGAGTGGAAGACTGCCTTTAACACCCCTAGAGGCCATTTTGAGTACTGCGTTATGCCGTTCGGGCTAACCAACTCGCCGGCAGTCTTTCAAGCACTCGTTAATGACGTGTTGCGAGACATGGTCGATCTGTTCATATATGTTTACCTGGATGACATATTGATTTTTTCTTCGTCTCTCCAGGAACACGTGCAACACGTACGACGAGTGCTTCTGCGGTTGCTAGAGAATGGATTGTTTGTCAAGGCGGAGAAATGCGTTTTTCATGCACAGTCTGTTTCTTTTCTAGGACACATCATTTCGACTGAGGGTGTTCGCATGGATCCTGAGAAGGTTAAGGCTGTGGTAAATTGGCCATCCCCAGAGTCTCGCAAGGCCCTGCAGAGATTTCTGGGGTTCGCCAATTTTTACCGGCGTTTCATTCGCAATTTCAGCCAACTAGCCGCTCCTCTGACCGCCTTGACCTCCCCTAGTTTGACGTTCAGGTGGTCAGACGCAGCTGAGGCTGCGTTTGTCAAACTGAAAAGCTGCTTTGTTTCAGCTCCCATTCTCGTCACCCCTGATCGCTCACGTCAATTCATAGTGGAGGTCGACGCGTCAGAGGTGGGGGTAGGAGCAGTGTTATCCCAACGCGCATCCTCAGACGGAAAGGTGCATCCGTGCGCGTATTATTCTCACCGTTTATCTCCTGCAGAAGTTAATTATGACATTGGCAATCGAGAGTTGTTGGCAGTCAAACTTGAACTGGAAGAATGGCGTCACTGGCTTGAGGGGTCGGGTGTACCTTTCATTGTATGGACGGACCATAAGAATCTCGAATACATTAGAACCGCCAAAAGACTTAACTCCAGGCAGGCTCGGTGGGCATTGTTTTTCGGTCGTTTCGATTTTACACTTTCTTACCGGCCGGGTTCCAAAAACATCAAACCCGATGCTTTATCCCGTCTTTTTGAGCGTTCCGATCGTACTGCTACTCCCGAGCCCATTTTACCGGGGACCATCATTATCTCCGCGCTCAGATGGGAGGTCGAATCGAAGGTGTTGACCGCCTTAGAAGGGGTAACGCCCCCGGCTCGTTGCCCACCGAACCGATTGTTTGTGCCGGAGGGGTTACGGTCAGACGTTCTCCAGTGGGGTCATTGTTCCAGTGTTGCTTGTCACCCAGGGGTTAGTAGAACTAGATTTCTAGTCAAGCAACGATTTTGGTGGCCTGGTATGGCTCGTGACGTCCACGATTTCGTCTTGGCTTGTTCAGTTTGCGCTATTGGTAAGACTTCCAATCGACCTCCAGATGGGTTACTCTTACCGCTGTCTGTCCCTTCAAGACCCTGGTCCCACATTTCGCTAGATTTTATCACCGCCCTCCCGCCCTCTAGAGGCAATACGGTGATTTTAACCGTAGTGGACCGGTTCTCGAAGGCGACTCATTTTATTCCCTTGCCCAAATTACCTTCAGCCAAGGAAACAGCGGTAGCTGTCATTGACCACGTCTTCCGCATACATGGCCTCCCGACAGACGTGGTTTCTGACAGGGGTCCCCAATTTGTGTCCAAATTTTGGCGAGAATTTTGTAAATTGTTAGGAGCGACTGTTAGTCTTTCTTCCGGGTTCCATCCCCAGAGCAATGGTCAAACCGAACGAGCCAATCAGGATGTCGAGAGGGTTTTGCGATGTTTGGTTTCCAATAATCCTTCGTCCTGGTGTCAGCAACTCTCAGTTGTGGAGTACGCACACAATTCTTTGCCAGTGTCATCTACGGGCATGTCTCCATTTAAGTGTAGTTTAGGGTACCAACCACCTAATTTTGTCAGTACGGAATCCGAGGTTTCGGTCCCCTCCGCACACGCACTAGTCCAGAGGTGTCACCGCACCTGGACCAGAGCTCGCAGAGCTCTGCTCCAGGCTAGGTCGCGCACCAAGGCTAAGGCCGATCGCCACCGGTCGAAGCCTCCCCGTTACGTCGTCGGTCAAAGAGTGTGGCTTTCTACCCAGAATATTCCTATGCGTTCCGTTTCTAACAAACTTGCTCCCAAATTTATTGGCCCGTTTTCTATTACCAAGATTATTAATCCGGTAACCGTGCGTCTTAGCCTTCCTCCGGCGTACAGGAGGATTCATCCCGTGTTCCACGTGTCCAAAATTAAATCGGTGATTTCTTCCCGTCTTAATCCGCCTGCTCCGGTTCCCCCCCCGCCTCGTCTCGTTAATGGGGAGACCACCTATTCGGTTAATCGTATTCTGGACTCTAGACGGAGGGGACGCGGTTTTCAGTACTTGGTGGATTGGGAAGGTTACGGTCCGGAGGAGAGAAGCTGGGTTCCTGCTCGGGACATATTGGATCACCACCTTATAGATGATTACAATCTACAGGTAAAGCAGGCTGGGAACGTCAGGTGACGTCCTAGGGGAGAGGGTACTGTCACGGTAGGAAATCCAGTGTTTCCTCCGTGTCATGTTTTGTGATTGTTTTTGTACTTACGTTGTCTCCATGTGCTCGTTTAGTTGATTGTCATCACCTGGGTGTTGATTGTCTCGCTCCAGCTGATCTTCATCACACCTCAGCTACTTATACTCACCTCGCTCTCTCTCTGTTGTCAGATCCTCACTCATGTCTTCGTGTCCTAGTTGGATTACCGTCTTCCGTGTTCGTGTGCTGGAGTGGATTAAGTGTTGTCGTCCTCGTGTCAGTGTTCCGGTCTGTTCCTGGTTTCTACCATTGACCACCTTCACCTGCACCGCCGACTTCACCACCCAGCTCATCTCACGCCACCGTAGACCTTCCTTGCCATTGCCAACATCCTGGACTCTCTTTCTCAATAAACTACATCTGATCGCCTGCAATTGCTTCCTCCTCTTTTATCTGTCGTTACACCACCATCATGTGCAATGAAGCCACAGCCTGACCTGCTGCTGCGTATGCCTTGCCATTTAAATGAGATGTATCCTGAAGGGGCTTAGATGGCAAGGAGGGAGATTTAAGAGAAGACGTCTCCCCCACAGAGAGATAGCTAGCCAGCGTCTCTTCTACAGGGGCATCCTCTCATAGCTTTTTTCGCACATTGCCTCTATGTTGGCATAACTTGTATTCTGAAACTGATGAATGCGAGAAGAAAATGGCCTCTTCCATTCCTTTTCTATCTCTGTATAGAGATATGGAAGGCTCAAATGAGCTGAAGGGCTATGGTCAGAAAGATAACACTTGTCGAGATGACCTCGCGGCATCACCTTGCTAGCACGCTTCCATGGCAAGTTCAATTTTGCCGTGGCATGATCCATAACCTTCAACAGCTATACATACACAGGGCAGGAGGATTGAGAAGACTCAGCCTCAGCTTCTTCGCCAGCCTCGGACATCTCCTGCTTTTCCTGAGCCGAACCCAGCAGAGCACTAGCCTCTGTATTGGAACTCTCTAAAATCCTCAGCTAGATCCACCTGTGATCCCCATGAGCTCATTCTCCTCCTTGCCTCAGCAGCTGTGGGTCCTGAACCGCAGGAAGCAAATGGCTGCCCATCTTTCCCCAAAAAGAGAGACAAACGAGAGTGGAGCTTTTTCATTGAAAAATGCTCACAATGCATGCATTGCTCCCTCAAGGACATTGTGTGTGTGCTCTCCACCCAAACAAACAACTCAAAAATGATATGTGTCATCATGTGTCAAATAACGATGACACAGATGCACACACTGTCTAAACACTTTGCTAGTAGTCGCCAAGATTGATAGAGCAAGATAGCTCTTACCATGTTCAGATGCACACTTCAAACAGAACAGTCAGTGAAGATGAAGAAGAGAATGTTTTCTCCCGGCGCCTATTTATCTATAGTCACACCAGCAGTGATGTCAGGGGCTGTCGCTGCCCAACTTGTTTATGATTTTTTAATTTATGCTTCAGACATGGTTCACGATGAGTTGCTCCCCATAGCGACCCCTAGAGGACGCAGTTTATCTCTAAACAGATTGTATATATATTATTATATTATATATATTTTATTTTTATTTTTTTGCAGTAATTCTGTGGGCAGATTTACTGCAAAATCGATCTATCGATCTATGAGCATGTCATGATCTATGGTGTCGAACGCAGCACTTAGATCAAGTAAAACTATAAATGAGATGTAACCTTGATATGACGCAAGAAGCAGGTCATTTGTAATTTTAACAAGTGCAGTTTCTATGCTATGGTGGGGCCTGAAAGCTGACTGAAATTCTTCATACAGATCATTTTTGTGCAGGAAGGTGCTCAATTGAGCAGACACAACTTTTTCAAAAAATTTAGACATAAATGTAAGATTTGAAATAGGCCTATAATTTGCCAGTTCACTATAGGATGTAGTTTTGGTTTCTTAATAAGAGGCTTAATAACCGCCAGTAAGATTGTTATTTATGCCGGGGCTAATGATGATCAACTTCACCAGCCAGTTGAAAATAATATTAAAGTGGTGTGTGAACTTGCAAGCACGATGTCAGACACTTTAACATGCTCTGGCCCCCTCTCTGCTTACCATGGTGATGAGATGCATAGCAGATTGTCATTACTCAATAGCTGGAGTGGTGGTGCCCGCAGAATAACATAGGTTTCATGAACAATTGGACGAACTTTTGGGGCAGACCTGACCTGTTGAAAAGAGATGGTCTTCATCCCTCCTGGGAAGGTGCTGCTCTTCTCTCTAGAAATATGGCACATAGTCTTAGAGTTTGTACTTGACTAACTGGGGCCCAGGTCAGGAAGCAGACAGACTGGGTAAAGTGACCATCTGCTAGCCGCCTCACGTCACAGTCTGTTAATTCTCAGCACATAGAGACTCTTTCACCTAGATAACACACTATAGAGACACTGTCTGTTCCCTGAACTAGAAAATACAAAAAAAAAAAAAAAAACGTCCAATCCAATTTAAGAGTGACAATTTAATTCAGGTTCAACAAATAAAAAACAGATAAACAAATTATAAAGCTTGGCTTATTGAATCAGGTCCCTTTCTATGAAAGCACTTTTTGTAAATAATATGATCACTAATCATAATCTAGATGTGCTCTGTTTTACAGAAACCTGGCTAAAACCTGATGATTACATTATTTTAAATGAGTCTACCCCCCAAGATTACTGTTATAAACATGAGCCGCATCCAAAAGGTAAATGGGATGATATTTCTTCAATTTATAACAATGTTTTCAGGATTTCTCAGAGGGTGGGCTTCAAGTATAACTCGTTTGAAGTAATGGTGCTTCATATAACATTATCGAGAGAAACAAATGTTAATGATAAATTCCCTGTGATGTTTGTAGTGGATACTGTATATAGGCAATCAGGGGACCATAAAGACTTTATTAAAGACTTTGCTAATTATACATCCGAGTTAGCGCTGGCTGCAGATAAAGTTTTAATTGTTGGTGTTAACTAACGGAATGCATAGTCGATATAAAAAACTGGATGACGAGTAATTTATGCTAAATTCTAAATTTGTTTATAGCATTTGTAAAAATGCATTTTTCCATTTTCCATTTCATCTAAATTATGGCTTATGCTCTCAGTGTCAAATGCAGAAATGTTAATACATGTGTTTATGACCTCAAGGTTTGATTATTGTAATGATTTATTGGTAGGTTATTCTGCATGCTTAATAAACAAACTCCAGCTAGTCCAAAACACAGCAGCTATAGTTCTTACTTGAACCAGGAAGTATGACCATATTAGCCCGGTTCTGTCAACACTGCACTGGCTCCCTATCAAACATCATATAGATTTTAAAATCTTACACCTCAGTATTTGAACGAGCTCTTGTAACATCATAGTCCTACACATCTGCTGAGTTCTCAAAACTCAGGCAATTTGATAATACCTAGAATATTAAAACCAACTGAGGGTGGCAGATCCTTTTCATATTTAGCACCTAAACTCTAGAAATAACCTTCCTAACATTGTTCGGGAGGCAGACACGCTCTTGCAGTTTAAATCTAGATTAAAGACCCATCTTTTTAACTTGGCTTACACATAAAACACTAATACGTTTCTAATATCCAAATCCAAAGGATTTTTAGGCTGCATTAATTAGGTGAACTGGGTGTCAGGAGAAATGGGCAGGATTCAAATGCGGGTTTACACAAGGCTTTATTTAAAGCAGAGGAGTCAGAGCAGATGAGTCACGTTCACTGGATTACTCGTAGTGACTGGATGAATAGTCGAAGCATCTGAAACACGGCCGATGAGTAACACTCCACGGCAATTCGTATGACCGCTGAGACCGGAGTGATGAGGACAGGAATCTTCCAAGAGCTCTGCGCTTTGAAAGAACAGGGGGCAGAGAGATCAGCTAAACACACTGGAGCCTGAGGACAAGACACGACAAAGGTGAGTGCTAAGAACAGCTAGAAGATCCGAGCTATTGAAACGAGTAACAACAGTCTGACAATAGGCAGAGAAACACAGGGAATGATAAAGGTGTAAAATTAGAAGAACATAGAAAACAGGTGGCGAGCAATTAAGGTTCACAACACAGAAACAAGGAGGGCGAGGAAAACTTAAACAGGTAGACACGGTGAGCTGACAAGTGATAAACACACACACCAAAAAAGGCAGGTGATTAGCCCCGAGACCCGACACTGGGAACACTTCCCATAAAGCCCCATGTACTTGCTACATCATTAGAAGAATGGCATCTACGCCAATATTACTCCGTTTCTCTCTTATTCCGAGGTCACCGTAGCCACCAGATCTAGTCTGATCAGAGGGTCCATTAATTTGTTCTTCCATCAAAATGCGCTCGCAGCAGCAATGGCATTCATTTGTTTCATCTTTTGTAGTTCTGTATGAGGAATCTGGGTGGTATCACACTGGTATCACAGAGCTCCAGATCTACAAGGTCCATGCGGTAGCATACAGACTTGTCAGAAGGACTTTCACAGAAACCCGCGCAAACTCCAAACATACTGTGTCATACTGAGTCACTGCTTAGCCTAATTGAAATCATCCTGGCTATCACCATGGGAAAATGTACCTGTAACAATCTATGGCTCGAAGGTGCATTTAGTAGCTGGCTCAAGCCCATCGCTAACAATCGGTATCAAGCATCCAAACACAAGATGCGGAAAAGCTGAACCGAGTAGCTGGTTACTCGCACGCTCTGTGTTCGGTGCGGAGAGAGCCGCATATCACTGTCAGTCCCTCTTGCACATGAACGAACAAATACTAATCGCAGTTTTGAACAAACAAAAGGACGTGAAGGAGCCCAATTCAGTAGCGCGGTGTTGAGGTGTTCAGGGCTCATGCAGAGAAAGGCATCTCAAAACGCTTGTAACTTACACCGAATTTGCTTCTATTTGCTATTGTGCCGACAAATACATATGTCAAAATACCCGCCTTGGAAAGTATGCTCGGAAAAAACTTTTATTTTTTAAAACCTTTATTTCTTAAGTGAAAGTAAACAGTTGAGGGAAAAAACGCTTTCATCGTCTCTTAAAGTGACCGCGCCTAATTTAGCTACTGGCTGCTGTAATGTTAAGCCAAGAAAATGAAAGAAAAATCACTCACTGCTCTTGACTGCATTACTTTGTAGTTTTAACAAGAATTTATGCACAGTCAAACCAAAAATGATCCAGACTCCAGATATAATTTTTGATATATACATATTTTACGAGTAGGTACAGAACACTAATACATTTGTGTAAGTGAGTATAAGCAAATTGTTATATATTAAACGCAAAGAATCTTCATACAGTGAACTGCTAGTGAAATAGATAGAGATAAATGTTTTATCTATCTATCTATCTATCTATCTATCTATCTATCTATCTATCTATCTATCTATCTATCTATCTATAAAAAATTGGGACCAAAAATTATTCAGCACCTTATAAAGCACCATGCATTGCTTATGTGTTTTGTTTTTCTGAATTGCTAATGCAACCTTTTCACACCACAGTCTGAACAAAAATAAGCATTGCTTGGTAATTGGTCAACAAAGTATTGATAGTTGTGTAAATATTGTCATAATAACAGTTGTCTGTAGTTTTGGTTGATTGTAATCCATTATGTACTTTCTATCAAAGTTATGACATTATCAAGACAAATTTGTTCTGACAGTTTAACTCTAAATTCTTGTCATATTTTATAACCATTTTAGAAGCAATAGCAAATAAACTGTAATAATGTGAGAAATGTTGAAGGTGCCTGAATAAATGTAGGTTTGATTGTATATTTTATTTTTACATTGAAGACTATCCAGTGCTATTTTACATTTAATTATTAGGTTTCTGTACCTGGACACCTACAAACTTGAAAAAAAAACTTAAAGAATGTGTAAATAGCAAAAATAAATAAAAATGAACGAACGTACAAATTAAACAAACAGTTCCCACTGGTACAACCTTCACCCGGGCACCGCTGACCCCAGCTACGGTCCTGGCTGTGAGTGTTGAATACTGTTACCAAACACCAACAAAACACTTGTTATTTTGGAAAGTAATGCCATAAAATAATTGTTAATTTACAATGTTACAATTGTTAAGTGTTCCTGAGTTTTTAATACTCAAGAAAAATAAGGCGAATGTTTCAGTTTCTTAATCTTAAGAAATAATAGAATAACTCTTTAAATAATAAAACTTGTTACTTTCAATGAAAGTCAATAATAAAAAAAGACTTTTGAAAGGAATTATTTAGATTAGGTTATTTATCATAATTTGTGTAGGTCATAAATTCAAATCCTAATAGTCATAAAAAGGTCTTAAAATGTCTTAAATTTGACTGATTAAACCCTGCAGAAACCCTGGTTTAGATCCTACCTGTCCGATCGCTACTATTTTGTTTACTTAAATGGGGAGTCATCTTATTTATCATCAGTAAAATATGGAGTGCCACAAGGACCCGTCCTAGATCCCCTTTTATTTTCAATATACATATTGCCCCTTGGTAATATCATTAGAAGATACGGAATTAGCTTCCTCTGTTATGCTGATGATACTCAGCTATATACTGTTTCTCAACAATACCAGATGAAACTTCAAAATTATCTAAGCTAACAGAGTGTGTTAAAAATGTAAAAGATTGGATGACCAATAATTTTCTCCAATTAAATTTGGATAAGACAGATATATTAATTATTGGACCAAAAAACACTACCCAGAATATTGTAGATTACAATGTGCAACTAGACGGATGTATTGTTACATCCTCTACAGTCAAAAATCTGGGTGTTATATTAGACAGCAACTTGTCTTTTGAAAATGATATGTATGCATTCTTCCATCTTAGAAACATTGCCAAGCTACGAAACATGTCTGTTTCTGATGCAGAAAAGCTAGTTAATGCATTTATGATCTCTATACTGGACTAGTGTAATGCACTTCTAGGTGGTTGTCCTGCTTCTTCAATATACAAGCTACAGGTAGTCCAAAATGCAACAGAGTCCTTACCAGGTCAAGAAAATATGATCATATTACCCCAATTTTACAGTCTCTGCACTGGCTACCTATTAAGTTCCGGATCAATTACAAATAATCATTACTTACATATAAGGCACTAAATGGTTTAACTCCTACATACCTAACTAGCCTTCTACCATGCTACAATCCATCACGCTCCCTAAGGTCACAAAACGCTGGAGTTTTGGTAGTTCCTAGGATAGCAAAATCCACTAAAGGCTGTTTCACATTTGGCTCTTAAACTCTAGAATAGCCTTCCTAATAATGTTCGGGTTTCAGACACACTCTCTCTGTTAAAATCTAGATTAAAAATGCATCGCTTTCACCAAGCATTTGAATAATGTATCTTAAATTGTGAGTGCAGTTGCATCTAATCAAATGCGCATTTTTATTCTTTAGCTTGGGTTAATCTAATTCATTTTACTTTGTTGGATCAGCAGCTATGCTAATGATATCTCTATTTGTTTCTTTGTTTTGCCACTAGGATTTACACAAGTTTCAGTCTGGATCCAGAACACCTGAGAAGGGATGATGCTGACCCTCAGAGGACCTCAGATGATGCTAAACCTGAATCAACAACAGAACTAACAAATATTGCTACAGGTGTGACTGCATCATGTAATAATTATTGATCATTTATAATATTAATAATGTTCATTATCTGGCTCAATACGTCTTGTATAAATTTTTCTAAAAATCCTGTCATATGCGTACAAACTGACGGTCACCACTAAATATTGTAGAAACAATTTTCTGTAAAGTTACTTTGTCAAGTCAAGTCAACTCAAGTCACCTTTATTTATATAGCACTTTAAACAAAATACATTGTGTCAAAGCAACTGAACAACATTCATTTGGAAAACAGTGTGTCAATAATGCAAAATTAAAAAGGCAGTTCATCATTGAATTCAGTGATGTCATCTCTGTTCAGTTAAATAGTGTCTGTGCATTCATTTGCAATCAAGTCAACGATATTGCTGTACATGAAGTGACCCCAACTAAGCAAGCCAGAGGCGACAGCGGCAAAAAACTGAAACTCCATCGGTTACAGAATGGAGAAAAAAAACCTTGGGAAAAACCAGGCTCAGTTGGGGGGCCAGTTCTCCTCTGACCAGACAAAACCAGTAATTCAATTCTTGGCTGCAGCAAAGTCAGATTGTGCAGAAGAATCATCTGTTTCCTGTTGTCTTGTCCTGGTGGTCCTCTGAGACAAGGTCTTTACAGGGGATCTGTATCTGGGGCTCTAGTTGTTCTGGTCTCCGCTGTCTTTCAGGGATGTATAGGTCCTTTCTAGGTGCTGATCCACCATGTGGTCTGGATACATACTGGATCCGGGTGACTGCAGTGACAATCTGATCTGGATACAGACTGGATCTGGTGGCTATGGTGACCTCGGAATAAGACTGAAACAGACAAATATTAGCGTAGATGCCATTCTTCTAATGATGTAGCAAGAACATAGGGTGTCATGTGAAGTGTTCCCGGTTCTGTTTTACCTAATTAATGCAGCCTAAAAATCCTTTAATGGATTTGGATATTAAAAGCATATTATTATGTTATATGTAAGCCAGGTTAAAGAGATCTTTAATCTAGATTTAAACTGCAAGAGTGTTTCTGCCTCCCGAACAATGTTAGGTAGGTTATTCCAGAGTTTAGGCTGTCACGGTTTGGCAAGGAGGAACTCAAATGCAGACAGGAATCACAACACAAAGGGTTTATTAAACACAAAAAGGGGAAAACAAAACCCACGAGGGGGAAAACAAGGACTAGGGCAGATTCAAAATAACTTAACAGGACTATGTAGACATGATAAACAAAGACTCAAAACACTAGAACACTAACTACAAATAAACACTCAGGGATATACAAGGACTTCTCAAAGGGGTGACAAGGATACACTCTCTCACGAGGCTGACAAGTAGAAACACATCTAAGGAGACACATCTGTAGAAACAATGAACCGACAAAAGACAGAGCACACTAGGGGATCTAAGTAGGAGAACTAATTAAGACACAACAGGTGGCACAGATACGGCAATAACGACAAGACTCGGATAACAAGGAGGGCGGGGCAAGGGAACGAGACAACACAAGCACATGGCCCAAAGACAAGGCCATGCTTGTACCCAAAACAGGGGTCTGTCATGATCCTGCCTCAAGACTAGAGAAAAGTCAGGACATGAAGGCAGAATCATGACATTAGGCACCATATAGGAAAAGGATCTGCCACCTGCAGTGGATTCTGATATTCTAGGAATTATCAAATTGCCTGAGTTTTGAGAATGTAGCGGACATAGATGATTATAATGTAAAAGGAGCTAATTCAAATACTGAGGTGCTAAACCATTCAGGGCTTTATAAGTAATAAGCAATATTTTAAAATCTATGCAATGTTTGATAGGGAGCCAGTGCAGTGTTGACAGGACCGGGCTAATATGGTCATACTTCCTGGTTCTAGTAAGAACTCTTGCTGCTGCATTTTGGACTAGCTGGAGTTTGTTTACTAAGCCTGCAGAACAACCACCCAATAAAGCATTACAATAATCTAACCTTGAGGTCATAAATGCATGGATTAACATTTCTGCATTTGACATTGAGAGCGTAGGCCGTAATGTCAGGACACTGGTTTGATCATCAGGCCTTCTGTTGTGTTCTGTCTTAAGTGGTTAATTCCACTTACTCTGCCTTCACAGCTGCACCTTATCCTAATTAGTGTTCCAGCTCACACACACCTGTCTCTCAAGTTCACATTGATTTTCTTCAATACTTATGCTTCTCTATTTCTTTGCTTCTCTGTCAGTGTGTCTTGGCTACTTCACTACTGCGTTTTCATGCCCTGTTTGTTTATTTAATCTTGTTTTTTTTTTCTTCTTTTTCTTTTTCTTTTTGGTGTACCCATTTCCCGTACACAGTTCAGTTTTGGATTCCTTACCTGGTTGCTGATTGTCAGCGTCTGTTTTGGACTATTGCCTTTGTTTTGGCCTATTGCCTCTGTTTGCAGTTGGCAAACTGCGAATCTGCTCTTGGGTCCCTTTTTCTCCCAGCAACACTAAAAGTACACACTGACCATGATGGATCCAGCAGATCAATCGCAGTTTTGCTCTGCTTTGGAAGCGCAAGGTGTTCTGCTCAGACAGCATCAGGGGAAGATGGTGGCTGCTCATAATGCCATGGACACATTAGCCAGTCAATTACTCCGGTGAGCCTACGGAATGTTGATCATTTATTATCCAATGTGAGATGATTTTCTCTCTGCAACCCCTCACTTATGCCTCAGATTCAGCCAAGGTGGCGTTTGTCATCTCCCTTCTTACTGGTTGGGCTCGGGAATGGGCCACTGCTGTATGGGCTGCTAAGGCAGCCTGTTGTATGGAGTTTGCCCGCTTTAAAGTGGAGTTTGTCAAGATATTTGACCGCTCAACACTCGGTAAAGAGGCATTGCGGCTGTTGCCAGCACTTCATCAGGGGAGGCGTTCGGCGGAGGACTTCACTATCGAGTTTTGCACTCTTGCTGCGTCTAGTAAGTGGAATGATGCAGCACTGGCAGCCAGGTTCACGGTAGGCCTGGAAGATGAGATGAGATGTATGCTCACGATCTTCCTGAACATCTAGATGAACTTTTTGACCTGGTTATCCGTTTGGATAGTCGACAGGATCTTGGTCGGAGAGCTCGGGCTTCTACATTCTTGCCTTTTGTAAACCCTGTGTCTGCCTTTTCGGGGTCCGATACTCCCATTCCCTCATCTGCTCCGGAACCTATGCAGTTAGGCAGGTAGCGGTTATCTGCAGAGGAGAAACAGAAATGGCTTTCCAAAGGATTATACCTCTACTGCGGCCGTCATGGACATTTTGCTTCTTCCTGTCCGGCAAAAGCCAACGCTCGCTAGTAAGCAAGGGGTTACTGGCGAGCGCTTCTTCCACCACCCCGTCTACTGGTTCACACTTTATGATTCCAGTCTCAGTCACTTATGAAGGTGCAGTTCATCAACTCTCTGCTCTCATCGATTCAGGAGCTGAGGGGAATTTTATAGATTTTTCTTGGACTTTAAAGAAGGGCATTGATTTTCAATCTCTCTCTCCTGTCCTTACTGCTCATGCTTTAGATGGCCGCGAACTTACCACCATTTCTCAGGCCACAGTTAGTAGTTTTTATCACCCGCTCACCCCTCACTCCGGTGGTCTTAGGTCATTCCTGGTTAACCACTCACAATCCACACATTAATTGGTCTGAAAGCACCATCCTATCATGGAGTCACTATTGTTATGCCCATTGTCTTGTGTCTGCCTTGTCTTCGGTCTGTTCTTTTCCTGTGTTGCAGGAGGAGCTGATTGATCTCTCCAGTGTTCCTGAGGTCTACCATGATTTGCGGCCAGTTTTCAGTAATTCCCGGGCCGCATCCACACCCTCCCTCCACACCCTCCCTATGATTGTGCCATCAATCTTCTCCCTGGCACTTCTCCTCCTAGGGGGCGACTGTTCTCCTTGTCCGGTCCTGAAAGAGCGGCAATGGAGATGTATCTGTCTGAGTCTCTGGCGGCCGGTGTTATTCTGGTTCGGATCAGGGAGGGGGGTGAATGGAAGACGGCTTTTAATATGCCCACGGGGCATTTTGAGTACAGGGTCCTTCCCTTCGGTTTGACTAATGCCCCAGCTGTCTTCCAGGCACTCGTCAATGACGTGCTGAAAGACATAATCAAAAAAATTGTCTTTGTGTATCTGGATGACATCCTGATTTTTTCTCGTTCACTACAGGTACACATTCAGCATGTCAGACGAGTGCTGCAGCAGTTGCTAGAGAACGAACTGTTTGCTAAGGTGGAGAAGTGTTCCATCCACAACCAGTCAGTTCCGTTCTTGAGCCACATCATCTCGGTGGAGGGGATCTGCATGGACCCTGCGAAGATAAAGGCCGTCTCTGACTGGCCCATACCTGGCAACCTTAAATATCTGAAAAGTTTTATTGGATTTGTTAATGTAAGGGAAACAGGTCAATTTAGCTCAAAGGGAATCATTTAAGATTTTAAAGGGAATTTGAACAGAATCACTGTTTCACGGCTGATCACTGAGACGCCCTGCGATTCACTGAACGAGCCATTTAACATCAAATCTGCGCTGGATATTCAAATCCAAAGTATAGTGAAAACACTATCAATTAGCACAGTAACAAGATCAGCAGTTTAAGACATTAACTTGTAATCACAAAACACAAGATACTTCTCTTTTCAATATGAATAAGGCTTTATTAGATAAACATATAAACTAATCTAACACATAAACACATGCACTCACACATTCACACAAGTTGCAGGAAGATCGAAAGTTAGGGAAAGATGAGTTTAAGGGAATGGAAATATGGAATCCCAAGTTTACAGCAATACGTTAAATTGCATAGACATGAAAAACCATCAATCACGTACCTAGTTCCTCAATGAGGTTAAAATTACATTAGATACACCAGTAAAGGTCACAGTCTGGAGGTTACTTGCGTCTCCTGTGAAATAGGAGTCCCTTTTGTTGTCCGATGTCGCTGATTGGCTGGAAGTTCAGTAGTCGTTGAAGTGACGTCTTGGGAAACCCGTGTTTGGGCGTTGGCTGAAGATGGAATTGTGTGGCTAATTGAAGTTGAACGCGCAGACGAGGTCAGACGGCGTTACAAAACTTAACTCAGAACATGAAACTCTCAAACGGAAAAGAAAATAAATAAAGTTTGACGAGACTATAGGTGGTGTTTCTTCTCATTGTGGCTAAGTAGCAGCGGGTGTGCAGGCTTAAGCATGCTGGAACCGCGCTCAAAGAACAGTGATGACAAACAGCATGGCTAAAAATTAAAGCTAAGAAGCAAAGCTAAAAGCAAAAGCAGGCATGACTAGTGGCAAAAGCAAGGCTAGAACTAAAAGCAGGCATGACTAATAGCAGAAGCATAGCTAGCTCCTAAAAGCAGGATTTTATGGTGTCCCAAGTATTTAAACTGGCCTATTGGCCACACCTCAAAATGTTGTCTTGACCAATCAGATATTGTCTTGGCTCGGGCTATCATAAATCATTTGTTTATCTTACCAAGCATGTGGTCTGAATTTTCCAGCTCTTGCAGGGTCTAATTTTGGACATGATTCCTATAACACGCATATGATACATTTGACATTGATTGTCTGGGCTATCTCAAGCAAGCAGATTCCATTACATAGATACTAGACATGACTATGTATCCTTAAGCTATCCCATAGTTATTAAAAGACATACGCAATAAGTTATTATAACATGATAGTGAAAAGTGTGGGGTACATATAAATGAATATGGAGTTAAGCGATGGAATGATATTAATTTAGAAGTCATTTTGGAGTTCATTTTGGTCCATATATATGAACTAAAGACAGTTTCTTTGTCATTCTCTGACATAGGGATGTTCTATGGAGACCAGAGGTTACAAGTCCCTTCCCCCTTAGGAATTTCAGTCTGGTTCTGCTGGGTGGGGGAAGTCAACGGAACTTGTGTAATACTCTCATGGGTTTTCATGTGATGTCCAGCATTGCATTTCCATTACGAACAACAAATTTGACACCAAATTTATCTTCTTCGAATTGAAATTGTAAATAATTGTTCTAGTGGTGTTAATGTTGAAAGCTGTTGTGTGAACAAGTTGGTTGGTCATCTTGCTTGGGACATGTGGCACAGAATGTTTTATGACTTCCTGAGGAACTTCCTGATCGCCTCTTTAATTTGTCTGGTTTGAGTCATTTCTGTTACATTAAATTCTACAGGCGGTTTTTCAGTAATTTTGGCCAGGTGGTGGCTCCTCTGACAGCATTAACCTCCACAAAGAAACCGTTTTGCTGGTCCTTAGCTGCTCAGGCAGCCTTTGATGAACTTAAGAGGCAGTTTTCATCTGCACCTATTTTAATAACTCCTGACCCATTTTAATAACTCCTGACCCTTCCCGGCAGTTTATTGTGGAGGTTGATGCATCAGAGGTAGGTGTTGGATCCCTCATCCTGGTCCCAGCAGTTTATGTGGGTTGAGTATGCGTACAATAAATTGCCGGTGTCGTCTACTGGATTATCTCCTTTTTTTTGCTGTCTCGGATATCAACCCCCTCTGTTTCCATCACAGAGTTCCGAAGCTGCGGTTCCCTCAATTCAGGCATTTATCAGTTGATGCCGGCAAACCTGGAGGAGGGCCAGGGAAGCATTTCTGAGAACTAGGGAACACACCAAGAGATTGGCGGATTGTTGTCTTGCTGAGGCACCCAGATACATCTGTGGGCAAAAGGTATGGCTCTCCACCAAGAACCTGCCTCTTAAATTGCCCTCCAAGAAGTTGGCACCGTGGTTCATTGGGCCATAACCCATAGTTAAGGTGCTCAGTCCGGTGGCGGTTCGGCTTCGGCTACCGCATCCTTTTCATCGAGTGCATCCAGTGTTTCACATGTCTTGTGTCAAGCCTTTTATTCGTTCTCTCTCTTCATCATCTTCCCCTAAACCCACCCCGATAGTTGAGGGTGCTCCTGCTTTTACCGTTAGGAGGATTCTTGATTCCAGGCGGCGTGGCAGGGGATACCAGTACCTGGTTGATTGGGAGGGGTAGATGGAGAGATGTTGTTCTCTTATTGAGGATTACCATCGATCTGCCCCTCACCCTGAAAAGCCTGGGGGCATTCCTGGGGTGGGGGGTCCTGTCAGGACACTGGTTTGATCATCAGACCTTTTGTTGTGTTATGTCTTAAGTGGTTAATTCCACTCACTCTGCCTTCACAGCTGCACTTTATCCTAATTAGTGTTTCAGCTCGCACACACCTGTCTCTCAATTTCGCATTGATTTTCTTCAATACTTATGCTTCTGTCTTTTTGAGCTTCTCTGTCAGTGTCTTGGCTACCATCCGTTTCACTACTGCCCTTAAAACTATTTTGCTCTAGTTGTGCCTAGTTTTCATGCCCTGTTTGTTTATTTAATCTTGTTTTTTGGGGTTTTTTTGCCTCTGTTTTTGTTCAATAAATTTGGCAAACTGCGAATCTGCTCTTGGGTCTCTTTTTCTCCCAGCAACCATAACACGTAATTAAGATATATTTTTGAGATGGAAAAATGCAGTTTTACAAATGCTAGAAACGTGGCTTTCTAAGGAAAGATTGTGATCAAATAGCACACCTAGGTTCCTAACTGTTGACAAAGAATTGACAGAGCAACCATCAAGTCTTAGACGGTGTTCTAGGTTATTACAAGCAGAGTTTTTAGGTCCTATAATAAACACCTCTGTTTTTTTTCAGAATTTAGCAGTAAGTAATTACTCGTCATCCAGTTTTTTTATATCGACTATGCATTCCATTAGTTTTTAAAAAAATTGGTGTGTTTCACCGGGCTGTGAAGAAATCTAGAGCTGAGTATCATCAGCATAACAGTGAAAGCTAACACCATTTTTCCTGATGATATCTCCTCAGGGTAACATATAAAGCGTGAAGAGTAGCGGCCCTAGTACTGAGCCTTGAAGTACTCCATACTGCACTTGTGATCAATATGATACATCTTCATTCACTGCTACGAACTGATGGCGGTCATATAAGTACGATTTAAACCATGTTAATTCACTTCCATTAATGCCAACAAAGTGTTCAAGTCTATGCAAAAGAATGTTGTATTCAATTGTGTCAAACGCAGCACTAAGATCCAATAAAACTAATAGAGAAATACCCCCACGATCAGATGATAAGAGCAGATCATTTGTAACTCTGAGAGCAGTCTCAGTACTATGATACGGTCTAAATCCTGACTGGAAATCCTCACATTTACCATTTTTCTCTAAGAAAGAATATAATTGTATATACCTTTTCTAGTATCTTGGACAGAAAAGGGAGATTTGAGATTGGTCTATAATTAACTAGTTGTGTTTTTTTTTTTTTTTTTTTTTTTTTTTGATGAAAGGCTTAATAACAGCCAGTTTGAAGGTTTTGGGGACATATCCTAATGACAATGAGGGATTAATAATAGTCACAAGAGGATCTATGACTTCTTGAAGCACCTCTTCTAGGAGCTTAGATGGTATAGGGTCTAACATACATGTTGTTGGATTAGATGATTTAACAAGTTTATGCAATTCTTCCTCACCTATAGCAGAGAATGAGTGGAACTGTTCCTCAGGGGGTCTATAGTGCACTGTCTGATGCGATACTGTAGCTGAGGGCTGAATGGTTACAATTGTATCTCTAACAGTATTGATTTTAGAAGTAAATTAGTTCATAAAGTCATTACTGCTGTGGTGTTGGGAAATGTCAACACTTTTTGAGGCTTTATTTTTTGTTAATTTAGCCACTGTATTGAATAAATACTTGGGGTTATGTTTGTTTTCTTCTAAAAGAGAAGAAAAGTAATCGGATCTAGCATTTTTTAATGCTTTTCTATAGGATAGGTTACTTTCCCACCAAGCAAAACAAAATACCTCTACGAATGTTTTCCTCCAGCTGTGCTCCATTTTTCGGGATGCTCTCTTTAGTGTGCGAGTGTGCTCATTATACCATGGTGTCAAATTGTTTTCCTTAACCTTCCTTAAGCGTAGAGGAGCGACTGTATTTAAAGTGCTAGAAAAGAGAGAGTCCATAGTTTCTGTTACATCAAGTTGTTCTGAGGTTTTGGATATGCTAAGGAATTTGGATACATCAAGAAGATAACTTAAAAAGCAGTCTTTTGTGGTAGAAGTGATGGTTCTTCAATACTTGTAGCAAGAAGTAGAATTTACAATTTTGGCTATATTAAGGGGGGGGGGGGTGTAATGCTATTTCATGCCTACTGAGTTTTTTACACTGTTAAAGAGTTGGATTCCCATGCTAAACATGGACAAAGTTTCAAAAATTAAGTTGTATGTTTGAAGGAGTATTTCTGTTCCAAAAATACTCCTTCCGGTTTGCCGGAAAGTTTTTTTTTTTTTTTGAGTATGGCTCTGTGTGACATTAGATGGAGCGGAATTTCCTTATATGGGTCCTAAGGGCACGTCTGCCGGAAGAGCGCGCGCTTCCGTATAGCAGAGCACTGAGAGGCTGAGCACACTGATCAGAGCGAGAGCGTTGCGAAATGTCACAAAAGGAGTGTGTTTTTGGTTGCCAGGGCAAGACAACCCTGCACAGATTACCAAAGAAAAAACAGCATTAAGGGACCAGTGGACGGAGTTTATTTTTACAGAGCATCAACGGAGTTGTGCAAGTGTTTGTGTTTGTTCCCTGCATTTCGAAGATGCTTGTTTTACAAACAAGGCCCAGTTTGACGACGGATTTGCATATCGTTTATTTCTTAAGGATGATGCAATCCCAACGAAATAGTGTCACGATCGTGTGTTGGAACCGCAGGCGGTGAGTAAAACTGCTTAAAATATCTCTGCCTCCTTGTTAGTGCGTCCGCCTCCCATGCCGGAGACCAGGGTTCGAGCCCCACTCGGAGCGAGTCGTTGCTGCTGCTGCTCTCCTTCAGTTTCAGCCTCGGGATCTGATTCTGGATCATAAATAAACGGCTGAATCTGACTGTTAGCCATGGTTTGTTTTGGATGATGGTTTTGTCCTTACGATAATGTCACAGCTTCCAAACGCTCTCAACACAAAAGCCTACTGGTGCTCGTGATTTTTTTAGCTCCGCCCACACGTCACGCCTCCAGTCGGTCGTGTTTTTCCGGGAAAATCGGTACAGACTATCTTTCTATTATGAATATAATAAAACTAAAGACTTTTTTGGAGTTATGAAGGATGCAGTACTACTCTAGAGATACTCAAGATTAACAGGATATTGAGTGAAAACGAGCATTTTACCCCCCCCCCCCCTTAAGTTTTTTACTTTGTAACGATTTGTATTGTAAAAAGCATCCAAAGCCTTGTCTAGATCCCTCAAATTCTTACTGTCCTCAATTAAAGTTTAGATGCGTGTCTCTAATTCTGAACTCTTCTCTGTCAGCCTAACTACTTCCCTGCATTTATCAAATGTGAATCCCTCATCACCGACAGAGAGATCAACTATAGTTTTTCAGTTTAAACATTTAAAGCGCAAAGGATGCAAGCTTGCATGCGCAGTGAGAATATTTGTACATATGCTCATCCAAAGCGTGTAAATATTAAGCTCTCTCCTAAAGCCGCAGTAGGTAACGTTTGTAAATATATATTTTTTTACATATTTGTTAGACCTGTCATTATGTCCTCACAGTAGAATATGAGACAGATAATCTGTGAAAAAAATCTAGCTCCTCAGGCTCCTCCCAGTGGTCCTATTGCCATTTGCAGTTACGGACCGCTCCCGGTAAGAAATCAACCAATCAGAGCTGAGTTCCGTAACTTTGTTTGTGTTCAAAATGTAGAAAAATGTATATATTAACCGAGTACACCATGAATCCATTTTCCACACCGTGTTTTAGCTTGTCCTGAATCACTAGGGTGCTCTTATAATAAGTGTTTATATTCAGACTATTTTAGATTGCTTCGGGGGTACCGGAGTGGAGTAACCCAGTACCTTTGTAATTCTTCATAGACATAAACAGAGAGAAGTAGTTCCGGCTACGATGTTCTTCCGCGAGACGCAAGCAGTTGTGTTTATTAACCGCTAGATCATCAAAAGTTCCCTACCGCAGCTTTAAGTATTGTGTTTAATTGGACAAATTCACACAAAAAAGGATATAAAAATGCCCGTCTTGGTAAGTATCCTACAGCAGACATAGCGGGCTAAACGTAAGCCTACTGTATCAGTGCATTTTCTTAAAGTTAGAGTCTTTATATTAAGCGAACAGGAAAAACTAATAAATCACTCAATGCTCTTGATTTAAAAGCTTTTGTAATTTTCTTTTTTAACAATCTTTAATTTATACAGTTCAATTTGCAATTTTGTTTTACATTTGATTACTTTATTCAGTTTCTATACCTAAAAACTAATGTTAACAGAGAAAAAAAAAATAATCAAAATGTAAAAAACTGAAAATCATGATTATTACTGTTTACAGTATTTTTCAGACTATAAGTCACACCTGAGTATAAGTTGCATCAGTTGAAAAATATGTCATGATGAGGAAAAAAAAAAAACATATACAGTGGGGCTCGAAAGTTTGGGCACCCCTTGCAGAATCTGTAAAAATATGAGTAATTTTAAAAAAATAAGAGAGATCATACTAAATGAATGTTATTTTTTTTTAGTACTGTCCTGAGTAAGATACTGTACATAAAATATATTAACATTTAGTCCACAAGACAAAAAACTAAATTATTATTAAAAACCCCACTCAAAAGTTTGAGAACCCTTGGTTCTTAGTACTGTCTTCTGTTACCTGATGATCCTCGACTGTCTTTCTGTTTTGTGATGGTTGTGCATGAGTCCCTTGTTTGTTCTGAACAGTTAAACTGAGCAGCGTTCTTCAGAAAAATCTTTCAGGTGCTGCAGATTCTTCAGTTTTCCAGCATATTTGCATATTTGAACCCTTTCCAGCAGTGTCTTTATGGTTTTGAGATACATCTTATCACACTGAGGATATTTGAGGGACTCAAACACAACTATTTAAAAAGATCCAAACATTCACTGATGCTCCAGAAGGACACAAGATGCATTAAGAGCTGGAGAGTAAAAACTTTCAGATGAAGATCAAGGTAAATTGTACTTAATTTGTGTACCGGGAAACATACAAGTATCTTCTGTTGCTTACGAAGGGCAGAATTAAATGGAAAAAAAGTTATATTTCAACAAAATAAGACCAATTTGGCCATCTTCATCGTGTTCAAAAGTTTTCACCCCCCCCCCCCCCCCCCCCAGCTCTTAATGCATCTTGTTTCCTTCTGGAGTATCAGTGAATGTTTGAATCTTTTTTAATAGTTGTGTTTGAGTCCCTCAAATGTCCTCAGTGTGATAAGATGTATCTCAAAATCATAAAGTCACTGCTGGAATGGGTTCAAATATGCAAAGATGCGGGGAAACTGAAGAATCTGCAGGACCTTAAAGATTTTTCTGAAGAACGCTGCTCAGTTTAACTGTTCAGAACAAACATATTAAATATTATTTTTATAGTTTTTCCATAAACATAGCACATACCGCAACATGTACCGAAACCGTGACCGTGACTACATTGAACTTTTGACTATACACTGAGCTACAAACTATTTCATCATACAATTATGTACCTATACCAAAGAACGAAGCTGTTGCCATTTCAAGGAAAAAAGCATTAGCATCTACGTACAATCTTTACCTAAAATTATTGATAATTTTTAGATACATTTAAAAACAGCTGTGGCAGCTGTGCATAACATTCATTGCTATGTTTCTTCAGCACCACTCATTGAGATTCATTACAAATTAATGCATGGATTTAAACCCATTAAAACCTGATATATAAATCACACAAGTTAGAGTTAGAGAGAAAGATCAGTGAGATCATTATAACTGTATAGCAGACTACTTGTGTCATGGTCATCAGCTGGAGTGCACATGAACAAAAGTAGAGGGCACTCCACTCAGGACTCTTGTATTTGGTGTCCATTTCCATTCACTACTCCATTTCCCATAATCCCATGCATAGGGCTAATTACCTCCATGTTTTCCCTTTTTTTCCCTGTGTTGTTCCTTCCTTGTTTCACATTGGATTGTTTATACCGACTGTGATTCTCTGCTGCCTGCCCCGACCTCTGCTTGTTTTTGTTGCCGATTTTGGATATCCCCTGACATACCTGACGCTGTTCTCTGATCTTTGCCTGTTTGACCACTCTTGAAAATAAAATACTGCATATGGATCCGAACGTCTCTGACTCCATGTTACAACTTGCATAAGATACATAATTCATATCAGTTTTTACTATCTCTGTATCTCCCATTATTATAACTTATATTTCAGTTGTTAGTTTTATTATCAAAACTCTGTACACAATGTTGATTGAGAGATGTTCCTCAAACCTTTTAATTAAGTAAACGAAAGTTGCTTTAGTCCAGTAAATGTTCATATTAAATATTACTAACAATGCAAAAGTTAGTCATACATTTCACAGGAAAGATAAAAAATAAAACTGAAATGCCCTATAAAGGCTACTGAAAGTTTACTTGCTAAAAAGGAATGTACGATCAGTACTAAGACTGATTATATATATACAGGTTATTATATACAGGTTATAACAGGGTTTTTTTAATAATCAAAATTATGATCATGTTGATCATTTATAGTCCCTAGAAATTTGTGTATCAAATATGATGCATTATCATACTTAAGTAGTATATTTTATAGGGGACACTGAAAATCCCATGGGAATGTTTGACATACTTCTTTCAATGCACTATGATCTCGCTAATCTTAATTTCTTCTGCTTTATAGAATGGATAGCATGCTAATTGGGATGCAGTCGACCACTTCCACAAAACACAAAACACTTTGTTGGCATCATTGGAAGTGCATTAGCATGGTTTAAATCATACTTATATGACCGCCATCAGTTCGTAGCAGTGAATGAAGATGTATCATATCGATCACAAGTGCAGTATGGAGTACCTCAAGGCTCAGTACTAGGGCCGCTACTCTTCACGCTTTATATGTTACCCTTGGGAGATATCATCAGGAAACATGGTGTTAGCTTTCACTGTTATGCTGATGATACTCGGCTCTATATTTCTTTGCGGCCCGGTGAAACACACCAAATTGAAAAACTAATGGAATGCATAGTCGATATAAAAAATTGGATGACGAGTAATTTCTTACTGCTAAATTCTGAAAAAACAGAGGTGTTAATTATAGGACCTAAAAAATCTGCTTGTAATAACCTAGAACACTGTCTAAGACTTGATGGTTGCTCTGTCAATTCTTCGTCATCAGTTAGGAACCTAGGTGTGCTATTTGATCGCAATCTTTCCTTAGAAAGCCACGTTTCTAGCATTTGTAAAACTGCATTTTTCCATCTCAAAAATATATCTAAATTACGGCCTATGCTCTCAATGTCAAATGCAGAAATGTTAATCCATGCATTTATGACTTCAAGGTTAGATTATTGTAATGCTTTATTGGGTGGTTCATGTTCTGCACGCTTAGTAAACAAACTAAAGCTAGTCCAAAATGCAGCAGCAAGAGTTCTTACTAGAACCAGGAAGTATGACCATATTAGCCTGGTCCTGTCATCACTGCACTGGCTCCCTATCAAACATCATATAGATTTAAAAATATTGCTTATTACTTATAAAGCCCTGAATGGTTTAGCACCTCAGTATTTGAATGAGCTCCTTTTACATTATACTCCTCTACGTCCGCTACGTTCTCAAAACTCAATTTGATAATACCTAGAATATCAATATCAACTGCGGACGGCAGATCATTTTCCTATCTGGCGCCTAAACTCTGGAATAACCTAACATTGTTTGTGAGGCAGACACACTCTTGCAGTTTAAATCTAGATTAAAGACCCCTCTCTTTAACCTGGCATACACATAACATACTAATATGCTTTTAATATCCAAATCCGTTAAAGGATTTTTAGGCTGCATTAATCAGGTAAACCGGAACCGGAAACACTTCACATAACATGTACCTTCTACATCATTAGAAGAATGGCATCTACGCTAATATTTGTCTGTTTCTCTCCTGTTCAGAGGTCACCGTGGCAACCAGATCCAGTCTGTATCCAGATCAGAGGGTCACTGCAGTCGCCCGGATCCAGTACGTATCCAGACCAGATGGTGGATCAGCACCTAGAAAGGACCTCTACTGCCCTGAAAGACAGCGGAGACCAGTACAACTAGAGCCCCAGATACAGATCCCCTGTAAAGACCTTGTCTCAGAGGACCACCAGGACAAGACCACAGGAAACAGATGATTCTTCTGCACAATCTGACTTTGATGCAGCCTGGAATCGAACTACTGGTTTCGTCTGGTCAGAGGAGAACTGGCCCCCCAACTGAGCCTGGTTTCTCCCAAGGTTTTTTTCTCCATTCTGTCACCGATGGAGTTTCGGTTCCTTGCCGCTGTCGCCTCTGGCTTGCTTAGTTGGGGACACTTCATCTACAGCGATATCATTGACTTGATTGCAAATAAATGCACAGACACTATTTAAAACCCCTTTACGTGCAAACATCGCTGACGGCCCCAGTTTATTATTGTTTCACTTTCACAGCACATTAAACATCACTGTCTTACTTCATCTGGACAAACTATGCATCAATTGAAAGTTTAAAGACTCTAGCTTCGATATTTGACCAATATTTTGATAAAACATTGTTGCAGTGACAGATATTTAGTGATTTATGTCAGGAGTGCAAAATAATAAATCCGTATTATGCCACATTTTGAATAGAAATTCACCACTGACTCATATTCAGTCACGTCAAAAGCGGTTTATTTGTGTTCACATAGACTCACTGAACAGCGTCAATAAGGATTTATAGACAAAAGATGCATATCTGCGGAGATATATGGATATATTTACTGATGTTTACTTCATATTTCTTCAGACAGAATCGTCATTTCTATTCATTTTCCACGGATTTACGCGATCAGATGATAAACAGCCTCTCCCAGCGATCTGTGTATGTGTTTGCTGTGCCGGCAGCTCGTGCTGTGTGTCTCAGACTCCGATTGGGCCTCGCCAGTGTCAATCTTATAGTGTAATATCTGGACACCGCCCCATCGTGTCACATGCTTCCTGTGCACTTCCTGGTAGTTATCTGGCCAAAACAACACTGAAACACCTCTGTACACACAAAATATCCGAACAATAAACCCGCGATTACGATAGTAAAGCTTGGTATGAGAATTTCTTGAGATCTGGGGCGTTTTTATAAAAAAAATCGAAAATGTACATCGGAAATGCTAACTTGTGCAGCGATGAAAAAGGCTACAAATAACATATTTTTACAACAGTAAACGACCAAATTCCACCCCTGATCGCTAAAGGAAGTTATTATAAACACTCGATCGGGGTTTAAAGTGAGTTTTTAGTAAAAGTGTACTAATAATTTCATAAATTGTCAGATGTAGCTTGATGCTAACGTTAGCACCAATGCTACTAATAGCAGGTGCTTTTCTTCTTCATAATGCATTTTTGTCTCAATAATTCACGTAAGGTCGTAAGAAAATGTTTTGTTGTATTTTTATAGTAAGACTTTTGATAAATAAGGGCTAAATGCAAAGAGAGACTGAAGTGAGATCGCTGCTTTGTGTCTTTGTAAAGCCTGAAAAACCACAATCAAGGCTAATAAAGGTGGAATAAAAACAAAAGAATAATGATAAAAGAATAATGCGGATAATGTGTCATACCTGGCGGAGGTGTGAAAGACTCGTTTGGTGAGAACAATACAATAATGAATCGGGCAGCTTTCAACAGTGAAACATACACAAAGAGCACAGGAATGTTTACATGTGAGATCTTATAGAGATGACAAGTGCCATAAATCAATCTGATTAGCCTTCTCTAAAAACACACATGACATGGCCTTAGAAAATATTTCATAAAATTCACCGTTTTACAGATTCGATTATGAAATTTTTTATGAAGGTTTGGAAGACTTGTGGCCTTAGCTACACTGTGTTTTCAAACTCATTTCCTACATCAACATTTTTTTAAATACATTTAAAACATATGTTTTTTTATATTTTTATTTTTGTTTTTATGTTTGAGCTTATATATCTCTATTATCATAACAGTCTGAGTGATTCTGATTCCTGAACAGTAAACTTTAAAGTGTCAGCTTTGTGAACAAAGGTTGATTATGTATCTAGTCAGAAAGAATCATGAGCAGAAACCTTTTTATTTTGGGTATGTAATTTCGGTCTCCATGCCAAAAAAGGGGGGTTACTAGTAAGGGGTTAAACTGAACAGGGATGACATAACTGAATTCAATGATGAACTGAATCATTTTACATTATTGACACAATGTTTTCCAAATGAATGTTGTTCAGTGCTTTGACGCAATGTATTTTGTTTAAAGCACTATATAAATAAAGGTGATTGATTGATTGATTGACTAGAGTCAGCTCTCTGAACAAGTCTCTCTTGCTATTTTGGCACGATGAAACATATCTGTTAGTCATTTTACAATATATTGAACTTCTTCAAAGCAGATGGAAAGGCTAATCGCCTGATTACTTCACAGCTTGGGATCTAGTGCTCCTTCAGCCTCTCTTTATCAGACAGAGCTGGGAATATTCTGTGCATTTCAAAGCAGCGGTAGATTAATTGTAATCTTGACATGTATGTTAACCGTGCTCTCTCTCTGTAAGCTCTGTGCCCTTTCTAATATTGGCTGGAATTGTGGAAAGTTGAAAGTTTGCCTGGCAATTAGTGGCTAATGCAAGCCATTTTTGTGTGTGTTACAATCTGGTGTCTGCTAATTAAAGAGGTGATGGATTCAGTTCAAATAAGTTCACTGAAAATTGATTAAACAATTATTTGAAATTATGACTCCACCAATACCCAATGAAAAAATAATTGTTGGGTTCAAGAGGTAATTGAAGACCATTGTGTTATGCTTTAAACAGTATGCTTTGTGATTAGCAAATCCACAGGTTTGCATTCAAAACCCATTTTACTTTAGCTAAGTCACCTTTATTTATATAGCGATTTAAACAAATGCATTGTGTCAAAGGAACTGAACAACATTAATTAGGAAAAAGCGTGTTGATAATGCAAAATGATAGTTAAAGGCAGTTCATCATTGAATTCAGTGATGTCATCATCACAGTTCAGTTTAAAAAGTGTATTTGCAATTATTTGCAATGAAGTCAACGATATCGCTGTAAATGAAGTGACCCCAACTAAGCAAGCCAGAGGCGACAGCGGCAAGGAACCAAAACTCCATCAGTGACAGAATGGAGAAAAAACCTTTGGAGAAACCAGGCTCAGTTAGGGGGCCAGTTCTCCTCTGACTTTAGAGGAATAGTTCACCAAAAAAAAAAAAAAAAATGGATGTTTATCTGCTTACCACAGGGCATCCAAGATGTAGGTGATTTGTAAAGGCACAAACCTGTCTGTGCAGGAAACTGAACAGTATTTATATCATTTTTTAACTCTGATTCACCCAATGTGCAAACTTTTCGAACACTCTTAAGCGAGTCCTCCTGAGTGCATTCTCATGCAGGTGCATGAGGCATCTTATTATTTTTCTTGCTTTACGACGGATCACAGATTTATAAGTGCATTATCCCCACCTATCTCTCAAATGTTGCATTAACACTCTACCTACAATCTCGATGTGTGTCGGTATACATCGCCACGAGCCGCAGTGTTTATTTTTTTAGATTTTTTTTTTTTGTTTGTTTGTTTGTTTTTTTATGTTTTACACGTGATTCCCATTCACCTCCATTATAAGACTGACGGACTGCAACAGTATGTTTTGAAAATCTCTGTCTGTGTTCTACTGAAGAAACAAAGTCACCAACATTTTGGATGCCACAGGGGTAAGCACATACATTTTTCTTTTCTGGGTAAACTATTCCTTTAATAATGTAAAACAATTCTCAGTGAAATTGGATATACAATGTTAAAATAATAATAATAATAATAATAATAATAATAATAATAATAATAATAATAATAAAATCACTAGTATTTTATCCATCAGGGACTTTTATTAAGATATCTGGGTTCACAAACATCTGAAGACAGTTTTATGAATCTTAAATCAAATGTCCAAAACTTCAGAAGACCTTCTAGATGGAACGAATGAAAGTGCCATTCTAAATCTGCATCAGAGCTTTGAAATTCTGTATTTAACATTAATTCTGTATTCTGTTGACAAATAATGTGTCCCTGCTTTATAGTCTGCTAGGTCTTGTTTCTCTCATCCTTGCCATCTGCTATACCATGATAAAGAACAAAGCATTTATGTTATACCTCAAAGTGAAAGCGTCTTAAGGAGACATTCGCACAGGATGTAATTTTGCCCTTTAATCTCTCTATTTTTTTTTATTTTTTTTTATCTGTTGGTTCATGTATCCAAGTCAGACAAAAGTATTTGACTGTTGTCCATCACTTTTTTTCAGCATCTCACTCCTTCAACATTTATTTATTCATTTTCTATAACATAAATTAATAATTTTACCGTTATGATCACCGTTTTAATGGTCATAACCATTAAAAATGTTTTATTTGTATATTTATGTTTGCTAAATAATATATTTGACTTAAATCCAATTCATTCAGATTGCCATTTTTGGTTTTATATAACCCCCCCAACCAGAGTACAATTCAGCAGAGTACACTATATGCTTAATAATGTTTCACGAAAGCAAGCCCCTAGCAAGAATTAATGTGTCACAAGAGTTCGTAATTCAAATTTTTTCGATCAGTAGGTAGGTCAAAGTTTTCATGTGGTCATGTCTGGTCCATTTAATAAATTTTATCTTGTCAAAGAGAACAGTACGTGGCCTAAGGCTTCTGCAGACCATATGAGATACAAATTAATACATGCTCTCCCTTATCAAATAATTCTCCATTGGCCGTGTAGGGTATTTGACTAAAGCTTCTGGGCTTAGTGTACTGTATTAAATTAGGGTGTCACAAGGGAGCTAGTGAAATTCTATTTTAATACCTGATTAATGCAATAGTTGTTATTATTAGTTTGTTTGTACAGTAGTTGAAAACATTGTACTTTCTTTTTCTATTTAAAGAATGTATCAACTGCTCTTGATCAACTTCAGGGGTCATTTGCTGGAGGCCTGTTGAACTTCAAAGTAGGTTTTTGTTTGAATGTTCATCATAAATATATAACGGACCTTAATGACCTAATGAAATGCCTTAACGAGCACCGTTTTCTTTTCATTGTTGATGTATTTTCCCAGCAGAGAGTTAAGGCAGAACAAAACAAATCTGGAAGTAACATTTAGTTTACGTCATAACTATGAACACTGTGCTATAGTTATAGGATATTATTACTATTGTAGTAGATAATATTATCATTCTAGAGAGGATTTTATTGGACAAAAAATGTGGACATCTTTTGAATGCAAGATGATGCACCAATATTTTTGGCCCATACTGCATTTAGAATGTGTTTATCTTCTAAGTGTCAACATATTTTATGTTAAATCTAGTTTATAGATGGCCTTGAAGCAAACATGGTCTAAAAGCTTTAACTTCAATTGTGAGTTTCAAAGGCTTGTCAGTGTCTGTGAAATTCAAAACCTGGAAAGTGGTTACTACTGTAGCTGAAAATCATTTTTGAAGTTCTTTCCACATAGGTGACTTGGCACTGTCGTGCGCATCTCACTTCATTTGTCATCATCTCCATATGCAGAAAAAAAAAATGAAATAAATAAAAATAAAAAGATTTATTTTGGTAATCAGTGTGGCACATCCGGTTAAGCTTGTCTCTTTACTGTCCAGATAGGCCTCATGTATAGGACAAAGAAAATGCAATGAAAACCTGACAATGAAAGAAAATCCAATATAATATAATTAACTCAAATGTTCTACAATTCAAGCACTTGATTAAATCATTGGGTTGACAGAATTGTTGGAAGTGTTCTGTATGTGTATGCTAATATGAATTTTGCCATGTTGTGAAAAACAATTACTTGTGTGTCCAAGCTTGTCGATGTTCCATAAAAAAAAGTAGTAGTAGAATAAATATATATACATATATATATATATATATATATATATATATATATATATATATATATATATATATATATATATATATATATATATATATATTCTAATTAATGAGCCTTGATATAAATTCTTAATGACTATTGAGGAACAATTTTAATGTGAATTGTTCATCAAAAAGTACAGACCGTTACATTAACAATGTTTTTGCACAATTTATTTTTTTAATTTATTCAAAAATGAAAGTATGCCATTATTTATTTAAATAAATAAAAATCGGTTTTGTTATTTTTATTATTGTTAGTTAAAATCGCCAGCTTGAGTGCCCATGAACTCCATTAGTGGGCACTCCCCTGGACTTGCCTCTTACTTAATCATGTCATGTGCTACCTCTGGTTTGGATGGGTTCCTTGATTGCATGTTTCTTTTTCTTACTGGGTGGTTTTGTCATGTGTTCTACTCTCAAACACTCCAAGAGAGCTGATTATTGAATAGACATCCCTTAGTTTCGATGTTTAATCTTTCTGTGTTTCCTAGTTTACCTGTGTTTTATATTCTTGTACTGTTTACTTGTTTTTGATTGATTGCTGCCTGAACATTGTCTGTATATTGGATTACTCATTTGCCTCTGTAATTTTTGCTGGTGATTGACCCTTCCTGTTTTGGAAATGAAGCCTTGCATTTAGATCTCCTACTCCAGTGTCTTTAATTCAACAAACCAGCCCAACCATTGACCCAGTAGGCCAGCTACTTCATCTTCTTCAGCTACTTCATGGACCCAGTCAAGTATCTACAACATTAGAAAACTCAGGTGGCAACGGAGGTTGACAAATCATG
Source organism: Carassius gibelio (assembly GCF_023724105.1). Lineage (NCBI taxonomy): Eukaryota > Metazoa > Chordata > Actinopteri > Cypriniformes > Cyprinidae > Carassius > Carassius gibelio. The sequence goes on along the minus strand of NC_068409.1, from coordinate 1,728,711 downwards.
ACCACCATCATGTCCAGTTATTGTGGTCACCACTCCTGTGTTTTCAGCACTGTCAAGTCCAGAGCCTCTTCAAAAAATGGCCTCCCCATGTCCAGATGGCCGCGTGTTTAGAGTCTCGTCCAAAGATAGCCACCATTCCAGAGTCTCATCCCATGATGGCTGCCAGTTCAGCGTCTCATTCCAAGATGGCTGTCAGCTCAGAGTCTCTTCCCAAGATGGGTGTCAGCTTAGAATCTCTTCCCAAGATGGCCACCAGTTCAGAGTACCTTCCCAAGATGGTTGCCAACCCAGAGCCACTTTACAAGATGGCCGCAAACCCAGCAACACTTCACAAGATGACTGCCAGCCCAGGACCTCTAGTCGTTATGAATTTCAAGTCAAAGTCTTTAGCCATCACGGATGCCACTATATCTAGAACATCATGAATGTTGCGTTTGAAGACACCAAGGATTTCCAAGGGAGTTTAAGGTTGGTATCATGTATGGCAGACCCACCATTTATGTCGGTGCATGCAGCAGGCATCCCAAGAGCTTCAACACTGGTCATCACTGTTGTGCTCTGGACCACTGGGATCCTCAGTGCTAACTGTGATGGAGGTCACCAATGTGTGTGTTTGGGCTACACATTGTTTTGTTCCCACTCCAGTCCATGAATCCACTCCTGAGCACACTCCAGTCTGTGAGTATGATACAGAACCTGATCCAGTCCATGAGTCTGCTCCAGAACCTTCTTCAGTCCTCGAATCCCCTCCCGAGACCATTCCAGTCCTTGATTCCACTCCAGAGCTCACTCCAGTCCATGAGTCTTCTCCGGAGACCATTCCTGGTCCATAGGTGGCTGCTCTTGCTTCTCAACTCTCAAGGAGTTCAAGGAGACCATCTGTGAACTCTCTGACTGTCCTATTTCGGCTATGGAGGCTGTCTGTGAACCCTCGGCTTGTCTTATCTCAGCCACAGAGGCCACTGTTAACCTCTCTGTGCTGCAGGGATAGACAATAGGATCTTAGGAGGGTTAGACAATATGTCTATCCCTCCTTTATCTTTGCCCTCAGAATGCTATGATGATTTTATAGAATTGCAGTATGTTCCACAGATACTGTTTTTTAACAACATACCAACTGAAAACTATCAGTTTACAAAAACTTCATAAAACAGTTTTGAAAGAAAATTACACAATCTAGGATCTTTTTACAGCATGTTCCACTATAAAGACAATATGTCTATCCCTCAGAGCTTTGATTTCATCCGTGATAAATTCAATACGGCATCTAAAATGACTAAGGTCTATACATGATTAAGCAGATGAGCTGTAGTTCTAGTAACACATCCAGTATCTATCAAATTACTATTTGTACAAAAAACGAAATTCAATAATATATGTTCTTTTGTTGTTTTTTTTTCTTCTTTTTTTTAACTGAATACATTTTTTCAACTTCAAAATAGAGCTCTGATAGTGCTGTCACCACTGAATCATCTAAATATCTTTTATCTTTGCCCTCGGAATGCTAAGTTGTTTTTCTTTTTTCCACTTACAGTACATGACTAATCCTGCTTTATAAGTCAAATTATTCCTGCCATCCATGGATACACGGAGGATGGTCTTTATTTAGTGCTACTTTTGACAGCAACAGATGGGACTCCACCCCAGGGTAGCACGCAGGGTAGCTTGACAAAGCAAGCCATATTTTATATTTAAATACCAGCAGTTGCTGCCAAATCTCTGCTCATGGAAACCAGATGCACTTGAGAAGTTTAACATCACAGACGCTATCAGCGTATCAGGTGTGACCAGAAAAGTGGAGCGATATCTGAGTTAATCAAAACCAACATGGCACACAACACCGCTGTACGAGTGCTTATAATGTACACACTCAAGCACAAACAAACATTTCCCCATCGCTATGAATACACTCGCTATTAGCATACAATGCGTCTAAAATCAAGCCATGCACTCTTTTGAACATTACTGTGATTTACTATACAGACCATCTCGGTTTTCCTTTTTATCAGTGGCAACAAAGGCAACAGAATAGACTATAATGACAAGCCAGTCGCAAACCGATACATAAATTAGGAAAAGAAAATGAAATTCAATTTCCAGGGGCTAGCTGCCGCACTGTGCTCTCTCTCTCTGCCTTAATTAAAAAGCAGTCAGCTGAAGAGGGGCTATGAAGGCAGACAGAGGGGAGCATGAAGCCCCCCTTTCATCATCCCTGTAGTGAGTAGTGGCAAACTCCACTGAGACAACAGGCCGGAATAACAAGGCTGAAGAAATTCCCTCCTCTGTGCTCCAGTTCCTTTTCTCTTTCTCTCTTTCTCTGTTTCCCCAACCATAGAGGTTAAGCTCTAGTAGTTCAGCTAAAATGAGCCACACACAGAACCATGCAAACATGAGCCTTTTTTTTTACTGTAACTGTTTTCATGATAGGTAATATAACGCAAAGGAACAGATAAAAGTTGAGGCGTGAATTCACTTAACAGTTATTGCACTTTTGTGCATAATAAGTGTTATTCTTTAACCACCCTCAATCCAGTTTAACCTGGTGCTAAATGCACTGGAATAGTGCTTATTCATTGGATGTCGTGCTGGGACATTTTCAAGAAATTTGAAAAATGGGTTGTATGTGATTGTTTTGTCAAAATTAGGGTTTATCATTCTATAACATATTGTTTATTGCCTCTGAAATTATCTGGCCAAAATTCACTTGTTCAATGCTGAAAATAGCGATTTACTGCAGCAAGCAGAAAAGACTATCCTTGTCTCATCTTAAGAGCACTGCGAGAGGTTAACAGGTTAACGGATCATTAGTAAATGCGTATAAATGTCATTAAACCTTCAATTCATACATACTGTATGTTTGTTTAGTGTTACCTAGTCTCAGCCTCAGACATCACTCCAACAAACCATTGGCTAAACGTCAACAGTCAACACAAAAGTGGATACCCTTCAGGAGTGCTGAAGTTGTCATTGGATTAGTTGAGTTCTACAAGATTTCCGGTAAATGTGTGTGTCGTGTTCTTTAACGTTCTGTCTGCAAACAAAGATGGCGTGACGCCAAACCCCCTCTTGAAAGAAGAAAGCCGTAATGTTTACAGCTGTAATGACGAGTGCTTATCAGGATAAACTAAACACTGGAGTTTCAAAAGTATGTGAAACTTTTAAAGTTTGCGGCATTGAATCCTTTATATACGTCTGAGAGTTTTACACACTGGTCTGTTATTGCGGTGACATTTCCTCACCTGAAACTGAACTGTGATTCGTTGTTTGACATGTCAGTCAAATGTCCCCATGGGCGGGCCTTAATTCCAGTTAATTCCTTCGCTATGCAAGACTAAGTGTTACCCATTTGGCTTTTTTTTTTTTTTTACTTTTAAATATTTGTTTTCTGTAAGCCTTCAGAGTTTTACAAATATAAAATAGTTATTCGTGCCATGGCACATTATAGTTCCATTCACGGTGTGGGTGGTCAGAATGACCAAGACGTTCAATAATATCTTTCTTTTGTGAGAAATATCTGCCCTAACAAGTAAGTGAGCTAGACCTTAGCTGACCTGCAAAACAAGGATGCTGCACTCTGCAATATAAGAGCACTGCTCCCTTGACACCTGGCTGGGTAGCTTTTCTTCAAACCTGCACACACATTCTCAAGACAATGAGCCAACATGTCCACCTAGATGCCAAGCAGTCCGTGGGCAGCCGTAGATGGCCATGGAGCCGGAGTGTCCCAGCCTGTGGGAGAGAGCTGTCAGACCGGTTTATATGCTGGCTGGGGTTCAACTCCAGACTGTAGACTGTCTGCCGAAATAGAGGAAAGGCCAAGGGGCAGGGTGGAGGTGCAGCTCCAGGTAATGAGAGGAATACAAGCTCATACCAGCAGGTTAGAAGGAGGTCAATAGGGAACGCTTTAATAGTATGGAGTACTAGGAAACTGCATCTGCAGGGCAAAAAAAAAAAAAAAAAAAGCATGACTTTGTGACAGCTCGATGCATCTTATTTTTAACATTTCACATGTCTGCATTGTAAGATTGCAGCCTCAAAATGTATTTGGTCACTAAAAGGGACAGTTTAGCCAAAAATGAACGCTGTGTCATCAGTTACTCACCCTCATTGTTCCAAATATCCTTTCTTTCTTCTGTGTAATGCAAAATAAGCTACTGTAAGAAAATGTCAGTGTCAGGTGTGTGTCTTTACTGAATATATGTATTTAAATACATAGGGAATTAATAATGGTATATACAGAAAATACATGACAGTGATGATGAATTTTCATTTTTGGGTGAACTATACAAATATTATTGTGACTTGTGTAAAGAAGTACATTTAAATACATTAAAAAATATATATTCATTACAGAAGTAATATACTTTTTAAATAAAATGCTTAAGTGTAAACTGGATTTAATGTTTTCATTCACTTAAAGGTACAATTTTTAAGATTTCTGCAGGAAAATATCCAAAAACCACTAGGCTAGTGTCATATATTTTGTCCAGCTGATTACTAACAATTTCTCTAATGTTTTCAACTTCTTGTAAATCATGAGAAAAATTCCCATTCTTATCAGTGACCAGGGGCAATGCAGTCGCCTGTCAATTACGTTAGTTACCCTTTGTTACCGCTTTGTTACCCTTTGTTCCCTTACTGACATAGAAACCACATGACAACAGTGTCATGGACAAATGTGAAAGTAGCGTCGTGACAAACTTCAACTAGAAAGAGATGCCGATCTCGCTTGTGTTTTACTCGACAGGTGAGTTGTTTTGATTTGTATCTTTACAGAAAACGTATGCTATTATAACAATCAACAACATTAGTATTATGGGGCATACGCGCCAAACGTGGGGCATCGAGTCTTTGCATTGACGTTGAATGTAATCTACTCGCGCAAATCGCTGAACTCGCGTTAAATCCATGAATTATCTTTCCGTCTGATTGATGGCCGTCAGCGGTTGGGCAGAAGACAACAAATCCCATCATTCCACTCTCCTTCTTAGTGTCATCAAACCACGCGATTGTTATTGTTTTGGTAGTGCGCCCTCGCGTGGCAGGTCCTACAACCTGTACCTTTAATTGCATGTTAATTATAATTACACAGAAAAACATATAGTTTAAATTTACATTAAATAGCAACTTTAGAGTGCTTTGACCTGTTTATTTAAATATTGTATGTAATTTAATTTTATTGAAATATAGTTAACGTGCAATGACTAACATTTAACAAAGAAAGAAAAGTCAAAAGCCTGAATATCATTTACATTGAAAATTGTAGATCATATATCAATTTTAAATGTAACATGAAATAACACACATACAGTTAAATATTACTTGAGCGTGTCATGTAATTTTTAATATTAATGTTTTAATGTAAGTGTACTCCTATCATAACTAAAATATTATTAAAACGTAATGATTTCAAATGTTCTTTAAAGTAACATTTAATTAGACAGTGCACTTTTCATATAATGCATCATTTGAACACATTTGAGCAGTACACTTCAAGTGCACATTCCATAAAATTTAAAAAGAAAATGAAAAAAAAGAAAAAAAAGAAAAATAAAAAGACAATTATTTTAGATTTCATTAAATTGTGTAAATGTTTAAATGTGTACATTGCTGGACTACTGAGTAACCCTTGGGTAAAATTAAGCTTGCTGCATACGACGGAGGGCTCAAACATGAGACTTAATTTGAGCTCTCAATTACCTACCCAATTACAGAATATATAATATCAATTAATAAAAATATACAGGTAGAAGATGGATGATTTTTTTCTTTTTCTATTAGACAGTAGCAGAGATTAAAAAAATAAATGAAAAAAAAAAACAAAACAAAAAAAAAAACACGAAAATGCATTAGATGTATGTCCATAATATTATAGATTTTACATCTGAACCTGAAGTTAGGTGAAGGTAACTGATTCCATTGTATCATACTTCCACTACTTATATGGTTATTTTTAGTTATTTATTTTAGATCACTTAAAATATGAAATATTACTGGACTCTGTATTGCACTCTGAAGAAAATTATGCAGTTAGGAAGTAAACAGAACAGCAGTGAACTCAGGTAAAACACTCCATGGTGAGGTATTCAAGGACTCCATCCGTCGATCTATCCATTCTCCAAGCCACTTGTCCCATATACTGTCATGGGGATGCTGGAGCGTTTCCCAGCATCTCGGGCTGCAGGCAAGGAAACACCCGGGATGGATGGCCAGTCCATCACAGGAAGACACATACCAACACACATTGAGTTCAAGGACTGTTTGTTAGATATTCCTGACGAAACACATTTCAGTTCACTCGACTTTAGTATTCAATCAAATGCAAAGCTGAACAGTTTTCCCTTCTGAGATCCACAAAGCACAGTTAATCTAATTTGATAAATTGGTTGATGAGATGCATAAGTTTTCAATTTCTTGAACTGCATGATGAGCAAACATTTAATGATTGTTAGTTTTCGGGACTCTAATCAAAACTGCATTTGCATTTGACTTAAAGGGATAGTTCACACATAAATGAAAATTCTGTATTTCAAACCTATAGGAGTCCATTCGTATTCAAAACACAGTTGAAGATAGTGTTAATGTAGCACAAGAGATGTCTGTCATTCAATTGAAAGTTAATTTGCTTCAACACTTCAAAAGTTTATATAAATAATAATAATAATAATAATAATAATAATAATAATAATAATACATCATAAAATAATCCACATTAATTGAAAACAAGGTGAAAAAGATCCTCTTCAGTGTTTACATCGAATAAGTAATGATTTCTGAAGTTTGTGTGTGTGTGTGTGTGTGTGTGTGTGTGCGTGTGTGTGTGTGCTGGAAAGCAAACAAAAGATACTTGTCCAACAAAGCATTTGCATTTAAAACTTTTCAAGAAATTTGCATCGATGCAATTGAATGATTTCATTGCGCATCCATTACCATCATGCATGTAAAACAGCCAGGGGCTCTGTTAATAAACCCAGTTACGGTTCTTTGTTTATTTGATATAGGCCCCACGGCTCTGAGACTTGATTGAAAAATATTTGAAATTATCGTGTAAAGGTGTCTTCGCTTTACCATCGTACCTGAATCTAAACTTCCCATGAGAACAGTCCTTGAAAATAAGTCATTATGCTTGCAGGCGCTGCACTCCCACCACTGCCCTTTGTGTACAGAATTATGAGAGAGAGTTGCTCATGAAAACACTTTCATTAGTGTGTTTATAGCCTTCGACAACAAAGCCCTAACCGACAACCCAAAATACACATACACATTCGAATAGATATTTCAGGCAAGGACTACCCTATTAACATAACAAAGACGACGACGGTGGCATGGCATGCAGTAGGGACGGCTTGTAGGAGCACAGCCAATCTGTTTGCGTTCTTTGGGGAAATTAGCTGCTCTCAGACCTGTTTTTAGAGCGAACGAAAAGACAGTTTGTGCTCTGAAAGACAGCGCTGTCACTCAGGGTCAAATCTATTATCTGGTCCTAACTGCCTTTGGGTATGTTAAGCTCTAATCCTGGAAATGAATCAAAACACTGCTTGTTTGATTGTGAAGCATTGTTTCAGAACTCTTTATTTTACAGAAGCCTTTATTTTAAGCATGCCACAAATGTGTGCTACCTATTCCATTTACAAAATGACTATTGTGTGTTTGTTTATTAAATATGTTCCTTGATTTGATTCTTTTGATTTGATCTGGCTGTCTTATTTTCAAAATCAGTGAAGCAAAATAATAGGGTACAACAAGGCTAAGGCACATCAGGCTAAAAAGTGCATTTGGTTTATATATATATATATATATATATATATATATATATATATATATATATATATATATATATATATATATATATATATATAGTACAAACCAAAAGTTTGGACACACCTTCTCATTCAAAGAGTTTTCTTTATTTTCATGACTATGGAAATTGTAGAGTCACACTCCAATGGTCTGAGGACTGAGGGTGAGTACATTTTCAGCAGTTTTTCATGTTTGGCTGAACCATTCCTTTAAGTTGTGCCTATAGACCAATTGTGTCCTACAGTTTCCATTGGCACTGACTGGTGCTTAGCAAACCTTAATAAAACTATATCACTGAATAAAACATGAGAGCAAAAACTGTTCATTACCCTGCAAACCAAAACTGCAGATACCTGAAGATGTAGTACCTGCTTTAAGTGGAAAAGCTCCAGCAAATTACATCGCACATTAAAATAATAGGTTAACAGGGCTATGGACTCAATACAAGGCTTGAAAATTGTGTTCCGGTGCATTGGAATAACTCTTATATAATTGTACTTTGACTAATATCAGTGAAGTGTCCAGGCATAATTATCCTAATCAATTAAAACCTGAAGGGTCACATCTGGGAATGCAGTTCTAGATCTGATTTGTTTCAACAGAATGCATTAGCCGTATCGAGACTTCGGCACAGAGCTGCCCTTCAGGGTTAGAATAGGGTAAAACAGACAACAGCCTCCAAACAGCTGAACAGCCAAATTGGTTTTTGAGACCTGGCCTCTTTAGTGAAGGAGAACGGGTGCTAGAACCTGTCCATCATTCTGCTGTCCTCCAGTCCTGAAGATTTAGAAAGGAGGTTGCTGGGTGAACATTGCCACGAGGGATGTCTCTCAAATTGACACCGATAGTGAGTGGTCTAATTTACCCCAGAAGCCGAGATGCCATGATTTTTTTACTTTTATTTATTGTATTTATTTATTTTTTGCTGTGCAGGAGACATGAGTCCTCTGTGAACGCAAACAGTCGGCCACTGCATAGGTTGGATTTGACGTACTTGATTGCCGCATTATATATTTTTCCTCCTTTTCCTTCAGCCTCAGGAATACATTATTGGCATAGCCTGTTACCATGACAACACCTTCTCTTTACTTGACACTGTGGCAGCGTCTGAGAGCTGATTTGTTGATGCTATTAATTAAAACTGCTTCTTAGCTGAGCGAGAGCACTTTGTACAGTGAGATCCATCTGTAGGCGTTTATCATATGTGGCTGGAAAGATATGTGCAGTATCAGTGACCAATATGTAATATGTACCAATATTCCAAATTACAGTATGTCAAGATGTAGACAAAAGTATGACGCCAGTCAGGTCTTTTTTGCTTTTATTTATTTATTTATTTTTAAAAATCATGCTAGATTTGATAGTACCTGGACAAAATTTTTGCTTAAAACTTGTTCTTCATAGTTCAGAAGAAAACATAAGGTTAGGTATAATTTAAGTATCAACTTTGTTTCAGATGTTTGTGTTCATATATATATATATATATATATTGGCCTGGCAAAGGAACACAAAGGAGGAAACCCAGTCTCTGGTGGTGTCCATGAGTTCCAGACTTAATGCAGTCTCTGCCTGCAAAGAGTCCTCAACAAAAATATTAAAAGTGAACATTTTAGTTTTGATTATATGTATTTGTCCAATTACATCTGAGCCCCTGAAAATAGGGGGACTGTGTATAACAATGGTTGTAATGCCTAAGCAATTATATTATTATAAGTTACTTTATTTTCATCTTTCATTTTAATTTAATTTTAAATAGTTGCATTGTATTTGTATTTTATTTATATTCTGGTAGCTTGCATAGCTAGAATTCAAATAAAAATAAATAAATAAAACGTCAGTGTCTAAATATGTATTTGCCTTACTGTATACACACACACACACACACACACACACACACACACACACACACACACACACACACACAGACACCTACACATACACACATTATATATAATAACTAATAAATAAATAAATATATAAATAACGAGCATCATAATATGCATAGAATAAGTAGATAGAAAGCTAGACACAAAAAAAAAAAAAAAAAAAAAAAAAAAACCTGGAGACTTAAGCAAGGGGTACATTTGCAATGCAGATATAAACAAATATCTCATTTGTGAATTATCCTACAGGCACCATTGTTTGTTTGTATACTTGAAAGCTCTAAAAAAGCCTATATAATATGCAGCAGCTAAAAGTTGGGCAAGGAGTTTTGGCAGTTCTGCAGCAGGAAAATATTTATAAAGCAGGTGTCATTTATTGAAAAGACAAGGGCAGGAAATAGAGCAAAAATTATTGCCTTATTCTTTACTGAAGCTCACCAGAGGATTTGGACTGGCTCAGTCTCTAGAGCCAGCACAGTAAGGCCAATCTGATGGTGACAGAGTACTGTTTGATAATAAATATAACTATATCCCTCCTCCACACTCCACTCAGGTCTGTCCATAACTCAAGCAGTCTACTGATAACATTACACTTACACAATGCACAGGTGACATGTTTGTTTGTTTGTTTCTTTTCATCCTTTTTTCCTGAGGTTGAGTCAGCATGACAGCTAATAGCTTACATTTTCATAATGCTTTGAAGTGAAAAGTGAGAAAAACGCAGTGAACACACACACACATATATAAAGGAATAAAATGTGGATGTAATGCATATGATACCATTCATAGCTTTACATAATCTGCACAATGTTTTATAAACATATTTTTATACGGCCTGATTTTGATTAACATATCATATTTGAACACACACACACACACACACACACATACACACATATATATATATATATATATATATATATATATATATATATATATATATATATATATATATATATATATATATATATAGCCATTCATCTATTCTCAAAGTTGGGTTGAGAGCTGGGTCTATACTAAGCAAGCTATGATGACTTTCACCTTGATATTTTATATAACCGACTGGCTGAGCCCAGCCTAAAAAATATACTCAGGACAGTTGACGGGCCACTGCTGCGCATCCTCACGAAAGCCTTTTGTTTTTTGTGTTTTAAGCCTAACCGCTTGTCGATTTAAACATTAAAGCATCCAAACATAAGACGCGGAAAAGCTGAATAGAGTAGCTGGTTACTGGTGCGCTGTGTTCGGTGCACACGAGAGAGAGAGAGACACGTATCACAGACAGCGACACTGAACTGAGTTCTCTTCTGCGAAGTTCTCTTTGAAATCCCTCCTGCACCTAAACGAACAAATACAAATCTCAGTTTGAACAAACAAAAAGATGTGAAAGAGCCCAATTCAGGACTCACTGTGTTCAGGTGCTCAGGGCTCACGAAGAGAAAGGCGTCTCAAAACGCTTGAACACCGAATTTGCTAATTTTTGCTCTTGTACCAACAAAAACACACAAAATATGTCAAAATATCCACCTTGGAAATTATGCTCGAAAAAAATGTCAGTTATTTCTTAAGTGAAAGTAAACAGTTGATGAAAAAAAAAATGGGATGTGTATTATATCGGATTCGTTTGTCGTCTCTTAAAGTGACCGCGTCTAATTTAGCTACTGGCTGCTGTAATGTTAATCCAAGAAAATTATAGAGTTGGGGTACTCGAACTTGGACTCGGACTCGAGTCCAATTTTGAATGAACTCGGACTTGTCACGCACTCGGGTGAATTTGCGCTCGGGCTTGACACGGACTTGAACATTTTTGACTCTGAAAATATTCTGAGTACAGTCGAGTCCGCGTCATGTGTAACAATAAAATCAGCATAAAATTTAGATGATAAATTAATGCATGTCTCCCCTTATGTCATTTTACTGCACCACACGGGCAGGCAGCAGTAGCATATCATCTCATGCTTGCAGACGAAACACACGCACCACTCACTGGATATCAATGTGGATTAGTGATGGGAAGTTTGATTCTTTTCCGCGAACCGGTTCTTTCGGACGGTTTGATTCAATAAACCAGTTGAAAAAAAACAGTTCACCGGTTCTTTTACGCTCGACGTAATGACTGGCATTGGCGATTACGTTATGCCGTCAAGTCTATCAAACATTCAAATATATAAAGTCACTAACTTCAGTCATGAAAAAAAACCTCATAATCATGAAAAGTTTACAATTAAGTTTTGCAACAACACACCCAAATACAGTAACAGCAATAATGTGCATACAAGGATTTAAGTCTTGAAGATATAAAGTAAATTAGGGTGTCATCAGCGCTGACCATGATCCACTTACTATACATAATCCATTGCGATGTATTTGTTATTAAATGAACGTTTCGTCAGATTGCCCTTCATTCAAGCCCTCGGTTTACTCGCACTCATAACATTAGCACAGAATCAGTTCAGAATCAATCACCAAAAGAATCAGTTCGGTTCAGACACGCTGTGAGTCAGTCGGCTTCATGCTGAATCACGAATGCGCAGTATCATCAGCTCCTCGTTTCTCAAATCGGACGCGTCCGAAAGAAACGGTTTTCTGTTCAGTGTACTGGTGATCCGAAAACCGATGCAACCGAGTACCAAAGACAACAGATGCTGCACAGCTCAGCATTGCAGGATTTGCAAGACCAGAATTGACCAAACAAGCAATGCAACTTTATGATGCAAGTTCTCCAAGACAACAAGAAATTCATAATGTCATCATTAAGGATCTCCTCATTGGCTGCACTTTACCTCTCTCAAATGTGGGGGAGAGGCTTTAAATAATTGAAATGTCAGCTTTAACTGGAGGACAATGTAGTGTGATACAATAATAAAACAGGTTCATTTGTATTTTCATGCACTTGTAATACAATAAAACCTTTGAAACCTTTTTTCATAGAAAACTAGTTCTGTTGACATAAAATGTTCAATGGCAATGACTAGATGTAACAGTGGTATTTGTTTATTACATTTTTATATTGCCATTGGTTTAATGGGTTGAAAGGTTAAAATATTAATAGAATGTAAAAATTTACAATACCAATTTATTATCTTTTTTTTTAATTTAATTACTTTCTGGACTCGGGCGGACTCGACTCAGACTCGGCCTTTAAGAACTCGGACTTGAGTCCAACTCAGCCCCTTTTGGACTCAGACTCGGACTTGGACTGGATGTTTGTGGACTTGGTCTTGACTCGTACTCGACAAAGGTGGACTCGGACCCAACTCTAGAAAATGAAAATGAAAATCACACAATGCTCTTGACTGAATGACTTTATAGTTTTAACAGTAAAAACAAAAAAAAAAAAAATATTTAGACACCATATATATATATATATATATATATATATATATATATATATATATATATATATATATATATATAATGTGAGAAATGTTGAAGGTGTCTGAATAAATGTAGGTTTGATTGTATATTTCAATTTTACATTGGAGACTTTCCAGTGCTATTTTACATTTAATTATTTGGTTTCTGTACCTTGACACCTACAAACTTGAAAAAACTTAAACATTAAATAAAAATAAACGAAATACAATTAAACAATTTCAAACAGGGCCCACTGGTACAACCTTCACCGGGTTCCTTCTGACCCCAGCTACGGCCCAGCTCACGCCTGTTTCAAACATACTCCATCTGCAGTGCGTATGCAGTCCGTGTGTAACGTATGTGGTGCAGCACGGACTCGATGTGCTTTCACACAGGACGTGATTGCAGTTCGCTACTCGGTACGTAAACAATCGCTGCACTGCTGCAGACGCAACACTCCTGGAACGCAACTGGAATCCGTTAACATGGGTGAGTAAAAAATATGCAATGCATACGCACTGCAGACGAAGTATGTGTGAAACTAATGCACCACTTAGCTTGATAAACCCCTTCTCAAAGACTTACTGTCAATTTTATTTAGGTAACACACATATTCTGAATGCCTTCGGCAGAATTTGAATGAGCCATTTTAATCTAGATTAATCTAGATTTCAAGATCAGAGTGAGATTAATCTAGATTTAAAAAAAAAAAATCATCAATTAATTAATTCAAATTAATTAATTGAATTACTGAAATTTACTTTTCCACCTGTGTATATATATATATATATATATATATATATATATATATATATATATATATATATATATATATATATATATATATATACATACAGGTGGAAAAGTACATTTCAGTAATTCAATTCAAACTGTGAAACTTGTGTATTAATTAAATTCTATGCACACAGATTGAACTAGTTTAAGTTGTTGGTTCTTTTAATTGTGATGATTTTGGCTCACATTTAACAAAAACCCAACAAATTACAATACTTCATAAGACGAAAAAATTCAGACGAAAAAAAAAAAAAAAAAAAAAAAACTCTACAATTTACATTTACTCTACATCTACTCAATACTTGCTCCTTTTGCTTTAATTACTGCCTCAATTTGGTGTGGCTGGAGGTGATCAGTTTGTGGCACTGCTGAGGTGGTATGGAAGCCCAGGTTTCTTTGACAGTGGCCTTCAGCTCATCTGCATTTTTTGGTCTCTTATTTCTCATTTGTCCTCTTGACAATATCTTATAGATTCTCTATGGGGTTCAGGTCTGGGGAGTTGGCTGGCCAGTCAATACAAAACTTGCTCTCATCTGAAAATAGGACTCTGGACCACTTGGCAACAGTCCAGTTCTTCTTCTACTTAGGCTAGACAAGACGCCTCTGACTTTGTCTGTGGTTCAGGAGGAGTGGCTTAACAAGAGGAATACGACAGTAGCTAAATTCTGTTGGTATGACTTGACCCCAGCTCAGTACATTCCTTGTGAAGTTCACTCAAATTCTTGAATCGGTTTTGCTTGAAAATCTTTATAAGGCTGTGATTCTCTTGGTTGGTTGTGCATATTTTTCTTCCACATTTTTTCCTTCCACTCAACTTTCTGTTAACATGCTTGGATACAGCACTCTGTGAACAGTCAGCTTATTTGGCAATGAATGTTTGTGGCTTACCCTCCTTGTGAAGGATGTCAATGATTGTCTTCTGGATAACTGTCAGATCAGCAGTCTTCCCCATGATTGTGTAGCCGAGTGAACAGAACTGAGAGACCATTTTGAAGGCTCAGGAAACCTTTGCAGGTGTTTTGAGTTGATTAGCTGATTGGCATGTCACCATATTCTAATTTGTTGAGATAGTGAATTGGTGGGTTTTTGTTAAATGTGAGCCAAAATCATCACAATTACAATAGCCAAAGACTTAAACTACTTCAGTCTTTCTGCATTGAATTTATTTAATACACAAGTTTCCGAATTTGAGTTGAATTACTGAAATAAATGAACTTTTCATGACATTCTAATTTATTGAGATGCACCTGTATATACAAATAACTGAACAGACTTGGATATGGCTAATCTTTTTAATAAAATATGCATAATAATATGGATTAATATGGCAAAGGCAGCTATTACAGTAATCAATAATAAGAAAGATAAATGACCTAACTTTTAAGATTTGTTTTCAATCATTAATTAATTAATTAATTTATTTTGTTGTTACTAGAATGCAGACGTAACTGGATTTTGTGTCAATATATTTGTTAATTATTTGCTTTGACTGACATAATTTCCATATTTGCGAAGTTGCAGTATACTTGTTTAATGAGAATCTTCTAATGGTGATATGCAAGTCTCTTGCTGTGGGTATCAGCAGTTCACCTCTATGTCAAAACTGCTGTCTGTTTACTATATATATATATATATATATATATATATATATATATATATATATATATATATATATATATATATATATATATATATATATATATATATATATTTATTTTTATTTATTTTTATTTATTTATTTATTTATTTTATTTTTTTTACTATGCCACACACAACTCTGTGGCCCTGGAAAAGAGTGTTCACAATGAACCCAAGGTGAAATGAACTTTCCTGTATCATCTCCTCAGAAAAAGAAAAAGCAGTGGTGGCCATGGAAACAACTCAAGTCGAAGAGATCTAGAAGAAACTGATCATTTCCTAGTCTCATACAGCTATGCAGGCTTTTTTGGTTTTAATTGAGTATGAATAGTCCTATATAACTCAAATTTCAAGCTCTGATTATAGAAAAAGAACCTTGAAGGTTTTTTTTTCAAAGCTTTCTACAAATGAGCTACAAATGAAGTGCATTTGCTTAAGGGTAAAATCATGGGGAGATAAAAAGAAGAATGGAAACAAAACAAACATCAGATACTGTATAAAAGAGATGGGAGTCATTTAACCTGCTTAACTGCAGCCTGCAGCTCTATTAGAACAAAATAATTACCACAGACACAAATATCCAGCATCAGTAGCTGCCAACTGAGCAAGCAGCTTTAAAATTATGAGTAAGCTATAATGGGACGGTGCCTTGAGCAGTAAATACAAGCTCTACTCCTTGCCTCAAACAGCTTTGGATTTCAGTTCCATATTATTCCATTCTGTGAAAAGGATAACTGCAAGTTGATCTGAATGCATGATAGGAATGCAGGGCACTATGCAGCTAAACGGCCAAATGATTTGTGAATGTCTGGGAGGTGAAGCAGTTATTCAGAAGCGGGTTGCTGCAGTGGGCACAAGTTCCGTTTGTGAAGCAATACTGCACCCATGTGTCAAATGAGTGCTTTTTAGTGCCTGCAGATCTGTCTCCACAGCAACTGTTGACTATGCGTTTTACTGCTGTCTTTGGGTATGTATTTTGCAGAAAAGTGATGCAATGAAAACATCGCAACATACTGCATATAATGCAACACTATTTCACTAAGATCATTCGCCAGTATTACTTATTCCCAGCATCTTTTCTAAATATGTTCAATTGCATGTTGCAAAACTACTAAAATGTGACATTCCTTAAATATATAATAATAAGAAATAAATAACTTGGGCTCAGCTAAAGAAGCATTTGACATTCAAAAACAAATCCTTTTTTTATTAGACAATATTTCAATGTATAGCTTACTGTATGCTGCAGGATTTGCCACTATTTGCATAATATTATGCAATTCTATATATATATATATATATATATATATATATATATATATATATATATATATATATATATATATATATATATATATATATAATTTTGTTTCTGCAGTGTTCAGTTGTGTGGTTGCTGAAATCCACTAGATGGTGATAAAGTAGTTCACATGTTCTTGCATTACACAGTGAGTGGAACGTGTGTGTGCTGTGTTCCAGAATGTCTCCACTCGCAGATCTGCACCTGCTCTGGGGGAGTATATTTAGTTTGCAAACCCCCCAACTTTGTGTAATGGGACATCATTCTCAACCCTACATGTGTCACAGCCTGCACTGTACGTCATCACTGGGACACCGCTACAAAAAAAAATCTAACATTTCTGCTTTTCGTCTGGAATTATTGACCATTAATCTACTAATGTCAAGAAATATCTGTGATCCCACTAGATATTATATTGAAAGGGGCCAAGAGACAAAGCCTAATAAATATGCACCATAGTTCTGACAGAAATACCATGACTATTACTAGTAATTATAACTATTGCTACTATTTTCTATATAAATGAATAAGTTATTTCATTTTATTTTTGTAGAGTATTTAACTTGAAATCGAAAGCTGAGTCATATCTGTTATTATAATATAATATAATGTAATATAATATAATATAATATAATATAATATAATATAATATAATATAATATAATATAATATAATATAATATAATACGCCATTTCTCCTGCCGTTGTACCTACACTCATTCACATCGTTAACACAGCGCTTCACACTGTTGTTTTCCCCTTCACATTTAAACAGGCTTGTATAACCCCACTTCTTAAGAAATGCCCTTTCTACCTTTCATTGCAAAAACACTTGAATGAGTTCTGTTCAACCAACTATATAATATAATATAATATAATATAATATAATATAATATAATATAATATAATATAATATAATATAATATAATATAATGTAATTGTTACAATTATAAACGTACTGTTCCCTTATTTGGTCACCTTCCTCCTTGTTTTGGTTAATTGATTATTCCCCACCTGTCTCCAGTTGTCTCATTACCCTCTGTGTGTTCAAATACCTGTTCTGTTCAGTTCCTCCTCGTCCGTGACTGTAGTAACACTTCTGAATGTAATTTGAATGTGAATGTGAATGTGAATGTTAATGTCTATGTTAATGCTGTTATAGTGTAGTATATTGTCTGTATTCTACGTCGTCATCTAGTAAACTCCTCATTTTGATCACCATCCTCCTCAAGCTCTTTGTCTTTCGTTTAGCACTACCTAATTTGTAACAATAATGTAAATATAATATAATATAATTATTCCTATATATTATTATATTATACTTGTTGTATTGTATGGTATAATTTTTTTTTAAATAATTATATTTTTTATGGATGTAATATGGTTTTGCTGAGTAAAAGTATCCATTCCATATATATATATATATATATATAAAATAATCACCACTACACTTCAAAACACCATTTTCTCAACTTTAATCTCTACAGCTCTAAAGCATTTTTTTGTCTACAAGTTTAAGCTAGATATGTAGACATGCTTTAATGTGAATGCAGATTTCATCTTTCTGTGTTTTCAGTCTTGCTCATTAAATAGATGACTGAAAAGTATGAGCTGGCCATTGGTAGTCAGTACTGATGGATCTGCCTTTGAATGCTGAGGAGGGGCAAGGCTGGCAGGGCCATAAAGGGCTTCGTTATGGGGCCGTTAGGGCAGGAGTGGGTCGAGGGAGTACCTGTGGTGGTGCCAGACACTGTGGGGATTGTGAGCGCTGCTGGGGCCAGCTGGGGACGGACAGAAGGCTCTCAGTGGTGGGCAGGAAGTGGCAGCAAGGGCTCTTACACAATGCCACACTCACTACAGTGCTGAGCCAAATACTGCAAGGTCATCAGAGCTGCCAAGACTCAAATGCAAGTCTCAATCATTTTTTTTTTTTCTTTAAGCACTTGGAGGGAAAAATTTAATTGGATCATTAAAAAAAAAACGTATTTCTTTGAAATAAGAGTTTGATGTACGATGCAACCATACATACTTTTCCCCCAAATGTTTAATCACATAGCCAAGCTCATTTACACATCATCAACACCTGTTTAGAGTAAAGAAGCCAGTTATGGCTAAATAATATAGATGGATACTATTATTATTTACATGCAAATATGTTAGCCAGTCATAAGAAGGTGTTTATGTGTAAGGCTTTTCTCTCTTAAACTAAGTACTGTTTAATCAATTATTAGAGTAAGAAAATTGGTGTGAAATGGACACTAGACAATGTTTTGATGCATGTTAGTGTCACTGACGTCATCATTTAATTAAAATGATGCATTTCCATATGGAAATATGATACGCAAAATGTAAATAATAATAATAATAATAATAAAGGAACAATTAAAGTAAGACTAATTCCTACTGCCAATAATGCACTCCTTAAAACAAAACACTCATCTCCATTACCTGTGTTTTAATGTTGATGTTTTGTTTTTGTTTTTTGTTCATGACTTCTGCGATTAACTCTCTGAGGTCTGAGGGGATTTCGTGGCACTGGAGAAGTTTTGGAATGTGCTTTTTTCTTATAAAATATTAATGGCTAAAGTTTGATTACATTGTAATCAGCACAAACTGGGCTACAATAATATGGGAGCAGCATGTATGTACAAATTTGTATTTCTGAGATAATAAGGCTTATACGTGGTTAGGGGAAAACATGTCTCTGAATATAAGCTTATGAAACACATACAGAACATTTGTTCTTAAAACTGTTTAGTTTTTTTTTTTTTTACAAACAAATGTGCTACTCAACAAATTTTACAAAATGATGTGAAAATCATCATGTCACTCATTCACAGAAAACAATACATTGATTTAACTTTGGTAAGACATGTTTTGTGATAGAATGCCCCTTATGTGAGGGAGTGACAATGGCCATGAATATTAAGTGATTCACACCTGTGTGACAAAGGGCCTCACATAATGGGCCATCAGTTTGAATGTGACTGTCAAGTAGGAAAGAATGTGAAGAGAGTAAAATAATGGGGGGTTTGACCATTTGGGTTTTATTTACAACACAATGTAAAAATGTACACAGTCAAAGACACGTAAATATTTTTTTTTTGCAACCTGCTCATATAGGCATCAACAGAAGCTTATTTCCAACAGAGAACACAAGGTAATTGTGAGTTTTATCTCACGAATCAGTTTTTTTTTTTTTTTTTTAAGAGGATGGATCTCACAAGTCTGAGACGAAAAAAAAAAAAAAAAAAAAAAAAAAAAAAATGAGATGTCAATTTTTAACATTATTCTATCTTGCATTTGAGAGAGAAAATGTCTGAATTGTGATATAAAATTCACAATTACCTTCACAATTACCCCAAAAGGGACTGGCAACCCATTAACTGAGAACCATATATCCAGGGTATATACCTGCCATTTTTTTGGAGGCTGACAGGGTCTGTCAGTTTAAATCTAAACTGAATACCCATCTCTTTAACCTGGCTTACACATAACAAACAAATATATTTCAAATCCTTTAAATTATTTTTAGGCTGCATTAATTAGGACAACCGGAACCATGTACACTTCCAATAACACACACATTTACTTGGTACATTGTTATAAGAATGGCATCTACACTAATTTTAGTCTGTCTCTTTCTTATTCTGTGGTCAACATATAGCCAACAGGTCAAAATGGTCACTACAATCACCCGGATCCAGTACGCATCAGAGTATGTGACCGGAGCAGAGCGAGGACTGGAGCAGCATGATTTTGCTTGTAGCTAGAAGTAGATTTTTTTTAAGTCAGAGAGTTGAGGTTTTCACTCGCTCCAAGAACGCTCTGTTGCCGCTCAGTCACAAGCACAAATTATCCCAACTCATGCATTAAACATAATTATTTAGGTTGAAAGCTATATGGATCACATATGAAGGTTTAAAATGGCGATTGACAAGTGTGGGAGGTGAAAGCATGTTAAGTTGTACAGTTTGTTAACTCTTTCCCTGCCAGCATTTTTGATGGCCTTCAGTTCCTCTTCAGGAACTCGAGCTGCGTCGAGAATGATTGGGGAACGCCCCCAGCGTGGCGTCTCTGAATCATGTGTGTAATCAGTCCAATGGATGGGCGAGACGTCATAGGCGGGTGACGTCAGAGACCAGGAAGCATAAAAGCCGGAGAAACACAGCCGGCACCAGCCTTTTTGTCTTCAGCAAGCGCTCTCTGTGTGTCTGTATTGTTCAAGAAACTTTACGTTTGTGAGTCTTATTTAGTGTTGTTTGTCATCCCAAGTATGCCAAAAGCACCCTCCAAGACCAAACACAAAATGGGCGAAGGCAAGCAGCGTTTCAGACTGTGTGTTCCTCCCTGTCCTCGCTATATCTCAGTCGGGGATACACACAGTTTGTGCGTTGTTTGCCTGGGAACGGAGCATGCAGAGTCGGCTCTCGAGAGAGGCGACTGCCTGCAGTGCGAGCGGCTTGCCCTGCATGTTCTCCGTTCCCGGAGGGCTCTCTTCACCGAGGGAGCCTTCGCTAGCGTTCCCCGCGGCGCTGGTCCCGCTTCTGCCGAGGCGGAGCGGCGATCTCGCTCGTGGGGTTCGCAGTTGGATTTGGCAGAGGGAATGGAGACGGGCGAGTCCCTATCTTCTTCCTCACCTGCCAGATCCAGCGCCCGCTCTCAGGGATCGGAAGCGCACTCCGGCGCTACTTCTCCCTGGGGAGCGGGCTCGGCGCTTCATCTATCTTCCTCCGAGGAGGTTGATGTGGTGAATGTCGCTGAGGATTCGCCCCCTCAATCGCCCCAGTATGAGGAGCTTTTGGAGGTGGTTACTCGTGCTGTAGCCAAGTTAAACATCGATTGGCCAGCCGAGAAAAAGGCTGAACCGCAGAAAAGTAAACTTGATGAGCGTTTTCTGCGAACTAAGCCGCCACCTCCGCGCCGAAGCCTGCCTTTTTTTCCCGATTTGCACGCCGAGGTGTGTAAATCGTGGGAAAAACCCTTCTCGGCCCGCGTCTTCATCCCCGCTTCTGATCACTACGGCAGTGTAGCGGGGACGAATGAGCGCGGTTATAAGGCGATGCCCCGGGTTGAACAGACGCTCGCGAGCTATCTGTCTCCCGGCGCGGCATCGTCATTAAAGGCTCCGGCGCTGCCCTCCAAGCCGCTGCGCACAACATCAGCGCTGGTGGGCAAGGGGTACTCGGCAGCGGGTCAGGCTGGTGCGTGTCTGCACACCATGGCGGTGTTACAGGCGTACCAAGATTTAGATGAGCAAGAGCACGTGAGATCTGAGGATATTACGGAGCTCAGGAGGACCGCTGATTTGTCTCTACGCGCTACCAAAGAGACCGCTCGTGCTATTGGGCGGTCCATGGCAGCTATGGTAGCAGCAGAGAGACATTTGTGGCTCACCCTGTCTGACATGAAAGAAAAGGACAGGGTTTGTCTCATGGACGCCCCGCTTGTGTCCTCGGGCCTGTTCGGCGACGCTGTTAATTCTGTCGTCGACAGGTACCAGGAGGCTCGCAAGCAGGCGGCGGCGTTCCAGCGGTTCCTCCCACGTCGCTCTATAAATCCGGAGGCTGCCGGGCGGGGGCAGCCTTCGCCGAGTACCAGCTTCTCATACAGGGAGGCACAAAAACAGAGTGTCGCCTCACGTGCTCCTCCAGCTAAGCGGAGCCGTGGGTCCAGACGACGCTCTGGGTCGGGGGCCTCTAAGTCTAAGCCGGATCTGCGGACCGTACTTAAGGCTAAGAGGTCTTTGGCCAATAAGCCCTGACGCCACTGGCCCGGGGCTTATGAGGGCAGTCCCCTCTGTGGTGCAGCAGGTTACACCGCATTACACGGTGTCCGTCTCGCCTCAGTGCCCTCAGGAGATCGTTCTGCCAACCCTGCCGGAGTTACAGGGCGCAGCGGTCTCCCGCGAGCACCACGCCCAGTTACCGCCCAGAAACGTAGCGGTGCTGAGTGGCTCGCAGCCTCCGCGGAGGTCTCTAGAGCGGTTAGTTCGGTTGTCTCCTGCCGGTCCGCCGTTACAGGGCACCGAGCTAGCCGTTCTGATTACACCAGAGGTCAGTCTCGAGAGACTGACTCCCTTAGTAGATTATTTAGCAGCGTGGAAACTACTGCCAAATGTATCTCAACTTCATTGTTCCAAAGAAGGATGGGGGCTTGCGTCCCATTTTAGATCTGCGGTTAGTGAACCGCTCAGTCAAGCGACTGAAGTTCAGGATGCTCACACTCAAACAGGTTGTGTCTCAGATCAGGTCAGAGGACTGGTTTGTCACGATAGATCTAAAAGATGCATATTTCCATATCTCCATCCTTCCCCTACACAGGAAGTTTCTGAGGTTTGCTTTCGGGGGCGAAGCGTACCAATATCGAGTACTTCCCTTTGGCCTTGCACTCTCACCCCGCACTTTCACGAAGTGTGTGGATGCAGCCCTGGCTCCGCTACGACTCCAGGGCATCCGCATACTGAACTATATCGACGATTGGTTGATCCTAGCTCAATCAGAGCAGATGGCGGTTCAGCATCGAGATGTCGTTCTCGCCCACATGAGAGAGCTGGGGTTAAGACTGAACGCCAAGAAAAGTGTGCTTTCTCCAGTACAGAGAACCACTTATCTGGGTGTGGTGTGGGATTCGACCACGATGCAGGCACGCATGTCACCTGCTCGGATCGAGTCGATCCTCGCCGCAGTCGCGAGAGTGAGAGAAGGCCAGTCACTCACTGTCAAGCGGTTTCAAAAACTGCTGGGTCTGATGGCAGCTGCGTCCAACGTGATACCTCTTGGCCTGCTGTACATGAGACCCCTACAGTGGTGGCTCAAGACCAAGCAGTTCTCCCCGAGGGGAAACCCACTTCGCACGATCAAGGTCACGCGGCGCTGCCTACGTGCCTTGGATATGTGGAGGAAGCCTTGGATCTTGTCTCAGGGCCCGGTGTTGGGAGCTCCTTGTCGCCGCGTGATGCTAGCGACGGACGCGTCCCTCACCGGCTGGGGTGCGGTCATGAGTGGCCACCCTGCCCGCGGTCTGTGGAGTGGTCGCCATCTGACATGGCACATCAATTGCCTAGAGATGCTAGCGGTCTATCGAGCATTGACATTTTTCCTCCCAGACCTGAGAGGTCACCATGTGTTGGTGCGCACCGACAACACAGCGGTGGTCTCTTACATCAACCACCAAGGAGGTCTGCGCTCACGCCGTCTAAACAAACTAGCGTACCAGATCCTTGTGTGGGCCCAGGACAAATTTCTCTCGCTCAGAGCGGTTCACATTCCTGGGCATATGAATATGGGAGCAGACATCCTGTCAAGGCAGGGGCCGAGGCCCGGGGAATGGCGGCTTCACACCGAGGTGGTGAAGCAGATTTGGAGAGTTTTTGGCCAGGCTCAGGTGGACCTGTTTGCGACTCGAGTGACATTGCACTGTCCCCTCTGGTTCTCTCTGACTCATCCAGCTCCACTGGGGCTGGACGCCATGGCCGAGGCTTCGTCTGTACGCCTTTCCCCTGATTGCTCTGCTCCCGGGAGTTCTGGAGAGAGTGCGCCGGGACGGAGTTCGGCTGCTGTTAGTAGCCCCGTTCTGGCCGGGACGAGTGTGGTTCTCGGACCTGATTTCCCTCCTAGACGGCTCTCCCTGGGAGATTCCCGTCAGGAGAGATCTCCTCTCACAGGCGGAGGGCAACATAGTCCACCCTCGCCCAGAGCTGTGGAAGTTATGGGTGTGGCCCCTGAGGGGGCACAACTAGTAGCTTCCGGTCTCTCAACTGAGGTTGTTGAGACCATCCTCCAATCCAGAGCTCCCTCTACGAGGAAACTGTATGCCTTGAGGTGGAAACTTTTCACTTCTTGATGCGGAGACCGCCAGCTCGACCCAGTTAACTGCCCGATTGGTACAGTGCTGGAGTTCCTGCAGGCCCGTTTCTCCGCAGGGTTGACCCACTCCACCCTGAAGGTCTACGTGGCGGCCATTGCGGCCTACCACACCCCTCTCGGTGGCCAGTCAGTGGGCAGACACCCTCTTGTTACACGTTTCCTCCGCGGTGCGCTGAGGCTGAGGCCTCCAGTACGTTCTCGTGTCCCCACATGGGACCTGGCCGTGGTGTTAGAAGCTCTCTGTAGGCCGCCCTTCGAGCCTATTGAGGAGATCTCCGATCGCCTTCTCTCTATTAAAACTGTCTTCTTGTTGGCGATTTCTTCTCTCAAGAGAGTTGGGGACCTGCAGGCCCTCTCTGTGGCCCCTTCTTATATAGACTTTGCGCCCGGTCTGGCTAAAGCTTTCCTTTACCCTCGTGCAGGGTATGTCCCTAAGGTTCCCTCCTCTACACCATGGCCTGTCGTACTCCAGGCCTTCAGTCCTCCTCCCTTCGGGGAGCCAGACCAGAAGAAGCTTAATTGTATGTGTCCAGTGCGAGCATTGGACACATACATCCACAGAGCTGCCCTGTGGAGAAGGGCGGACCAGTTGTTTGTTTGTTATGGTCCCCCTAAGAGAGGTCTTCCTGCTACTAAACAGACCCTCAGCCGTTGGATAGTAGATGCTATTTCTCTTGCATATGAGTCCTCTGACCTCCCCTCCCCCCTGAGGGTCAAGGCTCACTCCACTAGAAGTGTTGGGGCCTCCAAGGCCTTCCTAGCAAGTGTCTCTATGCATGATATCTGTGAGGCTGCGGGGTGGTCCACGCCCTTGACCTTTGTAAGATTTTATGGTCTAGATTTACGAGCCGCTCCTGGCCCCTCTGTTCTCTCGTCCTAGTTGTGCAGTTTCCCACACTGGCAGAGATTTGTAAGTCTGGCGGCGTGGGCATTCTCGTTCCCCAATCGTTCTCGACGCAGCT
The DNA here is from genome assembly GCF_023724105.1 of Carassius gibelio. Taxonomy (NCBI): domain Eukaryota; kingdom Metazoa; phylum Chordata; class Actinopteri; order Cypriniformes; family Cyprinidae; genus Carassius; species Carassius gibelio. The sequence goes on along the minus strand of NC_068409.1, from coordinate 1,703,109 downwards.
CGAGTTCCTGAAGAGGAACGTCTAAGGTTACGTATGTAACCCTGGTTCCTCGAAGGAACGAGACGCTGCGTCGCAGTGCCACACTTCCGGCATCTCTGGCCGGCGCTTGCTTCATTCTTTGAGGCTGGTGCCGGCTGTGTTTCTCCGGCTTTTATGCTTCCTGGTCTCTGACGTCACCCGCCTATGACGTCTCGCCCATCCATTGGACTGATTACACACATGACAGGGCACATGGACAGGGCACATGCACATCCATGCTAAAACTATTATTGTAGTTACTAGAATGCTTACTAGTTTACTAGTAGAGGAAGTCGTGGCCTAGTGGTTAGAGAGTTTGACTCCTAACCCTAGGGTTGTGGGTTTGAATCTCAGACTGTCAATAACATGACTTAGGTGCCCTTGAGCAAGGCATTGAACCCCCAACTGCTCCCCAGGCGATGCATCATAAATGGCTGCCCACTGCTTCGTGTATGTGTGTTCACTGCTATGTGTGTGTGTGCACTTTGGATGGGTTAAATGCAGAGCACAAATTCTGAGTATGGGTCACCGTACTTGACTGAATGTCACGTCACTTTGCTTTTTTATTTTCATTTAATATAATTTCTAAACATAATTAGATTTTTCAAGCATAGTAAAATCATTTAGCCACTCTGCATTCTTTGGTACGTATCCAGCCTAGATGGTTGATTAGGACCTATAAATGACCTCAACAGCCATGAATGTCAGTGGAGACCAGGACAACTAGATGAGCCCCAGAGACAGATCCACAGTCAAAACCTTGTCTCCTAGATGGCCACCGGGACAAGACCACAGGGACCAGATGAGTCTTCTGCACAATCTGACTTTGCTGCAGCCAGTAACTGAACTATTGGTTTTGTCTGGCCAGAGGAGATCTGGCCCCCAACTTTCTTTCTCCATTCTGTCACCGATGGAGTTTGGTTCCTTGCCTCTGTTGCCTCTTATTGCTTAGTTGGGGACACTTAATATCAATTTCATCGACTTGATTGAACAGATACTATTTAAACTGAACTGAGATGGATGATCACATCACTGAATTCAACGATGAACTGCCTTTAACTGAAATTGAGTGTTTACCATTGTAATTTTGCATAAATGACACACAATCTAAAGTTGTACAGTGCTTTGACACAATCTGCATTGTTAAAAGTGTTATATAAATGAAAGAAGGTAGTGTTAAATGGTATATTTTATTGCTAATGCATAATGTAAACATCTGAATCAGCCTTTCTGAAGTGATGCTCTGAAACAATCATTTGACTTTTTAGTGGTGGAAGACTGTAGAATCCTCAGTGCTTGGAGCTCTGCTGTTTTTAGACAGTGCTGTCAGTGAGTGAAGCAGGACTGGTGACAGCAGCACAAGCTGTCTCACAGTGGTGCGACTACACACGTTTCACACTGTGATGACTCATAAAATCATTACTAACGCGCTGACCTTCAACCCCCGGCTCAGAGCTCAGACTTACACTAATGAGCTATCCATCATTTAGCCCTTTCCTCAGTATTGCCAAACAGTTGATGCAAAGAAATTTAATTATAAGTCAGTGAATCTGATTGTGTAACTATGTCACATTATGCTGAGAAGTTACTTTCACATTCAGGAAATGGTTGCATATGATTAATTATTTGTAAATATTGAGTTGCCTCAAGGATGATATGAATGTTGTTGAATGCATTAGCAAAAGTGAAATACTGTTTTCTGAAACACACACACACACACACACACACACACACACACACACACACACACACACACACACACACATATATATATATATATATATATATATATATATATATATATATATATATATATATATATATATATTATTATTATTATTATTATTATTATTATTTTTTTTTTCATTTTTAAACACACATTTACTCTCTTTCTTTGGGGAATGTTTATCAACAGAACAGACATTGATCTGGCCAAACAAGAACTCTCACAAAATCTGCACACATCTCCATTGATTTTTAAAACTACAACCAGTGTGTGAATTATTCAGTGTCATTCTGGGGGGTTGAAATTTAAAGGAATTTATGTTAGTAATTTTATGTTTGCAATTTATTGACATTTTATCGCTCTCAAAAATCTGAAGCTATACTGTTGATCAAAAGTTTAAGGTTAATATTTTTCTTTTTTCTTTTATTCTCTTACAGACATCATTTATTTGATAGATCATAACATATAAATAATGTAATTTAATTATAATATATTATACAATATATCAAAATAGAAAAAGGTTATAAAAAAAAAAAAAAAACTTTCGTTATGTTGAGATAACGAGAAAAATAAGTCGTTATAACGAGAAAACAACTTTTGTTATGTTGAGATAATGAGAAAATTAAGTCGTTATAAAGAGAAAAACAAAAAGGAAAAAAAAATATATAATGCATGGCCGCTTAGAACTTCCATAGGTTTTCCAGTTTATGAAACTTTTCTAAAATAAAAAAAAAAAAATAAAAAAGAAAGAAAATCTAATTTCTTGAAACTACATAAAAACATTTGTCAGATCAATAAAATTACCTCAAATGTTGTCAAACACAGTTGTCTGAACAAAGACTTTCATATTTTAAAATGTTAATGCTTTTTTGAGTTACCAGCATGCATTGCACCATGAATAAATTATGGCGTCATTGTTATAGGATTATTGTTTGCTGACTTAATTTAATTAATTAATTATTTAATTATTATTATTATTATTATTATTATTATTATTATTATTATTATTATTATTATTATTATTATTATTTTGTAGTTGTTTTATCATTACTGTTAGTTTATTGTTATTTTTAGTCATTGAATGAATTTAAATAAATAAATAAATAAATAAATAAATAAATAAATAAATAAATAAATAAATAAATCCACCAGTTCCTATCCCTCGCAGACTCTTTACTCTTTCAGAATGAGGAATAAGGCTTCGGAAATCATGTCAGATTGCTTGCACCTGGGACACTGTGTGTTTCAGCATTTATCCTCTCAGCGGACACCAGGACTGAGAGTGCTAAAAAGCAGGACGGAACACCACTGCCTCAATTTCTTCCTACGGGTCATATCTATCATTATAAAGAAACAGCACTGACTTCTCCAGCTAATATTTCATATGCTCTGAACATCATCTCCTCAAATCTAGTAGCCTACCATCTTTTCAATACCTGAAACAACCACATCCTTTAAATCTAGATCTCTGCTTACATTATCTTTAATTTATTATTTAATCATGAAATCTAATGCCCAATCTGTGTGTATTTGAATATGCTTCACCTACTCCAAGACCCGCTCCTTTGTACATCGTAATCTTAGTGAACAAAAAAGTCTAAATGTAGATTTTTTTAAGTGAACTGTTCCTTTAAAAGACAGAGCGAAGATGCCCTTCAATAGAGGATGAGTCAGGGAATGGATTAACACGGTGCAGTTATAGGTGACCAGTGTAGCAGAGAAACCCACTCTCAGTGAAATCCTGCAGGGACTGCAAGTCCTCTCCCAAGTGTCTCTCATATTTGTTGTTTTTACAGAGCACTAAAGAGCCAGCGAGTCCCCAAAAGGGATTAACTTGCAAAACTCGACTTTGCCTTGAGTCAAGCCAAAACTTATTTTACTTTCCTCTGACACTGGGTTAAATTGATGCTTTTTTTCTTTTTTGTGTCCTTGATACACAATAAATAATTCAATGTGTAACATACTTTGTGCCCCAATTCACGAGTGCAAATTGACAAGGACAACAACAACAACAATAGTAATAATAATAATAATAATAAGAAGAAGAAGAAGAAGAAGAAGAAGAAGAAGAAGAAGAAGAAGTTGAAGCTTTACTCCATTTACAGATTACTTTTTTAAGCGGGATTTTTTTTTTTTTTAATTATCTTATATATGACCTAAAAATCTGAAAAGCACATGGCTTTAACTTTAAACTTGGTATGAAAGTCAAAGCTAAATCAACAAATAAAAGAGCAAATTTGTATAGAGCTTTTATCTTTCCATAAACAGAGTTCTTCTCAGAACAGAGGAATTATGTATTCTTGTCACACGTCTCGTCCTGATTATTATGACAGATTGCTGACTGCTGTCACTGCACAGTTCAGGAGGTGGCCACTCTCGCCACAAATTCCACAGCATCATCAAAGGAATCTGAATCCATCAGCATCCAAATTCAACAAATTTAATTCAGTGAAAAAGAGTGGAAACTGTTCACATGCACTTCAGAGCCCAGAGCCTTAACTGGGGGTATGAGTAAAGCTGCATCTGTCTATGAGACAACTCATGCATTTGTATGAAGAGGAGATGGGTTCATATCACTCTGACACTCTCTTCCTTCTTCCTCTAAAACACTGCTATTAGTTTTCAATCGCTGCCTTCTTCTCCAGCACCCTTGACTCCTCTCATCCTCAGAGAGAGGAACTGGGGAGAGAGAGCTGCCATTTTGAGTGACAACCCCAGATAATGAAAGTGACAACTGCTATCTGTGTATATCTCTTCGCTTTAATGTGGTGGAAATGAAGTCTGTCTTGACTTAGTGGTATGAGACTTGTGACTCGTTCAAGGATGATGTGGCCTCTTCATCTGCACATGCATGTGGCACTAATGCTAAGTGAGTGCGACTCATGTGACACTTTTTATGTTAAAATGCACTCTAGTAATGAAAGATAATGCGGTGCACCTGTTTATAGCATAACATTTGAGTCTTTGCCACTTTACACATGTACGTATATATATATATATATATATATATATATATATATATATATATATATATATATATATATATATATATTAGGGGTGTAACGGTTCACAAAATTCACGGTTCGGTTCGATACGATACACTGATGTCACGGTTCGGTTCGGTTCGGTTCGATACGTTTTAGATACAGCAAAATGTAAAAACATCTCAACTTTTCAGAATGCCGCAAGCGCACCGCGGGTCATGTGACAAGAACCAACCAATCAGCTTCATCCTTTCCCGTAACAACGTTGAGAGCTCAGCCAAGATGAAGGAACAGCTGATCATAGTTGTATATGGATTGCAATTTTGAAATAAATTCAGTAGCAGAGCTACTGCAAGCGATTTTTAGAGCTGCAAATCCATTTATCCTTCACTGAAATTTCCGCGTCTCATGGAGAGAGCACGTCATTGTTGCTTAGCAAAGACAGACGCCTCAGGAGAAAGACGCGCTTAGCGTTTTCCATGCGTTTTTAGGCACGATATGTGAACGGCCCCTAAGGCGCTCGCTCACTCAGCACGCGCTGAAGGCTCGTTGCAAAATGTCTAATGCATTTAACAGACCAGAAATATAAGATCCTAAAATAACCAACAGGTCTGGTGTTTGGGTTGGATTCCCTGTAAGCTATAGTGTCTAAATGCTGCAGGGATAGTTTGCTGCGTGCATGTTTCTCCTTTTTTTCGTCTTTTCCCAGATAGTACTGACGCATATATCCCAGATATTCCCGCTGTTTTTTTTTTGTTTTTTTTTTTGTATTCCCGCTGGTGTACCCTGTCATGTTGCAGATGCGACATACCGTTGTTTATTTATCCACCACTCTCTTGCCATCACCATTATAGCTTAAAGGGAATCCAAAGTGCACCCAAACACCAGACCTGTTGGTTATTGGAGGATCTTCTCATTTCTAGTCTGTTAAACGCATTGGCTATTTTGCAACGAGCCTTCAGCGTGTACTGAGTGAGCGAGCGCCTGCTGAGTAGCCTAACATAAACATATAAGATGGTGTTTTTTTCTTCTTCGGGAGTGTCAGGGGCGTTGCCTGTTACGTTGTTTGGGTTATTGGGCTACCTTGTTGAACGCATATCATTATATTTCTTTCTCTCTCTTTTTTTTTTTTTTCAAATATAATTAATTACTCCAACGAACCGTTCGGTATACATAATGCGTACCGCGTACCGAACCGAAAGCGTCGTACCGAACGGTTCAATACGAATACGCGTATCGTTACACCCCTAATATATATATATATATATATATATATATATATATATATATATATATATATATATATATATATATATCTTTTTGATCATTCATAAAAAAAAAAAAAATAAAGAAAAAAAAAAAAAAAAAACAACAATTGGAAATGGAAATGGGTAAAAACTCTCAGGATGAAATAATTGTTTTTCTGCAATGCATGTTGGCCACAATTATTTACACCCCTAGAAATTATTTTGAGTAAAATATCTTTGAAGTATATTACCACTGATATTTTCATTCTTTGGCACACCAGGGTGACTAGGAGCATGCAATTGTCCAGCCATGACTTCCTGTTCCACACGATTATACATATGAGGAACACAAAGACCAAACACCCCTAATCATCCATCACAAGGAGTAAAACCAAAGAATATAGTTCTGATTTGCAGAACGAGATTGTTGAGCTTCACAAGAGCTAAAGCTTTGAAGATGCCCATTTCCACCATCAGGGCAATAATAAAGGGGTTTCCCATCAACTAAAGATGTTACAAATCTGCCTGGAAGAGGACATACTTCTATATTGTCCTAATGCACAGTGAAGAGGAGAGTGCCAATAAGAGCAGAGGGCACTGTATATTTCTTTCTTTCTTTCTCTCTTTCTTTCTTTCTTTCTTTCTTTCTTTCTTTCTTTCTTTCTTTCTTTCTTTCTTTCTTTCTTTCATTGATGAAAAATGTGTGATAAATATTACACTTTACCCACCCATTAAGCCATATTACTTACATTATGGCCAATTACATTCTGCAGTATTTTGCAAAACTCATAAGATTTGCTCCTACGGTTGTAGTTCGCATTAAAGGTAGGGCTAGGATGACTGAGAGTCTCCAAATAAACATTTATAAGATCTAAAGAACTCATCACCTGCATTTCTCACAGCTGCTTCTTGCTCCGCTCTCACCGTTTATATGAATGAGAATGAGATACAGCAAATAAAAATGCAAATAGTCTAAAAAGTGTTATTGTAAAGGTATTATTTTTTTTTAAAAACTAGGGTGTTCATTAGGATGCATATTTGCAAGTACAATGCTGCAATAAATGTTAGAGTTGATACAAAGACATCCATTATAAAGTGGGCCCAAGAAACCTGTGACCATGTGACCTGTACTGGAGTGAACTCTAATTGTTTTGAGCCTCAGCCAGCACAAAACAGATTAGAAATGAAATTCCAATCTTTTGAGAAATGCTTTTGCAGGTGCATCAGGTCACATCTCTCTGGGACTGCTTATCTCTGTGTGGGTTCAGATAAGCTGAAAGGAAAATGTTCTGTAATTTTGCTTACACGTGTCTATAGTGTGTGGGTTTACATCCCTAGAGACGGTATACAGCTACACCGCGAGCAAAGCTTATCGTGGAGTCACGACGATAGGACAGAAGTGCAACCAATCGTTCTTTCTGCTGCTTTATAATGGGTACTTGTAAACGTCTATTCACAAATGCTTTCACCTGAAATCAACAAACCACAAAGTGTGTGTATACCACAACTTCCAAAACCTCTTAGTTTGTTTCTATCTATCTATCTATCTATCTATCTATCTATCTATCTATCTATCTATCTATCTATCTATCTATCTATCTATCTGTCTGTCTGTCTGTCTGTCTGTCTGTCTGTCTGTCTGTCTGTATGTCTGTCTGTCTATCTATCTATCTCATATAGTATTATTGTTGTTGTTGAACGTGATAACTATTAAAACTGTTTATTATAAAAATGTCATTTTCTTTCCATTATATTCTTCATAAGCCCATCATACATCATATTGGTTTACAGTCTTCGAGAACCCAGATATAAAACATAAATACAATAAAATGAAATGTCCAATTTTAAGATTTTCTGATTGATGTGCAAACTCTAGAGACTCACTGTAGCAACTGTATTGTGGTTTCATTTTATTGTATTGTTCTCTACAATGTGTTGAGAACACTGTAATATGTGTTTCCTGGGGCCAAATTGTGCTGCCTACTTTGTGACAACACTTCAGTAACTTCAATTACACTTCAATACACCTGCACTAATATCAGTCAAATGGGAATTGATTAGTTTAAGGGGAGACACTGCAGGCAAAAACTTTATTTTTTTCTGTCTTTTTTTTTTTTCATGCACCTGTCAAGTTGGAGATTTTGGGCTTTTTGGTGTTTCATAAAGTGTTTTTTCTTTAATTTTTTTTTCAGACCAGTGCATGCAAACATAAAAAAAAAATACACTTTCTTTTCTAGAACTATCTATCTGTGTCAATATATTTAATTCATAATACATATTTTTAAAGGCAGTTTTCTCAAAATTAGTTATTTCTCTTAAATCAAGCCACAAATCCCCACTTCAATAGCACTTACATACACCAAACTTTACATTTTTATTCATGACTATATCCTGAAGGTATTTACAAAGGTATTTGTTCATTTATATGTTGTTTGATTATCTCCACCATTTGAATCACCCCAAAATTGTGAAAATATAGTGTGTTCTGTCTGTTCCAAGCAATTATGGAGTTACAAAAATGATCGAAAATGATGAAAAAAAGCAAAAATACCAAGAAGTGGAAACTGACATCATCCATTGTTTAGATTGTTGTACTAGAAATATATAAAAATTACAGTGTATATAATTAAATAATGACTCAGTTGTAATACTTTTGTTTTTTTTTTGTTTTTTGTTTTTTTCAGGGTTGGGGGCAATTATTAATATAATCAATCAGCTGTGTAAGTAACCTGATAACTATTATTTATTTTTATTTTCCTATTGACCTGAACAATATGTCATGGTTTTATTGTTTTATATTCTTTCATTAATTGCATTCTATCTTAAATTACAAGTCAAAGTTATTATCAAGTACAACACATGTGCTCTAATAAAGCATATGAAAGATATTTTCTAAATATGACAAAACATTGTTAAGATATGCTGATTTAAAATGTACTTTAAATACTTTAAGTGCACTTTCATAGTCATGAAAGTATACTCTCTTCAAGTACACCTAAGAGGCCTTTTACTTCATTAATATTACATCATTGCCAAGTACAGCTTTTAAAATACTTTTAAGATTCTCATTCAATATAATAAAGCTCACTTCTTGACAGTGGAGTTTCATACAAAGAGTCAGTCTCATGGCAAGAAGAAGAAGAGCAAGAAGCAGCAGCAGAAGAATAAGAAGAAACGTAAATCCTCTACATTAATGAGTGTTGAATGTGTTTAGAATTGCGCTGTGGTCTGTTATGTGTGTGGTAAATAGTAGAGGAGGTCTGCCTGGAGAAATTGATCAAAGGCACAGCGATTGAATCTGTGAACCTGCCGGTTGCTGACTCACCCTAGGTAAAGCATGCTTTTACTTGAATTTATACTGTTCTCTACCTTATTCAAAAGTCAGTGCTCTCCTCTGCTGACTCCAGATCAAAGTGCATTTTGAGAACAGACGTTTCAGTGTCAAGTCATTTGATATTTTAGGTGGTAGAAGAAGAAAGTGTTTGATGGCAGGAAAAATAATAGGATTTCAGCTGCATACACGTAGCTTTGTGCTACTTGTCATAGTTTTAAAACACGAAGGTTAGTGCGGGTAGAAGAGCGATGTTAAACAGCAATGCCATAAAATAAATGGGCTTCTGGCAAAGAGTCCAGGCCAATTAATTATCATTGATTCTGAAGATGCATGAACAATGGTCATTAAAATTACTGTTAGTGTCATTTCAATCATAAAATCACAATGGCACTTGTCCAGGGTCACACTCCATCATTTTCTTAATCAAGATATATTCTCTGAAAGCAAGTCTAAATATTGTATGCAATTTTGTTTCAATGCTGCACTTAATAAAAAACTTTAGAAATACTGGTGTTTTTTTTTTTTTTTTGTTTGTTTTTTTAATTCATGGAGAAATGAGTAACTGATGCAAATATCCAACAGCTGTTTAAGTAACTAACATTTAAGTTAGTTATATGTTTGCATTTGTTATATATTTGCAATGGACCAAACCCTTTCTATAGGGTTAGAAAGAAAACTAAAAATAACAAATACATATTCATGTAAATGTAGCTATATTATTACGTTATTATTGGTAAATAATGTCAGTTTCATCCACAAGGGGGCAGTCAGATATTAATACATCTGAGAGAGACCCTAGCAAAATGAAAAATGAAGGCCAAACAAAAACAATTCACCAAGAACCAAAAATGGCATAATCATGTTAAAGAGAGTGTTTACTGCATCAGCATGTCTCAGCTGCTCTGATGGTGAGACGGCCCACAATTCATTTAGTGAGATTAGGCTGAAGAGCAAATAAAGGCTAAAGCTAAAGCTCAGGCAGACTCATGCCTCTCTCAGCTCAAGAACGGTTAACCATCCCCTTTAATCCCTCATGATTTCCTAAAGCCCAGAGCTGAAATAAAGACAGAGCCTGTCGTCTATTTAAGCTACACATTTGACTGATACTCTTTTAAAGGGGTAAAATTACCCAAAGAATACCAATGTTGTCATCATTGACTCACTTTATGTTTTTCCAACCTTCTATAATTGTGTTTCTTCTGTGAGAGACAAAATACATTTGACAAAATGCCCCCAAAAAAGAAAACAAATGTGTATTTATAATGGCAAACTATAGAAATGTTGGAAACATTTTAGAATAAAGTTCCATTATTTAATGTTAGTTAATGTATTAATTAACATGAACAAACAATGAACAATATTATATATATAATTATTAATCTTTGTTAATTGTGGTTAACGAAAATACAGTTATTCATTGTTAGTTCATGCTAACACTTGTGCATTAACTAATGTTAACAAGGGAAACTTTTGATTTGAATAATGCATTGGGAAATGTTGAAATGAACATGAACTAAACAAGAACAATCCTTCTACAGCTTTTATTAATCTTAGTTAATGTTGACTAAAGTAGTTAACTAACTTTAACTAATGGAACTTTATTACCGAAATGTTCACTACTACTCTGCCACAACACAAAGATAAAACTTCAATAATATCAGTCAAAATAGATTTTATCAGTTCAAAGAAACACTTTTAATGAATTGGAGAATAGAATAGAATAGAATAGAATAGAATAGAATAGAATAGAATAGAATAGAATAGAATTATGAAAATAAGTAATGGAAAATGCTAAGTTAATTTAATTAAGTAGACTTATATCCTACCTATGACACATTGCATTTTTCTTTGTTTATTTATTTTTAGGAGTGAGTTTCATGGTCAGAGGAAGACAAAGTAGAAGGGGGAAAAAACAATCAAATGTAAAAATATAAAAGTTAAGACTTGCTTTCAGAGAATATGTCTTGCCTCAACAAGGAAAGTGACAGTTTATTTATATTGCCAAAATTTTAGGAAAGAAAATAATATAGAATTGGGAAACCAGTGAAAGGACCATTCTCAATTATGTTATTAAGTATCAGGTATTTAATACTTCTTGATTTGGATGTGTGGATAATTCTTGTTTTTGTGATTATTACATCAATGCCAAATGGGCTCAGTTTGGCTTTGTTTGGATGAAGCTTAGCGAGTTTCACACCCAACAGATTGCAGAAAAACCCATTTCTGCACTGTACTGGCTTGTTTGTTTGTAAAATGTTCTATTTCAGAATGAATAATACGATTTCTGAGATGTGCTAGGTTCCAATAGTTAGCAAGTAATATTTTATTTTATATTTTTTTTATTTTTTAATGGTGCAGAAACATTAGGTGTCAAAACAATAGTAAAAATGTATAAATATTATTGTGTGCTCTTTGGAAATTGTGAATACATTTCAAATGTGTTATCTCAGTCTTCTCGCAAAGCTATTTGAAGACTGTGGCATATATTTGTTTTAGGAATTGGATTTAATTGAACTCAGTAACACAGCAGACACTATAGTCATCATCAGGTGAGAGCTAATTAGTCTTTGCAAGTAATTACTCACACAGTCACTCATTAATATAGTTAACAATTTACAACAACACGAGGTTCTACAAGCTATTAGTAAAATCTGACTGTTAACATAAAAAAAAAAAAAAAGAAACAAAGAAAAAGACTGTGACTGTTGTTCTTTTGCTTGTGCATTGTAAAGTGAATTGGGCCTGAAGCAGAGTTACTTGGACTCAGGGCTCGGTCTCAGACTGCAATTGTGAATGAACTTGGACTTGGAAAGTCTCGGGTGGAACCTGATATTCTGGACAGACATTTGTTTAGAGTACAGAAGAATCCATGTAATGGATGTAAAATAAAGTAACAACATAAAATTAATATAAAAAAAAATATATTAATGAACGTCTACCACTTAAACTCAGCGAAATTAAGACTCGGCAAGGTGGATCGAGACCCAACACTGGCCTGAAGCTTTCAAAATGGACATACAAGCACATAAAAGTATGCTAAAAAATGATGCATATGACTAAAATATAGTTCACAAATCATAAGAATACATTTTTGAAACTCATGGTGTTTCGGAGGGCTTTTTAAACCTTAAATAAAAAAAAATTAAACCAAGAATATGGAAAATAGCAAATATTTTCTGTACTCGTGTTCCACAGAAGAAAAAAGTCATGTACATTTGTATAGACTTGGGAGGTGAGTAAATGATGACCGAATTTCCATTTTTGGGTGAACTAATCTTTTGCAAGCAATAAATGGAACCTCATGGAGTCATTGATGGATTTAGTGGAATTGGTTATGGAGGTTTGCTCCTGGAAGTAAAGGATCATCCTTGTCCTGGATTTTCCAAGCAGCTTAGCTTGCTAAATATTCATCTGAACTCCTGCAAGAAGTGGCAAGTAGGATTCGTCATCCTTCTGGGATGCTCCTTCCAGGCTATTGAACCATTGAGCCTCAAACCACCACAACCAAAGAAAGCTCCTCGCCTTTGTGGTGAATGTTGCTACAATGGAGAAAAATACAGAAGTGAAGTGATTTAATACATATCCACTCATTATTCATTATGCTACTTGGTTATGTAATAAGTTTTTAACATGATTGAGACAAGGTGTAGACTTTCAAATGCACCTCAGTATTTGTTTATCACAGGAACAACAGATTTATTAACACCCAAGTAAACAGGCCTGGGAGGAAGCTGATAAGACTAACACTTCAACAATTCAACTGCAGTTTGTGCACTCTGTTGCAATGTAGCTACATTTTGTGAAGCCAGAACATGCTGAAGTTAATAGTATTACTTAGAGATAATAATATACATGTACAGATATTTACAAGAAAATATGAAGGGTGCTTGCTTTTGCAAAACCATGTTGAAGCTAAGGTGTTGTTGGAAGGTTTTTCTGTTTTATCACAATGCTGTTTCAAGTGTGTTCTGGGTAATAGGGTTTGGCAATTCTCCAAAAGCATGCTAATACATACAATCTACTGCAGTTTAAAGATAAAATGAACACTAGAGGCAGTAAAACCACCAACATATTTACATTTATCCTCACAAATTATGATTATGGAGAAAATGGTCTGTCATCTTCCTTTGCACAATACCATGTTATGACCTCAAACAATTGTACTATTATGCATTATTTGTAAACTAATATGCATGGATTGTCTTACTTGGTAAACTTGCTTGGTAGCTACCCTGGTAAAGCACCTGCGATGCAGAGTACAAGACCAAATACTGATAAAAGAGTTCAAAGACTTGTAAAAGAAAGCTTGCAAATGTGTTTTAACGATACATTTATCTTATGTTTTTTTTAAAAAAAAAAACAATATCAGTTAGCTTTAGTGTAGGTAAATAATTTAAGTTTAAAAAAAAACTAATTTCACAGAATACGTAAAATTTGATGCCGTCAGTGGAAGTATTGGTAAATCCTGCATCAAAAGATTAGTGCAGATACAAAAGTGCACATCAATTCAAGGCAATGTCATCAGTTTTATGAATTGCTATATTGCAAACTGTAGCTGCCTTTACAATTCAATGTGGGTATGAAACTATGCATGCAAGATTAAATCATCATTCAAATGGACAATCTATATCTGTGGCTTCTTCTCATATTGGCAAAGAGTCCCTCTTTCCCCATGACTACATTTAAGCCATGTCGCGTCTTGCTGATTCATCATTCCTAGATAGTCTAATATTCCATTCTTGTCTCTAGGGAGGAATTTTATACACCTCAAGCAGTCAGTCACACTGCTTTCCTGGCAGTTTTCATGCCAATTTCTGCTGCATTCTTGACCACTGCTGATTTTTCCTCTGTGGCACGCACCCCAAGTTCATTAAATACTTCATTAGCCAGCGCTCCTGGACAATGGAGAAGACTGCTGTTGATGGACCACACAAGAGAAGCACCTGGGTAAAACCTCGAGAGACACAGTGGGCCACTGCAATTAATAAAGTCAGCTTTCTCTTTCAAAGCACATCTCTCATGCCAGGATTGGGCCTTAATAATATGCCCGCGCGGTGCAGAGATAACCTCTTTTCTCACCCACACTTAATTTTCAATCAAAGTTCCGTCAGAAGCCCTTTCCAGTCACACTTAACTGCATTAATTTATTTCATGTGAATTAAAGGAGGTAATGGGAAGATTTATCAGATTCAAAAAGCCTGCAGAAGTGCAGCTTTCCTCCAATGTGTTGCAACGTACCAGTTACAGGAGTCCAAACGGAGTGTGGTAATTGGCTGTTAAAATTCCATGCTGTTAGCACAATAATCATGCTCCAGTACAAGATCAGAGGTGGTTCGTACATAAATATTTCATGAAAAGCCTTTTTGAAAAATTCAAGGGGTTCAAGATTCAGAGGAATAGGTGGAGGGCAAATTCTGATACATTACACAAAAGGTCTCAGAGTGATTTAGACTGCAAAATTATGTTTCAGCTAAATAGTTTCAACTGTGATTTTGTAATAGTCTAGAAGTACAATTAAGATAAAAAAAAAAAAAGAAATGCATACATAAAAATAATAATGCCTTAAAATTAAATGTGAAAATTATATTAAACAGACAGACAGCCTAGCAGGGTTTCAGTTCAGTCTACTTTTGGACAGATTGTTGCTTTTAAATTATTTATATAATTATATTTTATTTATATTTTTTTCTTGAGTAATAATACTAATCTCACAAAAACTTAAATAACAATAACAGAGTTGAATATCTATGTGCTATGTAGTACATTAGACTGTTACCATATATATATATATATATATATATATATATATATATATATATATATATATATATATATATATATATATATATATATATATTTAATTTTTTTTTATTTTAGAAATATATATGATATACTGCATTTAAATTAATACTTGTTGAATAATATTTTAATGTATTTATTATTATTATTATTATTATTATTATTATTATTATTATTATTATTATTATTATTTGCTATATATTTACAATCAAGCAAAACTTCTGTAATGGAGACATTTCCATGTCCAGCCGAGCCCTCTTAAAGTTTCCATTTTGCTGAAGACAGGGCCAGAGTGGTACATTATCGTCAATCCTCAGTAAATAGAAACTTTCTTTTTTTTGTTTTACAGAAAGAAAAAGTGGCACAGCTGAGCTACGGCTTCCCACCGAATTAATAAGGCCTTTAGTGAAAGAGGAAGCAGGGATGTGGGCAAAAAGAAGGACCGATAGCCCGTGGATTCCTATTCAATAACTGTTATTTCAGACGTACAGTCCTCTCGCCAACACCGTCATTATTCTTGGGGAATGGGTGGACCCTGTGGGTATATTCAGGCTTTTGTGTGCTGGTGCCCACTGTCTACCCTCACACTGTTTCTCCCTTGTCCTTCTATGAAACACTGATGTATTTGTAAATCTTTGGTGGAAGCTTAGACAAAGTGGTTTCAAATAAAAAAGCTTTTCAGACTAAAAGCATTTCTCTGTTGTACCTCGTCCGAAGGGGAATCAGTGTCAGGTACCTGTCTGGCCTGAGAGGAATTTTGTTCCTCTAGGTAAGCTGTTGAACATGTATTTAAACAAGCTGTTAAAGCCTCTATAAAATAAATAAATTGACAGTTTAAGATAAACAACTTTGGCAAAAAATGAGTAGCATTAAAACCTGCATATAATTTTCATCTCGTCCTCTCGGGCGTTTAGTCTCTTCTGCACTCAGGGAGGAATTCTCTCACAGCTGCGAGCGCATAGTGGAACTGGCCAATCAGAAAGTGATGGTGTGGAATGCCTGATTAAACAACAGCATGTCAGAAAGAGGATATCTGATACACATGACCTATGAGAGACATCCTGCACTGAAAAAACACATCCCCAGCAGAGTTATCTGGACATAGGTCCACAGACATTGATGCTTAAACTTGATTAGTTATTTGTGAATACCAATAAATATGTCTGATTTCATATTAACATTAGACATTTTTTGTTGGTGAAGAAAACAATACAATTGGCAGCATGTTTTTTTTTTTTTTTTTTTTTTTTTTTTTTTAAAGATGTAATATTAAATTATAGGTGATGTGAGGTGAGTTTTCAGCTGTCGCTTGAAAATTGCCAGGAATTCAGAATGTCAGATAGGGATGGGAAGATCATTCCATCATTCAGGAATGGTGAATGAGAATGTTCTAGAAAGTGATTTTGAGCCTCTCTGTGATGGTCCCATGAGGCGTTGCTCACTAGTGGATCTCAAACTTCTAAAGTGGATGTGAATGTGTAGTAGAAGGTGGGTGCTGAGCCTGTTGCTGTTCTATATGCAAGCATCAATGTCCTGAACTTGATGCGAGTCACAACTGGTAGCCAGTGCAAGAATTTGGCTCCCAAACTCTGGAATAGCCTTCCTGATAATGTCCGGGGTTCAGACACACTCTCTCTGTTTAAATATAGATTAAAAAAGCATCTCTTTCGCCAAGCATTCAAATAATGTATCTCTTAAATTGTAGTTGCATCTGATCAAATGTGCATTTTTATTCATACTTTGTTGGATCAGCAGCTATGCTAATGATGTCTCTATTTTGTTTCTATGTTTTGCCACGGGATTTACATCCCGTGGTAACTAGGATTTACACAAGCTCCAGTCTGGATCCAGAACACCTGAGAAGAGATGATGCTGACCCCTCAGAGGACCTCAGATGATGCTAACCTTGAATCAACAAACAGAACTAACAATTATTACTGCATGTGTGACTGCATCATATAATAACTATTAATTAATCATATTGATAGTTCATCATCTAGCTGACTACGTCTTGTATTAGTATTATAATTTTTTATTTTTTCGAAAATCCTGTCAAACGTGCACAAACCACTAGCTACTACTAAATATTGTAGAAACATAATTTACTGTAAAGTTGCTTTGTAACGATTTGTATTGTAAAAAGCGCTATACAAATAAACTTGAATTGAATTAAGAGAGGCGTAACATGGACTCATTTTGGGCTAGATGAAGACCAGTCATGCTGCTGCATTCTGAATTATATTATATTATATTATATTATATTATATTATATTATATTATATTATATTATATTATATTATATTATATTATATTATATTATATTATATCAGGACCCTGTCATTTCCACATTGCCATGAATGTCACGAAAATATTACAATTTTAAATAAATCAGAAGTAGGCCTGTACAATAAATCAAATTTGGAATATGAAGTAGTGTCTGTATTTTTTATATTGATTATGTGTGTTAAAGAACAGTGAGAGTTTTATTTACTACATATATTCAATTATGTGTAATGCTTAATAATGTATTGTTCATATTAAATTATTAAATTAGTATATTAAATTAATATTAAATTAATCAACTATCAATTATAATGATTTTGTTTGTTTGTTAGTTTTAATTTTAGGAATTCAATTGATTGAACATGCATTTTGATTATTAAAATTATTGTATATAGGTAGATTGATTTAGTTAAAGTTTAAAATTAGCTTGTTTCAGTTGCTTAATATACATTTAATTATTATTGTTTTTCAATTTCTGGAATTTATGATTTGAGTACTATGGAGTGGAAAGATTTTCAGGAAATATCCAATAGACTAATGCCATTGCAGTATGCTGTTTTAAATCTATCATGTAGATGTTTTGTGTTGGTTTCTTTTCTGAGAGCTCTTGACCCAAGACAAAAATGTGAAAGCATAAAATGTGGAATGTCTTTATACTGATGCAACACATGCAATGTTGTGGGCTTCTTTCACACACTGGAATCGTTGTTCTACAGGCTCTTAACTTGGAAAATGAAGCTAGACTGTGGATGGGAAAGACATTGTATCTCAGTATACCCAGTCACCAGGGAATGCTCAGCTCCAGATGAGCTTAGTTTGAGAAGGAAGCTTATAGGACGTTTATTTGTACATAAGCAACTTTTGGCTTATCAAATAGGCTTCTGAAACATGATCTGTCAAAATGACAAGTGTGATGCAATATCAGTGTAAAGAAAAGCTAAGAACCAAATGTAGGGCAAATGTGAGTCATATTTTAACACTATTAAAATATCACATTTAATACCCACATTTTTATGGCCTCTCAAAGATCAACATTCGATCAAAACTTTGCTTAGAAACATGTTGTATACAATCTTCTACAAGTTTTCTACCATTTCATTGATGATTTATAGTTTATAGCAAATAAATTACATTGTATTATAATTGCAAAACCATTAAAAACCGTAATAATAATAATAATAATAATAATAATAATAATAATTTTATTTTTCTTTCTTTCTTTCTTTCTTTCTTTCTTTCTTTCTTTCTTTCTTTCTTTCTTTCTTTCTTTCTTTCTTTCCGTATATTATGTGCGATATGGGCAATATATTGTATATATGCATTTTATGCAAGTAATATGTTATACCGTTATACAGATCTTGTTTGCATTATAATCTAAAATAATTTCAAATCCTCCATTTTAAAAGCTGATTTATTTTCCTACCTCACAATGCACAATCAAGTAATTGCATTTTTTTATTTGTATTTAGCATTGTTTTATGACCTGCAATCCGATTAAGAGCCATCTGTGAGACTGCCTCTCCATGCACAATCCCTTAATATTATATTTTATAGCATAAATAAAGTATATCTTCACTACAACTCACAAAGCTGTTGTGAAGAGCAGGTGCTGCACAAATATTACAGCCCTGTTGCACAAACCTCAGAGCGTAACATGACAAGGTTCCATGTCTTTTCTACACTGAGTTCAGTCATACACCAAATTATCGCCTTCACCGAAGCATTTGACACCGATACGTCACGGTGATAAAAAAAAAAAAAAAAAAAAAAAACATCTTGCATATCCAGCACACTAGCAGTGTGCCTCTCCCCAGGTTCCTGTCAAGACAGCCTCACTTTGCTATTTTTTCTTTTCATTTCGATGACTCCTGTCAGAAAAAAAGAAAGGATCACATGTTGAGGCTGCTCTGGAGGCAGCTTTGAGCATTTGTTGTTCTGCCATTACGTAACTACCTGCATCCTAATTGCTAGACGCTCGCAGACGATGAAAGCCTCATTATAAAGAGCGCAGATGACACTGCAGCCCCTGCGAGAAGATTGATGTAGAGGTTTTTTGTGGGGTTGAATGGGGAAGATCAGAAATGTGCAGAGGCGATGTTTGCAAGATTTTTTTTTTTTTTTTTTTTTTCGCAGACAAGTAATTACAGAAAACAGATCTGATTCTCTGGGGGCTTCTCCAGCTGAGAGGGGCAAGGATCGGTCGGATTATATGAGGAACATCGAGATCAGAAAGGTATGTAACAACAAGGTGTGTTGTGAAGCACCTCAAACCACTGCTGATGCAGGAGATTACAGGATATGTCAGTGAATGTTGCTCTGTGAGGAAAGCTAGTGCACTAAAGGGCCTTTTTGATTTCCCTTTTTCCTGCTTTCTTCCTCAGCAATGCATTTATGATCTAGTCGTCAGGATTTGGAAGTGCTTCCCAATGGAGAAGAGGTCTAGGACCACTGAGCTTGGGGTAAACAGCTCTTGCACTGGGGACTCAGTGCCTTCCTTTGAGCAAATTCTGGAGACAATGTGCACATTGAAACACAGAGGGATCTTTTAGCTAATCCTGTGGAGCGGCCAATCAATGGAGCTTTTATTAGGAGGGCCTGATACATGCCAACACTTTGCTACTTTAGTAACTAGCACTCAGGAATCTTCAAGCAGGGAATTCAGACAAGCCGTGTGAAGATGACCTTGACCATCCAGAATTCCCCACCAAATAAACTCCCCATTTGGGTGCGGAACTCGTGGTCCATGGATATTATAATATACTCTAGCAGGTCTGAAAAGTATTGGCCACACTAAGTGGAGGAGAACACTTTTAAACACTAGCGATTTACTTTGCATGGCCTGAATTACAACATTGTGTGGGAACATTGTCTCGAAATCTAGATTTATAGTGCATCTGAAAAATTAATAAGTAAGCTTTCCATTGATGAATATTTTGTTTGGATAGGACAATATTTGGTTGTGGCTGAAAATCTGGAATCTGAAGGTGCATAAATAAATAAATAAATAAATAAATAAATACAATTCAAAATAGTGAGAAAATCACCTTTAAAGTTGTACAAATGAAGTTCCTAGCAATGCATGTTACTAATCAAAAATGTAAAAAAAATAATAATAAATACAAAAAATTACAAAATATTTTCATGAAAATAATCGTTACCTAATATCTTAAAGGAAAAATTGACAATTTTGACCCATACAATGTTTGTTTGGCTATTGCTACAAATATACCCCAGCGTCTTAAGACTTAAGGTTTTGTGGTCCAGGGTCACATATGTCCAATCTTGGGGGTAACACATTACAAGTAATGCAAGTTACGTTGAAAGTTTTTCTTTCAAGTAACACATTATTTTTTTAATTTACTAGAAAATATCCAATTTACATTTTATTTTTTTGACGAACTGCTCTCCTGTCCCCATGTTAAGAGAAATCATAAGTCCTGAGACATTACAGTATGTGCACCATGTAAACATGATGGTTACTGTAGTTCTACACCAAATGTGAACAAATATTTATTCACATGCACAAAAACAGATTCAGTATTCATCAAAATGAATAAAATGTAAACTCAGAATATTATACAAACCTGCAATAATCGTGTTATATATATATATATATATATATATATATATATATATATATATATATATATATATATATATATATATATATATATATATAACACGTGTATATATATAAAATATATATATGCAACTATTTAATATAGTCCAGAATTATATATATATATATATATATATATATATATATATATATATATATATATATATATATATATATATATATATATTTTTTTTTTTTTTTTTCTAGCTGATGAATGATACAAACATTTACAGCCAATCAGAATCCATCCTGCTGTAATGAGCCCAAAAAATTAAGCGGCAGTCAAAAATGCACTGACAATAAATAGATAATAGCATCTGCTAGTGTGGACGGTAATTTCATTATCATTATAGTTATTGTTCTTGGTTTGAAGGGACTTAACTCAGTATTGTTTTACAGTAACTTTCCCCAACACTGAATATGTCCAGACTTCAGCTTTTGAATCTTTCAGTAATCCTCAGAAATCTAAAAGATGAAGACTTGTCATTCTGTGATTCTCAGCAATCAGTTCCATACACTGTTGATGCAACAGAACTTAAACGCTAGTTCACACAACAAATAAAACTTCTGTTATCATTTGCTCACTCTCACGTTGTGCCAAACCTAAACTGTTTGTTCCTTCGTAAAGCATGAAAGAAGACATTTAGGGATAAGGGTATTTTTATCCATACAATGGATGGCAGTGATAACCAAAATGGCTTGGTTACCAACATTCATCAAACTATCTTTCTCAGAAGTTCTGCAGAAGAATGAAACTCAAAGGAGGGAGTAATTGTCGACAGCATTTTTATTTTCTGTTTGAACTATCCCTTTAAAAAGTTTTGAATATTACGTCCACTCACAAGCATAAAGAAAACCTGGACTTAAAAAAATAATAAAAATAAATAAATAAATAAATAAATAATAATAATAATAATAATAATAATAATAATAATAATAATAATAATAATAATAACTAGATAAAAAAGTTCGTCAAGACAAACTTTAAGTTGGCTTGAGAAAGCCTGGCCAGTTTAAAGAGTTTAAAATTAAATTTTAAGTTAAGTTAAAAAGTTTGATAATTGCTATGCAGTTGCTAGGGTACCCGGAGTGGTTGCTAGGGTGTTGCTATGCGGTTGCTAGGGTACCTGGGATGGTTGCTAGGGTGTTGCTATGCGGTTGCTAGGGTACCCTGAGTGGTTGCTAGGGTGTTGCTATGCGGTTGCTAGTGTATCTGGGATGGTTGCTAGGGTGTTGCTATGCGGTTGCTAGGGTACCCTGAGTGGTTGCTAAGGTGTTGCTATGCGGTTGCTAGGGTACCTGGGATGGTTGCTAGGGTGTTGCTATGCGGTTGCTAGGGTACCCTGAGTGGTTGCTAAGGTGTTGCTATGCGGTTGCTAGGGTATCTGGGATGGTTGCTAAGGTGTTGCTATGCGGTTACTAGGGTACCTGGGATGGTTGCTAGGGTGTTGCTATGTGGTTGCTAGGGTACCTGGGATGGTTGCTAGGGTGTTGCTATGCGGTTGCTAGGGTACCCTGAGTGGTTGCTAAGGTGTTGCTATGCGGTTGCTAGGGTATCCGGGATGGTTGCTAGGGTGTTGCTATGCGGTTGCTAGGGTACCCTGAGTGGTTGCTAAGGTGTTGCTATGCGGTTGCTAGGGTATCTGGGATGGTTGCTAGGGTGTTGCTATGCGGTTGCTAGGGTACCCTGAGTGGTTGCTAAGGTGTTGCTATGCGGTTGCTAGGGTAACTGGGATGGTTGCTAGGGTGTTGCTATTCGGTTGCTAGGGTTTTGTAATGAGGTTGCTAGGATACCCTGGGTGGTTTCTAGGTTAGTTTGGATAGTTGCTAGAGTGTTGCTATGAAGATAGATAGATAGATAGATAGATAGATAGATAGATAGATAGATAGATAGATAGATAGATAGATAGATAGATAGATAGATAGATAGATAGATTAGAAACAGATTATAGATAGATAGATAGATAGATAGATAGATAGATAGATAGATAGATAGATATTTAGAAACAGTCAGAAGATAGATAGATAGATAGATAGATAGATAGATAGATAGATAGATAGATAGATAGATATATTAGAAACAGATAGATTGTAGATAGATAGATAGATAGATATATAGATAGATAGATAGATAGATAGATAGATAGATTAGAAACAGACAGATTATAGATAGATAGATAGATTAGAAACAGATTATAGATAGATAGATAGATAGATAGATAGATAGATAGATAGATAGATAGATAGATAGATAGATAGATATGATATGATAGATGAGTTTGAATGAGTTTGAATGAGTTTGAATGGGTTAGTAATAGTACATAGGTTAGTCTGATTGAGTCTAATGGGCTTCAGTGTGTTTAGATTTGAATTTTTGACAGTTGGAGTTTGACGGAATGTTCAGTTGAGCAGAGGCTTTTCAATGTAAGTCTATGGGAGTTTTTATGATCTTTAATCTTCAGTTTTATGAAAAGTATAAGTCCGATCAGTCTAAAAAGATATAGCAACTAACTTCAGATCAGTCTGAAGAGCTGGGCTGAGTTTGGAGTTTGTAGAGTTAAAGCTCTAGGAGGAGTAGCAGTTGAAAATTTAGTCTCAGAAGAATAATAATAATAAGTTTAAATAGAATATCAGTAAGTTGGCTTTCTCAAGCCAACTTAATAAATAGTGTCATTCTGCAATGAATGTGCATCTCTTTTTTATATATATATATTTTTTTATTATTATTACGGTGCATTCCAAATTGCTTTTTATCAACATGTCAGTGATTTAGCATTTATCAAATAGTTGCATTCATTTTCTAAAAAGAAGTGAACCCTTTTTTTATGGTGTATAAAAAAACACTTTTATAGCATGCCATCCTGGGGGCAGGACTTCTTTAAAAGCACTGCCTGCAACTTCACGGCCATTAAGAAAAAAAAAAAAAAGGTCCATAGCCGATTGACGATGAAAAATAATTAGCAATCAGTTATATGAGCTCAGTGAAGTGAAAACCGCAGCAGAGCCACTGACTGACATAGTAAAAGATGAAAAGACTGAACTTGAAATGAAAACGTCTTTGGAACTGTTATATCCTGTTTTGGCGCACTTGAACACTGAGACACTTCTCAAAGTCAACAGAAAATAATGAAAATAATGATTGCGGACGATAATTTCATCTCAAAGTCATGAGAACTGTCAAAAGATCTGAAGAAATAATTACATCTGCAGCATTCATTTCAACTCTGTTTTCATGTCTTTCTCCATTGCTTCAAGATAAACAGCCATTTGATTAATTAAGGCCTGTAGAAATGTTGCTTGAAGAAATGAAAGCAAATCAAACTTCCGTCTGAGCCCTGCTCATTAATTATTCTTCGCACCTGTGCAGATCTTGTACTGAGCAGGTTCTGAACATACAGACGGAAATTCCCACACAGCGAGCACCAACATAAATCATTTCGATTGTGATTTATCGGACACAGTGAACTAAGTTGTTCAAGTATATTTCTTCCCACGCATAGTAAAATGGTCCTTCAGTACATAAGTGATTAGGATTGGCTTCTCTGTCTTGTCTGCTTGTCCTGATGAGATGTAAGGGCCAAAACGACTCTATAAGTATTCCCATTGAATAGGGCTTGATCTAATAAAGCATTAAGTACACAGGGAATAAGACCTCAAATTAAGATTGTATTAGTGTAATGTATTTAAAGTGTTGTATTTAAATTTTTATTATACTAATATAATAAGACTATTGACTGGGGTTATACTCCTTGTCCAGGCAGGATATCCTATTACTGAATCCGTCAAGGACAGGGACAGAGTCTATGCCATTCTAGCACTAAATAAGAAGCTAAATTTATATTCAAACAGAGTCTTTCTAGTAGAAGTAATACCAACTCTCTACCTCTCTCTTTCTCTCCAGAGCATTTCACTATTTATCTCTCTCTAGCTGTGCATCTTTGATGTTGCGGTGACAGCTGTAGATTAATTACTACCTGCCAGCAGTTACTTAAAAATTAATCTTCAGAACCTTCTAGAAAGATGACAACTTGTTAAATTATGCAGAACAACATTAGAGGACTCGGTGTTTATGAATGTTGCTTACTGAAAAACAAGGAGGGTTAGAGAAGCATGTGGGGTTAAACCAAATAAAACTAAATAAGATTCTTAATCACCTTGTAGTTTTATGTTTATAACTTATTATCAATAAAATAATGTATTCGTTCAAAATTATGCATGTCCAATAACAATTAATTCTACATTTATGTACTGGTATTAACATTATAGAATAGTAATTATACATTTAAGTACTGCAAAATATTAATTAACTACATGTACTTTATATATGGTTAGGGTTAGGACTAGGGTTTGACTTGGTGTTACTTGCATGTAATTATGCATAATTCATTATTATAGTAGGAAGGACATGTAACAAGGACACCTTAAGACACAATGCATGCTACCATTGTCACTTCTAGCCAAAGCAATGAGTCGCTGATCCATAAAGCTTCCTCTAGTGAAAAAATCCATCTCCTGTTGTGCTCTCATATCAAATCCACCTAAATACAGCATTTCTTCTGAGCTGTTTTGGCTTGTAAATGATGCATATTTCTCATCTGATTCATCAGAAATGACTGTAGTATAAACAGCACATAGAACAAAAGGAAGCATGATTATGTAAATTACTGAAACCAGTTATTATTTAGTTAGAATTCCACTTTTTGTTATTTAAACCTTTTCATAGTTTATCTCGAAGCTAAATAAATACTCAGCTACAAGAAAAAATACAAATAAAATAAAGGTTGCATATATGCACTCAGACAACTCAGCCGAACCCCAGCTTTCAGCCCTTGCAAAGACTTTAATAATTTGGCCTCTAAGGTGTTTTTTTTTTTTTTTTTTTTTTTTTGTAAAATGCTTGTTTGATTGATTCCTGATAAAACACACAGTGAGTGAAACAGATTGGTTAGACTGCTGCTTAACTTGCATCCAAATTGACTCATTTTTTAGAAAGCCAGAAATGTGTTTAAACACTTGGAATGATCATAGATGGCCTGCTCTCCTATGTGGACAGCATTAAAGCAATCTCTGGGTCCTGCTGCTTTATGTTCCACAACAAACGGAAAATATGTCCTTTCCTCAAGAACTACTCAGATCCTAATCCAGGCCTGAGTCATTTCACGTCTACTGCAACTCCCTCACCGGCCAACTAGCATCTGTCATCCCCTCAAGCGCATCCGAAATGCTGCTGCTTAACTCCAGAATTTCTCCCATTAAACTTTGCTCAGGTCTCTTCCCTGGCTTCTGCTAGGATTTAATTCAAGACATTGAGCTTGGCTCACGCTGAAGCCAAAGACTCAAGCCTCCCACTATATCAAATCCTTCACCAAGCTGTACATCCCCAACCAGCTGCCATCATTGCTCGCCTAGACGACCTTGTTTTGGTTTTTGTTTTCTCAACTTGTTTATTAGTTTAGCATGTATAATCAAATGCATGCTGAATTTGAAAGTGAGCTTCTTCTTGCCATCCGACAACAAGTGACTGGATGGTCAAGCTCCTCATCATACAGTAAGGGTATTAAGATGTGTAAATGTAGGCATTTATGGGTTGGTGTATTATATATATATATATATATATATATATATATATATATATATATTATTATTATTATTATTATTATTATTTATTTATTTATTTTTTTTCAGAAATACATCAGTTTGGAATGAGATGTTTTTGCAGCTTAGCTTCACATAAAATGTGTTTCTGTGATATAACCTATTTGAAATTTTTATAGCATATTCTTGAGATACTATATTAAAGAGCAGGTCGAATGGGTTTTCGAAAAATATCTCTTTGCAGTTTGTAAGGTAGCTATCCTTCAATATAAACAGTTTGCAAAGCTGTTAATCAAAAAAAGTACATGATAAATAATGATATTGTCTCTCAAAAGAAAGAGTCGACTCAGAATTATGTAATTATAGGGTGAATGCAGGGAGTAAAAGACCCGATAGAGTGAGACGAGTTAGTTAGGCTGGTCACATGTAATACAGCTGTTCTGCATTATAATTAAAGGTCTGTCATTCTTCTGACATTACAGTAGACATATTTTGGTTTTCAAACTGTATTGTTTTACCAGTGATTCACATTAGAACTCGGCTAAGGTGGGTCCATTATTGTTTTAAGTCTTTATAGTTTAGCAGTTAAAATTTAGCAGTGGGCACGATTCACTTGCATAAGTGTTAAACACAATCTTTTATGTCATAATTTTAAGAACTGATTGGAGCACTATATAATTGTTTTATGTAAAGGTGCATACTGGTTGCCAGGTTGTCACAACAAAACAAAGCCCAATTGCAACTCAAAACTAGGCCAATCATGTTTCGAGGGTGGTCCCCCTTTTAAACTCACATTCTTGGTTGTAAAATACATGCTTTCAGTCAGGGTTCCCCTGATAAATTTGCATTCCAGTGCCTTAATATGACGTTATTGGGGTTGCTACAACCAGCAACATCAAAAACAATCACAGACTTGGCAACACAGATGGTGGCACTCGCTAACTTGTCCATGCGTTCCTCTTTGTGCCAATAAAAACAGGCTTGGCCAGCTGACCAATCAGATCAGAGTAGGTTTGTGGAAGGGAGTGGTTTAGAGACATTTTTCTCAGAACTCAGAAAAAATAAAAATAAAAAATAACCTGTTCTTTAAGAAACAATCTATAAAATGTATATATCGGTGCAAACCAGCAGTGCTCCCAGCATGTAAAATGCTCTCTGTGTTAGTGTACTGTCTAATAAATTAGAACAATGCAATATATCATACAAATAAGCTGACATAAAGGCTGAATAAACATCCTTCTCTCCCCAGAGGAGAACCGGTCCTATTGAGGATTTTATTGTTTTTTTCTCTGTTTCTGTCACCTGATGGAGTTTGGTTTCCCTTCTACCATTCCCTTGGATTTGGAGTTTAAAAGACACTTAATATTATTTTTGATTTAACTGTACTGGACTAGCACAAAACTTGCACTAAATTGAGCGGAATAATGACAGTTACTGTCTTCAGCAGAGCCGAAACAAAACTGAACTTGTTTCATAACTGATGAACTTTACACAGTAACTGAACTGAACTGAAGCTGAATAATGACACTTTTGTCTTGTTAGAGCTGTTTTACAGAATAATTTGAATTTGTATTATATTTGATAAAGTCTGCATCATTGATGCTGCTATTTTCCTGTTTATTACTGTGAAGCTGCTTGAAACTATCTGTATTAGAAAGCGCTATATGACTTGACTTGACCCAAACTATATATTTTTTATATTTAATAGTACATATATTCATTTAATATGAATCAACAATAATTATACTCAGTCCATATGTATTATAACTGAAAGTTTCAGTATAATTGCCAGCACTGAAAACAGAAGGGCCATAAAATGAGTGGTGGGCAGAATATGAGAAACTAACCACAGTGGCATCAGCATGAGTCACAGCTCAAGATCAAATGTAAGACTGGTATCCATGTCACTGAAACACAGGCAAATCGATTCCAAGAGGAAATAGCAAATCATTACAGATTCAGCAATGCTATTTACAGGATGAATTGTTCCGTATGTTTTAATACTCCAGTGGTAATGAAGTCAATGAATGCTAACACCCTTAAGCAATGTTTGTTTATTTCTCAACATGTCTCTAAAATTAGCATACTGGTTAAAGTCTGATTTGTTTTTGAAAGAACAACTAAGGTTGTGTTGTTTTGATCCAGGGTCTAAAGATAAGAGTTGTTTAGAATTACATTCTAGTCTACTGCTTAACAATTTTGTTAAAAAAAAGGGACCCACCTGATAGAGTAGTGCACTGGCAATGTTGAGCATTCAGTTACAAGTTCTGTGAAACATAATTTATGAGACTCAATAAAAGAGCTCAAAACACTAATGGAACCAAAAACAAATGTCAAAGTTGCTTCCACAAACGCACTTCTAGCTGATGTTTGCTTTTGTTAACACTTTAGATTTTAAGGTTGGATTTGGTAATAATTGGAAATAAATAAAGTGCCACAAAACATATAACAACCAATGTAATAAAACATTTCCAGATTCATATCCAGATTCATATAAAAGTCAATATGTTTCTAAAACACTGGACATTTCACTTTGAAAAATTCAGTAAAATCTTAAGCAATAGGATATAATTTTGCAGAAATCTCGCCACATGCATGCTTTTACAACGATCCTGCATTAATAAATGAATACTGCATAAAAGTACTATATACTGAAGACAGTAGTATGATAGTATGCTATTCTGAATATATACATGCCATTATCTCTTATTATTACCTTCCTGTTTAACGCACACACATATTATACACTCACAGTTTGTCTATAAACCTGAGCAGTAAAGATCAATTGGCTGTATAGTTAGCAGTCCTGGCTGTAGTGTTGATCAATGATCACAATTTAATGAAGCCCTACTTCAAAGTGCCCTCTGAAGCAAGCTTTTCTATTGTGTAATAGCTCATTCACATATTCATAAATGCACTTTAAAAGTGCATCATTATGATGCAGTATTAATGAGCTTTATAGTAACACTGATTTTGTCCCCAGTCCAGACACACTAGGCCTGGTTGTCATATTGTGTGCTGCTACATGATGGATACTTGGCCCATTCAACATAGAAGAGCTATGAGAGAGCAAACGCAAGATCAAAAGCACCGACAGTGCAAGAAAATCCAATTAGGGGCAAATGTATGCAATTTGATAATTTACGATTCCCATTGAGACAGTGATAAAACAGATTTCTAAGCTCCTTCTTGTTTATGTATGAAAAGAGGTCTGGAATAATGCAAGACAACTTTTTACAGAAAAAGAAAGGTCCCTGGTGTGGACTGACTAAAGAAACAACCCTCAACCCCTGCAGAAATGCGAAAATCCTCCAGTTAATGAAACTAGGGATGGAAATAAAGCTAAATATAGGAATGTACAGAGGGATTGAATGAAAGTGAAAAAAAAAATCACACACACACACATGCACACGCACACACACACACACACACACACAC
This sequence comes from Carassius gibelio, assembly GCF_023724105.1. Lineage (NCBI taxonomy): Eukaryota > Metazoa > Chordata > Actinopteri > Cypriniformes > Cyprinidae > Carassius > Carassius gibelio. The sequence continues at coordinate 1,673,066 of NC_068409.1, read as the reverse complement.
ACACACACACACACACACACACACACACACACACATATATATATATATATATATATATATATATATATATACCCTGCTCAGACCCTGCTCAAACAAATATAATATATTAGGTTTGTTGCTAACAAAGTGAATATGAATAGACAGTGTCAAATGCGGCATTAAATTACAACCTTTTTTTTTTTTTTTTTTTTTTTTCAAAATGTGATCTTCACAGAGTGAAGGCCATGTTTTCTCACTTTTTTACCAAACTGCGACAAACACCAATCTCCATTTTTTTTTACAGAATGCAATATATATATATACATGTGCATCTCATCAGTTAAGCCGGTTCTGTGATTAATAGTACTGGTAAATCTCCATCACGTAGATCACAGACAAGTTACGTTATATTTTGCATTCATTAGATAACCCGTTCAATTATAAACTCGATAATGCGTAGCTTGTCACTGTTAGTGTTTTTATTAATTACATTTATGTTTTTGTCAATACAGCACATAGCACTATTCAACTAAATTAATGTAACATAGCAACAGATTAATGCACTTTTGGAAGTTTGAATTTCTGTGTGATATTGTTGTATCTTTTTTTTTTTTTTTTTTTCAGTTCTACACCTGCAAAATCAGTTCAAGATTCCAAGTGGCTTTTGCATATTGTATTATTCTAAATGTGAAGCTAGAAAATCTCAGCTTTTGGATCTGGATGAAACTGGCAGAGGTCACATAAAACCAGTCAATCAGATTAGAGCTCGCCAGTTGATAAGTGCGTTCCAGTTTTGAATGCAATATTCATCTGATGGTCGTCTGAAGCTGAGACTATTTTGGAAGCCGCCTATGAATGCTCACTTGGTTTTGGACCAAAGCGGATAATTAGATGAAGGCTTGAAAGACTTAACCTTTATCAGAATAATGCAGTGTATTGTTCTTCATCTTCATCTTCAACTTACTTCATCCAAAACACCTTAAAAATGGGAAAATAAATTTGAATCATGCTGCAGATAACCTCCTGGTAGAAAGCACTATCTAAACGACACACTGAACTACAGGGTCAATTCTTCACACTAACAGAGCATCATTAATATCCCCTCTTTGGCAATGCCTGTCACAGAGAGTGTGATAAAGCATTGTGGATACTATCATTTTAAAGCCAACTCTTGAGACACAGCGGGGATTGTTGTGTTGGCACATCGCGATTGTACTGTTCTTTAAACCGCTGTGTGCACACCATGTCCCCTTTCACTGCATCTGTCAGCAGCATGACAGAGTCTCTCCAGTGGGCGTTTCATTACAGATAACAGCGGTTTGCATGTAAAATATACCACTGTTAACGGTTTACTGCATCATGTTTCCTGAATCTAAATGATGAAACAAAGAATACTGAGAATATCCAGTTGTTGTTGTTGTTTAATTATTATTATTTTTATTTTTATTTTTTTTATCAAACTGTACTGTAGAATAGATGGCTTTAGGTTAATATCTATGATGTCTATGAGCTAAAGGGAGTTACAGTGAAAGACATGACACCAGGACGTGTTCTGAGGGTATTAGGTTGAGATCCAAAACAACCCGTCATTACCACAAATACCAGGACCCAGATTTTAAATAAGACAATTCTCATTGATTTATTTCCATTAATAGCAAAATATGACTCTAAGGTTTACTTTGATTATTATTATTTTTTTTTTTCAATCAGGGGTAAGAAGAGTTTGAGTAATAGTACTTCACTACTTATGCATTGTAGGAGGAGGATGGATGTGTCACACATTTTAAACTCAACAAATGGTAAAATACATCTATTAACCCTTATGCGTTGTTGGGGATGTTTTCGTCCACTAGGGGGTAAAGTTGAGCCTTATTTTTGCCACAACTTTCCCTGTGTTTCAACTAATGGAATGATATTTGGTGCAGCATTATATATATATATATATATATATATATATATATATATATATATATATATATATATATATATATATATATAAATATATATATATATATATATATATATATATATATATATATATATATATATATATATATATATATATATATAAAGAAATTCTCCCTCATTTATTGTTGGTGGCTGTTTTTGCCCCATTGACTTCCATTATTAAAAAAAAAATTTGATGGCAAAGCCATGACACCATATGATCATGCATTCTTGATCGATTGTGGTTTTCATTTTTGGGAAGCGATACATTTTTTAAAATTTTTATTGTTGATCAATAGCATTGACCCTTTATATAGGCCTGTGCAAAAAAAAAAAAAAAAAAAAAAAAGGATACATTTCTGGTTTGTATATGGAGTATAACAGCAAATCATATTGTTTGTGTGTGAGTGAGATTCTTGATTGTTTGTGGTTTTCCCTGTTGGGAAGAGGTAAAATTTTGTATTTTTTACAGCTGATCACTAGGTGGGAACATTAACCCTTTAGATAGGCCTGTGCAAAAAAAGTCTTAGTTTCTGGCTTATATATGGAGTTACATGGAGTATGACAGCAAAATGATAGAATGTGTGTCCATATGGAGTTACAATTTGGTAGCCCAAAATTAATTTAACTAGCCTATCGGTAGCATATAGTAGCATATCGGGATGTAACAATTCAGTAAAATGCGATAACATTTTTATTAAAACATGCTCTATTGATTCTGCTTGATTACAAAAAAAAATAAAAATAAAAAATAAATAAAATAATAATAATAATAATAATACATTGACCTGTTTCATGTTCTCCTATATTAAACAGAGAGTTATTTAATGTAGTATGCAAACATTACTCCCTGCAGAAGTTTGTGTTATTTTCCCTGCACATAACATAATGAAGATCAGTATGAAGTTATTATTATTATGTATTTATTTGTTTTTGCTTACCTTTCTACTACATGTAAACAGTGGTCATTTGAAGAAGTGCACATATAAATATATATATATATATATATATATATATATATATATATATATATATATATATATATATATATATATATATATATATATATATATATAAGAAAAAAAATATATATATATCCCCTTGAGGAGCACACCTAGCTTCTAGTATACAGTATATATATATATTCCTAATGACAACAACAATGATAACTATTGTAATATATATATATATATATATATATATATATATATATATATATATATATATATATATATATATATATATATATTACAATAGTTATCATTGTTGTTGTCATTAGGAACAGAATTGGGGACTGTGTATTCATTATAAAGTATTTTGACTTTTTCACTGCATTGTGTTTTAGGTTTATCAGAAAACACATGGAAATTAACCATGATTTGTATTATACTAAACATTTAACCATATATTTGTAGTTAAACTGTGTGTTAAAAAAACATACAATCAATCCATGGTTCCTGCACTTTTTCTATAGTAAAATCATTGTTAAAATAAGAAAAAAATTAATGTCCTGGCAGAAAAGTATTAGTAGCCCTACATTTTAATATTTTTTTAAGTTTGATCATATGCTACAGTTACACAAATTTCCTTAAATGTAAATTTACTTAAAATATGCCTTGATGAATGAATCCATTAAATATTTTAATTCTAAGAAGATAATGGAAGTTTCTGCTGTGAACGTGACTACTAATTATATATGTGCTTCAAAGCAGCTAACACTACTGTTTGCATGTAGTAATATGGAAGTTAATATCCAAAATAAATGTAATAACTTAATACTGATGTTCCTTATGTTATGTGCAGAAAAAAAAAAAAAAAAACATGAACTTCTGCAGGGAGTAATGTTTGCACACTAAAGCCTTTTGAAAGAGCGTGCAGAACAAGGTAACATATACTGTGCTATTGTTAAATACATTTTATTTTATTTATTTTATTTTTATTTTTTTTATTTTTTTTTTAATGGAGAATCAGTTGCCGTATTGTTTAAAATCCCCAAACTGTTTGCTTAAATATTAAATTAAGAAATGACATTAAATTTAAAAGTTATCACTTTGGTAATCTAAACTACTTTTCATATGTAACTGTAATCTGATTACCCCTTATTTAAGATGTAATTATAAGGAAATACAGTTACTCATATTTTTTATATCTTAAATGCGTAACACCGTTACATGTATTTTGTTACAACCCAGCCCTGCCTATGTTTGATCAGTTTGATGAACATCTCAAATCATAAATTGCCTAAAATAAAATATATATAAAACAGTTCAATATCACAGTGCTAGTTTAAAAGTTTGACCTAGATTAATGTGCACATTTTGACACATATTTGATAATTTGTGCAAATAGTTTACAGGACATTGAGGTGCCAGCATGATCACTTGCATTTTTTTTTTTGCTCACAGCAAGTACAACTTAAAATACCTGTTTGCTCATATTTGCTCAAAAAGTAATACATCACTCTGAACTCTAAAGTGTCTACTTACATTTGTGTGCACTCACAAAATCAACAATACATTCTGCTTTTGTAAAATAAAGAGGCATGCATCACAAAAATAACCTGAAACTCTATAGAAATATATCTACTGAAAACTTTAAATTAATAATTTAAAATGGAATAATTCAAATCTAAAACTAAAGCTATTTCTTTATGTAATCTGTAGTTTTTTTTTTAAAGTCATAAGGGTTTATGTGTAGGTGTAGGTCTATATAGAATATGTCATTCTTGAAATTATATAAATCATTTCTTTGTTCTGTTATTAAACAATTGCCTTTCTTAAATAATGCTAAAATGTAATTGAGATCAGATTCTGTGTACATTGTGAGTGTTTTGGAAAAAGAATCTGAGGTGAATTGTTCTCCTATAATGCATGACAAATGTGCTGTCGCACTCTGTTGCAACTTGTCTGGTACACAGTGGTAAACTTGTCCTTCTGTGTGATGGTTGCACAGCCGCTGTTCCTGTGATTAAAGTGTCTGTCACTGTTGGCTCTGCATTAAACACAGCAGACTGAACAGGACTGTAATACAATGGCTGGAAAACGCAGAGGGCAAGTGTAAAGTGACTTGACCTCATTATCCAAGTAAATCCAAAAAACAAGACCAGTTGCAATTCAGTATTCAAAGATGTCATGCCAGTATAAGTGGGTGCGTGCAGACACACACACACACACACGCGTTTGTTCCTGTGAATTGTGTTGACTTTCCATTAAAAATATTTCGTTTTTACACTGACCAAAAATATTTTCTATCCTGGGTGCCAGCATGCTGTGCCATCTTAATGGTTTTCAATGGATTTAAATTACCTTTCTACAGTCGATATAATCAGATTAAAAACCGCCATGAATATACAAATTACAAATAAGTATGATACATGACTGTGACTCACTCACACACACACACTCTGTGCCATCATAAAGCTTTATGATACATTTTTACTTAAAATTGGATGACCAACACAACAAGGCCAAGTCAGATATATTATTCAATTTAACAAAAGTCTATCCTCTCTGCAAACGATAACTAAAATGTGCACATGTTAGCAATCAATTCTCAGGTTAGTTAAATGTGAACATGTTTTAGTAATCCATGCACACAGATTAAACGAACCCACAAGTTCCTCTGCTTATATTAAATTTTATATAATTATACTCATGGTAGCCTAATAAAGTCAACATACCACTGAACATACTTAAGGGCTGGCTTTTTAATAGTAGTAGTAGTAGTATAGCATGTTGTTCATGTAAACAATCTGCATATAAATTTACACATTTGCATACTGCCTGCTTTGGTCCACCCTCAAATAACAGTTGGGTAATCGATTACCGTATTAGACATTTTTTTTTCACTACTGGGAGAAAAAAATAATAATAAAATTACAAAATACATAAAACATTGTTTGGACTTCAAATACCTCGAGAGCTGATTTGGTGGTGTTTATTTACAAAACATTCTATTTGTGATTAACCCACCACAAAAACTGTGTAAGCTGACCAATCGGAGCAGATTGCCTGTTTAAAAAGGTGGCTTTTACAGAGACATAAACTAAGCAGACGGGAAAAAAGGGTAAAAAAAACTGCACAGTGTTTTTTTGAACTGTAAATCATTTAAAGTTATGTTTACTTAACAACATTTAAACTAAAAATGGAAAAGTTTTGGGGTACAGATGACAACTGTCAAAAATATCTATTCACACATATCTGTGGAAATGTCTAAATGCTTTATTTATGCAAAAAAAAAAAAAAAAAATCTATATTTTGATTATTAATATGGTAATTAATATTAAGAATGAAATTTGAGGAAACAATGCAAGGTGATCTTGTTCTGGTTCCTTCAGAAAACTTCAACTTGATTTTTTTCGGATCTGACTTTCATGACTTTGTTGACTTTTGAGCAACAGTTTGCTCATTGTGGCTCATTTTGGCAGCGAATGTAACAAATGATCTTTCTGTGCAAACAGAACATTGTTTACAACATTATTACCTGTAATAGAGCATCAGCCAACAGGAACATATTATTCTTCATGAACTGGTTCTTTCAGACAGTTTGTTTCAGTGAACAGGGGACTGTTTCATAAAACAAGTTTACCAAACAAGTCAGGCTTATTTCAGTTAGTCTGATTTATTTTGAACCGAATAAACTGACAATAAATCAGACTAACAGAACTAATCCTGGTTTATATGCTAAACTCGTTTTATGAAACCGGCCCCTGGTTCATTTCATTAGTTTGCTTATATCATCATGCAATGATGTAATGTATATGAAATTATATCATTAAAGGTGCCATATGCAGAAATTGAGGTAAAAATATCCATAACATGACCTACACGCATCAAAAGAATGAGAAGAAATAAAGGCGATGATGTCATTAAAAAAATGTCAAGTTATAGTGCTGCAGAGATATCAACCTTAATTAGCATTAGCATTACTAGCCCCGGCCCGGCAGGTGTTTCGGCCGTGGGAGGCGGTATGCGGACAACATAACCACCAGCCAACCTGCAACGAATACACAAATAACTCGCAGGGCGTACCTGGACCTGATGTCAATCGTGTGGAAAGTACAGCCCACTACTTTCTGTTCAGAGAAGAGAGTGGAAGGATAGCTGAAGCCCTTGGCAAAAGACCAACACCCGCTACAGGGAAACAACCGCGCTCGGAATCACAAATCAAATCCGATAAGAATACCAGAGTAAACATCGGCACTGCTTTTAATCACTGGAGACAACTGATGGACCTGAAAGAAATGAGGTTTGACTCCGAACTTGCAAGTTAGATGCTGTTAGTATTTCGCTAGAAGTTTGTTTTATATGTTTGTGTATTTGTTTTCGGGAAGTTATAACATAGAAATGTATCGAAGGCTGTTCGATAAACGTGCTAATGTTGGCGATGGCTAACCGTAGCTGCGTTTGATAATTAGCTAGCTATAACTTAACGTTACCCATTTTATTATATAGGGCTGTGCATGTCTTTACTCATGTACATCTCATCAGTAAAGACGCTCCTGTAATTAGGAGTATATCTCCAGTACATGTGTTTAGATCAGAATTGCCAGGTTTTCACAACAAATTCTGCCCAGTTGCTTCTCAAAACTAGCCCAATCTCGCTTCCAGAAGGTTCCCCGATAAAACATTGCTTCCCGGGGTTAAAATATAGTTTTTTTAGCAGGTTTGCCTTGGTATAATTCACATTTTAGGGGCTAAATATCATGTTATTTGTATCGGGGTCGCTGTGACCAGCGGACATGAAAAACAACCAGCACAGACTTGGCAACACTGGTTGGCATTTACTACACGGAGCCGTAATTCACTGACAATCTACACAACATCGATGTTAAAATCGCAGGCGATTCTTTGTCGATTTTGAAAGCGATTTTGTGTTAGTTGTCGGTAGACTAAGGCTCTGTGCAGTTACTGCCGCTCCACCTGAAGCAGTGTTGCCAAGTCTGCGGTTGTTTTTCATGTCCGCGGTTTGAAGCAATCCCAATACCAATAACGTGATATTTAGCCCCTAAAATGCTAATTTTACCAGGGAAACCCTTCCCAAAAATGTATATTTTAACCCCGGGAAGCAATTTTTATCGGGAAACCTCCCGGAAACGCGATTGGGCTAGTTTTGGACTAGTTTAAAGAAGCAACTGGATAGGATTTGTTGTGAAAACCTGGCAACCCTGATCTGAATGCACATGCTGGAGATATACTTCTAATTACAGGAGCGTCTTTACTGATGAGAGGTGCATGAAAATCGCATTAGATTTTTTGCACAGCCCTATGTATCATAACTAACCTGCTCTGTCTAGTCTGTTGGTCTCCGTGTCCTCTTTGCTTTGTGGTTTTTCTGTGCGTGAAAAAATTGATGTGTGGCGTGAAAGCGTGTGAAAAGAGTCAACTGCGTGTGTCTCACGGTGAATGCTTGAGAGTTGGCACATTAGTTCTCAAGCAGAATAAAGGACAGGTTGATTGTTGCTGTTTAGCGTTTGTATTAATCTATGATGTGTCCCTGTTTGCCTACAGGGACATAAAAAAATTAATTAAAAGTGATACGTGGACCAAGGTGTCTGAGATTGTTCATTTTAAGTAAAGGATCCTAATATTTCGTCCACAACAATATTTATTCCATATACAACAACATTCCATATATACAATGGAATGTGGAGTATGACTTGTTTTTTTTTTGCCAAACATTACAGATGGCACCTTTAAAGCACCCAATAATTATGTGAAATGTGGATGTTTTAAATGTTAAAAGCATATAAAGTGATAAAGTCTTCATCGATAGTCTTCATCAGCTCACATTTTTACATAATGATAAATCCATAAATATAATTTACCCATTCAAGTGCTTGGTTATGCATGCGCTTATCACTGCCTCTTCAGTTCTTAGGTCTGAATAATAACTTAACTAATTTAGGCTACCCATTTTTAACTTGTTTTAAATTTTTAATTGCCATAAGCACATTTTAACTTTTTAGCACATTTTCTCAAACTCACAACCAACAATTAATCTTGCTAAGGATTTTGCGTTACAATTTATATACATAACAGATCATTATGCATTCATTACTGACAGCTTCTGTAAATATTTTATTCTGTAAATATTAGTGATCGACCGATGTATCTGTTTACCGATATTTTTCCCGATATTTAAGCATTTTTCCATAATCGGGTATCGGTTTTGTAATATCGGATTCGCCGATTTACGGCGCCATCTTGTGGCCGTTTTGAGATTTCCGCCATTGCAGCCCGGGCGTCTTAGGAGATCAGTCAACAACAACTCAGTGCACAGGTAAAGAATATGTTCTACTTGGTTTGCTTTAATTAATCAACTTTATTTAACATAAAAGACATGCACAAATGAGATCTGAGACATAAATTCCTGATATAGTTAATTTATGCAGCTTGTTTCTAAACAATTGAGACGAACTCATTGAGTCACGTAGTGTAATTCGTCATGTCCTGCCCCAATAAAGACGTATCTTTACATGAATTAAATAAAACAGACATGAATGAGTGCATGTTGAAAATAAAAGCGCTGAATTTAATTCTCTATCTGTTGTATTTGCTCACCATTAGTCTAGAAGAGAAAGTTTGTTCATATTGCTTAGCAACTGACGGATGATCTGGAGGCTTAAGCACGGCCACTGAATGAAACTTTTGACAAGATTATCTTGTTTAAACACCCTAGATTATGTTATCATTTACTACATAACAATTATTTCGCTAATACACATATAAATATAGCCTACCGCTTTGTGGAAATTAATTATTTATTATCTCCATGCGCGATCGCGGTTGATTAAATTATAGTCAAACAGCACTTTGTCAGTTGGCATTTCATGATTTAACGTTAGATTAAATTTAGATCATAAAATGCCAATTTACAAGTGCTGTTTAACTTTATATAGTCTCCGGAAAAAAAGTTCGTTCATATTGCTCAGCACCTGACTGGGTTGATGATCAGGAAGCCTCAAGCAATGCCACTGAATGAAACTTTTGACAAGATTATTAAACACCCTAGATTATATTATCATTTACTACATAACAATTATTTCGCTAATACACATATAAATATACCGCTTTGTGGAAATTAATTATTTATTATCTCCATGCGCGATCGCGGTTGATTAAATTATAGTCAAACAGCACTTTGTCAGTTGGCATTTCATGATCAAAAAAGTTCGTTCATATTGCTCAGCACCTGACTGGGTTGATGATCAGGAAGCCTCAAGCACGGCCACTGCATGAAATTTTTGACAAGATTATCTCGTTTAAACCCCCTAAATTATAGAATCATTTGATTTACTACATAATCATTATTTAGTTAATACAAATCTAAATAAATGCAGCTCTGTGGAAATTTTTTTATAATCTCCACACGCGATCGCGGTTGAGTAGCCCAATTTATAGTTTTGTGTAAATGCATAGATAAGTTACAGCACCTTGTCAGAAAGCATTTCATGATCTAGACCGACAAAACATAATTAATAACACTAGTTGGAATCAGTGATTGATAGGAGGATGGGCAAGCCACTTGAATGGTGGAAACAAAATGAGAAAAAGTTCCCCATTCTTGCTCTTCTGTCAAGAAAGTTCCTTTGCCCCCCACCATCTTCGGTGCCCAGTGAACGAGCCTTCAGTGAAGTGGGAGCCATTTATGAAAATAAAGGAAGCAGGCTTACAGGGCAGAATGCTGAAAGACTCTGTTTTCTACACTAAAACCTAGTTCTGCTTAACTGGGAGTATTAAGTTACACTACTGAATAGCTATGCACTCCTAAATAGCCCCCCCCCCCCCCCCGCCCCCACCAATATGTTATAATCATTTTTGTGCTTTTATTTTTTTTTTACCTCATCAAAGCTTTTATTTTAAAACAAAGACTTAGTAACAGTGCACTTTAATTTTTTGGACTCAGACCCCTCTATTTATTTGTGTATAAATATAATTTTTTTTTTTTTTTGTATGCAAGGAGGGAGTGATTGTTATAAATAAAATGGTTTGTTCAGCTTATTTGTGTTGTAATAATTGTCAGAAGCAGAAGTATAACAGTAAATAAATATCGGTTCTGCATATCGGTTATCGGGTACATAAACATGCAAATAATCTGTATCGGTATCGGTTATAAAAAATCAATATCGGTCGATCACTAGTAAATATTATACACGTGTTCACTTAGGCCTACAAATGACATGACAATATTATGCCTTTTATTTATTTTCAGTTCTTCAGTTACAGAAATGGATACAATATACGCTATGGATGCTATAGACACAATAAATTTACATGAAACATTGACATCTTCAACATTCGGCTTACCTCAGTTAGAAACACATCTTTTCATTTATTACTATTATTATTATTATTATTATTATTATTATTATTATGTTTTTTTATGAATCTCTATGAATAAATAATGACTTAAACATAATTTTCTCACTTAACAATGAGCTAAAATAGTCAATAATTATATTAATTATTAAAAATGTTTAATTATATTGCTCCAGGTCTTCATTTACAAAAACAGACAACAATGCACAACTCACAAACAAGGAAACAAGACGGACACACACACACAAAATATTGTGTACATCATATTGACAGCTTATAAGAAAAATATTAAAATTTAAATTATGATTGGCTAGAAACGCATAGCCATTTTTTTTTCTCCATTCAGCTCTACATAAATACATTTTGAGATTCTTAGCCTATTGAGTAGTTCGAATCCAACAGATAATTCACATGTTCTTCCTGATCAGCTACAAAAAAGGAGCTTATAACAAGTAATTTGCATAAAGCATACTGACAGCTTATAAGAAATTAACATGAATATCATGAACACACACTGAGCCATAACTTGGTTAATACCACATATCTGGGTAAGCGCCTATGGTAAAAGTATGTAGGGTATAATAATATTATTATTAATTATAATTATAATAATAATAATAATAATAATAATAATAATAATAATAATAATAATAATAACAGTTTAAACTGCACATTCTGTTTTTATGACTGAAACGACATGATAGGAGCAATTTTCCCTCACATGGATCCCTGTGTTGTCACTTTCAAGACTTCAAAACATTCAAGTTTGTAACTGACCAACCTCTGAAACAAATTTATTTGAGCTGATACCGAGAGAGAGTTTTTCAGCCCTTTCTTCACTGTGCCCAAGAAAGGCTCGTGGGTTACGATCAATCTAGGACCTGTGTGTCTTGAACTGATTCCTTCACCGGTTACCGTACAAGATGTTGACACAGGAACGCATCTTTAGGTGCATCTGTTCCCGAGATTTGCAAGCGAGGTTTGCAGTGATCGACCTAAAGGACGCATAATTTCATGTGTCATTCCTTCTGCACCACAGACCATTGGTGTGATTCGGGTCCGAAGGACGTGCATATACGTACAAGGTCCTGTCCTCCAGACTGTTTCTATTCCGCATGTCCTCACTTAAGTTGCGGAGACAGCCCTTGTTCCCCTGAGAGGATAGGGCATTTGCATTCTCAACTACTTGGATGACTGGCTTGGACTAGCTCAGTCTCAGGATCAGTTGTGTGCAGACAGTGACTTGGTGCTTTCGACCTCAGTCGGTCGGGCCTTCGGATCAACTGGGAAAAGAGCAAACTCTTCTGGGAGAGGATCTCTTTTCTTGGTATGAAGTTGCATTTGGTCGAACATGCATCATGCAAGGACGCGCTCAGTCAGTGTTGAACTGCAGAATCATCTGAGGTCGCTTCATGCCCTGACATTCTGGGCCTGCAACCGCACATCCAACGAGCTTTCGCTCCCTGTGCTCTCTGGAGGATAGAGACTCCATCCCCAGTCAGTCAAGCTGATTTGGAGATGTTTCGGAGCTGGCAGGTAGACTTGTTTGCCTTTCCAGAGACCTCTCATTGCAAGTTGTTTTACTCCCTGGCTGGGGGAACACTTGGCACTGTAGCAAATTAGCTCATAGTTAGATGAACATAATTAATCATAACAGGTTATCATTAATCATATTCATCTTTATGAATTACTTGTAGCATTTTAGCATTAATAGTACGATAAAATTATTTGTTCGTCTGCCGGATGCACAGTGTTAATCATCCACTGACCTTAAGTAATTAAGTGAGGAAGCGGAAGAGTTGTCGCCGTGATGGGGAGGAGCAGGGAACTTTGGACTCCCCGGTTGCCCAAACCCGGAGGAGCAGTCGGCGTCCACCGGGCGGCAGAGGAGGCTCGTGCCTTCCGCCGAGGGCCGTCCGGTGCCACCGCCAGGCACCGCGGAGAGGTTCACCCAGCTGGTGGAGGGCCAAGCGACAGTGCGTCTGGGAACTGGAAATTGTTTTTTTTCTCCTTTCTCCCCTCTCTCATCTCTGTTGCTCCTCATCCTTCCATCTCCTTTTCTCTTGCCTCGTCTGTCCTACCCCCAGGTTTTCGCAAGTTACCGTGAGCGGTGGGGGAGGGGGGGTTATGTGGGGGAGAGCAGTCTTGTGGGTACCCCCTGGCCTACGAGGGGTGATGGGTATATGTGATGAGTATGGCGAGGTTGAGATCCGTGGGAATGGAGAGAGGTTGGTGGAGTGATTTGGAAATGAGCGACACCTGCTCCACTAACCGGTCTCGCATCCTATGAAGGAGATCAGAAGGATTCAGAAGAGGAGCGACGTCAGTGAAGGACGAGGGAGGACCAGGCATGGGTTTTATTTTGTGTTTGGTTTTGTGTTGTTTTTGTGAAGCAGTCATCCGTGAGGGGCTGTTGTGCTGTTTTGTGTTTATTTGGTTATTAAAGTTTTGATTTTAATGTCCGCCGTTTGCCGCCTCCTTCTTCCCGTGATTATGAAGTTTGTATATTGCTACACTGAATATGTGCTGCACCTGCTACATACTAATACTCAGGCTGTGAATAAAGGATGACAGAAATATTTTTTCATTAACAAATAATAATAATAATAATAATAATAATAATAATAATAATAAGAGTTATAATAATTATTATAATTATAATAAAAATAATAATAAATAAAATAAAAATACAAAAATAAAAAGTGTTCATTTAAAAGGCTAGCATGCCTTTACATTTTAGCCATTAAGAGTAATTAATCATCACTCGGTATGTGCTACACGAGGCCTCCTTTAAACACCACCTTTAAAAACACTGACAGCATTTACTCATTAATTATAACACACAGGAGAGTACTTGTTTTTCCTGTCAGAGAAACACATAGCAAGCTGAGATTATTGCATACACTATCTTGACATTGTTCACAATGTGTCACCTCATGCACTTACATGATGGCTGTAAATAATATTTATGTTTTTGTGGATTGTTATTTGCCTCTGCCTGGTCCTCTGAGGAGAACTGCTAATGCTTCTGAACACAGAGAGGTAAATGAATGAACTAACAAGGTCTAGGTGACCTGTATTTGTTAAGATAAACCGTAATAACACATGAGTAAGTTCATACTTAGAGTGATGACTTACACTAAAAAAGAAAACAGAGAGAAATGTCTAAATACTTATTAGGCCACTGTATAATTTTCCATAATATCCATCCATGAAGGCCACATATGCCTAGAGACAGATGGGAAATTCCAATGTGAATTGTGTTCACTGCTTTATAAATCACTCACAGCCTCATTTCCAACTGCAAACTTACAAGTGACACCAGGATTGTGGCTGCCATTGTGCTCTTTATGCTCGGAGTCAAGAGGTCAAAATATATTGAAGATAGTAATATCATTCTGCAATTTGCCCATGAGGCTGTGACCATGAGACCCTTGGAGGAAATAATGTGAGCAAGCATTCTATCAGCAGCCACTGTTTTGGCCAACGGTATGGGCACAGAACCAAAGCTAGAGGTACTGTACAAGACAGATAAAGAAAATATCTTCATGATGAGTTAGTAAATGAACAGTGAGGAGCCTAGTGGGGAGGAAAGCGGAGCAATTGTGCCTGGACTCAAGGAGTGTTTTTAAAAGAATTTTGTCAGCATTTTATTTTATTTTTTAAATTGCTCTGAAACCACTCACAAGCATATAACCAATTATAAGTCAGCCACAAGGTGAAATCTGCACTACAAATTAAGGTGTCATGTTATATGGACTACTAAACAGATTTAGAAGGTAATTTTAAAATATAAATAAAGCGGTGTAAACACAATTGGATTTTTACAACACTGTAAGTGTGTGCCATCAGGTAGTGAAAAGTTTGACACACTTGTGATCCAAATACTGGAAATATCATCAAAAGTAGTCGAGTGTTCAAGTGCAAAAGACCGCAAGTGTGGGTATTTGCACAAAGCAAGTGTATATCAGGTACTTGTCAGGGACCAGACAAGCTTGTTCCCGTCCACCACACAACGATCACTCTCCCCAGAGTACTAATCACCCGCACCTGTTCACCATTAGCAACCTCATCACAGAAAATCCTCTCTCAGACAAATAGCAGATGAATCTGTAGAATCTCCAAGAAAACAGGACGCTGACTACTGTATGTGTGAGAGGGCTGTTTAAGTGCAAGTTCAAACAGTGCTGATGAGTGCAGTGATCAGGGTCAGGTGTGGGCGATTGATAGCTGTGGAAACAGATTGGCTGCGTCAGAAAGCTGAAAGATGCTGCCTTCGAAGGATGCATTGCAAGGTAGGAGGGTATCAAGGCATGTCCAAATTCAATGTTAGTTTCACTTCCTGTCTTCTGAGACGTGCTCATCTGATCAGTTTTTGGAGGCAGCATATTTGTATCCTTTGCTGCTTTTGTTACCCCACAAGCTTGTGTGTTCCATTCCGTGACACTGGTTTGTTGCAGATATCAGCCACTTTTAAATAATATCTAACTTGTATAGTCAAGTAATATGAATTAAGTATTAAGACCTGCAGTGTAAATGTGGCCTTAAAGACTTTTATGAAATATTTTACATAAAATTTACTGTAATCATATTTAAATGTAAATATTTAATGTAGAAAACTTTAAATTCCACATTCTTCAATTCAAGATATTTAAATTGTCCATCCAGTTTCTTTGATGCAACTATGGATAGCACCACCACACACTCATGTATCAAATTTGTAAATGGCAGGAAAAAGCACATGGATCAACAGATGCCAGTTAACAATATTAAAGATGAATGTACAAACATTCATAAAGGGAAAGTGACGTGACATACAGCAAACTATGGTGACCCATACTCACGTGTAGCTGTGGGCAGCCATTTATGCTGTGGTGACCAGGGAGCAGTTGGTCCTTTGGTGCCTTGCTCAAGGACATGTCAGTCATGGTATTGGTATTGCTGGCCTGAGACTCAAACCCACAACCTTAGGGTTAGGAGTCAAACTCGCTAACCACTAAGCCACGACTTCCCCTAAAAAATTAAAACCTTTTCCCGACAGTGCTGTTTTATGAGTTTGCCTGCCCATCCAGTCCTGATGGTTAATGGTAAAGGAACTTGGCTTGTTGTCCTCAATGGAGGCTCGAACCTGAGGCTCCGCTTGAGCTCAGTGTTCAATCTCCACATGGTACTAAATAGAGGCATAATAACATAAATAGAAGAGGAGATGGGGAGGTGGAGGGCTGCCAGAATAATTGATGCTGGGATGCTGCAATGACTGAGTATTGCTGCTCTACAATGTCAAATGAAAGGATTTGGGAGATATTGTCCATGATTTTGCAACAAATAATATGTTAAAGTTTCAAACATACAATCTTTGACCAAGATCGTGCAACTAAATTAAAAATGATTAATAGTAACTGAACAATTTCACTTAAATTGGTCATTCTAAAAGTGTCAGTGTAAGAAAATGTTTCAGATTACAAATAACACACAAAAATAAAGTAATAGATTAAAGCAATCACAATGTGATGCAAACACAGTTCAACATAACACTACTAATTGCTGGAGCAGTTGAGATAGCAGCATTGCTACTGTTGCATAGTAGCTCCGCAATGCTATGCTGTATACTGTGTTGTTTTACTTCCAGTCATCAGTTTCTAGATAAAGTACACAGTTCAAAATGAAAAGCCATAATTTCCTTAACAGGAATGAAATGAAATGAAACATCCACCGCATTTATTTCTGTTTGCTGCTCTTTAGCAATAATGGACAGAAGGGTAATTATGTGTTTGCTGTATGCCAAAAGAATGTCATCCACCTCTGGTTGATTTTAATCTTTTTTTTTTTTTTTTTATTCAATTTTTTGTCCTTGTGATAGCTGAAAAATACTTCATACACAAATAATATTTTTCTGTCATGCTGAGACACGATTGATTCACAGTTACTAACATTTATTTCTGGGAGGCTTAAACTAAAATACAACCATCTTATTAATGTTTAGCAACATTTGAGCAATTTTGCACTAACAATGGGCCTGCACGATAACATACTGTTTAAATATATAATGATGATTATTAATCATTAGTATCTCTTTATCTCTCTCTCTCTCTCTCTCTCTCTCTCTCTCTCTCTCTCTCTATATATATACATATATATATATATGAGAGAGAGAGAGAGAACGGGGCATTTCCTTCGAGGAAGCAAAAGAGGCAGTATCTCCTCAAAAAAAAAATGGAAGTGAAAATAATTAATATTACAAAAATGAACCAACAAACATATTACTAATAAATATGACATTATTTGTATAAAAGTCACTCATTTTTATAAAGTAACGCTGTCCAACAACGACGCCTGCAGTTAGAACACTTGCGGAGGTTCGCCTCCCTTTGGCCCATAGGCTTACAACAGAGACTCCTCTGCATGACATGGATTTAGTTGGGGTATTAAAGCATGATTGGGGGAAATCACTTGAGAGGTATAATAATAGCATATGATCACATATGATTGGATGTGATTGGTTCATTCAATGAATCCTTCCTCTTGTTTTTGTGCGAGCTCTCAACCTGAATGAAAAAAAAAAAAAAAATGGCGTAAGTAAACAACCCACCATATTATATATCACTGTGTCACATCAAAATAAAACTTGAAATAGCCTGAAAATGTGATGAATGTCAGTTAGTGGTCATTCAGCTTGATGAAATGAAATATGTATTGTGGTGTTTGTGACAGTGTTTACAGGGCTTTTATGACTATGACTCAAATATAAGTAGATAATGAAATCTTAGTCTTAACTAGACTAATGAAGTCTTTCCAAAGTATTGTTAAAACATGTTACTGCTTTTCGTTATTATTTTGGAGTAAATGTAAAAAAAAAAAAAAAAGAAAAAAAAAAAGTGTGTGTATATATAAATATATAATCATCAGAATTATTGGACTTTTACATTAGCAAAAATCCAGAGAATGTCAACTTGCATGGTTTGCTGCTTGCAGATTTAGTCACAGATAATTTTAACGCCAATGACCACAAGAAAGAAAACATACAGATACTAGCACTTCGGAGGGAGGACCACCACTTATTGGTGCTTAAAAAGTGCTTAAAACTGTCCCCTTTAAAGAGAATGGATGACTTTGAAGTCATCCATTCCCTTGGATGATATAATAAAAAAATGTAAAATAAAAATACTGTATTTTATCACAGCTTTTTTTTATTTGGAACCTTATACAAATTTGTGCTATTCTTGCTAGTTTGTGTCGGCCATTATGAAAACAATATAACTACTTTTGTGCTCTTGAATTCACACAGTCTCATTAATCTTTTCAGAACTTTTCACTCCTATCGGACTGTACATTTATTGGATTGTGCTCTCATGCTTAGGTATTTGCCGTTTAGTAAATCTGGCCCTAAACGTGCTAAAGATTTAGCTAAATCATACCTAACAGTATGAAAAAAGATAAAATATAGAATAAGAACAAATAAAATAAACAAACATAACCATAGTATTGCAGTAAGAAATAGTAACCCCCCCCCCAAAAAAAAGAAATAATAATAATAATAATAATAATAATAATAATAATAATAATAATAATAATAATATCAATAATAATAATAAAACAGTGAATAGTCTTTCTCTTACAACTTGCTGTCACAACAAATCAGATAACAATTAAATGAGTGGGCATCATTTGTATTTTTTTAAAAGTTATGTGTGGAAAACTTTTTTTTTTTTCTCTTTTCTTTATTATTTTTTTTTTAATGAGGAATAAATTAGTGATTGCAGATTTAATCCTTTCACTTTTTATTTATTGCATTGTGGGCAGCAGTATCTCCCTTCCCCCAAGACTTCTCAGTTGAGATTGATGACAAGAGAACGTTAGTGCACTCACTTTAAAACTAATCGCCAGCTGCCAATCTTACACAGGAGCCTAAAGCCCCCAGTGGCCCTCAGCAGTAAATAACACATTCTGTCTGACTCCCACTTCTTGTCCCATGGCCAATTTATTTCTTCCTTTGTCTCTTCTGTTTGCTTTGCATTCACTAGTGTAATACCTCTTTCTTTCTCTCTTTTTCGCTTCTCTGTGTCTTATACTGATTATAGAGTAGCCAGGGGATGACTTCAGAGGGGGTGAATCAGATGCGGCATGGAAACAACATTAGCTGCTTGTGGGTTTCGGAAATGGAGATGCAAAGATTACTGGATTCAGCCCAAGGACTGGTGTGCATGTATCTGATGTTAAAGTGCATTTCCTGGTACAGACTGCCACTGACCTCCTAAAATGTTTCGCTTGATTACATCATTTATAAAACTTCACAGAATGAATATTTTATTCACTCATAAAAAACACTTAAATAAGTATTTTTCCTTCCTTTTTTTCAGAAGTACAGTTTGATATGCAAATACAGCATCTAGGTTTATTACATTAGAATATTTAAATGGTGCTGTCTTGCATGGACTGTAATTACAAAATAAATATCCCTGTCAGATATGATTTGTGTATAGATCAACTGTTTGTTCAATTTCAGTCAATTTTACAATGAAACTTAAGATTATACAAACTTCTGAAGATTTTGCTCAAGTTTCGAGGCTTATCTACATTTTTAACTTACATTATTTCTATCCATAATCATTTGGCTGTCTCCATTCGTTTGTTCATCCATTCATTCAATCAGTATTTATTTACTTATTTTCTTCCCTAATTCAATCAAGTCAACCAATGATATTTTTACAATATCACAATCCTTCAAGCTGGCGATAGCAACACAAGCAGAGTTTCAAATTGTTTTGCACATTGTTGATTTGTATACATAACGCATCACTTTAGAAAAGGCAAAGGCCATGGGAGATCACTGTATAAATGTTCTGCTTTTCATATGTAAATCATTACCCCATAGAGTGGGGACATTTATTCAAAGTGCATTTTTAACATTGTTGTTGCCATAGAGGCTCAGTACAGCTTGCTGTGCAGAAAATAATTTCCCAGTATCTTGTTTTTATTTTATTTTTTTTTATTTTTTTCTAGCACTCAGGATCACTTTTAACTGGGCTTCTCCTGCCAACATAGGCCAGCGGAAAATCTGCTTGATATAACTTGTTTATAAGAATTTTGCAGTCACAATGTGAAAATGTTTAAATACATCACAATTATTTTACATACCCTTGAATCACTGTGAAATTTCCTGGATGGTCACCAACTGTTTTTTCACACGAAACAAATTAAGTACAATCTATCCCGATTATCAAATAAAGAAAAAACATATTAATATCTTGAATATTCTGCAAGGGATATGCAAACCAATAAGCAGAATTGTACATAATGAAGAGGTAGGTCTCAATGTTTCCAGTTTCCTCTGCAGTTTCACACACTTTCACAGACAACACTGTGTGTCTCTCTTGCAGTTTCCATCATGATCTAATTATGATTTGAGAAGCATCACAATGTATTGAATTCTATGTGTAGCATTATCATAAGGCAGTCCCAGCACTAAGAATTACATCCACTACAATAGACTGAAGCTGATCTGCTCCAGCAGTGGATCAGAAAAATATCCCTCTTGAGAAAGAACCTTTCAGTGGTGAACCAGTCTATCTTCTTTAGAGGATAACAACTGTGACCAAAAAAAGCAAGAGAGATACAGCACAAGCTGAGTTCTGGGGACAGAATGTCAAGACTTGACAAATTAGGGCCTATAGCACTATTTGGAGGGTATTAGTTTTCCAAACAAATCTTGAGTTACAATTATTAACAGTGGACTTCTGTGATTTATAGTGTCAAATCAGATGTGATTTCTTCATTTATTACAAAGACTGGAGTGCTTGTTTTATAGATGTGGGTGTTATTAAAGGTCATGTGATCAAGGCTCTGCATTACTTTTAACAACATTAATTGAATTTGATATATTTTTCAAGCTAAGAATTAAAAATGTCAAATCAAAACTATTAAATCAAGTTTTTAAGTGTATAGAACTAATGAATGTCTGACTCATCAGTCAGTTAAATGATGGCTCTCTTTATTCCATTCATAATCATTTGCCTCTGTATTAAAATAAATAAATAAATAAATAAATAATGGTGGTAATTAACAGATGTCAAAACCATTAAACAAATCACTCATGGATAAGAAAGCAAGAACGAAAGCAAGAAAGAAAGAAAGAAGGAAAGACATTTTAAATATCTAGATGTATTTAATCTGTTTTCATTTTTTTATTTATACTGTAAAAAAAAAAAAAAAAAAAAAAAAAAAAAAAAAAACTTTACTAAAGAATACTTATACATGTAAAATACTTTTAACATGACATGCCTTATACAGTATTGTTCAAAATAATAGCAGTACAATGTGACTAACCAGAATAATCAAGGTTTTTCGTATATTTTTTTTATTGCTACGTGGCAAACAAGTTACCAGTAGGTTCAGTAGATTCTCAGAAAACAAATGAGACCCAGCATTCATGATATGCACGCTCTTAAGGCTGTGCAATTGGGCAATTAGTTGAATTAGTTGAAAGGGGTGTGTTCAAAAAAATAGCAGTGTGGCATTCAATCACTGAGGTCATCAATTTTGTGAAGAAACAGGTGTGAATCAGGTGGCCCCTATTTAAGGATGAAGCCAACACTTGTTGAACATGCATTTGAAAGCTGAGGAAAATGGGTCGTTCAAGACATTGTTCAGAAGAACAGCGTACTTTGATTAAAAAGTTTATTAGAGAGGGGAAAACCTATAAAGAGGTGCAAAAAATGATAGGCTGTTCAGCTAAAATGATCTCCAATGCCTTAAAATGGAGAGCAAAACCAGAGAGACGTGGAAGAAAACGGAAGACAACCATCAAAATGGATAGAAGAATAACCAGAATGGCAAAGGCTCAGCCAATGATCACCTCCAGGATGATCAAAGACAGTCTGGAGTTACCTGTAAGTACTGTGACAGTTAGAAGACGTCTGTGTGAAGCTAATCTATTTTCAAGAATCCCCCGCAAAGTCCCTCTGTTAAAAAAAAGGCATGTGCAGAAGAGGTTACAATTTGCCAAAGAACACATCAACTGGCCTAAAGAGAAATGGAGGAACATTTTGTGGACTGATGAGAGTAAAATTGTTCTTTTTGGGTCCAAGGGCCACAGGCAGTTTGTGAGACGACCCCCAAACTCTGAATTCAAGCCACAGTACACAGTGAAGACAGTGAAGCATGGAGGTGCAAGCATCATGATATGGGCATGTTTCTCCTACTATGGTGTTGGGCCTATTTATCGCATACCAGGGATCATGGATCAGTTTGCATATGTTAAAATACTTGAAGAGGTCATGTTGCCCTATGCTGAAGAGGACATGCCCTTGAAATGGTTGTTTCAACAAGACAATGACCCAAAACACACTAGTAAACGGACAAAATTAATGTTATGGAGTGGCCAGCCCAATCTCCAGACCTTAATCCAATTGAGAACTTGTGGGGTGATATCAAAAATGCTGTTTCTGAAGCAAAACCAAGAAATGTGAATGAATTGTGGAATGTTGTTAAAGAATCATGGAGTGGAATAACAGCTGAGAGGTGCCACAAGTTGGTTGACTCCATGCCACACAGATGTCAAGCAGTTTTAAAAAACTGTGGTCATACAACTAAATATTAGTTTAGTGATTCACAGGATTGCTAAATCCCAGAAAAAAAAAATGTTTGTACAAAATAGTTTTGAGTTTGTACAGTCAAAGGTAGACACTGCTATTTTTTTGAACACACCCCTTTCAACTAATTGCCCAATTGCACAGCCTTAAGAGCGTGCATATCATGAATGCTGGGTCTTGTTTGTTTTCTGACAATCTACTGAACCTACTGGTAACTTGTTTGCCACGTAGCAATAAAAAATATACTAAAAACCTTGATTATTCTGGTTAGTCACATTGTACTGCTATTATTTTGAACAATACTGTATATGCATAAAGTATGTTTAATATGCTTTATATGGGATGATATTTCAGCAGTACCTTCAGCCACTTATTGTTATTTTACCTAGAAAGTTGGTAAAAGCTCCAAGCGCAATGAGGGTGCAATAAATATAGCTTTACAGTATTCAACGAAGGTCAAAATAAAGAAGAAGCATTGTTTAATCAGATCGGTTGCTTAGAAGCTGAGTATGAACATTACACCCAGGAATAGGCACAGTCTAGCCAAGCTCAGTTTGGCCTCTAAGGCTGTTTGGCTGATCCATAGACACAGAATGGTTGCCAAGCACAACCGGGGGTCTGGACAACTTCCAAGACTCAGTTCCGTTTGATCCACTGACCTTCAAGAAGCCCCAGGCAGGTGTTTTTTGCCAGCTGAGTACCCAAATGGCAACACTTTATGGGGCAAATAGGGGAATGGCAGCTCTGATAAGGCCTGCCTGGCATAACGACTTCTGATATTTGCCACCGAGTCAATGGAGGACAATCTGTGAGTGAGAGTTTGTCAGATTGCTCCTGTCACATTACACTAACAGAGTTCCCACTAGACTTGGTTATCTGAATAATTTAGAGGAAAACCACCATCTATTTTGTAGCGCCTATCTCATTTTATGCAACTAGACATGGTCAAGATGATCATTTTGGGACAGCAGGGAGCCATTACGACTGAAATTAGGACTAATTAGGAATGCATATATTGCTGAACTAAATACCAGGGTGCACTAAGGGAGAAGTTTGTTCATTTGTTTCGATGGCGGTGAACGATACAGACCACTCTGGGGAAGTGCTCTGGCTTTGACCTGCTTCATCTGCTTTGCATAGAATCATAATCAGAGTTATTAATCCTCACACACCAGTGGCGATGCTTGCTTCTTCCATATTAGGCTACATTAGCAGAATTTTGCAAACAAAAAAGTCCCATTGTCAATAATGTAGTGATGTATGAAATACCGTACAATTCACACAAAAGTTTCTTTCAAATCATGCTGATTTTTATTGGCTAAAGTGGCAAATTTGTGTGACCAATTTAAATCTATTGTGGAATCATAGTGGAAATTCACGATTGCTTGATTTCCTACTGAAATGATTGGTTTTGCAAGATACAATTCACAGAAGAAATGACAGTAAATGTTACTGTCCAGACTTCAGAAAATATCTGCAAATGTAACTAAAATTTCTAATTTGTGACGATGATTTAATATTTGGTTGCCATAAACAACAATCATGAAAACACTGTGTTTTTATGTGTTCAATAGCAATTTTAGGGAATTGTGCACAAGTGTTTCTTGCACATAAGTGTTAGCCATTATGTCTGATAAGAAGATAAATTGCTTAAAAGATTTTTAAAGAGTCAATCAGAAAAAATTGCCAGACCGTAAGAACACACACCTTATTTTCACAGTGAGACAAGATCTCACAGAGATTCACTAGATCATCAAAAAAAATAAAAAATAAATAAAATAAAAATAAATAATAATAATAATAATAATAAATAAAAACACCCTTCTAACATATCATTAAAGTAAAACCATTGAAACTGGGTGGAAAATCTCATTGTGAAATAAATGCTCTCTCTAGTTCATGTTGGCCACAATTATTGGCACCTTTTTATTGCAATGTCCTTTTCCCAATATAACAGATCTGAGTTTTCTCCTTAAATGCCTGAATAGTTTAAAAAAAGAAAAAAAAATCAGAGACCATTCCTTTAGAATCTCTCCAGATCCTTCAGATTTACCGCTCCATGTTGATGTTTCTTTTCTTTCGTTCATCCCATTTTATTAGGGGCCAAGCACCGAAGGTGCAAGACACCTATTGTATCCGTTAGCGGTTAGCGTATTTTTTTTCTTCCGCCTCAAGTCTATGGCAGCCCATATAACGGATTGCGGGAAAGTTGTATAATTTGGCACAATGATAGACGACAGTCCCATCATTCACTACAGCAAATTTAAAGTCCCTAACTCCAACTCTCTAGCGCCACCACTTGTCCAAAATTTCAATATTTTTATGCTAATAACTTTTCAACCATAAGCCAGAAAATGGAAATTATTTTTCCTCTGAATCATTGGCTCATGCCAAGTCGAAAGAACCCCAAAATCCAAAAATCGCAAAGTTTATTTTTTTTTTCTATTTTAAATTTTTCGAAAAACCTACTTTTTCGAACTCGTCCTAGACGGTTAGTCCGATTTTCATGAAACTTACCATGCTGGCAAAAAGTTATGGAATTCAAGTTGATTTTTCCAACTGTTCTCAAATGATGTGTGTACCAATTTGACGAAAAGCACGCAAAAATGCATGTGAGGCTATATCTCGGCAACGGTTTTGCATATTGAGATCAAACTTGAGCATGACCTGAGACTACCTGCAGTGTTTCGACGCAGCGCCACCTAGTGGTCAGGATATATGAAAAATTTATATTTTGGCTTATAACATCTGAATGGTTTGGCCAACAATCAGACAACTGGTCTCTTTAGATTCAGTGAGTCATGTTGAGTCGAATGATATCCTGATTTCCCCTGTCAGCCATTTTAGGCGTCGGCCATTTTGAATAATTTAAAATGCTGTATTTTCTGAACACATTATCGTATCATTACGAAAATCATTACAAAAATATTCGGCTCCATGCCCTGAAGGTACTCAAAAAGTTTGGTGGCAGCGCCACCTTGTGGTCAAGAGTTATAATGAAATATCTAAAAAATGCTAATAACTTTTGAATAAATTAGACTATTGAAATGAAAATGTTCTCCCTATATTCTTTGCGTCATGCCGAGAACATCGAATCCAATTATTCTGAAATTGGCCATACTTCCTGTCCACCATTTTGAATAATGTTGAAAATCCACTTTTTCGAACTCCTCCTAGACCGTTAGACTGATTTTAACCAAATTTGACGCGGATCATCTTCAGACCCCACTGGCCAAAAGTTATGGATTCAGTGTCGATATACGAAACGGTTCTCATTTAGCGCATTAACAAATTTGCTGGAAGGATGCCAAAATGCATTTGAGGCTGTATCTCAACAAAGATTAGATTAGATTAGATTCAACTTTATTGTCACTGCACATGTAGGTACAAGGCAACGAAATGCAGTTAGCATCTAACCAGAAGTGCAATAAGCAGTAAGTACAGAATAAAGGTCTATAATATGTACAATAACTATACAGGTAAGTATTATGGACATAATTTACAGATATTAAATACTATAAGCACGATATATAGATAGGTGTACTATGAACATACTATACAGATGGGCTATGTAAACGTGTATGTACACTATAGGCAGAACTATGAACATAATTTACAGTATTGCAATGGACAGTAAAGTGCATAGAAAATATTACAATGTGCAAAAGGATTATACAGTGTTCCTGGATGAACAGACAGTAGTGCAAGTAATAACAAGTTACTGTTTTTTGCTTGTTGTGAATAAATAAATAAATCAGAGTGTTGAAGAGGGGGAGGAGTCTATGTGTGGTGTGGGGGGTGTTGAGGGGTGTCAGAGGGAAGAGTTCAGCAAGGAGACAACTTTAGGGAAAAAGCTGTTCCTGAATCTTGTTGTCCTTGTTCGGAGGCTCCTGAAACGCCTCCCGGAGGGGAGGAGGTTAAACAGTCCGTGGTCAGGGTGAGAGGAGTCCTTGAGAATGCTGCGAGCTCGACGTAGACAGCGTTTCCTCTGGATGTCCTCAAGAGCAGGAAGTGGTGTCCCTGTGATGAGCTGGGCAGTTTTCACCACCCTCTGCAGTGCCTTGCGGTCAGCCACTGAGCAGTTCCCATACCAGACTGGGATGCAACTGGTCAGGATGCTCTCGATCGCACACCGGTAGAAGTTCACCAGGATGGATGAAGACAGCTGGTTCTTCTTCAGTGTCCTGAGGAAGAAAAGGCGCTGGTGAGCCTTCTTGACCAGGCTGGAGGTGTTTGTGGCCCAGGACAGTTCCTCCGAGATGGTGGTTCCCAGGAACTTGAAGCTGGAAACACGTTCTACAGCCAGCCCGTTAATGTGGATGGGGTCATGCGTGCTTTCATTCTTCTTCCTGAGGTCTTATTGGTGTTAAGGAGCAGGTTATTGTCAGCGCACCATGTGGCCAGGTGCTGTACCTCTTCCCTGTAGGCAGTCTCATCGTTGTCACTGATGAGGCCAATCACCGTGGTGTCATCTGCAAACTTAATGATGGAGTTGGATCCATGCACAGGCTTGCAGTTGTGGGTGTAAAGGGAGTAGAGGAATGGGCTCAGCACACAGCCCTGTGGTACGCCAGTATTAAGTGTGATGGTGGTGAAGTGGGTGTGACCTGACCGAACATGCTGAGGCCTGTTGGTCAGAAAGTCCATAATCCAGTTGCAGAGGGAGGTGTTGATGTCCAGGTCTCCAAGTTTTGTGGTCAGCTTGGAGGGAATGACGGTGTTAAATGCTGAACTGAAGTCAACCAACAACATCCTAACATACGTGTTGTTATTGTCCAGGTGTGTGAGTGCAGAGTGCAGCACTGTGCATACTGCATCCTCTGTGCTCCTATTTCTGCGGTAGGCAAATTGGTGTGGGTCCAGTGTGGGTGGGAGGCAGTCTTTGAGGTGTGCTAGGACCAGTCGTTCGAAGCACTTCATAATGATGTGTGCTATGGGGCGATAGTCATTCAGGCATGTTGGGGAGGAGTGTTTCGGTACTGGCACAATGGATGTGGACTTAAAACATGTTGGCACAGTTGCTTGGGTGAGGGACAGGTTGAAAATGTCTGTGAAGACCCCTGCAAGCTGCTCTGCACATGCCCTAAGCACACGTCCAGGAATGCCATCCGGGCCAGCAGCCTTGCGTGCGTTGATCCGGCTCAGTGCAGTGTGGACATCTGAGGGGGTGAGTTTAAGGGGTTGGTGGTCTGCTGAGGGTGAGATTTTGGTGGCCGACTCCTTGCTGTCGCTGTTGAAGCGAGCATAAAAGTCATTTAGCTCGTTAAGGAAGGAGACGTCCATGACTGTTGGTGTGGAGTTGCTTGACTTGTAGTCACTGATGATCTGGATGCCCTGCCACATGCGTCGGGGGTCAGAGTTGGAAAAGTGTTCCTCTACCTTCAGCTTGTAGCAGTACTTGGCCTTTTTGATGCCCCTTTTCAGGTTAGCCCTGGATTTACTGTAGGCCTGAGCGTCATCTGACCTGAAGGCAGCGTTGCGGTCTTTCAGCAGAAGTCGAACCTCCTTGTTCATCCATGGCTTCTGATTAGGGTATGTTGTTATCTGTTTTTCTGTTGTTACACTGTCAATGGTGGAGTTGATGTTTATCCAGTACAGAGGAGGTGTAGATATCAATGTCCGTGTGAGAGCCACAGGCAGCCTGTGAAGCAAACATACTCCAGTCAGTGTGTTGAAACCTGTCTTGAAGTAAAGAGTCTGCTCCAGTTGGCCACACTTTGATGGTCCTCACTGATGGCTTCACACGGTTGATGAGGGGTGAATACTTAGGGGTGAGAAACAAAGAAAGGTGATCAGACTGTCCGAGGTGGGGGAGGGGGCTCGGGATGTAAGCTCCATTGATATTTGTATAAACATGATCCAAAGTTTTGTCTCCTCTGGTGTGGCAGGAAACATGCTGGTGAAATTTGGGGAGTACTGTTTTTAATTTTTAAGTGATTAAAATCACCCGCGACAATAAAAGCAGCCTCTGGGTGAGCAGTCTGTTGTTTACTAATGGCTGCATGAAGTTCGTTCAAAGCAAGCTTGGCATTAGCATCTGGTGCAATATAGACTGCGGTTATTATGGTGGAAGTGAACTCCTGTGGCAGATAAAAAGGTCTACATTTAACCATGAGAAACTCTAGGTTAGCTGAGCAGTGTCTCCCAACAATGACAGTGTTCTAACACCAAGCTTTGTTGACATAAATGCACAATCCACCACCTCTTGTCTTGCCGGAGTCATCTGCCGTTCTATCTGCCCGGAGCGTGTAGCGTCCTGCTAGCTCAATAGCATTGTTGGGTACGTCGCTGTGTATCCATGTTTCTGTGAAAACCATGACATTGCAGTCCATAAGTCTCTTACTGTGGGTGATGCGGAGTCGTAACTCATCCATTTTGTTCACCAGTGACCGCACATTAGCGAGGAAAATGCTGGGTAAAGAGAGCCGGAGCGGTGTTAGCTTTAGCTTGGCTCTTAGACCTCCGCGCTTCCCCCGCCTTTGTTTACGATCTCGACGCCGCCTGCGAGCACTTCCGCCCGGCCGTGTAGAGTGCGAAGCCTCGGTTGTTCTAGCGATCTCAGGGATGAGTCGAAGATTGGTGATAAAACTGCTGGTAAAGTCCTCACCGATATCCAAAAGCTCCTGTCGGGTGTATGATGTTAAAGCAAAGCTGTTCAGTACAAACAGACCCGAGATGAGCAGGAATAATACTGCAAAATTGCAAAAACTGGAGAGACGCTGAGCCTCGCGATGTGTTCACGCCGCCATCTTGGTCGAAACAAAGCTTTGACATATTTGTATGTGTCATTGTCACCTCTCACAGAACACGCCAAAATGATTTGATTACAGCACCACCTCTTGGTCAAAAGTGATAAGCCATTTAATCATATTACTTGTGGTAATATTTATGATTTTTCAGCCATTTCAATTACAATAATCCTAAAATTGCTGTAATTGCTCACTTTTGCAATTGGTGTGGTCCTCCATGCCATGCTTAGCTCCTAAATTTGCCGTCGGAGTGCTTGGCCCCGTAATTGCTGCTTGCAGCTATATTTTTTATTATAATTATTTATTTTTTGAATAGAGCTCAGGTCAGAGGACTGGGACAACCATGACAGAAGCTTCATTTTGTGCTCAGTGACCCATTTTTGTGTTAATTTTGATGTTTGTTTTGGAAAACTCTCCTGATGGAAGACCCAAACATGGTCCATTATAAAATTTCTAACAGAGGCAGTCAGGTTTAGATTTTTTTTTTTTTTTTTTTTTATCTGTTGGTATTTGATAGAATTAATTATGCCATGTATCTGAACATGATGTCCAGGACCTCCGGCAGTAAAACAGGCCCACAACATTAAAGATCCAGCAGTATATTTAACCCTGTATATGTGGTCATTTTTATGCCTGTTTGTACTAAACCCATAGTCAGTTTGCTGACAAAAAGCTTTTCTGCTATTTAATTTATTATATATTTTTTTGTTTCATCTGAACATAGAAGCCAGTGCCATTTGAAGTTCCAGTCGTTTGCCATGAATATGCTAGAGATTTTTTTCTAGATGAGTGAGGATATTTTTTTCTTGAAACCCTTCTGAACAACATGTGGTTATGTAGGGGCTGTTTCATTTTTTTTTTTTTTTTTTTGGCTTTCTGACCCCAAGGCTCAATTACTATCTGCAATTCTCCAGCTGTGATCCTTGGAGAGTCTTTAGCTACTCAAGCTCTCCTCCTCACTGTGCATTAGGATGATATAGACATATTTGTAACATCTTTAGTTGATTGGAACCACTTTATTATTGCCTTGATGGTGTAAATGGGAATTTTCAACACTTTTTTTTAGCTCTTTTCTTACAGCCACTTTCTATTTTGTGAAGCTCAACAATCTTGTTCTGCAAACAGAACTATCTTCTTTGGTTTTACTCCTTTGTGATGGATGATTAACTAGTATTTGGCATTTGTGTTTCTAATTTTTATAACTGTGTGGCGCAGGAAGCCATGGCTGGAAAATTGCATGCTCCTAGTCACCCTGGTTTGCTATTGTTACTTTACTTTTGTTACTTTTACTCATAAAAATTCCTAGGTGTGCTAATAATTGTTACCAACATGCATCGGAGAAGAACATTTATTTCACAATGAGACCCCCCCATACACACACACTTTCAATTGTTTTACTTCAATGAAAGGCTAGTGTTTTGTGAATGTTTTTGAAAGAAAAATCAAAAGGATAAACAATGCAGATTTATTTTCAAAACTGCCTTTGCTGATATTTACCAAGGGTGCCTATACAATTGTGTGTGTGTGTGGGGGGGGGGGGGGGGCACTGTAGCTAAAGCTATTGTTTTCAAATAAATTAATTATTCCTGACACCAAATAGCATGACAATATGTCCTATTTTTCCCAGACATGTCCTTACAGAGATTTCTAAATTGCCTAAACTCTCTAGATCCTAAGAAAGTAGTTGACCGATAGCATACAGGTTTTGTACAATTTTGATGTGTGAGAAGGTGGGATCAGATAAAGGTAAAATAATGCAAAATGTCTTACGTTAGAGCATATTAACAGGAAAACAGAGTCAAAACTAAGACATTTTAGGTAATTTTGAAAACCTAACCTTTTCTCGGCAAAATAAATAAATAAATGAATAATGTATGATTAAAAAAGGGTATTGTATTGTCTGTTTAGTTTGACCATGGCCATTATAGTTGCATAATCTGCCATATTGTAAAAAAATAAATAAATAAATAAATAAATAAATAAATAAATAAAAAAAACTTACAGCAACAACAAACCTATAAATTGCATTGTTTGGAGATGGCGGAGCATACGTTTGGGAAAATGGCTGAAAATTGTGTTATTCAAACTGGAAGTCCCTAAAGTGTTTGAGTTGAAATTGCTACCCAGGGGACCTCTGTGCTCATGTAGCAGGCAGCTAACAATAAGTTATGAGCAGCAGGTTTGAAAAGAGAATGATTTGCATATCAAAGGCATTTTTTTTATTTTATTTAGCTCAGACTTTTTTTAGGACCAGTAACTGAGAGCAGACAAATACAGGGATGTTTTGTGATCCGGAAGGCAGAGGAAGACAATTGTAGCAAGCAGAAAATAGAAAGCTATTTTATTCTGAATCACAGAATCCATTGCATATTTTTTCAGTCTTTGTTCAGCAAAGCTTTTCTCTTTTAGTCATGATAAATGTTAGTCAGAGCAGATGAAAATTATGTCATTAATTACTCGCCCTCATGTCGTTCCAAACCCATAAGACCTCTGTTCATCTTTGGAACACAGTTTAAGATATTTTAGATTTAGTCTGAGATCTCTCAGTCCCTCCATTGAAAAGGTAATGAAAACATCATCAAAGTAGTCCATGTGACATCAGAGGGTCAGTTAGAATTTGTTGAAGCATCGAAAATACATTTTGGTCCAAAAATAATCCAAAACTTTATTCAGCATTGTCTTCTCTTCCGGGTCTGTTGTGAGCGAGTTCAAGTGTAGTGATATCCGGTTCGCGAACAAATCATTCGATTTAACCAGTTCTTCTCGAACCAGTTAACTGAATTGAACTGAAACGTTTGAAACGGTTCGGGTCTCCAATACACATTAATCCACAAATGACTTAAGCTGTTAACTTTTTTTAATGTGGCTGACACTCCATCTGACTTAAAATAAACCAGTATCCAGGAGTAATTAATTTACTCAAACAGTACACTGACTAAACTGCTGTGAAGATAGAGCTGAAGATGAACACCGAGCCGAGCCAGATAACAAACAAACGATTGACTCGTTCTTGAGTCAAAAACCGTTTATGTCGGATGCATCCGATTCGAGAACCGAGGATCTGATGATACTGCGCATGCATGATTTAGTGTGAAGCAGACTGTCACACAGCGCATCTGAACCGAACTGGTTCTTTTGGTGAGTGATTCTAAACTGATTCTGTGCTAATGTTATGAGATCGGGTAAACCAAAGGCTTGAATGAAGGGCTATCATCGCCAGTGACATCATTATGTCAAGCGCAAAAGAACCGGTGAACTGTTATCTTTAATAACCATTTATTGAATTGAATTGAATCGAACGGTCCGAAAGAACCAAACTTCCCATGGTGAGCCAAAACCAATGCAACAGGTTCTTGACTCGAGAACGAGTCAATCTTTCGGCTCAATGGCTCGGCTCGGTGTTCATTTTCAGTTCTCTCTTCACAGCAGTTCATATTCTGGGATATCAGTTTATTCTAACTCAGATGGAGTGTCAGCCACGTTAAAAATGTTCACACCTTAATCCATTTGTGGATTAATGCTTACTGGAGACGCGAACCATTTCAAACGATTCAGTTCAAATTTGGTGAAAGAAGAACCGGTTAAATCGAATGATTTGTTTGGCAAACCACCAATATCACTACACTTAAACGTGCTCACAACAGACACAGAAGAGAAAATAATGCTGAATAAAGTCATAGTTTTTGTTATTTTTGGACCAAAATGTATTTTCAATGCTTCAACAAATTCTAAATGACCCTCTGATGTCACACAGACTACTTTGATGTTTTTATTACCTTTACCGCACAAACAGTTTCAATAGAGGGACTGAAAGCTCTCGGACTAAATCTAAAATATCTTAAACTGTGTTCTGTAATCTGTGTGTGTTTATTATTATTATTATTATTTTTTTTTTATGTACAAAATTAATTACTTGCGGTTTAAACAAGTCAGGTTGATTCAGTGAAGGAGTGAGTGAGTTATTTGATTCAAACCAATTATTTATAAGTACAATACTGATATATGAGTCTTTAAGACTGATTCATTTAAAAGACGCCTCTGGACTCATAACCCTGGACTCATTGGCTGCTTCTGAAAACTGAAAAATGCTCCCTTCTGAAGATGCATTTCAAGGAAGACATCAAGGCACATTCAAATTCAATGTTAGTTTCAGTTCCTGTCTTCTGAGATTCCTTCATCTTGCAGATTTTTTATGTCAGCATAGATGTATGCATCACTGCCTTTAATATTCCACAATCATGTTCAATCCTGTGACAGTTAAGCCAAAAAATAAAGATGACATCTGAAAGTTGCACTCAGTGGTCAGTCTGTTTGTAAATGTACGTTTTTGATCATCTGTTTCCTCTTTTGATGTAATTTCTAGCGAACAATTTATATTGCAGTAATGAAATATTAGTTATCACCAAAGATGTCTATATTTTTCTGTAGATCATTAAACCATTACTCTGCCTCAGTAGCCGGTACAAAATCAGTTTCATGAGGTGACTTCGTGCGAAAATGCTGCCTGTGAAATCATGGCCTAATAAAGCAGTGAGGCAGAAAGTAAGCTGCCAAAGTTTTCAAATGAACCTATTATGTTGTGTTTTCCGTCCATATGCTCTATATTGATTGTGTCATTCCTAGCACCTGTGTTTTCCCAATCATCCTGTGTTTATAAGCCCATGTCCATTCAGTTCAGGTTTGTCGGAGATTGTTAGTCTACTTTTGTGTTTCCTGTGCCCCTGTATCCCCCGTGTATTCCTGTGGATTATTGAATTAAAAGAAGAAGATTGTCGCATGCATTCCTGGTTTCCCTGTTCCTCGCTCCACGACTTTAGGCAAAGTGTAACACTTATAAGACTAATTTGTTCACACATCAGAGTACACTGGTCATGCTGGATTGGTGTTGTCAGTAAGAATAAAAACACAATAAAAAGTGTTGTCTGTTTATGTATTATTTTATTTAAATCTAAATCATTTTACATAAGAGTTGTCCTAACCAAATCATATTTATCATACAGATTGCTCATAAAATTGTAATTTAAAAGTTTTTTTTTTTTTTTTTTTTTTTTCTAAGACCGGCCCTTTTAAATACATAAAGTTGAGTGGAAGGAAAAAGTGTGGAAGAAAAAGATGCACAACCAACTGAGAGAACTGCATCCTTATGAGGATTGTCAAGCAACATTGATTCAAGAATTTAAGTGAACTTCACAAGGAATGGACTGAGGCTGGGGTCAAGGCATCAAGAGCCACCATACACACACTTGTCAAGGAATTTGCTGAACCACAGATAATGTCAGAGGTGTCTTACCTGGGCTAAGGAGAAGAAGAATTGGGCCAAATTCTTCTTTTGAGATGAGAGCCAGTTTTGTATTTAATTTGGAAACCATGGTCCTAGAGTCTGGATTAAGGGTGAAGAAGCTCATAGCCCAAGTTGATTGAAGTCCAGTGTTAAGTTTACACAGTCTGTGATGATTTGGGGTGCAATGTCATCTGTTGCCGTTGGTCCATTGTGTTTTTTGAAAACTCACAGACTCAAGACTCAAAGACACTGCACCCGTTTACCAAGAAATCTTGGAGCACTTCATGCTTCCTTCTGCTGAACAACTTTTTGAAGATGCTGATTTAATTATCCATCAGGATTTGGCACCTAGCCACACTAACAAAAGCACCAAAAGTTTGTTAAATGACCATGGTGTTGGTGTGCTTGACTGGCCAGGAAACTCAGACCTGAAGCCCATAGAGTGATGATGTTACTGACCATTTCCTTGCTACGTATCACTGATATTTACTATATGGCTCAGCGTTACCGTCTGGGAAGAACTATTGTTCCAGCCACCAAAGGCCTGCCTGATTTATCTCAACTGCTCTTTGTACCCAAAAATACACATGAAATAGACAAAATGACTGGCAACATGGGCACTATTTTCTCTAATACATTAGAAGCTGTTGTCCCCATCAAGTTGAAAAAGGTTAAAGAAAAACATGCTGTGCCATGGTATAACAGTAATACCCACTCTCTTAACA
Organism: Carassius gibelio; assembly: GCF_023724105.1. Classification (NCBI taxonomy): domain Eukaryota; kingdom Metazoa; phylum Chordata; class Actinopteri; order Cypriniformes; family Cyprinidae; genus Carassius; species Carassius gibelio. The sequence goes on along the minus strand of NC_068409.1, from coordinate 1,637,477 downwards.
TCTTAGCCTGCCCCCAACGCCCTCGTCCTGAAAGAAACTCATAGTCTTGAGCGCAAATGGAGAAAAAACAACTTGGAAGTTTTTAGAATTGCATGGAAAAACAGTATGTCCAGCTATAGACAGACGTAAAAACTGCCAGGGCCGAGTATATCTTTAGGTCACGTCACAAAACAATTCAAGCTGGTGGTTGTAAAGTCTCTTATTAAGAAACCACAACTAGATCCTAGTGAACTGGCAAATTATAGGCCCATTTCAAATCTTGGATTTATGTCTAAAAAAAACAAAATAAAATAATCTGTATGAAAAAAAATTCAGATTTCAGGCCCCACCATAGCACAGAAACTGCACTTGTTAAAATGACAAATGACTTGCTTCTTGTGTCAGACCAAGGCTGCATCTCATTGCTAGTTTTACTTGAATTAAGTGCTGCGTTCGACACCATAGATCATGATATACTCATGGATCGATAACAAAACAATACAGGTATTCAAGGAAAGGCTTTGAGACAACTTTAGTTATTTAAAATGGGATTCATCTAATTTATCAGCAGTAATAAATATGTATCACTAGGTCCTCTGCTATTTTCAATTACATGATGCCCCTTGGTAATGTTATTAGAAAATACGGGATTAGTTTCCACTTTTAAGCTGATGATACTCAACTATATATATATCAATGAGACCAGATGAAACTTCTAAATTCTCTAAGCTGTGTGTTAAAAATGTAAAAGATTGAATGATCAATAATTTTCTCCTAATAAATTCAGATAAGACAGAGATATTACTTATTGGACCAAAAAACAGAACACAGAACCTCGTAGACTACAGTTCGCAACTATAGTCGCAACTATGACTTGGTCAAGTCATCTTATTGCATTGACTCAGTTAAGTTTAGCCAACATTAGGAGTTAAGTTCACTCAACTTATATGTATTTGTTGAAATAACTTGCAGTAAATTGGGCCAACGTACTGTATCAATTAATAAGCATTTAGATTTTTTTGTTAAGTCAACTTAAAAACATATTGTTTGAACTAAATTTGTCATGTTTTCACAACCATTAACCAAGTCTAATTGACATAAAATAGTAATTTTCCATTAACATCACAACTTAACTTTTTTAGTTTACTAGACTTCATTGCTTGCTTTGACAAGAAGTTCTAGATATCTACCTGAAACCAGATTTTTAAATGAAATCAACACAGCTGCAAAACTGAAACTCTCAGCATTTATTTTTTAAACAGATGCACTGCACCCACAAACTATTAGCTTGCAAAGATATGAAAACATTACAAGAAAAACCCTCACATATATTCAGCTCACACAAGCATGTGCAAACTTCTTTATGCACAGACCCATTCTTAGAGAATAGTACAAATAACTCTCCTTGTCACTATCAGATATTTTCATTTCATTGCAGGAACAAGAGTACATGAAGAATTCACTATAAGCTGTTTAACAACTTCAAATAAAATAGTCTCTTCAGTTCCCAATCAAACGTTAAACATGACAAGGAAAGAGAAGCAGGACAAGGGAACAAGAAAATAACAAATACCAATGTTAAAATATATAGCTTAGAGAAACACGTGCAAACTTCTCTATGCACAGACCCATTTTAGAGCCAAAATAGTACTAAATAACTCTCCTTGTCATTATCAGATACTTTCCTTACAGGAACAAGAGTACATGAAGAATTCACTATAAAGCTGTGTTTAACAACTTAAAATAAAATAGTGTCTTCAATTCCCAATCAAACATCAAACATGACATGTTTGAAAAACAATTCAAGAAAACCAATGTTACACTTAAAACAATGAAATCTAAAATAACAATGGTCTTAATATGTAAAACAGTGTAACAGTTTAAGTGCTAATAGTAGCAAGAAGGAAAAAATAGTTTCTTATCTCAGCAACTTGCTCTTCAAAGAGTGAACTCTTGCGGTGCATGAGTCTGATCCAACTCCAATGAACAGGCACTGTATCACTTCAAAAGTGAATTTTAATTCCTTTGGGTAGTCAAGGTTTAATGCATGCACCAGGCCCATCAGGTTCAGAAAAGCATTAGGTATGTCAATCAGGTGACGCATCACCACTTCTTCCTCAATCACCAGGGCAACGTGATTGTAGAATTCTGGTAGAGGCTCCATCACATTTTCCACAACCACTAGGATTCCGATCACCACACCCTTGATCACATCCTCTTCATGGTCACTGGGCTTTGTAGAATGAAAACACAATTAAGAATTTCTTAAAACCAATTTCACAAACAATTTAAAGTCCCCACACCCATGCAAATTAAGACATCTAAATGTTTAATTTTCCCTTGTTTAGGCTTAAAGGTTTCAGCTTACCTCACATATCTTCATGAATTTTGTTGTCTGTAAAATATAGAATGGTTAAAGTACCTGCTTTATTGGTTCAATCCTTTGTTTTTCATTTATCCTTTCACTCCCTCCCTGTCTTGAAAAAAAAAAAAAAATAATTTCAAATATGTACACTTGTATACTTTTGTTGTAAATAAATCACCAGTGATGTGGAACAACAACTGTTGTTTGTTACCTTTTTGTTCAGCACCAAAATAAGATTTAATAGTGGATGTACCCAGCTCATGTCACTTAACCAGGAGTGTCTAAGGCTGCTTTCACACTGGGATCGTTTGCGGTCTTATGGACTCTGAGCCCGAGCACGATTGTTTCCGCCGACCCCCGCAGCGTTGCTCTGGTTTCACACTCAACTGGATTCTATCAAACCCTGGTGCGTTATTACGTCATCACAAACGTGCATGATAGAAAACAGAACGTGGGTCAATATATAGTTTATTTTTTTATTTTTTTTTGTTTTTTTTATTAATCCAGTGCTATTATGCACAGCTGAGTGAACATGGAAGTTAGGGGATTTGTTTTTTTTCAACTATCTCAGCTAAGGCAATTCATTGGTTAATAAACAATTGTGCTTAACCAATAGACTTTCAATTATTCTTGGAGTGAACTCTTGCACAATTGATTAAACACTGCAAAGCTCATTTACAATTTCCTGTGTGGTGGCCTTTGAGACGTGTAAAGTTGTTTGCATGCGAAGTAACAGTGATGCTACTTTGTGTTTTATCAAATCCTGTAGGTCTTCAACATCTATGTCACTATCTACTGTTGAGAAATCCAGGCTGAATGAATGGGTTTCGGAGTCTGCACTTTCAGAGTTTGAATCATCAGGAATGCAAGTTTGATACAAGTCTGTTCGAAAATCTTGAAAAGTGCTGTTGCGATGATTCCTACTTTTGTGAGCACGGAAAGTGCTGCACACACTGCTCTTGAAACTACAGTTTTGAAAGGGGCATGTCACTGACTCTTTCTTTTTAATGTGTGTTGTAAAATGAGCAAAATACTGTGAAATACTGCAAGCCTCTGAAAAATTACACAGGTCACAGTTCACATTTGATGTTGCTTTAAGCAATTTTGAGGAGGCTTGAAGACATTGACTATGTTCGCAGGTTAAATGCTTCTTCAGAGACAGTTCACTCCTAAATGTGCATACACAATCTTTATAGATGCATGGGAGTGGACAGTGACTTGCCTGATGACAGTGTTTAAGCTTGTAGTGTGTGATTAGGGCACGCTGGTTGGGCGAGGAAAATCTGCAAATCTTGCAACACCACCTCATTGATTTCTGCTTCCACTCTGCTTGCACTATACTGATCCTGCAAATAAAAAAAATAAAAAAGTAAAACTCCATCCAAGTACACATATACATGTTACATACAGAAATATTCACTGAACATAGGGCTGCACAACTATTCAAATATCTAATAGTGATTGCGGATGTCACGATAACGTAATTGTTCAAACAACAAAGCAGCACAATAGGAACTACCAGTGACCAGTGACGTACACTGAAATAAAAAGTCACTCACCTGTCAGCCGTTATACTGCGCTAGTAGCGCAGTGCGCACACTCTTTAATTGCACCCTGTGTATTACTTCACTACATAAGAAACTATGAGCATGCAACGTCGATACATTGTAAATTAGAAAGTCACAAAATAAAAAGTAAAATACCATGTTACTACTAGTACGCTGTGTTATCTGAGAAGGATTTGCATGCAGGTATGATGTTCTTTCTATTAATAAGGAGTTTCTGTGTTGTATTAACAGATTTTGTACGTATAGTGTAGTTACCATGATAAATGCTGTTTCCATAACCCAAAAATGCCAATTTATGTTCACTTTGTCTTATTTTGTAACAAAACTAGTTTGGGACTGCTATTAAATACACTTGTTAAGTGTTTATTTATCAGTATTAGTCATATTCTTACAATTTATGTTTATGTTAAATAAAGGGGGACAGTACTTGTTTAAGTCTACATTTTTTGTGTAAACAAATAAAAAAAATACCATGGGAAAATGTGGGTGCCATGGGCAAACGAGTTGAGAACCACTGTGATAAAGCTAGGCTATCCAAAACATCATTCAATAATTTGTAATTAATAATCACCCATTACAATTTTAAGGGAATAATCAACAATTAGGCTATTATTTTTTGTCACAATCATGCAGCCCTAAAACATCTTACTTCCCAAATACAATTAAAATATTTTTATTTCTGGTGATACATTTAATGTTACACTAATGATGTTGCTGTCAAAATAAAATTGAGCAGTGCTGTAAATATAGCTTTTATTAGGCTATGTGAAAATGTTTTATATAAATAAATCGTTATAAATAAATTGTATAAATTGTTTAAAGCACTATATAAATAAAGGTGATTGAAATAACGTAATCATGAAATTCATGATTCTTCAGGGCTTCACAGGTGACACAATTAATAAAAGTTTAATCATGTGATTATGAACTACAAAAAGTTGACATTATATTAATACAAAATCATGGCAAGTTACCTAGGCCTATATAACGTTAGGCCTACAGAAGACACACCATTTGCACGTGCTCAAAAACATTATGCTATGTCATTTGAAAAAAAAAAAATAACAACTGGGCATTAAACAGAAGTAAATCAAGCTTTTTTATGACACAAATACATGGACTGGCGGCGGAGCTTCAGTTATTAACATTACTGGTCATTCTGTGTTTCTAACGATAATGAGATCCAATCAAGAATACGCTAAAAAGTAATGTATATGTACACTTTTTATCTATTAACCAACATTAACTTATACTAGTCAAAGACGACTTCTCTTTCTGCTCACGTCTCGACAGCAGCTCGGTGTCTAACACACTGTATATCTAGCAAAAATCTGCGTGCCAGTGCGTGTAGCTCCTGATTAACGTTACTAATCAAGTTGTCTTAGTTTGTCAAATGTGATAGCATGAAATCAATACACGGTCGGTGAGCGCAAACGAAACAAGCCTGATTTTTACATGAAAGAACAAATCAGGGTATACTTACTATAAAAATCCATCTGTAGTCATTCAAATAAGAGCTCCTTCGTATTTTTCCTCGCATCAGCAACTAGTGTTGTGATCTCGTCTTCTCGTGTAGAAAATGGCGATGGCGCGTCTGGCTCAAATTCGTGAAAATAGTACGTCATCATGACGTAGAGTTTCTGGCACATGCACAGAAAATAGAAAATTTAAAGAACCTATGTTTTGTTGTTATATGAACACGTTATTTTAAGTTTTCCATTTCCCTTCAAGTTGAGGTTGTTATAACTCATCCTATTGTGTAGTGAGACACTGCAAGTTGACAGGACATGATTTTACTTGTCCACCTGACTTAAACTCAGAATCACTTTTTACAGTGTAGATGGATGTACTGTTACTTCCTCTACTGCCAAAAGCGTCTAAGGTTACGTATGTAACCCTGGTTCCTCGAAGGAACGAGACGCTGCGTCGAGAACGATTGGGGAACGCCCCCTGCGTGGCGTCTCTGAATCATGTGTGTAATCAGTCCAATGGATGGGCGAGACGTCATAGGCGGGTGACGTCAGAGACCAGGAAGCATAAAAGCCGGAGAAACACAGCCGGCACCAGCCTCAAAGGATGAAGCAAGCGCCGGCCAGAGATGCCGGAAGTGTGGCACTGCGACGCAGCGTCTCGTTCCTTCGAGGAACCAGGGTTACACACGTAACCTTAGACGTTCCTCTTCAAGAACTCGAGCTGCGTCGAGAACGATTGGGGAACGAGAATGCCCACGCCGCCAGACTTACAAATCTCTGCCAGTGTGGGAAACTGTACAACTAGGACGAGAGAACAGAGGGGCCTGGAGCGGCTCGTAAATCTAGACCGTAAAATCTTACAAAGGTCAAGGGCGTGGACCACCCCGCAGCCTCGCAGATATCATGCATAGAGACACCTGCTAGGAAGGCCTTGGAGGCCCCCACACTTCTAGTGGAGTGAGCCTTGACCCCCAGGGGGGAGGGGAGGTCAGAGGACTCATATGCAAGAGAAATAGCATCTACTATCCACCGGCTGAGGGTCTGTTTAGTAGCAGGAAGACCTCTCTTAGGGGGACCATAACAAACAAACAACTGGTCCGCCCTTCTCCACAGGGCAGCTCTGTGGATGTATGTGTCCAATGCTCGCACTGGACACATACAATTAAGCTTCTTCTGGTCTGGCTCCCTGAAGGGAGGAGGACTGAAGGCCTGGAGTACGACAGGCCGTGGTGTAGAGGAGGGAACCTTAGGGACATACCCCGCACGAGGGTAAAGGAAAGCTTTAGCCAAACCGGGCGCAAAGTCTATATAAGAAGGGGCCACAGAGAGGGCCTGCAGGTCCCCAACTCTCTTGAGAGAAGAAATCGCCAACAAGAAGACAGTTTTAATAGAGAGAAGGCGATCGGAGATCTCCTCAATAGGCTCGAAGGGCGGCCTACAGAGAGCTTCTAACACCACGGCCAGGTCCCATGTGGGGACATGAGAACGTACTGGAGGCCCCAGCCTCAGTGCACCGCGGAGGAAACGTGTAACAAGAGGGTGTCTGCCCACTGACTGGCCAACGAGAGGGGCGTGGTAGGCCGCAATGGCCGCCACGTAGACCTTCAGGGTGGAGTGGGTCAACCCTGCGGAGAAACGGGCCTGCAGAAACTCCAGCACTGTACCAATCGGGCAGTTAACTGGGTCGAGCTGGCGGTCTCCGCACCAAGAAGTGAAAAGTTTCCACCTCAAGGCATACAGTTTCCTCGTAGAGGGAGCTCTGGATTGGAGGATGGTCTCAACAACCTCAGTTGAGAGACCGGAAGCTACTAGTTGTGCCCCCTCAGGGGCCACACCCATAACTTCCACAGCTCCGGGCGAGGGTGGACTATGGCGCCCTCCGCCTGTGAGAGGAGATCTCTCCTGACGGGAATCTCCCAGGGAGAGCCGTCTAGGAGGGAAATCAGGTCCGAGAACCACACTCGTCCCGGCCAGAACGGGGCTACTAACAGCAGCCGGACTCCGTCCCGGCGCACTCTCTCCAGAACTCCCGGGAGCAGAGCAATCGGGGGAAAGGCGTACAGACGAAGCCTCGGACACGTCTGTACCATGGCGTCCAGCCCCAGTGGAGCTGGATGAGTCAGAGAGAACCAGAGGGGACAGTGCGATGTCACTCGAGTCGCAAACAGGTCCACCTGAGCCTGGCCAAAAACTCTCCAAATCTGCTTCACCACCTCGGTGTGAAGCCGCCATTCCCCGGGCCTCGGCCCCTGCCTTGACAGGATGTCTGCTCCCATATTCATATGCCCAGGAATGTGAACCGCTCTGAGTGAGAGAAATTTGTCCTGGGCCCACACAAGGATCTGGTACGCTAGTTTGTTTAGACGGCGTGAGCGCAGACCTCCTTGGTGGTTGATGTAAGAGACCACCACTGTGTTGTCGGTGCGCACCAACACATGGTGACATCTCAGGTCTGGGAGGAAATATTTCAATGCTCGATAGACCGCTAGCATCTCTAGGCAATTGATGTGCCATGTCAGATGGCGACCACTCCACAGACCGCGGGCAGGGTGGCCACTCATGACCGCACCCCAGCCGGTGAGGGACGCGTCCGTCGATAGCATCACGCGGCGACAAGGAGCTCCCAACACCGGGCCCTGAGACAAGAACCAAGGCTTCCTCCACATATCCAAGGCACGTAGGCAGCGTGGCAGACTCGATCCGAGTAGGTGACATGCGTGCCTGCATCGTGGTCGAATCCCACACCACGCCCAGATAAGTGGTTCTCTGTACTGGAGAAAGCACACTTTTCTTGGCGTTCAGTCTTAACCCCAGCTCTCTGATGTGGGCGAGAACGACATCTCGATGCCGAACCGCCATCTGCTCTGATTGAGCTAAGATCAACCAATCGTCGATATAGTTCAGTATGCGGATGCCCTGGAGTCGTAGCGGAGCCAGGGCTGCATCCACACACTTCGTGAAAGTGCGGGGTGAGAGTGCAAGGCCAAAGGGAAGTACTCGATATTGGTACGCTTCGCCCCGGAAAGCAAACCTCAGAAACTTACTGTGTAGGGGAAGGATGGAGATATGGAAATATGCATCTTTTAGATCTATCGTGACAAACCAGTCCTCGGACCTGATCTGAGACACAACCTGTTTGAGTGTGAGCATCCTGAACTTCAGTCGCTTGACTGAGCGGTTCACTAACCGCAGATCTAAAATGGGACGCAAGCCCCCATCCTTCTTTGGAACAATGAAGTACCAGCTGTAGAACCCTGACTCCCTCTCGTGAGGAGGGACCACCTCGATGGCCTCCTTCCTCAGAAGAGCGTGCACTTCCTGTTCCATAACCAGAGCCTGCTCGGGACCCACCAGCGTGGGTGAAACCCTGTTGAATCGAGGCGGAGGAGAACCAAACTGAATCGTGTAGCCTCTTTCTACAGTGTGCAGGACCCATTGAGATACATTTGGCAGTAGTTTACACGCTGCTAAATAATCTACTAAGGGAGTCAGTCTCTCGAGACTGACCTCTGGTGTAATCAGAATGGCTAGCTCGGTGCCCTGTAACAGCGGACCGGCAGGAGACAACCGAACTAACCGCTCTAGAGACCTTCGCGGAGGCTGCGAGCCACTCAGCACCGCTACGTTTCTGGGCGGTAACTGGGCGTGGTGCTCTAAATCTCTCAGCAGATTGGCTTGGTACGCCTGTAACACCGCCATGGTGTGCAGACACGCACCAGCCTGACCTGCTGCCGAGTACCCCTTGCCCACCAGCGCTGATGTTGTGCGCAGCGGCTTGGAGGGCAGCGCCGGAGCCTTTAATGACGATGCCGCGCCGGGAGACAGATAGCTCGCGAGCGTCTGTTCAACCCGGGGCATCGCCTTATAACCGCGCTCATTCGTCCCCACTACGCTGCCGTAGTGATCAGAAGCGGGGATGAAGACGCGGGCCGAGAAGGGTTTTTCCCACGATTTACACACCTCGGCGTGCAAATCGGGAAAAAAAGGCAGGCTTCGGCGCGGAAGTGGCGGCTTAGTTCGCAGAAAACGCTCATCAAGTTTACTTTTCTGCGGTTCAGCCTTTTTCTCGGCTGGCCATTCGATGTTTAACTTGGCCACAGCACGAGTAACCACCTCCAAAAGCTCCTCATACTGGGGCGATTGAGGGGGCGAATCCTCAGCGACGTTCACCACATCAACCTCCTCGGAGGAAGATAGATGAAGCGCCGAGCCCGCTCCACGGGGAGAAGTAGCGCCATATTACAAAAACAGCATTCTTCCATCTTAGAAACATTGCCAAGCTACAAAACATGGTGCCTGTTTCTGATGTATAAAAGCTAGTTCATGCATTCATGACCTCTAGAATGGACTAGTGTAATGCACTGCTAGGTGGTTGTCCTGCATCTTCAATAAACAAGCTACAGGTAATCCAAAATGCAGTGGCTAGGGTCCTTACAATTCTGTACAATTCTACAGTCTCTGCACAGGCTACCTATTAAGTTCTGTATCAATTACAAAATAGTATTACCTAAATGGTTTAGCTCCTGCCTACCTAACTAGCCTTTTATCACGCTACAATTCATAACGCTCCCTGAGGTCACAAAACGCTGGACTTTTGGTAGTTCCTAGGATAGCAAAGTCCACTAAAGGAGGTAGAGCTTTTTCGCATTTGGCTCCCAAACTCTGGAATAGCCTTCCTGATAATGTTTGGGGTTTAGACACACACGCTCTGTTTAAATCATCTAGATTAAAAACAAATCTCTTTGGCCAAGCATTCAAATAATGCATCTCATAATTTTGGACTACAGTTATATCTGATCAAATGCACATTATTATTCTTTACTAATTAATTTGGTTGGAACAGCAGCTATGGGCGTGCTGGTCTGAAAACAAGGTGTGTTCAGGCACATTGCTGGACACACATATGCCAAATAAAAATAAAAAATAAAAAATGAAATGATTACAATGTAAAATAATATTATTGTGTAGGCTTCATATAAAAATGCCTACATGTCATGCCTACATTTGCCTACATGCCTACATTTGCAATTTCCACCATGTAAATGACAAAACTGTCATGGCACAAGCACAACTGGCTCTTAAAGGGAATGGTAGATGATACTCTGATTGGTTAATTGCACATTATGCCCAAAAAATACCCATTACTCATTAAAAGAATAGGGACAACTTGTTTAGAACTTGCGGCCGAGCCCACAAACTGTTTAAACTATCAAAAATTTATTCCGAAACACACTGAATTCACCTGCACCGTGCACTTTAGGCCTAGGGTGACCATATGCGCCGTTCATACGGGACACGTCCCAGCCAGGATTTTAATATTGCCTAAAATATCAAGGTTTTGGCTATTTCCACTGTGCAGGTTGATCGTTGTGTAACATTAATGAGAGCTATAAAGAGCAGAGCAGATTGCTCCTTATGCTTTCAAATCACTTTCACGTGTTTGTTCGTTCGTTAGACTTAAAGCATTGTTTTGCACTTTGGGTTTTTCATATTTGCATCACTTTGATCATTCCCTCTAGATCTTACCTTCTCACACACGATTGGTCGATTATGTACTTTATCTGCATGTTATTGGTCAAACTGCTCTGGATGTTTTAGGCACTATTAAAATCCTGGCTGGGATGTGTCCCACATGAACTGTGCACATGGTCACCCTATTTAGGCAATGCACTATGATTGGTAAAATAGAGCCCCTTGTGTGTTTATATATATATATATATATATATATATATATATATATATATATATATATATATATATATATATATATATATATATATATATATATATATATATATAATCAACACAGTGTACATACATACATTATGTAAACATTTTTTATTTTAATTTTGGATGTGATTAATCGTGAATAATCAGTGATTGACAGCACTATTTTAAATGTATTTTTGATCAGATCTTAACTTAAAATTTAACTTGAACAGTAGTTTACTTATGGGTTGTCCTGCATCAGTCAAGCAACTGTCATTGATTTAAATTGGGATGCTAACCTTGTTGGTTTTGTCCTTGGAAAACTAACACATGTATAATCACACATACGAGTCAAGCAGGCAAATTATTTTCTGTTGGGAAATTGCTCTGTTGTCTCTTGAAGAGCCTTTCCAAATAAAATAGACACAACATGAATGTATGAAAGTCAGTACAAGGTTAACTTCCTCATCAAATCAATGATCATTGATATTACTTAATGTGGAGGTTGGCTCTGGGTCAACATCCTTCTAGAGATTTATTTAGAGCTATAAAGTCTACTGTAAACCAACAAACCATTAGCCTGCTGACACTGAGCCACTGTAGTAATAGCCTCTTGATTAACTGGATGAGATGCATCATGAAAAATATGAGATGTGAGTGAGCTGATTATGTTGCACCCAAGTGCATCGAACCACCAATATAATAAAAGAGGTCACTTAAAAATGGACGGTAGTAACAGAAAGGCAGTGTTTGTATTAAAGAAGTGCTGAGAGTCCCTAGAAATATTAAGCAACAATGTGTATGAACAAAAAAGTAAACTTGAGGGTGATATTTGATATAAGATATGAAGGTTGAATTATAAATTATACACATTAATTAATCAGTTGACAGTCATAGTTTCATTTTATGAGTTTACTGAAAAGGAGTAGCCCCCACCCCCCATATATTTTTAATATCATCTTATCATATTTGTCCATTCTGTGAAAGTCCATGCATCCAAAGTGTCATCATCTGAAAAGTATGAAATTACATCATCAAATTAATCCATATGAACTGAGTGTTTAATCGAAATGAGGTCAGAGGAATAATAGGCCAGGTTGATAGCCTCAACCCTCCACCAGCTTAGGGTCTGCTTAGTCACAGGGAGACCCCTCTTGGGAGGACCATGGCACATGAGCAGTTGGTCTGTCCTTATCAGAAGGGCAGAAGGTCTGCAGCACTATCGGTTGTGGTGTGACAAAGGGAATATTTGGAACATAGCCTTCTTGAGGTTATATAAATGCTTTGGCCATGCCGGCCGCTAAGTCAAGATGAGTTAGGGCCACTGGAAGGGCCTGAAGGTCTCCAACTTTTTTTAGAGAAGTAATCTCCAAAAATAAGGTCTTTATAGTCAGATGACAATCTGATATCTCCTCAATTGGCTCGAATGGAGCTTTACAGAGAGCCTCTAACACCACCACCAAGTCCCAGGGGGGAACACGGGACTGTACTGGAGGCCTCAGCCACAGCACACTGTGGAGGAAACGTGTCACTACGGGGTGTCTTCCCACTGATTGGCCACTGAGGGGTTTATGGTAAGCTGCAATGGCTGCCATGTAAACTCTCAAGGTTGACTGCGTAAACCCTGCAGAGAACCTGGTGTGTAAAAACTCCAGAAATTTACCAACTGGGCAGCTGCAGCTAGCTAGGTCAAGCAGGCAGTCTCTGCACCATGTGGTGAAACGTTTCCACCTAATGGCACACAGTTTCCTTGTCAAGGAAGCTCTGGATTGAAGGCTGGTCTCAACAATCTTGGTTGAGAGACCGGAGGATATGAGCAGTGCCCCCTCCTTGGCCACACCCTCAGATTCCACAACTCTGGGTGAATTATCTTATCCCGCACCTGTGAGAGTATATCTCTCCTGACTGGAATCTCTCATGGAAAGCTATCGAGGATTGAGATCAGATCCGCTCCACAGACCACGAGCAGGGCAGCAACTAATGACTGTACCCTAACCACCGGCGGCACCAGGGGGGGTCTTGGGGGGTCTCAAGACCCTTCAAAAAACTCTTTGACCCCCCATTTGACCCCCCATCCTTTTCCTGATTAAAAAATATATATCCGGGATAAAGATTTAAAAATGTTTCTCTTCAAACTACGCAGAACAATAATAAATAATAATTATTTTGACATTTATTCGTACACTGAACCGAGAACAGTTTCTGTCAGACGCGTCTGATTCGAGAATCGAGGAGCTGATGATACTGCGATTCCTCACGCAAATTTTTTAATTGTTAGAGGATATTTTCAACACCGTGGAAGCTGGTAAGTGGTGTTTCATTCTCAGCGAAGTGATTTTGATGTTTATTTACTTATTATTATTTTACAAGAACAATGTGATGTGAGAACATGCAGATATGTTGTTTATATTGCTGTGTGTAGCCTGTAGTGTAGAAGTAACACTAGCATGCTGTTTGAGGTAAAAAAGTTTCACTGGCATCAAGGTGTCGGGTCTGGTCTTTTATGTTATTTGACAACACTTTTATTATATTACAATACTTATTTATTTTTTAACACGTTGAGTGCCTTAAAAATAATTATCACAACATTGGTAAGGCTTATTGAGATATTCTCTTTCTCTGAATTATCATTATAATAATAAAAAAAAATTCAGAAATGAATTAAAATATAATTATATTTTAAATGTGACACACACATATATATATATATATATATATATATATATATATATATATATATATATATATATATATATATATATATATATATATATATAATGTAGCCACACTGGGTTGTACATAATAATTAACTCAAATGATTTTGAATTTGGAATTTGAATAATTAATCAGGAATATGATTAATATATATCTCATATGACAGTTACACTAAATCGTATTGATTATGAAAAATAGCTCATTACAGGGCACTGTAATTTACTCATTAATATGTCAATATTCCATTCTTCATATAAATTATTGTGATATCTCTTACTGTAAATTACTGCAAATCAAACAGTGGTTTGTCCAGCAAACGGCCGTAAGATTAACTTATCAATTTTCAATAAAGTTATCACTTCTTATAATGCAAGGAAAAATATTCTCTGGCCATGAAAACATTATTCTATCATTATGATAAATTTAGTTTCTCAAAATAAAGCTTGTAGCTAGATCAGGCATCTCTTTGACTCGTAATGTGAGCGTGTTAGACATCATGGATATATATGGGTTTTTAATAATTGAACTAATAATACATCAAACTACAAATCACACAGAGTAAATACGCGTACGACAATACAGACAGTAAACTTTGTACAAGACATAACGGATTCCAAATAAGGGAGAGAGAGAGAGGGAGAGAGCGAGAGAGAGGTAAGAGAGACAGATCACAGAATGAGCTCAGGTATGAAAATCACAGACAGTAACCCTTGGAAGCCAACAACGACTCAAATCATAGACACACTTTAAGCAGCATTTAAATCTCCATAGAAAAATGATACTTGCAAATGTAGAGTGTGTGTCGTGAGACCGGCGATGCACGTGTGAGTGGCGCTGGAGCTTGGTGTGAGCGTGGTCTCTTTGTCTTCCGGCCCGGGGCTGCTGTGGAATCGCGCGGTATTTGAAAGGTTCAACAAACAAGGTTCCAGAATTCGTCTTCCTTGTGTGGAGAGGCGAATAGTTGAATTCGACAAGGATCGAAGCAGGAGAGCAGCGCATAAGAGAACGTAAGAGAGGGCGGACTTTGTTCGGTCAGCTCTTATGGCCTGAGATGGTTCACGCCTCTGTTCGTGTGAACAACCAATGAACGTCCGCGATCTGAAGTGGGAAAAGTTCCTTTGTCTCTGTGGAAACACCCACCCTAATAGCTTGTCAGATCTCAGCAGTGATATTCTAGCAAGTTCGTAATTCAAGATTAATACATTTTTCATTACTGTGCTTTAAATAAATAGGTCTGTCAAAGCATGACGATTAAACAGATACCAAAAAAATATATATATAAATTATCAAAACATGAAGTCACATTCAAATACAGAATTACACACATTTAAAGATTTGATTAACACATGATAAAACTGCAGATAGTCCCAGTTTATATGGGAAACATCGAATGCACCGAAAAACAATACTATATACATTTAGACTACATCTGAGTACATTTTACCATTCTTTTTGTAAGAGTTAGCTTTCCTGTCCTGTTTCCCAGTGGGATCATAAAGTTTTACGACCTGGTCAGGAGTGGGGTTACAACCCATGGTTCTATTTGAGAACATTAAAATTAGGAAACACATTTCCAATTTATAAGTCAGCAACTTTAACCATTTACACAGGATTAACCATTTTATGCACAAACATATTGAAAATACATATTATTAATAAAATGATGAAGGTAAAGACGTTAAGAAAGGTCTGTTTGTGTGTGTGTGCTTATGTGTGTGTGTGTGTGTGTGTGTGAAATGTGTGTGTGTGTGTGGGGGGGGGGGGTAGGGGGGGTTCGTGTCTCCTTTGAGGCTCGCCCAGGTGACTCTGGAATTTCCTGTCGTAAATAATTTAAATCATGCCAGGCCTGCGCCAGGCCAGGCATTTAGTGTAAAAAGGTTTCATGTTATATGCCTGAATTTAACCCATGAATCGATGACCTGCATATGCGTTACAGTTTTTTAATGTTTTGTATCAATATTTAAGGTGGACTTTTTGATTAGGTGCAAGAGTAGTAGTGATAGTTAAAATAATAGATTAATGCTGAAATAGTAAATTGAAACTTGTTCCTAGATGGACAGAGAGTGGAAAGTAATAGGTCAGATGAGGAGATGGAGATAGAGGAAGAAAAAGAGGGACATGTAGAGGCACAAGTGACAGAAAGAGAGCAGGGAACAGCAAGCCAGGAGACAGAGGCTGGTGAGAAAGAGGAAAATGTAGAGGCACAAGTGTTTACTATAGTTTTTACTATAACCGCTTTTCTTAATTATTCTGTAGAACAGAGAAGAAAAAGCCATCAGGTTGGGACAATTTAAGACATTTCAGTTTCTAATCCCAGAGCTATTATTATATTAAACTTAAAATTGTCTTCTCTATTGTTTCTTTTTCAAAACTGCATCAAAGCATTTGCTGCTGTATCAATACATAACCATCCATATCGATACACGAATCAGCAAGAAATACATTACAATATATTGTTCTATTGATATTTTGAACAGCGCCATTTAAAGCCTTTTTCCATGTGCCCCTTCTATACTTTGAGCACCTGCCCCTCCAAAGGTCTCTGCACGGCCCTGTTCATAGGGAGTGTCAGCCACGTTAAAAAAGTTAACCGCTTAAGTCATTTGTGGATTAATGCTTATTGGAGACGCAAACCTTTTTTAAATGATTCAGTTCGATTTGGTGAACTGGTTCAAGAAGATCCGGTTACATCGAATGATTCGTTCATGAACCAGATATCACTTCACTTCAGTGTTTTGAAATCTCACACAACAGACACTGAAGAGAAGACAATGCTGAATAAAGTCATAGTTTTTGCTATTTTTGGACCAAAATGTATTTTCGATGCAGTAAAATGCAGTTATTAGCCGTGGGTCAGATGTGCCTGCATAATGGACAAATACCACACCACGCCTAGACAAGTGGTCCTCTGTAATGGACAGCACACTTTTCTTGCCGTTTAGTCTCAAACCCAGCAAGGATGACATCTCAATGTTGAAACCCTATCTGCTCCGATTGAGCTAAAATCAACCAATCCTTGATATAATTACGTACGTGGATTCCCTGGAGTTACAGTGGAGCCAGAGCAGCATCCATACACTTCGTAAATGTGCTAGACTGAACGAAAGTACTCAATATTCGTTTGCTTCGCCCCTGAAATCAAACCTCAGAAACTTCCAGAGGGCACTAAGGCAAGACGGGCACTGTGTGATGAGGTGTACACTGCTCTACCTCGCCCTAATTCACATTAGGACATCTTGGCCGACCGAAGACTTCTTTGTCATTAACTGCCCTGATTTCTGTTTTAGGCTTAGAGGTCCCTGGACCAGAGCATTGCTTTTGCTCTCGGTCCCGACGTGGGGGAGCACTCTGTTTTTGAGCCTCATGGAATGAGGAGCTGGTATGCAGATGGGTGCCCCATGGGAGAGATGATGGAGGAGCTTCTGGAACACCGCCACTTGCTTATGCGCCTCCTGGTACCTGTCATTGACCAAGTTGACAGCATCGCAGAACAGGCCAGAATGCAGCAGTGGGGCATCGATGAGCCAGACCCTGTGCCTTTCTTTCATATTGGACAGGGTCAGCCATAAGTGTCTCTCCAAGGCCACCATAGCTGCCATCAAACCACCCAATGGTGCGAGCGGTCTTTTTTTTGGCATGGAGGAAGAGATCAGTGGTCTGCCTCATCTTCGAAATATTGTCCGACTTGTTCTCCTTTCCCTCATCAAGGTCTTTCAGCAGGTCAGTTTGGTACACTTTTAACACAGCCATAGTGTGCAGACACACCAGGCTGACCCGCTGCCACATACCCTTTATCCACCAAAGCCGAAGTTGTTCTGAGTGGTTTGGAGGGCAACACCGGAGCATTCATAGATGATGCAGCTCCGGGGGACAAATAACTTGCAAGCGTCTGCTACACCTGTGGCATCACTCTGTAACTGCACCCTTCCAGCCCTGCCTCATTGCCGTAGTAATCAGATGTTGGGATGAAGAGGCAGGCTGGGAATGGCCAATTCCAAGATCTGGCGATTTCACTATGCAGACTGGGAAAGAAAGCCAGGCTCCGGCATGGAGATTGTGGTCTCGCCCACAGAAAGCTTTCATCAAGCTTGCTTTTCTGTGATGTAGCGCGGGCAGGGAGGAAAACACAATCTGTAATGTTATCTGCTATCCCCCAAATGTTTGGTTTTAGCAGGTGCTTTTAGTAAGTAAGTACATTTTGTTTATATAGCACATTTACACATAGCATAGCTGACCAAAGTGCTAAACAGATAATATACTGAAATTTGTACCAGTGTATGTGAGTTTGGATCATCCTATAGCCAAAATAATGGAAATTGGAAATTCTGAACCATGTAAAAGCTTCATTTGTCAATAAAGTATTTATTACCGTATATGTTACTCTACATCTGAAAAAAAATGACTTGAAACATGGTAAAACACCAAAATTGAAGAAAATAGTATCTTAAAACCCACTGGACATTTTCCACATAGCCAACAGCTTTCCCCAGGCACTCAGATTTCCATTATCCACAAACAGCAGAGTGGAGTGGATTATGACAAGTCATAAAACTGTCAGAACCTGTCATCTCTTTCTCTCAAAGACTTCTTGCATTTGCACTACATTGGGGTCATTGAAGCCCAGACTCTCTGACTTCTGAGTGCTTCACACCAGACATATCCTGCAGGTAACTTCAAATGATCATCTGAGAATCAATAGCTCTCAGTGGTCTCCCTATCCCAGAATTCTTTATTCTTCACAGTCACTCTAACCTTCCCTCACCCATAGATCATACACCACACATAAAAGCACAGCAGATTTGAAAGCTGAAATATAAGATTATTCGATTCTCCAAGCATTGAGGAGATCTGAGAGTATGTTAAAGGCTAATAAGCCAAGTTGATGAATCTGTTGAATGTATCCTTTGGGAACAAAGGTCATGATCATTAAGCAGCTGATTCTCTCAAATTTTGTAGTCTTGTTTAAAGTATGATGACCATAAAGAGACATCAAACATAATTTTTTCAAGCTGTTTGAGCTACTGGAATCATAGTGGATTTAATTTAGCTTTGTAAGAGTTTCAAAACCTACAGAAAACCTACAGAAACCTACAGAGGTTCACACATATTTTGTTGTTGTTGTTGTTGTTGTGAAATCTGTAATGATTATCTATCTATCTATCTATCTATCTATCTATCTATCTATCTATCTATCTATCTATCTATCTATCTATCTATCTATCTATCTATCTATCTATCTATCCATCCATCCATCCATCCATCCATCCATCCAGTGTTGGGGGTAACAAGTTACAAAGTAATGGATTACAGTAACTATATTACTTTTTTGGGTAACGGAATAAAGTAACGCATTAACCTAATAATATTGGTAACTATACTACTTTATTAGACTATACAGTAGGAACACGCTTTCCTGCGTTACACAAGCCGTGTTTGCCTGTGTGTGAAGTTCTGGGCCGTGTTTCCCGATAACGATTGATCTTGGCGCTTAAGAGTAATTTTATGATTGTTTGTTATTGTTTCACGTGCGTTTCCCAACAATCACGTAGCTGTGCTTTAAGTGCTGCTCAGAGGAGTCGCTTAATAATAATAATAATAAAAACAATAATGATAATTAAAGAACATCACAGTAATAGAATGCAATACTATACCATCTTAGAAGTATTAAACTGCTACATATTATAAAGTGTGAACATTTGGGAAGTTGTAGCCCAGTGGTTAGAGAGTTTGACTCCTAACCCAAGGGTTGTGGGTTCGAATCTCAGGCTGGCAATACCATGACTTAGGTGCCCTTGAGCAAGGAACTGAAACCCCAACTGCTTCCCGGGCGCTGCAGCATAAATGGCTGCCCACTGCTCCGGGTGTGTGTTTATGGTTTGTGTGTGTGCACTTTGGACGGGTTAATTGCAGAGCACACATTTTGAGTATGGGTCACCATACTTGGCTGAATGTCACGTCACTTTTTCACTTGTACATTTGATACCACAGTCTTTAGCTTACATAGAAATGCTCATACATACCAAGGATCACTTTCAACTCAAGTCACCTTTATTTTTATACAACTTGACTTGTAGGCTTTACAGAATTAATTAGGAAAGTAGTGTTTCATTAATGCAGAATTACAAAGGTAAACACTCAATTTTCAGTCAACAAGGATTTTTTTAATTTTTTTTTTTTTTAAAACTGCAGTCAGTTTAAATGTTCAGGAAAAACTGGGACTTGTGAAAACTATATATATATATATATATATATATATATATATATATATATATATATATATATATATATATATATATATATATAAACAAACATGTAGGTCATTCAGGTCACAACACTGCATTGTACAAGTGTTAATCAAGTGGATGTAAACATTTGAACAGGGTCATTTTTTATGAATTCAAACATTATTTTCTCTTGTGGACTATAAACATATTTTATGTGAAATATCTTATTCAGATCAGAACTAAATAATCAATAGCATGTATTTTGTATGATCCCCCTTTTTTTGGTAAAATAATTAACATTTTGCAGATTTTGAACATTTCACAACTTTTCACCTCAACTGTATCTGTATTTTTAAATAATCCTGAAGGAGACAAATAGCTAGATCAGGTGCATTTAATTAGGGCTAAAATCTGCAGGACTGTGGCTCTTCAGAAATTGAGTTTGGCACCCATGCTTTTCAATCACCCTCACCTATGGTAATACTAGCTACACAGAAAGTGCACACTTCAGCTTTAATTATCGAAGAGATCTAAAAGAGACATGGACAATATGTGTTATATATATATGTTATGTCTGCAGTACTGGTTGCAAAAAAATTGGTTCTTCAGAGACCCATTAGAGAGGTATAAAAAAATGAAGTAACAAATTACCAACAAGATGACATTTTGCCTTTGTTAGGGATGCATACAGTACAAGATGTGGAAAGGTAATTGCAGAACAAATACTGTGTTTCTTAACTAATCAAAGATCAAGCACACAGTGTTCTTTAGAACAAAGCAAATTCTGTCCTTATTAGTTTGATTCTTAACTTTAGCATGGACTTGGGAAGCACAAAAGACCAGACACATAACTTGCTATCAAGACCATTCTATAGCATGCATTTATTGTATACAACCCAATTTTATCCTATCAAAACACCATCTAAGCTGTTCCTTCCAGCATGTTGTTACTGTATCTCAATCTCTATTCGCAAAGCATTTAAAGGGCATCTTGGACCATCTCTTGTGATTCAGATGTACTGCAATACAAATGTCAAGTAAGAGCTTATGACAAGCTTTGATTCCAAACATGATTAAGGGGGTGTGTTTCTTCAGATTTCACTGTGATGCATTTAGAGGGAAGGTGGGCCTGGGAGTCTTCCTCTTGTAGTAGCGCTGAATAAATTCAGATTTGAGTGGAGTGGGTCTCAGGCTGTATGATAATCCCCCAGAGACACAGCAAGCAAGAGATGGCTCCGTTTCCCCTGGCCTAAAGGATTGGAGCAGAGAGAAAAAGCCTCCAAAGCTATCTTTAAAAGGAGGCTGCAGACCTGAGTTAATCACTTTTGTTCATCAGTCATTGATTAAGAATGGCTTAAGAGCACATTCTAGGTTTTGAATCTTTCTGAATGCCAAAACTGCAAGTTTAGCAGCCATATAAAGACATTAGGGTAGTGACCTTCAGGATGTCTTTCTATATATACTCTTACTTCCCAAAGTACTGACCTACTTCACTGAGAGTCCCCAAATAAACTTGCTTGTAATTAATATTTACCATAAACGAATAACGTCTGAAAATCAATTATTCATAAAAACATCAAGACACAGGAGAATTGGGAGAATAACTTTTATTCTAGATATCACTATACTTCATCAATTAACTGAATATATTGAGAATGGCAAAGGTTATTTATTTATTTATCTGAATTTGATTTTATTTATTTATTTATTTATTTTTAATATTGCTTAAACATGCAAATAAGACTCATTTGCATACATTACCCACAACAGAAATTCAAACTTTTTTTTTTTTTGCATGCAATTATCTCTATTTGTTTATATACAAATGTACACAATAGGGGGAGATAAAGGGGAAATTCTAAGAAGCTTGGTACTTCTAACATCGGTCCTCAAGCTGCTTTTGTGAAATTTGTGAAAGTTTATGGAATTTGATGAAAGAAACTGAAGAATGAAACAACCGATTCTATGTTTCCACCTTTCATAACTTTTTTCAGTCATTCCACTTCATTCGTTTTATTCTTTTAATTTTCAACAATCACAATCATTTTAGTTACATTACACTACCATTTAGATATCTTTGAGCACTTACCAATAACCCCAAATCTTAAGTAATTTTTAACAACATAAAAAACAAATGCTAATCTGGGACACACTGAAGGCATCAAGGGCTATTTGACCAAGAAGGAGAGTGATGGGGTGCTTCGCCAGATGACATGGCCTCCACAGTCACCGGACCTGAACCCAATCGAGATGGTTTAGGGGTGAGCTGGACCGCAGACTGAAGGCAAAAGGGCCAACAAGTGCTAAGCATCTGTCGGGGAACTCCTTCAAGGTGACTACCTCTTGAAACTCATCAAGAGAATGCCAAGAGTGTGCAAAGCAGTAATCAAAGCAAAAGGTGGCTACTTTGAAGAACCTACAATATGTATTTTCAGTTGTTTCACACTTTTAATTCATAGTTTGTGTTAATTCATAGTTGTTAATTCATAGTTTCGATGCCTTCAGTGTGAATCTACAATTTCCATTGTCATGAAAATAAAGAAAACTCTTTGAATGAGAAGGTGTGTCCAAACTTTTGCTCTGTATTGTGTGCATATATATATATATATATATATATATATATATATATATATATATATATATATATATATATATATATATATATATATATATATATATATATATACATACACACTCACACACAAACATGTACATACAGTACATGCATACAATTATCAAGTATGATAAGTCGTAAAAGTTTAAAACAAATCACTTTATTGGCATATATATATATATATATATATATATATATATATATATATATATATATATATATATTGTAAACAGTAGACCCTATTAAACAATGTTGTCTATATTTTGTAAATACCTATACGAGCTCTGATGTCCAATGATATGACACACGAGGCATTGTGTCCACTTCAGGCACCTGACTGAATGCAATATGCTGTGCTTGTGGGTTTGCCTGTTTCAATAGCACTAAACCTGACAAATACTCCAGAGACAGTGTTTCTGCGTGGAGTTCAACAAGATGAATGGCTGTTTTTTTAACAAAGCTACTTACACTTTCCAACCCTCTGCTTTGCTTCTATAAACATCTATGATTTGACTATTCATCCACCCACTTCTCTCCCCAAACCCCCCAGAAATTGAGTTTAATTCATTCCACAGAAAGACGACATTCCTGTTTTTTAAAATGCCACTTTCAAGAGGATTCCCTCTTTCAAGGCCAGGGTCTTTTATCAAGGGACAAGCTTTCTCCCAACAGTGTGGGAAACAGAGATGGTCCATTGATTCCAGAAACTCATTACACACTGCATGGTCCAGGTCCTTTGAATAAGAGGCCAACTCGAATCAAATAAACTTGACTTCCTTGGATTTGGCCCAAATGAAACACCCCTAGTCTTAGTCTATAACTGTCTTTCAATGTATGTAGTCTACACACACCATTATTAATCTAGTATTATCTTATTTTAAAATGTGATGAAGTGTGCATATAGTATCTCAACATTTCTGCCAGAGGTTAATGGAAGTTGCAGTTTTTGTAATGAGCTCACTAGGTATCAGCTCGATTTGACCATAAAAAGGGTGAGAGGCTATAACACTTTTCAGCTGGTTTAATGAAGCACTCGGTTTCCCCAGTGTAAATTACAAGTAGACAGGGTCCAATTTTTTTTTTTTTTTTTTTTTTTTTTTTTTGGCAACAATTCAAAACCACAAAGTCAATAACTCTTTCAAGGGCATTCTAGAGTAAAAACAAAGTCAATATTAACCAAGTTGAAAATGGAGGCCAACAGCCACAATATATCAGGTGCACTTCCAAGAGTTTTGGTGGTTAAATTAGTGGTGTTCTTGCATTGTGGTTTCACTTCATATTTCAAAACGAACAGAGAGATCAGCAAGAAGACATGTTATTAAGAAATAAGCACACCACACTAATGCTCCTATCAGTGCTGAGAGTCTATTATAGAATGTACTGTGTTTGGAGTATTGAATTAATGGAATGAAAGTTGACCACCATGTCCTCAGCAGTCTATGGAGACTCCTATGTTCATTGGTCTATCCCAACACACCAGGGGTGTGCAGTGAAGCCAGTATATGTATCTGTTTTGGTTCTGTAACAATCACAAAAATTATTTGTATCTGTATTCGGATAAAACCGGAAGTAGGGGTAGCTTGAACCGGAACTTTGAACAATTATAAATGCTAAGACCGTTATGGTTTTAAAGACTTGGTTTTTTACAAAGTTATAACTGAACAAATATGCAGTGTTTAACTAAAAGAAAAGTAATGATTATAACATTTTATTTAAATATCTTCTAACAGTCAAAGCTGATAACTGAATGCGAGTTCAAGTCCCATTTTGGGAACCTTTCGTGATCCATAAATATTTAAATATCTTCTAATTAAAACAGTAAAGGTTGCCATGCAGTTTAGAAATATGAAAATCGATTTTAGTAATTTCCAGGAAATGCATGGAAAAAGGCAAGTGCAACACTGCTATTTCATTTGCACTTATTTCATTTATACCATTTACACTCATTTACTTTACACACTTGCTACTGCATTGTAATATTAGAGGTATATGTAAATCAACATGATTTCCTTTGGCTCACCGGTTCCTGTGCAGTTTAAAAAAGTAGTCTAGTTAGTAATTTTCAGGTCTAGAAAACTATGGAAAAAATGAGAACAGAGTATGGAAAAATATTTGTGCTTTGAATATTTGTCCTATTCAGTGTTTTAAAGTATAAAATTAATTTTTAAAAATAAATTGATCACACAAATAGAGAGCTTTCATGACAAACGTTTAGTAATCATCTTTTTCATTACGCATGAATCTTTAAGCAGTTTTAAGTCTTTTTTGAACTTCAATAAACAAATGTGTGTGTGCCACGCACACCGGCAAAAGATAAAGAAGCAAACATGTATGCCTAGTTGAAAATATATCTGAATCTAAGCTGATTATTAGCCTACTCTTGACAGATAGCTGGTTTGGTTTTTGAGAGACGCGCAGAGACGGCAACGCGGCTGTGTGATTGATGATCGCTCAGTGCTTATTCCATTAATTCATGTATAATTTCCTAGCATATAAGGTTTAAATCATTGCCTTTTTAAATATACACAAATAGTATAACATGTATAATGTATTATTTAAGTTGATATCTGATTTCTGAGACATGCACAGAGAGGCAACAGCAATGTGGTTTGATTTGCGCTTTTTTCATTCATAAAGTTTACATTATTTCACTTCACACACTTATTATTGTGTGACTTTAGGAGGTTTGTGTAAAATATTGTCACAGGCTGGGGCGGTCTGGAACCTTAAACCCTGCCGCTATACCCTGCACCACCACGAGGAGCATTCAGAGTACACCAGAGTGTAAGTTTGTCTTTATTTAATTAAAAGTATTTTCCTAGATAAAACACTTGACCTCTTCTTCCCCTCAGAATACTGGCGTTCCTCTTTTTCAGTCAGGGTATGCACTACGGGGTGAGTATATAATTGGAATTCCCCCTTGTTGAACAATGCGATGATAAGCAGGTAAATAAGAGTCCTCTTTGTCAATGGATCAGCTCCCAACTGGACTAGGTTAGGCAGGCAGGGGGAGGCTCTTCTTCCAGCAGGCCAAGGAGCAGAGTGGTGGGGGAGGTGTCTCTCAACTTCAACAGATCGGCTCCAGGCCAGATAATGGTGAGTATACAAACAATGGTTCCTCTTCCAGACAATTCAGGGAAAGCAAGGCAGAGAACACTCACGTCATTAGAAAAACAGCTCCAGGCCTGACAAGGTGGGTATCCAGGTATGGCTCCTCTTCCAGGCCGACCAGAACAGCGAAGGAGGGATGACTTAACGTTTCCAATAGTTGGCTACAGACAAGATAATGGTAAGTATGCAAGTACGGTTCCCGTCGTTAACAGGACAACTCCAGGCCGAACCAGATGAGTATGCAGGTATGTCTCTTCCAGGCAGCCCATAACAGCAAAGGAGGGATGGGGATGACTTCACGTGTTCAACAGTTAACTCCAGGCCAGATAATGGGGCGTACGCCAGTACGGCTCCTCTTCCAGGCAGACCAATGCGACGAGAGAGAGGTCTTCACGTTTTCAACAATTGTTTACAGGCCAGACAATCGAGAGTATGCATATACAGAGATAAATAACTCCCGTCGCTAGCAGGGCGGCTCCAGGCCAGACACGGTGAGTATACGGGTACGACTCCTCTTCCAGGCAAAACAGGACAGCGAAGGAGGGATAGCGTCACATTTTCAACAATCGGCTCCAGGCCCAGGAATGGGGAGTATACAGGTATGGCAAAGCAAGAACAGAATATCCAACTTTACAGTGTTTAGCTTTCAGTCCACGATCATCCAATCATCACATCCATATGGGGACAACAAACTTCAAAGAACCATATAGAAGGTAAATGTGGTACTAAACCTGTTAGCCAGCATCCCCCATTATGGAACTCAAAGTGCTCTACCTAACTTATAATTGTAATAGTTTCCTGCTTCCGTGTGTTACAAACATAACTTTGGTGTCTTTGGAAAGAAGACCCTTTGGGCTTTACTTTTTATCAACCAGATTTGATAATGCTCAGAAATATTAAAAGTTGATATGCTTCATGAGATGTCGTTCAGTAGACCCTTACCTTTCTAAATAAACCGGGATTTACAGCTGTGGATGTGTTTATGACTCGTTATTACAACGGATCTGGTATGTATAGCATTTTCATTGCTTATGTTTTTATGTGTACTTTTTACACAAATGTAGCAAATACAGTCTTTATAAGCTTTCGATTGAAAAACAGCGATCTGTCTTCGATGCTTGAGGCTTAGATCTTTAAAATGATACATAAATTGTCAAGATTAAATTTGTCCCGTTTCATTTAATCTATTCATAAACACTGACACATTCAAGTTGAAAGGCGTTGAGGATGAGGGCGTCTTTTTGCTGGCTAACAGGTTAACTTGTTTCAAACATACATGTGTGCATCCGTTCGCCAGTCTCTATGCATCCTTTATTGTAGAAAAGACTTTACCTTATATCCACAGCCTGTAGAAAATCCGTTCCTGTCACACGTCCTCTCTTCCCGACCTTTCTGTCTCTGGTGGACCGCAGCTTCTCACTCAGGGCTGTGTTTATGCTAACAGGGCAGAGAGCATTACAAATGAGCGGGACTTTCACGAACTATGTGATCATAGTAGTGAGAAACCTGGAACTGCTAGTGTTGAGAGACTAGTGTGTTCAAACACCTTATAAAAGTGATTTTCACACCTTATAAAAGTGATTCTATGGCACCTAAGGTGAGATACAAAAAATACCGGGCCCTATCATAAACCCGGTGCAATGTGGCACAGGGATCAGCACAAGTGTTTTTGCTAGTTTCAGCCCCAAGCAGTTCTCATTTATTCCCATCCTGTGCAGTGTTGTTTAAATAGCAGCTGCATTTGGACCCATTTGTGCGCTCATGGTCTAAAAAGGGCCATGTTCAGGAGCATTGTTGGCTCATTGCTATTTCATGAGTTTGTCTCAGGTTAGTAAACTGTAACCCTGTTCCCTGAAAAAGCTGGAATGAGATGCTGCACTTAATAGAGCTATTGTTAACATTCTATGTTTGACCGGTTGTGAAGCACATGTGTTAAACATGGCAAGAATTGGCTTAAATAATCTCCGTGAGTTATGTCATTGATTACGTGCACCTGCAGGTTATAAATAGACATTAAATGGACATGCCTTCAGGTCACGCTTTGTCTGAACAGATTCCCAGACAGGTCTACGTTGTGGGATTGAGGCACAGCATCTTGTTCCCGCTGTTTTAGGGAACAGGGTTACAGTTATGTAACCCGAGATGTGCCCTTAAGGTTGTGTAGTGTGTGCGCACAAACACTGAAAAGGTCTCGGAGGGATGTTGACTCAAGGACATGCAGGCCTGGAGTAGCATGGATATCAAAACTATAGAATCTGACAAATGTGTGTGCAGAGGACCAACCTGCCACATCACACACTTGCTGCAAGGGCGCACCTCTTGCTAAAGCCATTGAAGATGCAACCCCCCTGGTGGAATGTTCCCTAACTCATAGAGGCAAAGTTTGACCATGTGCCTCATAGGCTAGGGCAATAGCATCCCTGACCCAATGTGAAATGTTTTGCCTAGTGCAGCCGCCCCCTGGTTGTGGCCCCCATGGCATATACAAATCTGCTCTAGATAGTGCAGTGAACATAAATCTGAAGAGCATGTACTGGACACAGTAAGTGAAGTCTTTCCTGCTCCAGTGTCGTAAATGGCGGAGGACAGAAGGCTTCAATAACAACTGGATGTATGGTCGAGAAAGGAACTTTTGGAAGATAATTAGGGTGAGGATGCTAAATAACTTTGACAAAGACTGTTAATCCCCAATTATCTTTAGAGAAGTAATGACCACAAAAAAGACCATCTTTAGAGTCAGAAGCCTGGCAGGCACTGATTCATTTCCACAAATGAAGCGAACAACTAGAGGTAGATTTCCTACAGAAAACCCATCAGTCAAAACACAGCAAGCCGAAATAGTAGCCACGTAGGTTCTGCGAGTACTAGGGTATGTGCCTGAGGACAATTTCTCTTGCAGGAACTCCGGCACTGAAACAATTTGGCAGTGAGATGGTCTACATTATGTGTCATGCACCAGCCCTCGAAAACACGCCATCTGTGGGCATAAGTTCTTCTAGTGGAGGGAGCCTTAGAGCTGCTGTGCTAGCCTGTTCAGGCGGCGTGAACGCAGTCCACCCTGGTGATTTAGGTAAGAGAGTATCGCCGTTTTGTCCACCCGCACTAGGATATGGTAGCCTCTTAACTGCTGGAGGAAGTATTTCAAGGCCAGAAATACAGCCTTTATTTTGGGGCAATTGTAGCAACACTGGGTCGTACATTAAAATTAA
Organism: Carassius gibelio; assembly: GCF_023724105.1. Taxonomy (NCBI): domain Eukaryota; kingdom Metazoa; phylum Chordata; class Actinopteri; order Cypriniformes; family Cyprinidae; genus Carassius; species Carassius gibelio. Next base: position 1,608,511 of record NC_068409.1, on the reverse strand, counting down.
CTCAAATGATATATAGGGAATTTTAATAATTAATCAGGAATATGATCAATATATATATATATATATATATATATATATATATATATATATATATATATATATATATATATATATAAACTCATATGACAGTTACATTAAAATTATTGAAGATGAAAAATATGTAAATTGTATAAATCAATAACTCATTACAAGGCACTGTAATTTATTCATTAATATGTCAATATTCCATTCTTCCTATCAATTATAGTGATATCTCTTACTGTGAATTACCGCAAATCAAACAGTGGTTTGTCGAGCAAACGGGCCGTAAGATTAACTTATGAACTTTCAATAAAGTCATCACTTCTTATAATTCCAGGAAAAATAGTTCCTGGCCAGGAAACCATTCTCCTGTCCTTACAAAATTTAGTTTACTGAAAAGTACCAATAAGCTTGTAGCTAAGATCAAACATTTCATTGACTCGTGATGTGAGCATTTTAGACAGAAACAATCATGAATAAATATTGGATTTTAATAATTGAACTAATAATACATCAAACTACGATTCACACAGAGTAAATATGCGTACGACAATACAACAGTAAAACAAATACAAGACATAACGAAATCCAAATGAGGGAGAGAGAGAGAGAGAGAGAGAGAGAGAGAGAGAAAATGAGTGAGAGAGAATCAGAGAGAAATAGGCGAGATCACAGAATAATCTCACAGTAAGGCAAAATCACAGATGGTAACCTTTTGAAAGATAACAAGGAATCAGATTGATGACTTTTAAGCAGCATTGAATTCTCTCTAGAAAATAATATTTGCATACTCTTTGTGACTCGCAATACAAGTGCGCGTATGTCGTTCATTTGGAGCTGGGCGTGTTCTCTCGTGTCTTCCGGGGCTGCTGCGGACTCGCGCGAAGTTTGAAGGTCCAACGAACGTAATGAGTTCATCTCCCTCGTGGGGAGAGGCGAATATGAGAATAAACTTAGTACAGAAAACAAAACAAAAAACGGAGATGAATGCTCCGTTAAATTCTAGCAAGTTGGTAATTCCAGATTAATACATTTTACAAACCTTTCCTATAGATGGATAGTTCAGTCACAACATGATGATTACACAGATACCAAGGTAGAGGAAACATAAAGTGTCATTCATATGCAGAATTATACACATTTAAAGTTTGATTAACACACAATAAAATTGCAGATACTCCGATTTGATATGGGAAAACATCTAATGAACAAAAACGCAATACTCAATACATTTAGAATACATTGAGAAAAGGTACTTTTCTCTTTCTTACAAGAATTCCAGTGAGCTGGCTTTCCTGTTCTCCGAGTTGGGTCATTAAGTTTTATGACCTGGTCAGGGGTAGGGTTACAAACTCATGACTCTATTTGAGAACATTAATTCCAAAAACATTTACAATTTACAAGTCAGCAAATGATCATCCCCACATAAGAAGAGTAAACAGTTATCCAACACACAAACCTATCAAAATACATCTTAGTAATAAAATTATGAGGGTAAAGAAACTTTTGTGTGTGGGTGTGTGTTTTTGTATGTGTACAGTATAGGTGTATGTGTGTGTGTTGTGGAATGTGTTTCGTTTCTCCTTTGAGGCTGCTCACGTGACTGGAATTTATCACTCCAGAGTGTCATAAACAATTTAAAACCAGCCAGGCTGGCGCCAGGCCAGTGTCATAAACAATTTAAAACCAGCCAGGCTGGCGCCAGGCCAATCATCTAGCTTAGAGAGAGAGTTTTGTTTAATATGCCTGAATTAAAAAGCTTTGGGTTTGCATTGTTTTAGATTCAACAAACCGTGATTCATTAGTTCAGAACCAATGAATCAATGAACTGCCAATCTGTTACACATGTAGCAGAAATGAGTCAAACCAGACAAATCAAAGAGTCTATCAGAGCTGTGTGCATTGAAACGAGAGCCGAACTCCTCAGGAAGTCATAAATCAGTTCTAGTGCCACAAGAACCAAGCAAGATAACCAACCAACCAACTTGTTCACACAACAGCTTTCAATATTAACACCAATAGAACAATTATTAACAATTTTAATTTGAAGAAGAGATTGTCAAATTTATTGTTCGTGATTGAAATGCAACGCTGGACATCACATGTAAACCCAGGAGATCATGTTAAATACTTGCACTGACTTCCCCCATCAGGCAGAACCGGACTGAAATTCCTAAGGGGGAAGGGCTTTAAACATTTGTCTTCACAGAAAAGTCCCTTTGCCAGAGAATGGCAAATAAACTGCTTGTTGTACATTATATATGGACCAGAATGAACTCAAAAAGACTTATAAATGAATCGTTCCATTGCTTAACTCCATATTCATTTATGTGTAACCCACACATTTGACTATCATGTATAATCACTTATTGTGTATGTCTTTTGGTAACTATAGGATACAGTCATGTCTAGTATTGACATAATCAAATTTTCTTGCTTGATATTGTCCTGACAATCATTTATTTGTAAAATATATCATAATTGTGTTATAGGAATCATGTCCAAAATTAGATCCTGTGAGGCAAGAACCACATGCTTGGTAAGATAAACAAATGATTTATGACCCCAGACCCAAGACCATATCTGATTGGTCAAGGCAACATTTGAGGGGTGGCCAACAAGGAAGTTTAAATACTTTGGACACGATGTAATTTCGCTTTTAGTCTGCTTTTAATTCCAGCCTTGCTCGTGCTATCAGTCATGCTATTAGTCATGCCTGCTCTTAGCTTTTAGCTTGTAGCTTTGCTACCTAGCTTTAGCTTGTAGCATCTAGCCATGCGGTTAGTCATCATTGTTCTTTGAGCGCGGTTCCAGCGTGCCTGCCTGCTGCTACTATGCCACAATGAGAAGGAACACAACCTAGTCTCGTCAAACTTTATTTATTTTCTTTTCCGTTTGAGAGTTTCGTGTTCTGAGTTAAGTTTTGTAACGTCGACCTCGTCTGCGCGTTTGAACTCCAACCAGCCACACAACTCCAGCTTCAGCCAACGCCCAAGCACGGGCTCCCCAAGACGTCACTTCAGCCACTACTGAACTTCCAGCCAATCAGCGACACCGATATACCCCTTTCAACGGGAGTCCCTTTCACAGCAAACGAAGGCAACGTATTCCCAGATATTTGTTGTGCTGGTGTATCTAATATAATTTTAACCCCATTGAGGAACTCAGTGCGAGCGCTAATTACGTGATTGATGGTTGTTCGTGTCTATGCAATTTAAGGTATTGCTGTAAACTTGGGATTCCATATTTCCATTCTCTTAAACTCATCTTTCCCTAACTTTCGATCTTCCTGCAACTTGTGTGAATGTGTGTGTGTGTGCGTTTATGTGTTAGATTAGTTTATATGTCTTAGATTTATCTAATAAAGCCTTATTCATATTGAAAAGAGAAGTATCTTGTGTTTTGTGCTTACAAGTTAATGTCTTAAACTGCCGATCTTGTTACTGTGCTAATTAATAGTGTTTCACTATAGTTTGGATATTAGTATCCAGCGCAGATTTGATGTTAAACGGCTCGTTCACTGAATCGCAGGGCGTCTCCGTGAACAGCCGTGAAACAGTGATTCTGTTCAAATTCCCTTTAAAATCTTAAATGATTCCCTTTGAGCTAAATTGACCTGTTTCCCTTACACACAATTGATGTGGCATTCGAGAAGATGACCTCTCCAGATGCCTTGGGCCATCCAAGGCCGCACCCCAAGCCGTGAGGGAAGCATCTATCGTTAGCATCTTGCGATGACAACACGGACCAAGAGTGGGACCCAAAGTCAAAAACCGGGGGCTGAACCACATAAATAGGGTACGAAGCCCATGACGATTAACACTTATTTGCCTGTGGGGATTGGCCCTTGGATGAAATCTGGCTCTCAGCCACAACTGAAAGGATCTCATGTGCAGGACGTCCAAAGGTATCACCTGGGATGCAGCTTCCATGATACCTAAGACTCTCTGAAAGTGATGAACAGTGACTATCTGGCCTAGCTTTATGTTCTTTAGGGTGGTTAGAATGGATTTGACGTGTGCAAGAGCTCTGCCTGCATCATGATCGAATCCCTTACCACCCCAAAATACGTAGTCCTCTGAGCAGGAGAGACAATGTTTTTTTTTTAACCCCAGAGATTCGATATGAGCTAGGACAACATCCCGATGTTGGAGCGCAAGCTCTTGAGAATGAGCCAGAATCAGCCAGTCGTCTATGTGATTTAAAATGTGTATGCCCTGTAGTTGTAGAAGAGCCAGAGCTTCATCCATGCATTTTGTGTACATGGGGGGTGACAAGACTAGGCCGGGAAATACTTCAGTGCTTACACTCAAGTGTCCTCAAGAGCACCAATTGCATGCTCTTCCCCGAGGCACACCAAACAATAATCATGCAGACCATAGTCCAGGATAACTTGTGCATACGGTGGCAAGAATCTCCTAACTGATGCACTAGACTTGATCTTTTCGTTTTTTTTGTACTTACTTTTTTACTGGACAACACACACACACGCACACACACAGACAGAGCGGTCTTGAAGACAAAGAAATTTGATGGTATGTCCGTTTCACGTCTATTTATAACCTGCAGGTGCACATAATCAATGAAGTAACTCACCAAAGTTATTTAAGCCAATTCTTGGCCTGTTTGACACACATGCTTCACAACTGGTCGAACAAAGAATGTTCTCAATAGCTCTATTGAGCACAGCATCGAGAGTAGCTTTTGATAACAGAACACACTTACATATCATTATCTGAAGTATGGTAATGCATATTTGGTGTGAATGACCTGAACCAAGAATAACCCCCCGTGTAAGTTTAATATAAACTCAAAGTGAGGAGATGGGGCTGAGGAGGGATGCTGATAAACAGTCAATGGATAGAGTTAAGTCAGCTTTATTTATACCACGGTGTTGATTAACTTAAGTGCGCTCCACCTGTGCTAATTAGGCTAAGTATATGACTCCCTCCTCATGAACCTTGTTAATAAAAAATAATTTTGAGGAACTGAAAATAGACTGCATTATAGACCAACGCAAACCTGATCTAAAGTCAATGGCACAATATACATTTTGTGTTCGTGTTCACTTTGCTTATTACATTTTTAAAATGTAAAATATTATTATTGTGTAGGCTACATGAATAGAAAAAAATGCCTACATGTCATAATGGATTGCTATTGCATATACCATAATTAGGTTAACTATTTGCTTGTGAACAGGCAGCTCCGTTTCCTCTCTGGAGACACGTTCTGTCTTTGCTCTTTCCAATTCCGCTGTGTAAATAGCAAATCCGCCATGGAATGAGTGCAACTGCCTCTTAAAGGGAATGGAAGATGACACTCTGATTGGTTTATTGCACGTTACACCCAAGAAACACCCATTAATCATAAGAGAATAAGGAGATTAAGACCATGCACCTGGGTGTGCCGACTGGTTTCTCTTCGTTAAACTAGCAAAAGTGGATTCAGACACGCCTTGAGTGTACCTGCACCGTGTGATTTAGACCACATGCTTAGATCATTAAAATAGGCCCCAGCATGTAATAAATATTCAAGGGGAAATGTCTGTGGTGTATATCAATTTAATTATGAACCATTTTCTGAGGCTAACTTATTTTTTAAGATAAAACTTAAACAATAAAAATGCTAAGCATGTTTCTAAAAAGGCATCTGTCAATTATTGAAAATATTTGTCCCAGTGAATATATGCTCATTGGAAACTATTAAAAATCCCTCCATAATTCTAAACACCCTTAAAATTGGAGGGGCAAAAAAGGAGGTTTATTGATCTTCATAACAGAAAAAAAATAATAATAATAATAATAGTAAGTGCTTCTAAATTACAAGTGAAATGCACTGTAACTTTAAAAGTTTTTTTTTTTTTATATATATATATATATATATATATATATATATATATATATATATATATATATATATATATATATATATATATATATATATATATATATAATGATTATAACCCAGGGTTAAGTGCATTGTAAAAGCACTATTATTAAATTTAAAATAATTAAGCTGTTTTCAACTTACCTTGAATAGATGGAAATTCTTCCTTTAGGAAACTTTGAGAAAAGCCAACTTTAATGCTTGCCTAAGCAAACACAAACACAAACATGAATGCCTTTTGTTCAATATCACAGGTGCTGTGATGGGTGAAGTTGTGGATCAGATAAGACAGAAATACACTCTAGAGCAACGTTCGCCAGAGGTGGCCAGAGGAGGATTTGGTGTAAAAAGAGTCAAAGCCATACATAAAAGAATGTAATCCCACTGTGAAGTATAGAAGTTGATCCCATGATGTTGTGGAGTTTTATAGATGATGCATGCATTTTATAGATAGAAAGAGACATGCTGCATCATGAACTACATCAAATGCCATCCGATTTTAGAAAACTCAGACAGCTTCCAGAAACTGTTTACCAAAATGTTAGTTGGGGAATCAAAAATGGAAACCCCCTTTCAGAACCTTTATTTAAAAGGGTAGGGTCAAGGATGGAAACTTTTCTTTGGCCATCATTAATAAAAGTGCTCATCTTTACATTTACATTAATTGTCTCATTGATTCAAGTAGAGCACACTACGACTTTCAAAGCTCATTAAAATCAGTGCCAGAGCAAACATCATACCCTCATCAAAGTTTTATTGGGGCACAACACCAAGGTTTACAGTCACTACTTTTAAAGTCTATTTATTTAAAGCAGTACATCATGGATTTTAAATGTACTTCCTTGGTGTTAGATCAAATGGTGATTGCTCATCTCAAGAGTCCCTTGTTCTGACACGAGTGGGCAGACAAGGGTGTACTTACTATATAGGAATGAAGAAGAAATAGATCTATAATCAGTTCTGAAAAAAAAAAAAAAAAAAAAAAAAAACATCTTAAACAAGAGCTTCAAAAGGACAGACTCAACATCCACGAACAAGTTCAGAATCGATCCCCCTCAATGGTGCCAACTGCTCTCAGATGACTGAACAAGATAATATTATGTGGAGAGAGTTTGTATGCCTCAGGTGATACATGTTCCAATAATAATGCTTTTTTTTTTGTTTGTTTGTTTTTTTTTTCCACAAAAAATCCAAAAGGAGATACAAGCATCTGACATGATTTGTATAAACAGAAGCCAATAACATTTTACAAAAAAGATTTGTAAATTCTGTTTGCCAAACAGATGAGATCATGCAGTCAGATCATATCAAATAATGTATGACATACTGTAGCATGCTTTATAACATTTAATTTGTTCAAATGTATTCAATGGTTTGTTTGTGTTTTTCTGCCTGAGATGGAAAAAAAAAGTTGTACTAGTTATAATTTAAGTTATCATTATTATTATTTAAAAAGTTAAAAGATTGTTTAGGGTTTTGTTGTTGCATAATGTTAACACCTTGAGGCTATTTTTTTTTTTTATTATTATTATTGTTAATGTGCACTGCTTAAAAGAGAGAGAGAGAGAGAGAGAGAGAGAGAGAGATAGAGAGAGAGAGAGAGAGAGAGAGAGAGAGAGAGAGAGAGAGAGAGAGATGATTGAAATTATTCCACAAGTGCTGTCTTTCCATTGTCAATCAAACCATATATAAATATCAATTGCAATTTCAATTGTAATTTCAGTATATAGGCCACCTTATAGCTGCATTAAAGAGTATGTGTAAATACATGCAATTGCAACTGCAGGTGCAATTTTTGCAGTGCAAAAATACATTTTGTTGATAAAGATTGTATTTGATTGGCAACAGTCTTATTGTGTCTACTATAATTTGAACTGAATTTATTGCTTGTAAAAATGTAGTGAACAACTTAATATTCTTTTCTGCGCTCAGTTTTCAAAGCTGAGCACTAAATATAAGGCATCAGATGTTCATTTCTAACGAAACATCTGCAACATTGCAAAACCCTGTTCTGACCCTTGATGGATTTTTATGTTTGACTCATAGCCATGAGCTCTGAACTGGTTATGCTCTCTGCTAGTTATGTGATGGATGAGGAAGTCTTTGGTGCTTTTCATTAAATGGGTTTGACTGGCCCTGTCATTATCACTGAAGCACAGAGTGCATAGCCCTCCCCGGGGGAAATGTACACCGCTTCAGTGACTCTGCTTTAAAATTAATAAGACAATCCACACTAGAAAGCTGCTCAGTCTTGCCACGAGGGCTGACCATTACTGCCACAGTTTAAAACAGGTGTCCTGTCTAATAAAACAGGTCTTGCCAGTGGACACCTAGCTCCTGAATTATGTGATCACATATATGAATCTGATGTATTTGGTAAGATTTTAAAATGTTCAGCAGTTCAAAGTGGAGCACAGTGGCTCTATCCAGAAGGTCCCACTAGAGGCACATCCTGTTTCAGCAACCAAACTGACAGTCACTCTAATAATAATTCAAAACCCAGCATCCTGGAGACTGCATTGAAATGCCACAGGGCATTTATATATATATATATATATATATATATATATATATATATATATATATATATATATATATATATTTATATATTTATATATATATATATATATATATATATATATATATATATATATATATATATATATATATAGCCCATAAACTTTGATAACAACTTTGACCAGCATTTTTTAATGAACTGTATTTATTTTCATATTTTTCAATTTTTTTAATATTCATGTAAAAATATGCAGAAAAATAAATAAATAATACAGTTCATTAAAAAATGCTGGTCAAAGTTGTTATCAAAGTTTATGGGGTGCCACAATGAAAACAACATGTTCTCACTTTAAACTGTAAAATGTCTGGTTTTGTCCATACAAGTAAAGTTGTCATTGTTAAATAAAATAAAATAAAATAAAATAAATATCAATAATTAATTTACCTTAATAAATAAATTATATAAATATGTATATAGCATAATGTACACAGAAACACATATTAAAATTTTTAGTAGCACTTTATTTTACAGTCCTGTTCCTCATGTACATACTATGTACTTATTATAGTAAATTGCAATAACTAGGTAATAACTAGGTACTAATCCTGAACCTACCCCTAAACCTAACCCTACCCCATGTCGTTACATTGTGTTACCAGAACTTTATTAGATAAATACACTGTAAGTACACTATAAGTGCATGTTAGTACACGTACTGTAAAATAAAGTGCAACCATTTTTATCTTCATTGTAATGTTCACCCTTCTTGTCTTAATTCATACAGTGCAGTGTATTACGCTACTGGAATTTTTGTGTTTAGAGGCAATAAATATAAACAACACAACTTTTCTAATTTAAGACAGATCAATCATAAAAGAGCTTTCTGAAACAAACTACTATTTAAAATTACCAGTGTGATTGAACAGAAATCAATTAATCAAACAATCAAAAAGAATGCATTTTATAATATAGTAACTCATACTGAACATTTATTTAGTGGAATAGCTCTGCACCGATGATGAAACCAAAACCAATTTGACTTCCTGTGATAATATAATTTCAGTTCTTTCCCATTCTATTTCAAACTTGATCCCAATCTTAATATAACAGATAATGAAGGAAGTAATTCAATATGTCCCTCGTGCTCATTGGTAAAGTAATTAACCCCTGGCAACCTAACGAGAAATACTCCGCTCAAGGGTACAGATCATTTAACCGTGTTAAATGAATTATACCCGATGCAAATCACTGTTGATTACAGAAGACGTGTTGTAGGCTACACTACATCATTTTCTTTCTTTAAAAAAAAAAAAAAAAAAAAAAAAAAACCTTGCAAAGATAACCCTGTAAGCCAAGAATGAGGTCAAAATCGCATATCCTAAAGCCAGTAATACCATCAGTCCCTCCTGGAAGAAGAATACAGATCCGAGGCTTTAGAGAGAAAAAATGAGGTCAGCATTTGGAACATTTAAAGAGCACATGGAGAAAAAATAAATGAGGAAAAAAATAGTTCAAAGTGCTGCTTTTAGCCACAGAGGAAACTGAAGGAATTTTGCAGACCAAATGAGAATAAACTAAAAGAGCACAACAGCTCAAAACGCTGAGGGTATGATTTGGCGTCGCAGGGTTTGTGTGTATGAGAGTGTGAGTGTATATGTGCGTGACTCCAAATATCTGTAGAGGACATGCATTTGGGAACATTATTATTCACTAAATAGAAGCTGACAGCGATTTTCATCATCAAAGTGACTGCAGCCGTTGTTATTCAGGGACAGCTGCCGATCTGAGATGACCTGAGTAATGTCACTGGCCATGAGAGTTGGGCATTTTTTTGACAAAGTTAAAACCATTCAGATAAGTTACTAGTAAAGTAATCATATTTAAAAGTCAAGTACGTCAGTTATTCCCAAAATTAAAACTCTTTCATCATTTACTTCCCCATGTCATTCCAAACCTCAGCTGATTGGCTCAAAAACTTGTGTAACACTTTATAATACACTTGCATCAGTTGAAATAGTAAATGAATTAACATTAACTATAGCAATGAACAATAAATTTGTTGCAATATCGTTGATAAAGTTGGTTAATAAAAATTGTACTTTACAAAAAGGTCCCATTAGTTGCTGTAATTAATGCATTAAATAATATTAACAATGAGCAACACATCTTTGATATGATATTTATTGAACTTTCTTGATGTTAAGGTCCCATTAGTTACATTGGTTATTGCATAAACTAATAACGAGCAAGACATTTGTATGCATAACCTCTTGATGTTAGTTAATAAATAATAAAAGTGTACCTTAAGGTACATTTAGTTGCATTAGTTAATGCATTAATGCTAGCTGTTTATGATCAACATTTGTTACAGTATTCATTAATTGATGCTCATATTATTTAAGAAATATAAGGGTTGCACCTTATTTTACAGTATGTGTACTAGCATGTAATTATAGTTTACTTACATTGTATTTATCTAAGAAAGTTCTGGTAACACAATGTAACTACATGGGGTAGGGTTAGGTTTAGGGGTAGGTTCAGGATTAGTACCTAGTTATTACATAGTTATTGTAATTACTATAATAAGTACATAGTATGTACACGAGGAACAGGACTGTAAAATAAAGTGCTACCAATATAAGTTTACAATAAGGACCCATTACTTAATGCTAATTTTTAGCTATTAGTTAATAAACTAACATGAGCTAACAATCAGTGAAACATATGTATTAATTCTGGCAAATGTTAGTTAATAAGTATAAAGGTAACACTTTAATATTGGGATCGATTCTCACTATTAAAGTTTCTTGTTATTGTGTCTATTATTAACATATTGGCTGTTCATTACTAACATAGCACATAATATGCATGACCATATTCTACATCCCTAATCCTACCAAATACCTAAATTTAAAAACTACCTTACTAACTAATAATAAGCAGCACATTAAGTCTTGATTGGGGCAAAAGTCATAGTTAATTGTTTGTTAATAGTGAGAACTGGACCTTAAAATAAAGTGTGACCAATATAAAACTTAACAACGAGGTCCCATTAGTTACAGCATCGTTTATTCTAATAAGTTTGATCTGTATTTCAGATGGTTGAAACAGTAGCTTTCTGTCTGTAAAACATGCTGCCGATAACTACACTGGTAAAACCACCTGATCTGTGAGACACACTTTTTTTACGGGTGACATTTTATAGCTGGTTAAGAGTGTAGGTCAATCCGTTGTGTTTCTCCCAGTTAAACAAATGCCCTTGTCATGCACTCTCCTCAGTGACAGGAAACAAGACAGCGGAGATGGAGGAGACAGCAGTGAGTCTAGATCTCTCACTACACAATACCCGATGGCATACGATTACAACTGAACCCTTAATAAAACTAGATTCTGAGAAAGGACCTTTTTTTTCTTTTTCTTTTTAACTCAAAATTATACTTTACATTCCTTGTTATGTTTGGAATACCTGCACAGAAAGAGTATATGCACACGCATCTTCATGAATCTCTCTCTCTCTCTCTCTCTCTCTCTCTCTCTCTCTCTCTCTCTCTCTCTCTCTCTCTCTCTCTCTCTCTCTCTCTCTCTCTCTCTCTCTCTCTCTCTCTCTCTCTCTCTCTCTCTCTCTCTCTCTCTCTCTCCCTTTTATTTTATTTTTTAACCAAAGTGCTTTAAATTATAATTTGCATTAAAATACTGAAGCTTATTTTTAGGACCCTTAGACTTTTTGACACTACTTCCATGGTAATTAATCACCCTCCCTCACATTTTTATTTCTGAAATATGAAAATATAATTATTTTTTGTTTAAATGAAAGACCATTTCATTTTATTTGTTTGTTTGTTTGTTTGTATACAAAAGCCCCTGTTTTCAGAAAATCGTAATCCTGACATTTTAAACAGATTATGGCTACAATTTGACGTTTGTGCTCCCTCATGTGTGAATTAAATGCCATTTCAATGTTAATATATTCTTAATTGTCACTTAAATTAGATATCATGCTGATCAGGTTTGTAATAAATCTCAACTTCCTATTACTATTTTATAATATACAATTAGTTATCGTTGGCAGTGACAAGCCAAAAATCACTCTATGCTGAGCCACAGCAGAAATGCTGTCTCTGTGCCACAGACTGAAATATGCCTCACATATTTATTTGCTTTCTGCTAAATATAATATTAATTTGATTTGGTGGATACATATACCATTGAGTTATATATATATATATATATATATATATATATATATATATATATATATATATATATATATATATATATATATCAGTGTGCTTCAGAATACAAGATGCTGCAGGGGAGTTTCATTATTTTATATTCACTGGTAATTTATAGTATTAGCTGTTTCACAAAATACAATTAAATGTAATTATTTTAACAATAGATGCTAAATATAGCTGTATAGAGGTGTATATTTCTCATTCATATTGTATTGATTTTCCGGTTTCAATGTTAAATGCGTGCAAATAGAAATGAGCTATGAGATACTACATACTTGTGCTTTTCATTTTTCACGGCTGCTGTTGTATGCACACCCGACAAGGCACAAATCTTATTCTCGCTTCAGTCATCGATTTAACTCTGCCCTGTTCATCTTCAAGTTCATTGAAGTTCATTCTTTTTTTTTTTCATTTGATCTCTTAAAACTGGATGCTACGGCATCAGTACGGGATTTAGGCTTATCAAACACTGATGACATGCTTTGTGGCTTCACTGGCACAGGCATAATTCTTTAGCTGCACTGTTTAGATGAGTGCTGACATTGGGAAAATATGATGTACTGCTGACAGTGCTGCAAAACTGAGCTCTGTGCCAAAAAAAAAAAAAAAAAAAAAAAAAAAAAAAAAACATTGCTTGAAAGCTCATTGGAAAAAAAAAAAAAAACATACTTACATCAGATGTTATTCACTAGAGGTGTTGGATGAGATGAAATCAGCTTTATATCTACTATGTTTAAGGTTGGATGCAAAAAAGATAGCATAGCAGTTTATTATAAAGACTGATGAGAAATAAACACTTGTGTTGTCATTTTACACTGACAGTGTTTCTTAAAGCAGCTGCAGCAACTGCAAGTGATTGATTGGTTACTATATTAGTATTTTTATTAACCTCCATGAATTATAAAAGGGTTATTGGGAGTAACCATTGAAAATTAATACAAATTTGACCGTCATTAAATTGAATCTACAGTATATGAGGAGAAGGGTCACATTGACATCCAAACTGTAATTAATGTACTTGGGACGGCCACTAAACCTCAAACTACAAAATATTAACTTCTTAAGAATCTGAATTTTGTATAGAATAGAAAGTGTTTCTGTGTTTAACTTGCATCAAGCAACACTAACATCTTAAGATAATAATAATACAATAATAATAATAATAATAATAATAATAATAATAATAATAATAATAATAATAATAATAATGATGATAAAAGTTGCTTTTTGAAAATGTATGGTGTATAAATTTGCTAAAATGCTTATATTTTATATTTCTAAATTTCATGTAATAAGCCATATCTTGCATATCTTAACTGAAATATTACATTTACAGTACAAGCAACTTGCAAGCTGAATGAAAATTGTTTCAAAGTATATCGCATGCACTATTTGCAACTCAAATAATCTCACTGGCAGAAATCTACCTCCAGTTCTGCTATGTATGACCATACTGTATAAGCAATTATAATTAAGATCAATGCAGTAAGTAGCACATTCTTTGTATGAAAAGCATAACACTAAATACAAAGTCCAATAAATATAAAAGTCAACTGAATGGATTTTTTTTTTTTTTTTGAGAGAGAGATAGAGAGTTTGCAACCCATTCTCACTCCAAAGGCGTCAAAAACCGAAGCATGGTCAAGCGCCCCTAGCGTCACTTTTATGACGCCAAATGTGCCTCTCGGCGTCGACTATCGAAGCACTACGACCTTCATTGCTTTCAGTGGGAAACTTTTGGCGTCAGAATTCGACACGAGGACATGAGATGTTTATCGCTATGAAATCACGTTCAAGAAGTCTCATTCATCAGCACACATCGCGCGATACTTGCTATCAGTTCCACAGTTTGGGTGAGTAGTCGTATATACGTTCTTTTAATGCCTTTTATAAAATGTATTCTGTCTTCTTTATTAATCAGATTAGTGCCATATGTTTAATCGCTGTATTATGTCGGTCATCCGCGGCTGTCTTTGAGTTTCATTGCGTTTAAATAAATGAACACAGCTGCTAATTAGTGTGATTAAACTCTATCTGTCACGTGACGTGCCATAGACCTTCGATCCGTTTTATATTATTATTAATTTCAGGATCAATGATGTAAGTTGTATTTGTAGTAAAATCATGGTAATCACGACACAATAGTAATAAATGAAATGTGAAGTTAAAACACAGTAAATGGAACATTAGTAACTGTAACTGTAGTTTTACTATGATATATTAATAATCAATACAACAATACAATAATCACCAAACCAGCTATGTTTGTATCACTGTAATGTTAGTGTTTTTATGTGCTTTTATATGACAGAAATCACAGTAATCATGTGTTCTGTACCATGCTTTTAATACCTTTTAATGTGAACCCCCCCCCAAAAAAAAAATCAAATTAAAAATAAATAATAAAACATGCATTTTTCCATCTTGCAGTTCATTCATATCAGTTTATATATATATATATATATATATATATATATATATATATATATATATATATATATATATATATATATATATATATTTATTTATTATATCTAAACATTTTGCTCACAGATCATTATTAACATTCTGTATATAATTCAATTTTATTTTCTCTCCCCTTTTTTATTATTTTTATTTTTAGCTGAAAAGACGTAAAGGCAGTCAGCCCAGTGGTGTTTCTGGAGAGGGTTTCCTTCAGAAATGGAGAAGACAGAAAGCTGCGGAGGCAGATATTTGCAGCAGTTAGTCTGTGATAGTTTGTCTCTTTTATCAAAAATTCCTGCTGTTATAATTTGTACAGCATTTGTTGTTTCTTAAACTGTTGCACTGTCCAAATACCCACACTTGCCATCTTTTCACTTGACCACTTGATTACTTATTTGACGTCTTTCCTGTATTTGGCCTAGTGTTCAAGTGAGCATGATGACCACAAGTGTGTGTCGAACTTTTCATGACCTGATGACTGTGTTTCCCAATCCTGATCCTGGAGAACCCCAGCATTGCACGGTTTTGGCGTCTCTCTTATCTGCCTTGGAGTCTTCACTGATGAGCTGATGAGTTGAATCAGGTGTGTTTGATCAGGGAGACATCTCAAATGTGCAGTGTTGGGGGTTCTCCAGGACCAGGATTGGGAGCCACTGCCTTATGGGACACTTATGTGTTTAAAGAGATTTTTAATATCTAATTATCAATATTTCACATACTGTACATTGGACAGCTTTCCATGACCTTTTGTGAGACCTCGGCAAAAAGTCTGACGATTTATTCCAAAACATGATGCATGATGGGATACACTAAGCTTTGTATAGCGCTCCGGAGCAGTATTGGAGAGGTTTAGTGTGTGTTTAGGACGCTGTGCTTTGGCATTATTAAGACCGGGGACAGTCTCGTTCACACACTGTCACGTACACACACTCTCAAGTGGCCAAGACTGCAAGTGTGGGTATCTGGACAGGGTCAAAGTCTTAAAAATGATCCCTAAACACAGTCGCACATCACAGTCTTACTAATCCAGTTTAACACTTGTATGATATTGTACAAGCCCCAGGACGGTCTCATCTGACACTATCAAAAGAATTCATATGACTATAGCTTGCTATTAATTACTTGCTTTCAATAATGGATGCATTTAACATTTAATTATACAGCATCTTTACAGAGGTGTAATGTACAAGTTGCACGTAATTAATAATATTTCCTTCCTTCTGTCTTACAGGATTTTTTCCAGATAATGCTGTTCTTCTTTTTCAGGTCTAAAATATCAAGCTCAACAGCTCACTCAAGAGCCAACCCTCACAAACCTTCCTAAAAACTAAAAGAACTATTACTGAGTCTCAGCGAATCTTGCCATGATCAGCTCTTCCCAGGTACATTTGTTTAGAATATTTTTTTAATCAACATTTACTCATCAAATGCTCTGGTCTGAATCTTACTTTAAATTAACTTAATTATGTTTAATGAGCAATATTAATTGCACACAGAGTAAGTAGAGATTTTCTTGTTTGACAGAAGAGAAGGAAGACCAAGGAAATGATTTGCTCAGGATGAGGAATGAAGATGGCCATCTTGAGCCCAAACAAACAGAAGTCCTCTGGTATGTGTGTGTTGAAGCAATGATGTGTTATACAACATTTTATGATGATCTCTCACAAAATTGGTCATGTCAGCCTTGATTTCGTTTTATACTATTACAATTACAGCATGTTAGCATAGTGTGACTGGACATTTTTAATATTATGTTTTTAAAAACACACCACCTGTTTTAAAAGTAGACAAGTATCACGAAATTGGTTTAGTTGATATAAACACCAATTGACATTATTTCATTGTTTTGTAAATGTTATGTTATAAATTGTGAATTGATAATTGATTGGTTTGAAGCCAGGCCTTACACTGCACAGACTAAAACACATTTGTGAGAGAAGTCAGGAACTTTGGAGAAAGATTCTAGAGGAAAAAAAAACACATTTACTGCAACAATAGATGAATTCTAGAGTCTCTGAGAACTACACATGCTAATGCAGTCTAATGAGCAAGACCTTTGCCTCTGTAACTTTTTCTTAATTCTTGCAGAATGACATTATTATTGCAGTATTTTTATTGGTACAGATGATCTCTTCAGCCAAACGAGGGGTTTTGACCAAGTGATGCTCTTGAAAGGAGTGAAAGAAGAGGATGTGGTAAATTGTCTTCAGAGAAAAAGCTTCTCAAAAGGTCTTAAAACAGCTTGAAGAATGGTAAGTGTACAGTACTACAAGGGTCATAGTTGGTCACCCTGCTAAAATCACACAGAACATAAGCTGCGCTCTCTGTCCATTAAACAACTTGATCTGGATTGTGTGTTTCACTTCAGGTCTGGGATGTTAGGACTGAGAGATCCTCTGGCTGAGAACAAGCTACACCACATCAGTGCTGGACATCAACCACAAACTGTTTCCAGACACGAGAGAAGAAGATCACGATGGGGAGATGAAACCAGTTTAGATGTGATGATGGGAATCATTACTTTCTGGAACAGTATCACATGTCTTATATGTATCACATGATCTGTATCACAGTTGACTGGATGGGACTGTGTGACTTTTAAGGACATTTCATCACTCATCTGTGTGAACTGATTTATATATGAGGTTAATGTATCTTTGATGATAATTATTTTCATTGAATCTTATTTGTCTTGATGCTACTTTATCAACTTTATAGTCTATGCTTCAATAAAATGAAAATGGTGAATATTGTGTTCTGAAGATTCTTGGTAAATACATCATTTTACTAGGTAGGCTCATATGTGTTTATTTTAGACTTGGAAAAACGACATATTAATTATTGGGATTATTTTTTTATTTAAGACATAAACATTTTTGATCGGATTAATAACATCTGGGACATCAGTACACCACAAAGTATTTTTTTATATTTTAGTAACAAATATGCACATTTTTTGTGAAATACAGGGAGTTACAAGATTAATTATTCTGCATTACAAGATGGTGCCATGGGCTTTATTGTTACAAGCACTTGACGGATAACTGAGAATGTAGCAGGAATGATCAATGTGGATCTTGTACTGCATTAAAACCAAGAGCAGGCACATTACTGATGTCCAGCACCTGAGGAGCAAGATACGGGGGTGAGGAGGACATTTTTACACTGATTTCGGCTAATTAGTTATATATAATGCTAATATATATATATATATATATATATATATATATATATATATATATATATATATATATATATATATATATATATATATATATATATATATATAAATTAATATTCTTAGCACTGCATGAATTTGTCCTTGTGTAATAGTGAAGTATCACAATGTGTATACATTGTCCTTGATTACTGCTTTACAGTGGGGAATAGATAATGGCAAGTTGTTGCAGGTTCATCCATTATATTTCTTGCCATTTACTTCAAAAATCAAAGAAATAATCTATTATTTTCATTATTAAATCATTTCTTTATAATTTTTCCATGTTTCATCAGATGGCCTCACAATGTCCTGTCAAAAGGTATAATAGCCATGATGAATAGAATAGAAAACAGAGGACTGTGAAAACTGTCAGATATAAATGTGACTCAGCTCAGTTTGTTGTTCATGATGAGGAGAATACATATATGTAGGTTTTACTGCCCTGCTACCCCCAGGGGCCCAGTAGCACCCCCCGGAAGAGCCCAAAACTGTACATTTCAAATGGCTGTAAATCAGAGTCCAATTAACATATCAAAGAGAAAATGGGCAGGATTATTACTTATGCTATGCTGATAAAATAATGTTGAGCTCAGTTTTCAGAAATAAATGGAAAGCTGACATAAAGGCATTTTAAATATTGCTCACTGTAAAATACCACATTTCAGCCTGCCTCTCAAATATATCACAGATGTTTGCACAATAAACATATTTAGATATCCAGTTTACCTTAAAATAAATAATTTATTTAGTTTCGTTAATAAAAAGTTTTAAACTACATTACCCACAAGCCTCCGTCGTTCTATCTATAGAAAGGCAACACTAGGGGGCTGTTTTTTGTAGTTCATTGAAGTTATGCTTAGGGTTAGGATTAGGATCTCGCTAAAGATGTCATTTTTCTCAAGATAGCAACACTTCATTGTTGACTTAATATATTACTAATGTGATGATAGGAGCAAAACATACTTTTTAACATGATGCGCTGTTTAATATGGGTTAAAAGATAGTCCAACCACAGACTGTCCTGAAAAGTCATAGCCAATGACATCAAAGCTGAGCAGCAGCGACACACTTCCTTATCCATGTATGACAGATGTCTTTCGTTTTTCGGCTGAAGGGATAGATTCGGTTAACAATAGATTAAGCTTGCTACTTATAAGATACTGTTTTATTAACGTCTTCACCTTCCTCCGTTGTTCAGCTTGACAAAAATTGGGCAATATTGATGTGCACATGCCCAGCAGTCGCAGTTGTATCCAACAGATAGATTCCTCTCATTAAATATAAGACACATTTTTAAGATTTGTATATTTTTTTTTTTGACCAAAGACAAATATATTTACTAATCAAATGACGTGCTTCTAAAATTTACATTGTATATTACATTGTGTTTTAAAGTTAAAATTGTTCACATTTGTGTTTCTGTGATTTACCATTCTCTACCATTTGAACCCTAGGAATAAAAACAGAAATTATAAATGAATGAATGAATGAATGAACAAATAAATACATAAAGCATAATAAACATGCATATTTTTGTAAGGATCTTCCATTATTTATTGATATGTCAAACTCATTTAAAGACAACATGCCCAAATTACTACACTGCATCCTCTGTCACCAAGCTCGTTTTTGCCACCATAAAGAATAAAAAGGCAGTTATGTTGTAAACATTAACTATTTTCAGTATGCAAATGAAAATGCTTTTATTAAAAAACAAAACAGTAAATACAGTATGTCTTTCAGAGAACACTGGAAAAAGATCAATTTTATTAAAAAAATTAAATTGACCAAAATGTTATTCAACACAATCTAAATGTTTCAAACTCACAAAAAAACACCATGAAGACATGCATGTCAAGTGTGCAATATCATCTATAAAACTCAATCAGCACAGCATCAAATAAACACTGATTGTCTGAACAATGGAAGACAGAGAAAGTGTTCAGGAAAACAAACACCTGCTAGCTTTGACATAACATCATGAATTCACTTCATGACTGGAGCTAGGGGATGACTGTGTATGAATATCTCCTTTACTAAAACTCTTAATTAAAGTCTAAAAAGTTCACTGTATGAAGCTTGAAAAAGAGAACAAAATGCTTTATCAATACGAAAAATACTATTTTTTACTATTGTTTTCATCACTGGTTCTGTAATGTATTCATTATGAGCTTATAAATAAAACAAAGTTACATCTTCTGCAAAAATCAAACCACTGCAAAGTCTAATCACTGATCTAGGGACCATATCTGTGTGTGTGGGGGATAAAGAGTTAACGAGGTGAGTCCTTGTGCATGATGGAGAATTACAGCGTTATCCTCAAACAATCCTGTAAAACAGAAATATTACATTACAGTCAACTTATACATTACACTGTGTTTTGTTTAGACCATAAAAGCAGCCTCTGTAAAGATGCAGTATAATTAAATGTTAAATGAATCCATTATTGAAAGCAAGTAATTAATAACAAGCTATAGTCATATGAATTCTTTTGATAGTGTCAGATGAGACCGTCCTGGGGCTTGTACAATATCATACAAGTGTTAAACTGGATTATTAAGACTGTGATGTGTTTAGTACAGTATGTGAAATATTGATAATTAGATATTAAAAATCTCTTTAAACACATAAGTGTCCCATAAGGCAGTGGCTCCCAATCCTGGTCCTGGAGAACCCCCAACACTGCACATTTGAGATGTCTCCCTGATCAAACACACCTGATTCAACTCATCAGCTCATCAGTGAAGACTCCAAGGCAGATAAGAGAGACGCCAAAACCGTGCAATGCTGGGGTTCTCCAGGTTCAGGATTGGGAAACACAGTCATCAGGTCATGAAAAGTTTGACACACACTTGTGGTCATCATGCTCACTCGAACACTAGGCCAAATACAGGAAAGACGTCAAATAAGTAATCAAGTGGTCAAGTGAAAAGATGGCAAGTGTGGGTATTTGGACAGTGCAACAGTTTAAGAAACAACAAATGCTGTACAAATTATAACAGCAGGAATTTTTGATAAAAGAGACAAACTATCACAGACTAACTGCTGCAAATATCTGCCTCCGCAGCTTTCTGTCTTCTCCATTTCTGAAGGAATCCCTCTCCAGAAACACCACTGGGCTGACTGCCTTTACGTCTTTTCAGCTAAAAATAAAAATAATAAAAAAGGGGAGAGAAAATAAAATTGAATTATATACAGAATGTTAATAATGATCTGTGAGCAAAATATTTAGATATAATAAATATATATATATAAAAATAAATATATATATTATATATATATATATATATATATATATATATATATATATATATATATATATATATATATATATATATATAAACTGATATGAATGAACTGCAAGATGGAAAAATACATGTTTTATTATTTATTTTTAATTTGATGTTTTTTTTTTTGGGTACACATTAAAAGGTATTAAAAGCATGGTACAGAACACATGATTACTGTGATTTCTGTCATATAAAAGCACATAAAAACACTAACATTACAGTGATACAAACATAGCTGGTTTGGTGATTATTGTATTGTTGTATTGATTATTAATATATCATAGTAAAACTACAGTTACAGTTACTAATGTCCCATTTACTGTGTTTTAACTTCACATTTCATTTATTACTATTGTGTCGTGATTACCATGATTTTACTACAAATACAACTTACATCATTGATCCTGAAATTAATAATAATATAAAACTGATCGAAGGTCTATGGCACGTCAGGTGACAGATAGAGTTTAATCACACTAATTAGCAGCTGTGTTCATTTATTTAAACGCAATGCAACTCAAAGACAGCCGCGGATGACCGACATAATACAGCGATTAAACATATGGCACTAATCTGATTAATAAAGAAGACAGAATACATTTGATAAAAGGCATTAAAAGAACGTATATACGACTACTCACCCAAACTGTGGAACTGATAGCAAGTATCGCGCGATGTGTGCTGAATGAGACTTATTGAACGTGATTTCATAGCGATAAACATCTCATGTCCTCGTGTCGAATTCTGACGCCAAAAGTTTCCCACTGAAAGCAATGAAGGTCGTAGTGCTTCGATAGTCGACGCCGAGAGGCACATTTGGCGTCATAAAAGTGACGCTAGGGGCGCTTGACCATGCTTCGGTTTTTGACGCCTTTGGAGTGAGAATGGGTTGGAGTTTGCTTGAATTCCTACAAACTGTAACATTTGTGTAATGACTTGCATAATGAATACCTTCTGAAGTGTATAATTTATGTGACACTAGAAAAATTAGCAGCAGCTTTCAAACTGGCTACTTTGATTGGTCAGACATGGATAAATATGCATACATGTAGCCCCACCCCAAACTCGCACCATTGTTTGAGACTATAAATGGCTCAGATTTAGTCAGTGTATAGTAATGCACCCTGCATCCTATGTGCATACTATCTATTCTAAATATTATGTGAGGTTTATATGCCTAAATTCCCAGATTAAGTAATCTTCCCAGTGTATTTATGAAGTTTGGATTTGTGCACACTTCAGTATTGTCTACAAACAATCTCTTAGGATAATAATTCAGTTCAGAACTAACACTACAAATAGGAATATAAATAATAGAACATAGACATGCTGCTGCTGCTGCACATATAACACAGATGAACAGATCTATGTATATGGGTGGAGTTAGGGGAGGTGGAGGGTTTCTGATAGCTCACTGCAAGACTTGCTTACAACAAACAGAGAACCAAAATAATAATAATAATTCAAGTAATTAAAGTTAAGCAGCATGCTCAGTGGATACAGAATCAGCAGAGGCCAATCAACTTGTGCCATTGTGATGATGTCATTGTTTGTTAGATGCATTAAGAACAGCCTGCACCATTAAGCATTTCATGATTGAACTAGATATTTTGTCTACCTTCTATTTAATCTGCAACCACACTGTGGACTTTAAAAAAGATACAAGTAGCAAAACAGATCAACTTGGCAATGAACTAACATGCATTGTAATCTGTCACATATTTTTACAGTCTCAGATATTAAGTAAGGATGATAGGAACTTTTTTTAACTAAAAACTTCAGCTTTCAAAGAATAGAAATGATTGAGACCAGTGATGATGATGATGATGATGATGATTTTAGCCTGGCCTTGATTCAGAGAGAAGCATCTGCTTACGTCTTATATTCCAGAACTTCCTCACCAGTAACAGCTAATTATAAATAATAAAACAGTCGTATAAATGATTGCCTTTTGAGTTATTAGTGGTTTTCCAGCCGAATGTGGGTCACATTCATTTGAATGCACTCACCGGCTCAGCTTTGGCTGCCGAACACTCATTAGGAAAGAGTTGAGGGGAACGATAGTTCAGACGCATGAGATGATCTCCAGGCAAACGTAGAGCAGACTGTTCTCAAAAGACTACTTCAGCTTCATAACCTGTTGGGTATTTAAACAATTTTCTTTTTTTTTCTTTTTTTCACTGTGAACTTAAGCTTACTATCGGTTTCATCATATGTTGTGTAACCGTACCCTAAAATCCTAAAATGGATGTTGTGTGTTACAAGGTCTTTTGGCATATATGTTGTTTTGGAGTTAAAATGTGTAAACACGCATACAACAATTAATTATATATATATATATATATATATATATATATATATATATATATATATATATATATATATATATATATATATATATATAATAACATAAATATACAATGCTGAAAATAAAATACATAAAAGGAATAATATGTGAAAGTGAACATGACTGTGATTCCCTTTCTGTTGGTCACTCTCAACATCACTTGAGATGACCGGGCGAATTGGGATCTCGCTTAAGGCGGGCATACAATGTGCGATTTCTGTGTGATTTTGGCAAGGTACCAACTCACAGTGTATGAGTAGATTGCATGCGATGTAAAGCCAAAACTCATGATTTTTATGCACTCACTGTATGGTCCGATCATTGAGTTGCAATTTGACTGCTCACACTATACATGGGGAATCAACTGAATCAACACGTAGGATCCCTCAGAACCCAGATTTTTGTGGCTGTTTCAGAATAAACATGCTTTTCCGGGATCAGCGTACTGCTTTGGTGATATGCACAATTCTGTGTGCTGATACGTCAAAAAATAAAATGTTTCTGATGAAAATCGCACAGTGTATGCCCGGCCTTAGAGAGACCGCTCTACTTTGAGTGTAAACTAAATTAGCCAATGCACATTGGCATGCAATCAGTGCATCCAGCTGCAGCTGATCACAGCTTGAGTACAAGTAGGCAGCAGATGCAGTTGATATTCAGCTTTTCGCTTCAGAGCCGAGTGGTTTCATTGTTCTGCTCCCAACCTGACTGCTACTAGTGTTTCTAAATGACGACTCAGCATGCTCTTCTCTGTGCTGGTAGTATGGCTTTTCTGTGGGAGTGGTTCCTTCCTTTGTCAAGTGGATTGCACACATCAGACTGCACTACCCTCTCATTTTGTTGCAAGTTGCCATCTCCCCTTTGCACTTCTGCACACTAAGATAGTATAATCTCTAAAAGAGCATTCACAGGTATGTCATTATATAGATGTATCTCAAAGATGCCCTTCCACCTGTGTGGTTCTGGATGCGTCCGTTACCTGGCACCAGGTGATGGTCACGATCGCTGCCTCTTGTGTGTAGGAATTAAGCATGCTGAGGTGGCTTCCGTTGATGAGTAATGGATGAGCCTTCTCTGGCTATGTCTGGCCGACATGCGCGAGAACGCCCCAGTGTCTCAGACCAGCCTTTTCAGCGACACAGTGTCCATCAGGCACATCCTGCCCCGGCGTATAACTGCTGCCTTGACCCTGCCACTGCTTCACTTTACCTTGGGTGAAAGCAACATATGCTCTTGTCTTGCATGCAGAGATCTCAGTCCTGCTGGTGAAGGATGTGATAGAACCATCCCCTCCAGCAGATATGAGAATGGGTTTTACAGCCCTTACTTCATAGTACCCAAGAAAGTAGTGGGTTGAGACCATTCTTGAAACTGCGTGTCTAGAAATTTTCAAAATGCTCAAAAAGAAGCCCATTTGCAGGTCCATCTGTCCCCAAGATTGCTTTGCATCTTGGCATGGACGCACTGTCACAAAACTTCACCACAGGAACTTCACAAACATGTGTTTTTCCCTGTGATCCTTCTTGCACATTTGGCAAACTCATGGAGGACGAGGAGCAGGTCCTGTTAGTAGACCAGGTTCCCAGGACTAATGCTATTCGTGACAGCCCTTTGGTCAATTCCTCTGAGGAATAGTGGAAGTGGAACCTGTTTGTCAAATGGTGTTCTTCTCACTTATAAGACCTCAGAATATGCCTGCTCAGAGTTGTGCTGTCTTTCTGCAGCAAGGGCTGGAGTGAAGGCTGTCTCCATCCACCTTTAAAGTCTATGTCGTTGTGATCGATGCTAACCATGACCCCGTAGAAGGGAAATTGCTGGGGGAGCATGAACTGATCATCAAGTTCCTTAGAGTGGTGAGAAGGCTAAATCCTCCACAGGCACTCACTTGATGAATCTGTGAGAATTCTGGTGGTAAAGATGGGTTCCATATGTAGAGACCTAAGTGGATTTCAGAGCCTGTGTATAACCTCAGAGCCTGTGTTTCCCCAGCAGACTTCTGCCATTTCCAAGAGGGTTACAATCACCTCCAATCTTCCATATGCACATGGAATATTCCATAACAGCAGTAGCTGGTCCTCTTGTGGTAAGCCCTGGCCTGCACCAAAAAAATAGGGGTGCAGGAGGCACCCACAGGATACTAGAAGGGGCAGTATCTGTGGCTTTTGGGTAGGGATCCCAATTAGTCAGTCATCCGACATGACATTGAAAGTGACCGACTGAAAGAGAACTTGAGGTCTACACAAAGAACCCGAGACCCGGGACCTAACCCGGGATCCGTATGGTGTTTGGGGTTATATTTTAAATGATCAGCCGGGCCCGGGTCGGAACCCAATCTATTAGTTTGGTTCCCGGGTCTGTTTAATATTGTGTGGGGTTAGAGTTAGCAATTTATCAACTTTTTAATAGAGATTTGCTGTGGAATATGTGCCGATTGTGTCCAGTCAGGTCTATGTCTTCCCGACCGAGTTTGGGTCCAGCTTTCAAATAGCTGATGGTCCGCGACGGTTCCGACAGTACATTTTTGACATTTCTCGGTTCTGCGTGGGCCCGGATCCAACTTTCAAAATAATAGATGGGTCAGGAGCAGTTCAGTATAGCACATTTCCGGGTCACTGGCTCAGCTCCTTAGCAAAAACCTAATTAAAACCTAATTATACTCATACTGTGATCAGTAGCAGGTGGATGCAACAATCGTATACCAATGTGCATTGGCTCATTTAGTTTACACTCAAAATAGATCGGTCTCTCTAAGTGAGATCTCAATTTGTCGGTCATCCGACGTGACGCCTCCGTTCCCTCCTTCAGAGAACGAGGGTTAACTTACGTAACCGATAAGTTACCCAGTGTGAGAATAATTTTTAAAGTCAGTGATTTTTGATTCCCTAGGTCATACAGAGTACAGAAAAAAATATATATATTCACCACCAAAGTTCAGACATAATAATTGTTATTATCATTTGTTTTTATTTTATATTAAAGATGGAATCAATTATATATATGTAAGTCGTGGCCAAACGTTTTGAGAATTTCATAAATATTGGAAATTGGAAAAGTTGCTGCTTAAGTTTTTATAATAGCAATTTGCATATACTCCAGAATGTTATGAAGAGTGATCAGATGAATTGCATAGTCCTTCTTTGCCATGAAAATTAACTTAATCCCCCCCAAAAAAGCCTTTCCACTGCATTTCATTGCAGTCATTAAAGGACCTTCTGAGATCATTTCAGTAATCGTCTTGTTAACTCAGGTGAGAATATTGACAAGCACAAGGCTGGAGATCATTATGTCAGGCTGATTGGGTTAGAATGGCAGGCTTGACATGTTAAAAGGAGGCTGATGCTTGAAATCATTGTTCTTCCTTTGTTAACCATGGTGACCTGCAAAGAAACGCGTGCAGCCATCATTGCGTTGCATAAAAATGGCTTCACAGGCAAGGATATTGTGGCTACTAAGATTGCACCTAAATCAACAATTTATAGGATCATCAAGAACTTCAACGAAAGAGGTTCAATTATTGTAAAGAAGGCTTCAGGGCATTCAAGAAAGTCCAGCAAGCGCCAGGATCATCTCCTAAAGAGGATTCAGCTGCGGGATCGGAGTGCCACCAGTGCAGAGATTGCTCAGGAATGGCAGCAGGCAGGTGTGAGCGCATCTGCACGCACAGTGAGGCAAAGACTTTTGGTAGATGGCCTGGTGTCAAGAAGGGCAGCAAAGAAGCCACTTCTCTCCAAATAAAACATCAGGGACAGATTGATCTTCTGCAGAGAGTATAGTGAATGGACTGCTGAGGACTGGGGTAAAGTCAAATTCTCAGATGAAGCCTCTTTCCGATTGTTTGGGGCATCTGGAAGAAGTCTTGTCCGGAGAAGAAAAGGTGAGCGCTACCATCAGTCCTATGTCATGCCAACAGTAAAGAATCCTGACACCATTCATGTGTGGGGTTGCTTCTCATGCAACCAAGGGAGTGGGCTCACTCACAATTCTGCCTAAAAACACAGCCATGAATAAAGAATGGTACCAAAACACCCTCCAACAGCAACTTCTTCCAACAATTTAACAACAGTTTGGTGAAGAAAAATGCATTATCCAGCATGATGGAGCACCGTGCCATAAGGCAAAAGTGATAACTAAGTGGCTCGGGGACCAGGATGTTGACATTTTGGGTCCATGGCCTGGAACCTCCCCAGATATTAATCCCATTGAGAACTTGTGGTCAATCCTCAAGGGTCGGGAGGACAAACAAAAACCCACTAATTGTGACAACCTCCAAGAAGTTATTATGAAAGAAAGGGTTGCTTTCAGTAAGGATTTGGCCCAGAAGTTGATTGAGAGCATGGCCAGTCGAATTGCAGAGGTCCTGAAAAAGAAGGGCCAACACTGCAAATACTGACTCTTTGCATAAATGTCATGTAATTGTCGATAAAAGCCTTTGAACCATATGAAGTGCTTGTAATTATATTTCAGTACATCACAGAAACAACTGAAACAAAGATCTAAAAGCAGTTTAGCAGAAAACTTTTTGAAAACTAACATTTATGTAATTCTCAAAACATTTGGCCATGACTATATATATATATATATATATATGTGTGTGTGTGTGTGTATGTATATGTATATATATATATTGTATTCTAAGATGATTCTCAAAACTTAGTGAATGTCATTAAAATTGTGTCATGCCACCCAACTCACTTCACAAAGCCAAGCAAATCAAACTCACAGAGCAGAGGAGGGAACATTGACTGCTTATCTCCATACCCTCACTCTGACCTTTTCCCCTGTCTGTGGCATCTGACAGATCTCTCATATCAAATGTTTCACTAAAGGTTGCCATTATTTTGGGTTGCCAGTCATCATTCAACAGAATGCAAATGTCGTGTGCTTTAATTGATAAAGTAAATCTGAAAATGGAACAATGATGGTTACTGGTTGCCAAGTTCAGTTTTTGCTTGAATTAGTAAAAAGGAGAAACAAAAATATGGGTTTTGCTTAGCATATAAATCTCAATTAAATCACTCAATTCACTTTCAATGCAGTTGAAAGAAAAATAAGTGATCAATATTATCTCTTTATGTGTGGAATCTACTGCTGGGTCACAGCTCTTTCCAATTAATTGCTGCCATGGGATGTGAATTGGGTTTGATCTTACACTTGGGGGTGATTTATACTTCTGAGTCGAACCTACGTTATAGCCTATGCATGGTCACACATCCTTACATCATAGCCTGATGTGCACCTCTCCAAAAATCTAACAGTGGCTGTGTTCAAAATGGCATACTTTCTTACTGCTTACTGCCCAGTACAGAGTGCATACTGCCTACTAATTTTTTTAAGAATTGTGTGTGAAACAATATGCAATAAGTTATAAATGTTTCAGAGTAGTATGCTTAAGTGCTGTGTGCTTAAGCATTTGACAAACACTGAACATTAATTCACAGCTGTCAAGATTCTTACCTTACAGACAAATGAGCTAACCGTTCTTTTAAAATTATATATATATATATTAGGGGTGTAACGGTTCACAAAATTCACGGTTCGGTTCGATACGATACACTGATGTCACGGTTCGGTTCGGTTCGGTTCGATACGTTTTAGATACAGCAAAATGTAAAAACATCTCAACTTTTCAGAATGCCGCAAGCGCACCGCGGGTCATGTGACAAGAACCAACCAATCAGCTTCATCCTTTCCCGTAACAACGTTGAGAGCTCAGCCAAGATGAAGGAACAGCTGATCATAGTTGTATATGGATTGCAATTTTGAAATAAATTCAGTAGCAGAGCTACTGCAAGCGATTTTTAGAGCTGCAAATCCATTTATCCTTCGCTGAAATTTCCGCGTCTCATGGAGAGAGCACGTCATTGTTGCTTAGCAAAGACAGACGCCTCATGAGCGCTTCTGCCCGAGCGCTTTGGAAAGGAGGAGAAAGACGCGCTTAGCGTTTTCCATGCGTTTTTAGGCACGATATGTGAACGGCCCCTAAGGCGCTCGCTCACTCAGCACGCACTGAAGGCTCGTTGCAAATGTCTAATGCATTTAACAGACCAGAAATATAAGATCCTAAAATAACCAACAGGTCTGGTGTTTGGGTTGGATTCCCTGTAAGCTATAGTGTCTAAATGCTGCAGGGATAGTTTGCTGCGTGCATGTTTCTCCTTTTTTTCGTCTTTTCCCAGATAGTACTGACGCATATATCCCAGATATTCCCGCTGGTTTTTTTTTTTTTTTTTTTTGTAATCCCGCTGGTGTACCCTGTCATGTTGCAGATGCGACATACCGTTGTTTTTTTATCCACCACTCTCTTGCCATCACCATTATAGCTTAAAGGGAATCCAAAGTGCACCCAAACACCAGACCTGTTGGTTATTGGAGGATCTTCTCATTTCTAGTCTGTTAAACGCATTGGCTATTTTGCAACGAGCCTTCAGCGTGTACTGAGTGAGCGAGCGCCTGCTGAGTAGCCTAACATAAACATATAAGATGGTGTTTTTTTCTTCTTCGGGAGTGTCAGGGGCGTTGCCTGTTACGTTGTTTGGGTTATTGGGCTACCTTGTTGAACGCATATCATTATATTTCTTTCTCTCTCTTTTTTTTTTTTTTTCAAATATAATTAATTACTCCAATGAACCGTTCGGTATACATAATGCGTACCGCGTACCGAACCGAAAGCGCCGTACCGAACGGTTCAATACGAATACGCGTATCGTTACACCCCTAATATATGTATATTAGACAAATGCCACTTTATTGCGACAAAAAACCTACCTTAAGCATACACAGCACTGTATTATTGAGGCGTTTTATTTCCACTTTTCAAATATTTACTTAATTGTTTATGGGAAATGAATGTCTTTCTGATCTGGTATGTGATAGGAAGTTGCACAAGTTTGACGAAACCCAGAATCGATTACAAGTCAACCATGTCAAAAGCAAACAGCTCACATTTTACTCACTGAGCCACTGATACTTCTGAAACATGTCTTTTGCAGTGCTGTTATGCACAGCGAGGCATTGTTGAGTGGAATTAATGTAAATCGCCTCTGCAAAACATAGTGCTGCAATGATATTATTATTATTTAAGAAATAGCAACAGAAATAGTTTGTAGTTTACATGTATAGTCTTACATTTATAATTACTATTCCCTGCCTCCAGTTCACAAAGAAGAAACGTCGATGAAAAGCGTGTTGCATTCTGGGAAACAGTATCCCATGCAGTGTCTTCAGATGCATACATCAAATTCCAGTCAATGTAGCAGGTAATTCGGGCATTCCATGCATACAGAACATTCACATACTATTCACAGTATACATGCAGCACACTGCAAAATTGTAGGAGTTATAGGGTAGTATGACATTCCGAACACAGCTTCTGTACTGATTTTAGTGTACTTGAGTTATATTTAGTAGATTCTGGCAAAAATAGTAGGTCATCTAGGTATTGTATGCATATAGAAAATTTGCATACTATGCACAGCATACATACTGAATACTGTAGAAATAGTAAGAGTAGTATGATAGTATGGCATTTCGAACACAGTCAGTGTGTCAATTCTACGTGGACCACAAGCGCTGTAATTAGTCTGCAAGAATCCCTCCCTCCATATGTTTTTATGTGCACTTTAATATATAAATCAGAAGTATAAATCAGCCTTTAAGGGGCAAAAGTCATAGCAAGTATCTGTGCTTTTCTGCTGTCATTAGAGGATACAGTGCTCTGATTTTTACTGGCCAGTGTAATAGCAGGGTTACTGTTAACACTACTGGCACATCCTGCTATATCATCAACCCTACATTTGTCATGCCCTCAACTTTCACTTTGCTTCACATAGGGTCAAACAAACCTCTGAGAGTGCTTTATAAAAGAATCTACTGAAATTCTTTAACATTTGCTGGTAATATAATATAAAAAAAGCAGTATACGTTAACTTTCTGAAAGAGGCCTCATGACAATACAATTTATGTTCTGGATATGTATGAGGTCTGGTGAAGGCCGGACATGTGTGTGTGTGTGTGTGTGTGTGTGTGTGTGTGTGTGTATGTATGTGTGTTGTAATAATGTATGTGTGTAGAAAATAAACATATCTTTACAAACTTGAGAACTTATAGTTATCAAAATCGTGTCCTTTTTTTTTTTTTCTCTCTCTCTGGAGAGATTAATCAGATAAGACAAGACCAGTCAACTTTGCAAAGAATAGTTTGCAGACATAATGTTTAATTATGCTTGCATTAAGACATTCATTACCCACACATCAAGCTAACAGTCTGCTCTGTCAACACGATGAAAATACTGTATCCATCCTTAATGATTTAACTAGATAGTTTAGAAAACCAAAACAGTCTTTTGGCAAATTATTAGTATCTGACATTTTCATTTTGGTTGCAGGTGCTGATTGTTGTTTAAAATAAATAAACAAATGAGCAAACAAATAAATAAACTTTTGAATTGATAAAAGACCTACTGATAACTGTATTTTTTTTTTTTTTTCCTGGATAAACAAAGTGCTTGTATAAGCAAATTGGTTAACTGTAAAAAAAAAAAAAAAAAAAAAAAAAAAAAAAGAATTTATATTGTAATATACAGTATGTAATAGGTGAATATGCTGCCGAGTTTATAACTAACTGATGGACTAATGTCAGGGATCTCTCCTGACAGTCATATCTGTCCTGTACCTGTTGACTGTTTCCTTGTTTGTGTTGTGTTTGAGCACATGGCTTTGTCTTTGTTTTATGTTTGCCATGTGTATCTCTCACCCTGCGTGTGCGTGCATGCTGGATGGGTAAAATGCAGAGCATGAATTCTGAGTACGGGTCACCATACTTGGCTGTATGTCATGTCACTGTGCTACTGAGTATTCCCTATCTATTAGTTTGTAGAGATTTGTTCTAGTCCCTTGCCTGTCCTGTCCTGCAGGCTGAGCTACTGGTCATATTCCAGGTTCTGCCACACAGCTAGGCCTGTGTAGTGCCTGAGAGACCATGAGTGTGACGTGAGCTTCATGTTCCTGTAACTCCACTGCTGCCAACCTCTGATCTCCGGTACACAGGCTCTTCTCCTCACTCGCCTACTGTCATCCTGGGCTGGACCCAACGTCCTTTCTCTCAGCTTGCCTGTCTATGAGTCTGTTAGTAGTTTTGTAAATAAACTGTCATTAATCATTCTGCATTTGAGTCCTCTCTCATAGAATCCCTGACAAATAATTATTTATCTCTGATTTAGCATATGGTTTTCAATTGAACCACTTGTATTATTATGGTGATGGTTATGGTAGATTTTCTCAGTTCAGTAGCTTGGTACATGTTATCAACATACCATTGCACATGCCATTACCATATCACCTATCTATAAGATGTACAGACACCATTTATGTTAATTTAAAATAATGTTTTAACAGTGTTGTTCTGCAGTTGCTAGGTTGCAATTGCTACTAAGTCTGTATAATATTCTGGTGTATAAACTTGGCACTGTTTCTCCATTCATAATGTATGTTCTATGGATTTTACTGTCCATTTTATTGTCCACCCAGGCTAAAATTGTAAGTCTGATCAGTTAGAAAGGAATTACTTCCGTCCTCAACAAACTGCAGGTTTGAGGGAAAACATAATTATATCTGCAGCACAAAGAGTGAAAGGCGAAAATTTAATACTTACAGGTTTGTTAAAAGTGCATAAGCTATAGAAACAGAGCTGCGTTCCTTAACCAGCACCACTAATAAAAAAAATCATATTAGGAAATGAAATAGATATGAATACAGGGGAAATGTGTTGGGTGGACAAAGCCTAAAGCTGAGCTGTGAAGAATAGTTCAATTAATGTTTGTCTAAGTGAAAGGTGGAATTAAAGAAGAAATGAGTGTTTGGATATAAAGTATGGAAGTTCTGACATGACTATAGTGATAAGGATGCATTGGTAAGAAACCTTCAGGGAGACAAAAAAATCCATTGAGGTCTGCAGGGAAGAAAGAAAGGTTTTTGAGGGAATGCATGAGAAAGATATTCTTAACTTAATAATTAATTCTTCCAATTTTCAATGTTATGAAAGCTTATTCAGTACAAGAAAATGGGCCTAGTATAACATAAAAAAAAGAGGTTATACTCCAATTACCTGAAGGGAGGCGAGAGCAGGGAAATTAAAGCAAGCAGTAGAAAAAGGCTTCAACTCGAGAACAAAAAGCATGTTAATATACCTGCTATATGCTGTATGTTAAAGCTCTCTTTAAACGTCATTCTTTTCTTCTCAGTGCCTTTCACACCATATTTTATATTGTATGCTTTCATAAGTTTCACAAGTTTCAGTGTGTCTAAATATGGCCTTTAGCTTTATGCCAAGTGTTTTGATACTAGCCCTAAAACAGCTCTGCTCAAACAGTTTTGCATCGTCCACAAACCAGCATACTGCAATGCCCTTATACCGAGGACACCAGATTCCCAGCCAGCACAAGTTAGCAGAACTGCCAGCATAATGCATTTTAAACGCGTGAATATTTCTGTTAGATCAAATGTGTGTAGCACAGCTGGACATGGCCTGGACAAAAATATGTTTGCAAAATGAGTCAGCACAAGTGTATAAACATCATTTCTGATACATTTTGACAGGAGACATTCATCAAATTAGTCCATTCTTCCAAGTAGATTACTGTAGGAAAGCTTTAATTATTAGAGTGAATCATGCATAACTCTACTACAGCGAATAAATAAGTTGTGTATTATTTGCCAATTATGCTTATTCTGATTAAATTACATAAATGTTCTGTTCCAAAAATGAGTAAGCGGCTTGGATGGGGCATTTAAATACATTTTGTGTAACAAAATTAATTTAAGATTCCGTAAACAAATAAATAAAAAAATGGTTCACTATTTGGGAAAAATAAAATAAATGAATTAATTAATAAATAAACCGGACACACACATATTTTTTTATTAATACAGTACACAGCACTAGTCTGTCAGGAGAAATGGGCTGGATTCAGTTGCGGGTTTACACTGAGCTTTAATGAAAGCAAATAAGACAAGGCAGATGCGTATCGTTCCACAGTTTAGCTCGTTCGACAGCCGGATACCGGAGACATGAGCGCTGGAATCTTTTTGGAGAACTGCATTCGTGATAACAAAACGGCAGAGCAAAACAGCAAAAGACACTGGAGCCTGAAGACAAGACAAGACAAGGTGAGCTCACAGACCAGCTTGAGCTATTGGTAAGAGTTACAACAGTCTGGCCATGGACAGAGAAACACAGGGAATTATAGAGGGAAGAAATTAGAAGAGGATTGAGAACAGGCGGCGAACAATTAAGGTTAATAACGGAAGAACAAGGAGGGCAGGGAAAACTCAAATCAAACAGGTAGACGCAGTGAGCGGTCAAAACATCCAAACACACATTCACAACCCCAAAAGGCAGGTGATTAGCCCCAAACCCTGACATAGTCAACCAAATTAATTTAACATGGTAAAGATGAATGTACTCTTGGAAGTTAAATTTAAGGTAAAGATGATTTTGTAATTTCTCTGGTCTAATGTGAACATTTTATAAAATAAATTTGACAATCAAAACCTGGATTAGATTTTTATTTTTATTTTATTTTTATTATAACCTAAATATTCTATGTGAAAGTTTAAAACAGAAAATTGTGGATTTCATCTTGCCACATTCTGAGAGTAAAGAAAACACAATTTTACTTTTCTTACTTAAGTCACCCTCTCCTTGTAATACCTGTGTCATACCCATGTCATTATACAGAGTTGTGTCCTGACACACACACACACACACACACATTTAATTCACTTCCAAAATTATCACAAAAAAAGTGTCATTCAAAAATGAAGTATGTGTGCTGTCCTGAGTATTTTCAGCCCAGGCTCATTGAAAATACATGGATGTGGCCTCATTTTTACAAGATAAAACTATATATTAACACTTTAATTTCAAACAAAAAAAAATAAATAAATAAATAATTATAGTAATAAAATAAAAAAAATAAAAATTAAAAGTTAAATACCCATTGAGGGCCACTTCAAGCACATTAATGTACATTAAAGCACATCCCCAAAAAATGAATTTTGCCAATGCTATTACATTGTTTCTTGTACATATCATGACAGTTTGTTAATGTTTTTGTTTATTTTTTGATAAACGATGTTCTACTGTATTGGAAAATATAAACTCAAACCCTACATTAAACATTGCCAAAGATGATATACACCTTGATACAACCATCCCAATTTATCTTGCTTCTACAGGTCTTTGAGCTCTTTAATTGTAATGTTTAATTGTTGTGTTACATGCGACTCATACCGGAGCACTCAACATCATACTTGCAATAGTGTATCCGGTGCACTACTGAGCATATTTATGTCAGAAAAGCTACAAATAAGCAGCTAAATATGTGTTTGAGGTTATAACCTAGTATCATGCTACGCATGCAGTATATGCTAATAACAATTTCAACTTTTGTCATTTGCAAGCTGAGGTTCTTAAGTTGTATAGTGTTCCATATCAATCTCTTATGAGATTCCATGATGGCAAGAATGTTGTCTTAGAGAACAGTTGCTGGTAGGCAGTGATGCAGCTCACTAGGTTATGGAACACAGCTAATAAATGATACATGAGGTTAGTAGTAATCCTTTCAATATTAAACGTGCCTTATACTTTCAGTGAGTATCAGAATAACACATTATAAATGCATTGTTTCTCCAGGTACAATGGG
Source organism: Carassius gibelio (assembly GCF_023724105.1). Taxonomy (NCBI): domain Eukaryota; kingdom Metazoa; phylum Chordata; class Actinopteri; order Cypriniformes; family Cyprinidae; genus Carassius; species Carassius gibelio. Next base: position 1,571,825 of record NC_068409.1, on the reverse strand, counting down.
TTTACATGTCTCTACATCTCTTTTAAGTCTTCTCTCATTTCTCATTTGAGGTGTGATTTCATTCAAATGTGCTTAATAGATAGTTTGTGCCAGTGTTAAAAATAGAGCTACTTGCTATGCATGCAAAAAGTTACGATTTCATCTGCAACTGTACAAATACGAAGACAATAAAGTCACAAAGACTGTTGAGGGCAAAATAGCTCAAAATGAAAGTTCAGTTATATCGGCATCACCAATAAGGCTATCCCTTCATTCCTTCATAAATATTAAAATGCTTGCTGTCTCATTACCGAGTTTGCCCTTTTCAGTGGAAACTTTGAAAAATCCCTTGCTAGATAAAAAGGGGTTTGGGTGTGTGGAATGATAAGAGATTTTAAAGCAGAATCAAGTATCCTTTATTGGCAAACACAAAACGTACACATATATACCATGGCCACGATTTCCCTTCAACTATTTTACAGAGATCAAGTGTATGAGAGAATGTATACCTGCAATGAGATGTGCCATGACAGAAGTGACAAATAAACTGCATTTCAATTTAACGACCTCTGAACGTGTTTTTCCTTTTAATTACTGCTGAGAGTTTGGAAATCTTTGCAATTACAGTAGGTTTGAAAAATGTCTCTTATACAGATGCACAATAATGTGACATTGGTATCAATGTAAATGGATGCAGTATGATTACAGTTAGCAAATTCAGAAAAATGCATGCATTGTTTAATGAGTCCTAAGAGATGACACATTCATTTACATCTGCCAATCTGCCTTGCTTGTTTGAAACGTGCCCAAGCCTTCATTAATTTGAAAATGTCATGTTAGAAGGAGCAATGGTAACTTTGACAGTTTCTGAGAAGTTACTGGACAAACAACTAGGCAGCCTGCTTGTTTGATATAGTTTTTTTTATTATTATTAATTAATTTATTTATTTTAAACGGTTCAAAAAATAAGAAGTTAATGTTTAAGTATCATACACTTTAAATTTTGCCAGGTACCTCATCCATATTTGTTCCACACAAAGACACAACAGAACGACTGCAAGAGACACTAGTGGTGTTTTGTTCCTAAATGATTATGTGTCTTTGAACAAAGTGGTGGAGTAAATAATTAAACGACTCATTAATAATAACAGTGACTTGTTTTATTTCTGAAATGAGTCAGCAATTTCAACTCACTGATAATAAGTTTAGTGTCTTTGGGCACTTGCTTTGTATTGTAGTGCGTAGTTCTGTTTAGTTTATGTTTTATTTCCCTCTTGCTAGTTTAATTGTTTCCACCTGACAACAATTACTTTGCGTAAGTATACCCCCTGTGTTTCCGTTGTCTCTTGACGAGCTTTGTTCTGTGTAAACCATGTTGGTGAGCCTTGTGTTGTGGTTTCTTAGTCAGGTTTAGTCATCCTTTTCTTTTGTATATTTTAGAATGTTGTGGAAAATTAGCTGAACATTGGTAAATGTGAACAAGAATATCTGAAAACTCCTCACAGTCTGTCTGGAACAATTTATTGCAGAGTGATACAATAAATAGTTTTATAAATATGTATGTATATATATATATATATATATATATATATATATATATATATATATATATATATATATATATATATATATTATAATAGGAATGACATTCATTGTTAGGTATACTATTTTTTTTTTTATTTTTTTTTCTTACGGGTTTTTTATTTTTTAAATTTCTTTTTGGATATACAGTATGTGGTCACCATCATGCAACTGTCAAGAAATGTTATAACGATACTTTAAAAATCATATTTTATTATTATTATTATTATTTTAAAAAGCACAGGGATTTGGAACTGCATGAGTAAATGATAGCAGAAGTTTTTCATTTTAGGTGAACTATTCCTTCAGGTTTACAGATTTCCCTTGGCTCTGCTGTCTTCAGGCCCCACAAAAGTCAAAAACTATATGACTGCAACCACAGTTTTTGTTGACAAAAACCCCTCATGAAACAAACTGCAGATGCATTTTCTCTCTTTGTGGTCTCTCTGCTCTTACATCTATTAGTGTCCATACTGACAGCTGAAGGCATCAAAACAACACTGTGTTCATCTCTTTGCCTCTTACTCACACAAACAGCTCTGTGTTCCCGAGTTCTCATGTCTCTCTCATGGGAATCTGTCTTCTCATATCAAAACAAAGGGTATTCATCAAAGGTCTGCCTCCTGGCTGCCACATCAAAACAACATAAGTGATAATAAAAAGCAGAAAATAATGTTGCTGCCAACAATACAGAAAGCTTTCTGGGTTCTCTGCATAAAGCCGGTGATTTCAACTCATTTTGGTTTTCAAAACCTGTTCATAAACAAGAGAGACATTGTTATTATTCCATCAAGTAGTCCATCTGTGCACAACACTGCAAAACAAAAGGGTGGCTGCTAAAGTGACTCTTCCCACTGAAACCACTGGAGAAAAAATAAATACATACTGTTTGTCATTTGCTGTTGATCCAGCATGGGTGTCCTTAGTATTATTTCTACTTTCTCTGATCAAAGCACCAAACATGTTCTTGAAGGCAATGTCCGGTTATGACCTCTTGTAGACCACATCATTAATCAACATGTTCAGTCTTCATGAACAGAAATCCATTGTGAGAATGATGAAGGCTATTGACTTGCATTGGTTGTATATTATTATATTACCAAGAAAAAATAAAATAAAATTGGTATTCATTTATTATTTGACATACAGTACTGAGTTTTTCAGAATCAAAATGTGTTCCATTTGTCGTTAAGTGCCATGCAAAGTGGACTCCAATCAAGGGGAGCACATACTGTATGTTCAGGGAATAAGGGTACATCAATACGTAACTTGTCTAATTTGAACCACTCCAAGCAGAATTCAAAGCAGCGTAAACACAACAAACAGAAATTTGACTAAGCAAATGCTTAAATGCTTAAAGCAAGAATTATTATTATTATTATTATTATTATTATTATTATTATTATTATTATTATTATTATTATTATTATTATTATCATTCGTATGACCAACAAATAAATAAAAGTGGGAGTAGGAGATACCACAGCTTGTCGGAGGGGCAGTACCCTCAAAGGGAAACCTTTGTAACTTCTTTAGGGTATATATTAGCACCTTGGAGTACCCTTACAGTAGTAATATATACTCTTATGTTACTTTTATGAACCATTTAGGGGTAAAGAAGGTACAAATGTATCTCTTTGGGGGTACTGCCTCAGTGACAAGCTGCTGTACCTCAAAATAAAGAATTTTACAATACAATTTTTGATTTATTTTTATAAAAAAAATTCTGAAAGTATGTTAACTTATGTTACATGAGAGTTTGAGCACTAGCTTGAAGTAAATAGCAGAACCATGGTTGACATTTTCTACCACAAACGTCTGAAAATATTTATTTATTTATTTATTTATTTATTTATTTATTTATTTATTTATTTATTTGTTTGTTTGTTTGTTTGTGTTTGATAGTTAATTTTAGACATTCTACTAACTTTGCTCACTTTGTCTACATCAATTTACTGCCATTGTAAATTGATGTAGACAATATCAGTCATATCAGTCAAACTGCCATATCAGTAAGTAGAGTCTGAGGTTAGGGTTAGTAGAATTAGCTCACACATTTACTTGTAGTCTGCAGAATGTCTGTTGGGCAACCATCAAAATAAAGTTTTAGTAGATATTAAGCCGTCTACCAATAATATAACGACTGGTAGTTGACATGGATTTGCAATTTTACATATCCTCAGCATGTCAACCCATCCGACTATCAAATTAAAGTGTCATCATTTAAGCAATTCAGGATCCAGAAATTATTAGTAGTCACTGTACCATTTAGTAAAGTTCTTATAAGTTTCACCTTTACTTTTCCCAGTTATCAGTGAAACTATTCATCAGTACATTTGTGCTCGCTCAGACAGACTGACAACCCCCTCCAGCATGTGGGGACATGAGAGGTCAGCGTCGATGAGCACTGTGGGGTCTCTGAAGATCAGCTTATAACAACACCACGGTCTAATGCACATCATCAGAGGTCATCACACTAGGTGCTGGATCCTCCTGATTTGTTCCAGTAAAGCTCATAGAACCTCAAATTCACCCTGCAGTAAGTCCCCAGTGCCCTCTGGCACCACAAGGCAAGATATTACTGAACAACACCAAAAGCCCACTTAAATGCATCACATTTAGCCCTTACTTCACTTTCTGTGGTTCTATATCAAGAATCCTCCACAGGAATTAAATATCGAGCATTGTTTTGTTGCATTTGCAGTGAAAATTGACGCAATGAAGTCGATTTTAGTCGACATTCATATAGCAGACATACTTCCTTTTGTGAAATATATTGAAAAAGTAATGAAATGGCAAAAACCAGACTCATAAATATCATGTGCCTCCCAGAGCATTGAATCAGAAGGCTGCAGATTCAATAACCTCACTAGTTCATAGTTTGTATGATGCCTGGCTCTCTGAGGGATTCTCCCAAGACAGCGGCAAACACTAGTGGGTTCAAAAGAGCCGAAATGGCTCCATGTTTCTTGGAAAGTGACAGACCCCTTCAGACATAGGGGAGTCACTTACCGTATAATCAGATTGCTTTGCTTTCCATAGAAACTCAGTACCTGTATTTCATACTGGATATTAGATTAGTCATCTAGATAAAATAGCATTGGAAATTTCAACCGCTCTGTACTTAGGTGCCCATTCACTCTCTGTGTGACGGATAGAAGCCTGCACTAATCCACAGCAATTACAGAATGCACGTATCTTAAAATAGATGTTGACAATGAGAAAATGGTCACACTTATTAAGTAATGAATTTGGCCATTTCATCTATACCATACTAGAAGGTCAACCATTCACCTTTCCGATTTCTAACCAAGCACACATTACAACAACACAGACTTTTGTCTTTTCATATTTAAAGTCTGAAACAAGAAGCCCCAGATCACATTGAACTTGAAGCTCATGTCTATCGTCAAGAAACTACAGTAAATGCTTAGGGCAACGATTGACCTTGACAAACATTTCAGTAGAACTGAGGCACTGTCATAAGATGCCACCAACAAATTGGTTTGCTGGTGTGGAAGAATATGACCTGCAGAAAACCCGGACCTGAACCCCAATGGACACATTTGGATGAGTTGGAAAGGCAGTTGTGAAGCAGACCTTTCTAATTGACCTTGTATCTGAATGGGAGAAAATAAGCACTACTAGGTTCAAACACTTTATCATGCATTTATCAATTACGGAAATAAAATACTTTCAATTTATATTAAATACAGTTGAAGTTCTTGCTGCTGTTGTTGTTTTTGTTTTTATGGCCAACTTAAGTACATTTTCACTACAATGATATACATTTAAGCAATTTCAGAATTCTGTTGTTTTTGAGATATGATTCGAATGTACTGGTAAATGTACTGAAGAAAAATATAGTGTAACGTTTCTATTAAAACATGTCATATTTAAATGTATATGTAATTGGACACTGATAAATGCATTTCAGTACATTTATATATGTATTAACTAAATGTAATACTGAGTAACACTACAGTTAAAGGCATTTTAAAAACTATACTTGCAACTCTACTTGCAGATAACACAATATTAATGAAATAAAAGGCCACTTTAAAAGAGTATGCTTTCATGCCTATGCTTTAGACATGCTGACTAACATACTAAAGTAAGCTGTGTATTTTAAAGTCTTGGACTTAAATGTCCAATTCAAGTATTAACTACAGCTTTTGCCTCAGTAAGCTCCTAATTTGCTTCTTATTAATAGCTAGTAAGGTAGTTGGCTAATTTATGTGTTGGGTAGGGTTAAGTAATCTAAAATTCAGAATAAGGCATTATTATGTGCTTTGATATAAAGTATTGTTGAAAAGGCAATATATTACTCTATTACGATTTTCAATTACAATGAAGATTTACAAAGGATTTTATTCTACATACTGATATCAAAAACGTCTTCTCAACTTTTAAATGTTTTACAATTTTAGTGAGCAGTCTTTTGGGAAATGGTCACTCTTATACAATTGCGTTTAATTTTTCATTGAGTGTAAAAACTGTGCTTGTATCTGTTCACAAAAGAAGCTACATTTTCAAGCTAGATCCACATAATTTGTGCTTTATCCCAACAAAAACTCACCAGGAGCTCTCAAAGGCTGTGGATTAGTATGGTCTTGGACTCCAACATATGTGTTTCAAAGGGACTCAGAGATGGCTTCAGTGTTTGTTTACCAATGGCAGGGGGTTTTTAGTTACAGCTATGCAATTATATTTGGATTTTGTAGCTACCCAATGATCTCCTTGTAGGAAAAAGCACTTCATCTTCTCCCACTGGACTAGTGAATGTCAGGATTGATATTATTACTATTTCAAACTTAAGGGCCTTTTAGGTAAATTTTGGTTGTGAAGTAAGTTATTGGTAGTATTGGTCATTTTAACACTATTTAAAGGGATAGTTCACCCCCCCCATAAAAAAAAATAAAAAAAAAATGTCATGATTTATTGTACTCACTGACAAATCTGTCATGATTTACTCATGCACATCCAGTTGCTTGTCATGTAAAGATTTTGGCATGTAATTTCAGACTGCTGTTCTTACAACTTGTCTTTTTTTTTTTTTTTTTGTCAGCCAATAAAGTCTGTTCCTTTAACGGCTTTTTGTAATTGTATTCAACCGTCTCTCTGGATCCCTTGTGTACTGAGAACAATCTGAAACGCAGACCTTGTCAGCTTGATGGATTGATTCACTCTTGAGCGGTGTTGAAAACAAGACTCTCTCTCTTCTTGGCCTGAAATCTCTCAACTGAAAATTTCTGTGTGAATTCTCACAGTCTATAAATGATGCTGTCCTTTATCCCCTTTGTTACCTGAGAAACGGAAGAAGGGTGGCCTCATCTGAAAGGAAAATAAATGTTTTCTGTCTGTTAGATTGTATCAGTGGCCTGTAAGATGGACTGTCCTCAGTGAACAAAGGAATTAGACAGTTTATATGGCACAAGTAAGTCCTGAGTAAAAACTGCTGGTGTCATTGTGCTAAAATATTATTACACTCCTAGAAAAAAAAAAAAAAAAAGAAAACTCTTGAGTTTTAATGCTATTAATGTGTTGCCATGTTTGATTTGGGCTGTGTTTGAGCTGATCAATGAATTAAAATTTAAATATCACTCTGTTTATAAAGTAAAGAGCTTGAATTGATTCACAAGATCTGGATTAAACCTCATTACTTTTAGGCTACCTTATGTATGCTAAAAAAATTGTAACCTAAAAATTTTATGATTTATATTAACTGGTTTTATTCAAGTGAAACATAGCCTATTTAACATCACTAATTCAACTTAAATGCATAAATGCATTTATACCAACAAATTAATGCATGATTTATTTAATTATGTTTATTCGTAAGTAGAAATACCCTTTTAAGGTAGCAATTCCACATTTGTTAATATAAATGGTCCAAAATAGAAAGAAAATGCATTCAGAACATGGATGAGGAAATTATTACCCAATTTTCATAAAATTATCAAAATAGTTACATTTTAATAAATAAAATGGTAGTTATTATTTACTTTGCAACCAGTTTAAAGACGGCGTGGAATTAAAATGCCTTCCAAAGGAAACAACAGAATTTCAATCATTCCATTCACTTAACCTTGCAGTCAACAGCAAGCTTGCATTCATTTTTAAGATGCCCAATGCCCACATCTCAAAATCTAATCAGCAACCAATGAAAAAAGTGTAAGTCCCTAAACTACTTTTTTTTTTTTTTTTTTTTTTTTTTTTTTTTCAACAGTCAGGTTTTCTGTGACTGGAGATTTCTTTTGCTTTGAGTTTATTTTAGCTCTACAAATCAATAGAAGCCTTTGAGTAAAACTTATAATAGAGGTCGTGTCAACCGTTCCAAACAAATCAGCACTAAGGCTTCTCCTATTCATTGTGAAGTGTTTTCTGCTGTAATCCAAATGAAGTAATCCGGTCCCTGAGCTGTTAGGGCAGTGTGGAGAGAGTGGGGAAGGTATTGAGGTATAAGCAGTATCTCCAGTCGGGACTATAGCCCAGTGCCACTGTGGTCAATTAAAGCAAACCTCGGCATCCCAGGCTGCTGTGTGAAGATCCCAGCTCACATCACAACCCTCCCTCAACAGAGCCAGAGGTAACAGCAAAAATTAAAACAATAAAAAATAAATAATAACCTGCAGTGTACAACAACAAACCCAAAGGTAGTAAAGCAGACACAATATTGTCCTCGCCATGAAACTATGTCTACATGCCACCTAAATTGAATAACATTGTTAATTGTAGAATTATAGTCTGATATAACCAACCGTAGGATATAACATGCATATCTCTGCTGTACTGTTATATTGGGATTTGTTTTAAGAAGGAAAAAAGTCCTTTTGAAGAATTGTATTTCCACCTTCTTCGCTGCTTTACTGCTCCTATCTGCATCGCCAATGGCATTTCATTTGTATCGTTTAAATCAGTAAGGAGTCTAATCTTTGAACCTTCGCATTAATGTGCTCCATATTTGAAATAAATAAATAACATTTGTAATTCAGATATCACAGGTCATGTGGAAGTGGAAGTTTTGCAGTCTTTTTTTTTTTTTGCTCATCTGTAAAGAGATGTGCAGTGCATCAATAACTCTGCAAATAAGCGTTCTGCTGACCAGATTGTTGTCTCGTGGTATAATGAATTAGTTTCACACTCTCTTGGGTCCCGAAAACAAGCAAAACAAACCTCATACTGTTTCCTTGCAGAACTACGTTAGTTTCACCACAAGAGTTTGCAGGATACAAGGTCTCAGAGATGAAAATCAATATGTGCTAAGGCCTAAGATGGGTACCTTTTCGAGAGCTTACATTATTATCGATACCACAAAACAACATGAGCCAGGGTCTCCACTTACTGCTGGATTGCCTTTTATGAATCCAACTTTCACGTGGCCATTGAATTGCAATACTGTTAAATGTGCTCTGTGAGAAACAAGTGATGTTAAATGGGACAGTTCACACACACACACACACACACAAGAAAGAAAATATTGTCATTTTCCCATCATCACAAATTACTTTCTTTTGTGGAACACAATATATGTTATCAAGCAGAATGTTTGAGCTGCTCGTTCATACAGTACTACAAACAGAAGAAGAATAAAACTTGTGCATCCTGGTCTCATTGGTTATATGTTGGCATTTGAATGCAATATAGGTGTGTAAAAAAAATAAATAAATAAAAGATGCAGAAGAATATTAGTCATCTTACAGATTATCAAGTATTTACTGAAACCCCCGAAAAATCTCAAAAGTATTTTATATTTTGGTGAATTAGTGGCTAATTATTATTGAAAGAACACCTCATTCATATCTCATTTGTTTAATTTATTGCTTACACCCAAGTGCTGATTAAGTCTAGAGGTGGGGTTATGTTTGGACCTTCTTGCTTACTTTTGTTCTAAAAATAGCACAGTTCACATTGAATGAACTCATATGAAATATCCACCTTGTAAAATAGTTACATTTCTCGGTGAGATTGGGTTGGAAAATCTTGCACTCCTTTATTTTAAAGCATATTTGCAACACCAGTTCAAGGAAAGTTGGGATGTTTAGTGAAATGCCATAAAAACTTGATTTTATTTTATAAATATAAACACATTTTGATGCCTGCAATACATTCCAAAAAAGTTGAGACGGAGGCTTGTTTAACACTGTGTCACATCAGCCTTTCTTTTAATTACACATTTTAGTCATCTGGGAATTGAGGATGCTATTTTTTTTTTTTTTTTTTTTTTTAGTATTGCATGCAACATTTTTGCCCAGTCTTGTGTAATACAAGACTTCAGCTGCTCAACAGTCCATAGACATTGTTGTGTGATTCTCCTATTTATGATACCATATATTTTCAATAGGAGACATATCTGCTGGCCAATCAGTGACATTCACAAGTTTTTACAAAACCACGCTGTTGTATCTCATGCAGAATAAGACATGGCATTTTCTTGATCTAATTACCATGGACTTCCCATGATAGTCTCCGTACAATCCAAATGTCTTTATGTGAACTGTGCCTTCACACATATGCATGTGCATATGCAAACTTTAATAACCAAATAAACACCAAACAACGTGACAGCTTTTCTTGGATGACTGCCGTGCACAAACCAAACCAAAACACAAAATAACGCCCATTCCTGGTCCTCTCTCGTCCTTCACTGTCGTAGCTCCTCTTTTAACCTTCCTCCGGATCTCCTCCGTGGGACTCGAGACCGGTGAGTGACGAGGGTGATGCTCATTTCCAACCACTCGACTGGCCTCGCTCTGTTCCCACGGCTCTCGGCACCGCCCCACTCGTCACAATGCCTCTATCCTTTTTTTTATCCTACCTTTTGTGAAGTGTGTTGCAGACAAATAAAAAAATATTATTCTTCAATTTAATGCATTTTGTAAAACATATCTTTTTTTTTTCTGAAACTGAGGTTACAAACTTGTAGTTTAAGTCGTGAGACATATAATCTATATAGATTTCTGTTCATAATGACTGGCGAAAATGTAAAAACCATATGCTCAGCATTGTATTAACTTCATGAATTAACAGCTTGTTTAACTGACATTTTGTTTTAGCACACTAAAGCAAAAGAGACAGGACAAATGTGTTTGCGAAACATCTAGACTTGCTCAGCAGCATATTCAGAAAGCACAATTTCCAATCTAGTTCCATTCACTATGCACTTTATTTATTCCCAGAACTCACTGAGAGCGCTACAACTGATTTTAAAGTAGTCTTGTGAATTTGAACATGTATGTTGCAGTGGGAGTCAGAAAGGGTTTCTGTGTTTGTTTACAAACTGCAAATAGTGTTCAGTCGCAATGGAATTTGGCTACCCAACAATCTCTGGTCTGTACCTCAGCCTCTCTCCGTAGACCTCAGAGTCTGGGTGAACACAAGCATCAGCTCCTGTCAGTGGGGAATGGATAAGGAGGTTTTACCCTCTAATTGCCTACTATTTCAAGGCAAACCAATGAACAAGGACAGGGGAAGTCATGCAGGAACAACCCCCCACCATCCCCCAGCCAAAAAAAAAAAAAAAAAACACACAGGAATATACACACATCTCTAGACATTCACACACTCCAAAATCATGTATAGTTGGCCTTAAGTCTACACCCAGTGCATTGTCAATTCCACAGATATAAATTTATCTTGGGGACCAGGCATTGACCTTGAACACATACCTCTCATTTTCATTTTCTGGCTCACTTTGCTGCCCTTCAAATAAAGCCTGGAATAAATTATGCTTTTCATTTGTAATGAAGAATATGAGCACTCTGGTCATCTTACAGACCTCTGGTGTGACTGTGATTTAGATGAAAAATGAGGTATGAAATAAAAGATCGCTTTCAATGTATGAAGGTATTGAAGTTCTGAAAACATATTCATGCTACAACTTTCTTGTGAATTCACGCATGACAGCGATTATATATAAGCAGCATATTATGCATTTATTAATATCATCTCTGAACTTGATGGACAGTCTGTGTCATTTGCTGAATCCAGCTGAAATGAATATGTTTTGGGGCATCAAATACTCAAAATAAATTTGATTTGTTTATGAGCTCTAAGCAGCATTAGTGATGACATTTCCCCCGTTTTCAATAGTAAATGCACAAGGGCCGATTAGAGAGTCATGAAGCAGCACTTACGTAAGCACTGCAATTGAAATCCACTTAGTAGGAAGAAGTCTGGCCAGTGATTTTAAGCAGTTATGGTGCTGTAAACCAAGCATACTAGAGGCACATTAGATTACTGTCTGAGTACAGTGGTGCCAGTCTGTTGTACTTGATTGATGTACAGTAGGTGTGTAGTCTCAAAAAACATCTTATAACATTTAAAGATCATGTTTTTATTTTATTTTATTTTTTTGTATAAAGTACTGTTTGTGGAAGGGAAGGGAAGTTGGTTCTTTTATGGTACCACTGAACCTGCCTCAGAAATGCTTCAAACAAAACATACATATTGGCTGAAAGGACCAACCTTATCAATTTATGTAAAAAGATCTTCCTCTAATCTGCTAATTTTAGCAGGATTGTACCGTATAAACAACCTTCCTAGCTGAATACCTAGTTGTATGTTCCTGTATGCAACTTGAGTGTGTAACTTAAAGTAATATAATAAGTTCTTGGGTTTGATTTCCTGGGACTACACGGACTGATAAATTGAATATCCAAATGCACTGTAAATTGCTTTGGATAAAGCACCCAGGCAAATGAAAACATGTAAAAGATAAAACCTATGTATCTTGGCTCTACAATACTACATAAAGTCAGCCATTTAGATTAGTTGTTTGCTACAGGGGAGACTGGGCATATCGTCACAGTTTTTCCTCCAAAGAATATTCAATGGCAGCTAATTTTTAGTCAAATTTAGTATAGGATCATACCTAGGTTTTACTACAAAACAGTTATTAACCCTCTGGGCCTAGGTCACACTTGGCACTTTCAATGTTAAAAGAAACTCTAGACCTTTATTATTATTATTATTATTATTATTATTATTATTATTATTATTATTATTATTATTATTATTATATTATTTTTTGTTAATATTTATTTATTTATTTATTCAGAATTTGTATGATAATATGCAATAATAACAACAACAACAACAGCAATCATAATACTACTACTACTACTACTACTACTACTACTACTACTACTAATAATAATAATAATATAATTTATTTTTGTGAACTATGTTTTCCTTTATTTCTAATCTCCCATGCATTGCCTGTGTCATTCATATTTGACAGTGATAGTACCAAGTGTTACTTTTTATTTTCATACCCTTAACCATGTGCCATCTCATTCCGATGAAGCATAAATAAATACACACACACACACACACACACACACACACACACACACACACACACACACATATATATATATATATATATATATATATATATATATATACATAGATTTTTTTTTTTTTAATTTTTTTTTTATTTATTTTTTTTCAATTCAGGAGTGACCCCAATAAGTATTACAGCAATAAGTGGGGCATGTAATCACATGGAGAGTATGCAGTCAGCCTAAACAGTAAATAATGTTTGGAATAATAAACTTGATTCTTAAAACATCAAAAATTTGAAATCTTTATAGTTGCTGATATACAGACCTTCTGACAGCTTTCCTTTGTGACAACCATCTGCCAAACCTCAAGGTGTGGGCTGTCAAAATCTCTTCTTCTATACTCAACCTTTGCCTACACAAGAAAAAACACATCAAAATGGAACATCAAAGGATCTTTGAGACTTAAGACTAAGATTTGTCCAGCTTTCACTTTAAAACACTTTATTAAACCCATAAAAGTAGATATAAAATCAATCAATGCTAATGACACATTTAAAATTGCATTATTCAGATGTATCCTCTCTACTTGCAACAAACATTAATAAAGTCAAGTATATTTCCTAGTGAAACTGTTCTGTGATCCTGCACAGCCAACTACATTAACGTGTGCACTGTATTCGTTTTTTTTTACTCAGTCAATATATTTCTATTTACAGTTCGGAAAGGAATAGATACAGCTCCCCTAGCCCAAAAAGTTAATTGTCTGTCCAGCAGGGTGTTTTATCACACTGCTTGCTGTTTAGCACTCGCCCATAGTTTTAGAGTGCTCTTTCAATCTCAGATGTAATAAAAATGGCACTCAGCCCCTTCCAACAATCAATTACCCAAATACGCAGAAAGTTGTGAGATTTACCATTCTCAGACCCCCTCATAAACCCCCGTTGTAAAAGCTGTGCACAGAGCTGATGATTCAGTCTTCATTCAGCCACAAAGCTGAGAGAGAATATTGGCTGATTAAGTAGACGAAATAGTTAGCATTTTGAAAGGGAACGGCTGTGAAAGAGGCAATGATATCTCACTCCCATTACCCATGGAGGAGAACGGCCTCTAATAAAAAGGACTATTGCATTTATATAGTCCTGTTAGTTGTTCCTCAATTAAACATTTTGGTGAAGTACACTATATACCTCTCTTGTGCTGTAATTTCACATTCCATAAAGCACAGCACTAACAAGCATGCCATTTTTTTGTTTGTTTGTTTGTTTTCTTTGCATTCCTCATGCAACAAATACTCTATCTTCATTATATTTCCACTAACCTGAATCAGGGTTGTGCAAAATAGGTTGAAGTTCACTACCCTTTATTTGCCGCCTTAATCTGCATGTAAAAGAGATTCGAAACCAGGATCCTCTGAGAATAAAGCAGTTGGTATCTGGTGGCCCGTGTAATTGAGGAGGATATTATAACCGCTTAACAACCTTCTCAATCACACAGACATCTAATCCATCTAATCCATCCACAGGCTCTAGTTGTTTCAATGGAACGCTCTTCCTAAAATGGTATACAAAGACACAGGGTTCCCACTTTATTGCTTTATTAATTTAAATGAGATTGGCGGTTAAGGGCATTTCACATGATTCACACCAGTGTTGCCAAATGCATTGAAATATATGCAGCAAAGCACCAGCTACAAAATGGTGTGCCAAAGAAGTACAGCAGAAGCAAATATGCTTTGATTAAGAAGGAAATTATCAAGGTTGAGTGTATAATTCTTTAGACACTGCCGATGAAGAGCAGACATTAAGGCCCAATCCCAATTCTATTTTATACCCCTTCCCCTTCCCCTAAAATATTCCCCTAAGGATTGGGACACCACTACCATGACGTCACATGCCATCATTCATCGTCTAGCACTTACATATACTGGTGTGCTGGTGTGCATTAGAGCCTTTAATTATCGTTCTGTATTAATGAGCTGCTTACTGACACACACACATATTGGAAATCGCGCAGCTCACACATCCAGGAGAAAATAAACTTGTCAATGCTGCCCCATGACTTTTATTAAATACAGTTTAAATACTGAATCTCTACATTATATTTTCCAGTGACGAGAGGATACAATCGCTGTTTTTAAGTAAACTCACTCTAAAAAGATAAACACACAGACGTGAATACACACAACTTCCATTTCTCTCTCTCTCTCTCTCTCTCTCTCTCTCTCTCAATACTTGAGAAAATGGTTTAGCGATTTCTAATTATTGTGGGGATTAGCCCCCATCAATGTCTAGGGCAGTTATCGCCCTAATCAGACTTATGCTGTGACACTATCACTATCAGTCTGTAATGATATGACGTTAGCAAATATTAGCAATTTTTTTTTCCCAACATTTCTTTGAGTAACATGACCGTTAATATGAACTCACAATTGAATGTAACATAAAACAAACGATTACTTCGTCAAAATCTGTATTAATGTCAAAAAATACTTTTTTGTTTTGTTTGCTGTAGCAGCCATGTTGCCGAGATAATTCATACCCCTTCGTTTGAAGTGTGGTCCTGAAAAATCTTTGTTTCATTTGAAGGGCTATCTGGCCCTTACCCTTACCCTTTCCCCTCCAACCAAAAGAGAATTGAAACACCCCTACCCCTTCATGTGTACGCACAAAACGGAGGGGTAGGGGAAAGGGGAAGGGCTAAGGGGTAGAATTGGGATTGGGCCTAAGTTTGGCAGAAAATAGGCTGCCTATTTATCCACTTTAGCAACATGTTTTGCAACCAAACTACATTTCCCAAAGCAAGTATTGGAGTATATCTGTAGAGCTAAAATCACTCTTAAGTGGATGACACCACTTTACACACAGTATTGAGTTTACAAATATTTGCAGCCGCTGTCACTGTAAAAATAAGGATGAGCCATTGGATGAATATAAATAACTAAAAACAATAAAATATACAGCATTATTTCTATAAGTTATATAAGTAAAGCGACAGATGGCTCTCTATTGCATACAGTATGTTCTGGTTTTGTCCTGACTTGTTTGATTTTAGTGTATTTCTTTTTTTCAAAGGTTGTTTTCAAAAAGGTTGTGAAGTTTGATGTTTCATGTTGATGAAAAAAGTTAATTTAGGCCGAACTACACTGTTGATTCCAAAATGTATGGTAACCCTTCATTGATTTCGTCATGTATTAAAATAAGTATATTTTATGTTGTATGCATATACTGTATGTTTATGTGCATGAATGTAGTATGTAGTATGTCTTGAGATATATATATATATATATATATATATATATATATATATATATATATATATATATATATATATATATATATATATATATATATATATATATATATATATATAAAGCTGAAATTGTAATATATAACTCTCTGTGGTCTCTAGTGTTTTACATTGAGAACAGTTTACCATTATGTGATACACTGATCTTCAAAACAGGCCAAATGAAGGACAAAAACAAAGATTGCCTATCAAAGGCTATTCAAATTAAGATGTACTTCAATGGACACAGCCTACAGATGTGGCAGCCTGGATATGCATCCCTCTGTTTAAGAGGCACCTAGGGACTAAATAAAAAGGCTAGGAAGCAAATCACAGGAACGATGAGAACAGGGAAACAAGAAACACGAAATGTACCAATATCCCCTTTGCTGTGGGGCAAGAAGGACATTTCCAAGAAGACTTCAGCAAGCATTTACACAAATGCATGTTTTCACAGTTTTCTTCAGTGCGGCCAATGGCATCTGCGTGGAGTGGTGCACTGAATCCTCAACATCAGTTATGTGGAAGGCCCTTGAGAAGTTTATCATTACTGAATTACAAAGAAAATCTCACAAAGAAATTGGCTTATCTTCAAAGTTTAAGATTCTGAATAGGCCTTATAAAATGTTTTATCGAAACAATTTCACTAGTAGAGTTGCACTAGCACTAAAACCAGCTTTTATTCAGTTCTCCCAGTGTAAAACTTAAAAAAAATGTTAGTGGCTCAAATCCTTTAGGAGATCAAATCCTTTAGATCCTACGCCATTTAATGACAAAACCGACTGGCTCGCAGGGACCCGGCCAAAGACAGAGGCGAAGGAAGTGGAATTACACTTCTTCGAAAAGAGCAGAGGCTCCTGACTCCCGGCCCTGGGATTGATGGATCAGAGATGTTCATTCATCACTCACTGTGTTCTGCCAACTACAGGAAATCATTGAGAGCAGCTAGCGTTCGGGTCAGCACTTCTGTGGACCGGGATGACACAATTCATCAAGTGGAGGGACCCACAAGTTATAGGTCAGCACGGCATTGTTTCAGTATGAGAGAGAGGAATCAGTATCTAGCAGTGAAATGTAGGTGTTCCCCTGTGATGTGTTCATAAAAGCAGCGAATGAGCTTGTCCTGGACCAAGCTCAAGAGTTATGTGCTTTATCTGTGTAAAGAGAACGACAGAGATATTTTACTCATCAGGTGTGTTTTGGGGGAAATAGATGTTAACTCACTAAAAGAGAACTGTGCTATGGTGTTTTATTTAGAAGCATATTGTCCCATTTTCTACAGCAATATCACAAAATGATATACATTCTTAATGCACTACTGAAATTATATTACTTTTATCCACCTTATTTTTCAGTGTGGAAACAAGTTATTGTCTGGGACACTGTGACTCCGTGGGTGAGGCTTTCAGATTAGCAAATAACTAGAGTGCAATAAATAGTAAAACGATGTGTGCTACAAATCAATGTGTTTACGGTTTAAGGTGGCCAGGATTGTCCATTTTCTGGGGACAGTTCCAGTTTGTGGTGTCTTGTTGACCGCTGGAGCTCATTTACCCCAGAAATGTTTTATAGGACATCCTAAGCACCCCACATACACATTGTAAAAAGCACTACCAATAATAAAATACTGATAATTTTGACCAATAGAGGAGACTGTGGCCTACACTGATTACTTAGGATGCATTAGATTGAGTTATTTTCCCTCTCTGAGAGGTTAGCATGGTATTGTACTTGGCAATGTTAATGTGTTAGGTCTTGGCAGATCTTCCACACTGCTGATGATTGTGTACAGATGAATTTATCCAAAGTGACTTAAATGGCATTCAAGAAACATTCTGTGGGAATCAAACCAATGACCTTGATGTTGCTAGCGCATGCTTTATTGTTCGAGCTGCATTAAGTAATACTGTTTGGATATAATATATTAGGGTCTGAACAGGGTGGAGGATTGTTTTGCACACAATTTGCAATGTTCTCGAAGGCTCTGCCATCACAAAAAGTCATTTGAACACACACATCTTAGTTATACCACATGGATCCCAGTATACAACTGAAAAAAGTCCGTAAAAATACAGTACAATATACCGTAATAATTTAAAGGAATTGTCCGTATTTCCTTTTTTACAGGCATTTCTCCATATTTTTTTATTACGCTTTGCATTGTGGGTACAAGAAGCTCAGTCGACAATCGGCGCGAAACCAGGGCTTGAGCCAAAGGTGCAGCAAAATGATGGTTTAAATTTCTATTATTCTTAGATTGAAGAAGTGGATTGACACTTACATAAAAGTTCTTTCAATTGCATTTTCAATTAATACCTTGCAATGAATATAAAGTCAATGTGGATTTGAAATGCATTTAAAAATAATAATAATAATAGCACGCCCCTGACCTGTCAATCGTTAGGCTACATCAATGTAGCAACAGGATGCACAATAGGTCAATATTCAGTCAACCAAACGCTTTCCACATTGACATAAACTAAATTCATCTCGAGGTTTTAAATGAAAATGCTATTGAAATGTCTTATACTGTATGTAAGAGTCAATGCATTAAAGAAAAATAAAAGATTTAAATCACCATTAATAATAATTTTACTACAGTTATGTGAACATATCTAATCAATTGGGTAATACATTTCATTGTAATTTTGCAACTTATAAAGTGTTAAAATGTTTTTAACTTGCATATTAACACTAGTGTAGAAAATGGCAAATGTAAAGTATATAACATAATTTTCATTGTGAACAAAAAATTTGCACATGTGTATGGTAAAATGTAAATTAAAATACAGAACTACATTTTACGTATTGCATTGCCATTTTGCATATTTCAAATTTAATTTGCTACCCATATGTTTCCATATTTATTTACCATTAGGGATGTTTAACACTGACCAAAAATTGTCATCGAGTCGTTTTTTTTTTTTTTTTTTTTTTTTTTTTTTTTAGTTAACTTGGTTAGTGAAGTTGTTTGTGTATGAAATATTTAATCAATGTTTTGAGTGGTTTTCTGAATTTGCAAATTGTTTATAATTGCTTTGTTTATTGTTATTGGTGATTCCAGATTGCTGACAAGTTACTATTTCCTCCCCCATTTTGGCCGAGCTACACATTTTCTTTGTTTTATTTTAAACATAAAACATCTGGAGGAGAATGGAACCTACGCTGGAATTAATACAAATGTAAGGAACTTGGAATCTAATGAAACTGTGTATAAAGCATTTTGTTATGTTGCTGTTTAGTTGACAATAATCAAAGGGTTAGTTCACTCAAAACCAAAAATTCATTCATTAATCACTCACCCTCGTGGTGTTCTGAACCTGACCTTCGTTCATCTTCAGAACACAAATTAAGAGTTTTTTTTTTATGGAATCTAAGAGCTTTCTGACCCTCCATAGACAGCAAAGGCCCTACCAAGATCAAAGCACAGAAACGTAGTGTAAGGACATCGTGAAAAAGGTGCACGTGACATCAGTAGTTCAACTGTAATTTTACATTAATTTGTGTTCTGAAGATAATTGAATGACTTCCAGGTTAAGAACGACATGAGGCTGAGTGATTAATGGCAGTTTTCATTTTTGGGTGAACTATCTCTTTAAGTATATCATAAAACATTGTTGACAAGATCACATTACCAATGCAATTGGAGACCACTGGAAATGCAATTTAGCATTTTATAAGCAATCTTTAAACTGGAACATGATAATTCAATCTCAACCTGTTCTGCACATTACTCTGTACTTCACTTTCATATATTTTCATTTCTTGTCATTAACTTCTTGTCAACTTAACTTGTTGTCTTCCTGCGAAGAAATCCTGTCAATGTCAGGTATTAGTGCATGTATTTTTGTTCATTATTTTCATGCTGTACAAGTTTTTTTTTTTTTTTTTTTTTTTTTTTTTTGATGCCAATTGTAGATGCAGATAATTTAGCATGAACAAGAGCTTAATAATCTATCTAGGGTTAGTTTACCCATAATATTATATGGAAAAATCTCATTCCAATCCTGTTATACTTTTGTTCATTTTTGGAACACTAATGAAGATCCTTTTTAATGAAATCTAACAGATTTACTGTATTGGACCTTGGAATGGTAGTTGCAATGGCTGTCAATGGATGGCTGTCAATGGAGGGACAGAAAGCACAGATTTCATTTAAAAATACTCTTCATTTGTGTTTCAAAGATGTATTTGAAAATATTTATCTTTGTGACCACTATTTGGTGCAAACCCAATATTGTAAAAGTACCTGTTCATGTTTGTTTTTTCTGCATGTTGCTGTTTAAAAAACTAACAAGTTTTCTATAATACAAACATTTTCAATGGTGCTTTTCACATTGTTAAATTAATTGATATCATATTATTTTTGTCTTCACCTGTTTAAACAAATAAAATCTACTGAATGCATTTTTAAGAATGTCCACACAAGGAAAAAAATAAGTCATGTTAAATTTGTGAATATTGTGCTGGATTTATTTGCTACATTTTTTCTTTTTTTTTTTTTATTTATTTATTTATTTTTTTTTATATCTGCATAACGGATTTTCCATTTATGGAATGGAAGAAAATGCTAATCTACAATTAAGTTGTAATTGCAGTTTATTAAAATTAAAATATCACACACACACACACACACACACACACACACACACACACATATATATATATCGTGCACATATATATATATATATACACACACACATTTTCTGTCCTGTTGTGCTGTTATTACAGTGCCAAGGAGGCATTATGATATTTTGTTATTATATAACAGCTCCATATTCAAAAGGTTAGAATTGGATAGCTTACATTTTAGTTAAAGCTAGTTACGCTTGATTTTTCTGTGCAGAAAATGACAGTAATTCCAAACAAAGCCACAACAGAATCATCGCAACAACAAACAACAGATGGTGCTAGTGGTGTTTCATTCCTGAACGAATTTATATATAAATGATATGCATATTCAGTTCTTTAACTTTTAAGTATTTACAAAACACACTAATGCCATATGCATTTACTTGTCATGCAGATAGTTTCATAGCTTTTTCATCATGTTAGTGTGAAGTATTATTTATATATGGCTCCAAATAATAGCTCACTACCACAATAATGTAATGGCACAAAGTGGGCAGATTGTTATAGAATAATACAAATCTGTAACGATAATGAACTTAAACTGAAAAAAAAAAAAAAAAAACACGTCTATTTTCAGTGTTTCATCGTATCCCCATATGAGAACTGTTTTGTCATAGATATCAAACAATGCCATGCAGTCAGAACATATGAAAACAGATTTAGATGACGTGAAACAAATGAGTCATTCAGCATCGGATGTTTACTATAAATGCATCCGATACGCAGATCAAGTTTTGGCTTTCGTGTGCAGATGGTGCTCTGTCTGTCTTTGAGGTTAGTGGAAATCACTTTGAACATTCTCCTAGCAGATGTTAGAGGGTTTATTCATCTGACGTGGCCTCCACTAGATACCTCATCAGTGATGACCTTATTAATCATGAGCTTTTAACAAATTATTAAGAACAGAATTGAAGAGTTTAGCTCCTCAGCTTTACCTTCTCAGATATCTGATTAATGATGACTAATTAGTGAAATAACAGTGATTCAAAGATAGATGAATGAGTTATTATTATGTCTTCCTGACAGATGGTAGATTTAATCGTATTCATGTAGATTGGGAGTTCTGTAACAGATTTGTTTCATTATATGTGAACCTCTTAAAAAAAAAAAAAAAAAAAAAAATATATATATATATATATATATATATATATATATATATATATATATATATATATATATATATTGTCCTCTCTTTCTTGGCTGTCTATCATGATTGTTATTGCCAGAGTGGGGCATGTAAATCAATAATTTATGGCAGATTACCTTATGCCCTGAAGGTGTTTACTTAATTGCAATTTAATCTGGTTCTTAATATTACAATATTACAATTAGTAAGTCTCACATTTTGCTTTGGCAAGCACCAGTCAATACATAATCAAAGGAATGGATAAGCAAAATAAATACCAATTAATTATTAATTTCATTTATTTATTTATCAATTGTATTGTTTATTATTATTATTATTATTATTATTATTATTATTATTATTATTATTATTATTATTTAAATGGACATGACAATGATCTTTATTTCTACCAATGTTTGTGGCTGTGTCTGAGTATGTGCATCATCAGTATATGCTCACAACAGTGCTGCTCCGTTTCATGTTTTGCATAATTAAAAAAAAAATGTATTGGCAATTAATTGATAGATAGATAGATAGATAGATAGATAGATAGATAGATAGATAGATAGATAGATAGATAGATAGATAGATAGATAGATAGATAGATAGATAGATAGATAGATTTATATTTTGGAGCTGATTGCGCCTCCTAGTGGCGTGTTATGATTGAAGCATCTGCTTTTGTCAATGCCAGTTACTTTAATTATAGAAACTACTTGTTTATTTAATATCATTTCAATCTCATTTTGATAAAAATGAATGTTAAATTCATTATGAACTAAAAAATAAACATAGACAACTGCTGTTTTTATGTAATTTATTTATAGAAGATTTAAACGTCACACTAACATAAGTAAATTAAATAAAAATGCACACACACACACACACACACACACACACACACACACATATATATATATATATATGTATATATATATTAATAACAACAACAACAACAACAGTAATACTAATAATAATAATAATAATAATAATAATAATAATAACAACAACAAATTGAGGAGTTCAATACGCATTGGAACATACGTAGCAATATTTCAGAAATATTTTGCATAAATGAAATAAATAATCAAAATAAACAAAACGTTAAATGAAATAAAATGAAAAGGTAATCAATTTCACTTTTAGAAATAATTTATCAAAAACTGATAATTATAACCTGCCATTAAAATAGCGTTATTAAGTAGAAAAGGAAAGCATCTACTCACTCAAGAGCGGTGACGTCGGAATTCCTCGCAGAGCTCACACACTGTCTCATCCAGCACACACACACACACACACACAGAGGCGCGCGTTCCTGGTGGGAGTGAGTGAGCAAGCGCGGAGTCCATCTCTCTCACTCTGAAGCTCGCTCGCGTAGCACTCAGTTATTCCGCGCATCACGCACTGTCAAGTTGACTGTCGCCATGCAGGATCACATGCGAGAAGTTGCTTTCGTCTGAATATCCTAGCGTTTCAGGTGAAAGGGGACAGTTTAAGCTCCGAGACTCAGAACTGTGGTGCCTCGGATGCGCTTGCATGAATGTTTGCTCATTAGTCCGGGATTTCACTATCACTGCGAGGAACGGCGATGCGTTCGGTCCAGCAGCGGTCACAGTGCACTCGGTGATGGATGTCTTCTCCATTCCGCCTTTTGGGATTTAAGGAGGGTCAATGGAGAGCTGTGCGCTTCTGTGCGCTTTCTGAAATCATCTTTGGGGCTGTGCATGCCTGTTTTGAGATTTGCACATTAATGCTAGGGCTTTCGGCATTATTGCTGTAAAAATGCTGAACAACATTCTCTTGTTGAGCGTTTTAACAGTCACCAGTTTCCCTTCAAAGACAGACAGCCGCAAAACTTCCAAAGACATTTGCAAAAACCGGTGCTCCTGCGAGGAAAAGGAGAACGCATTGAATATCAATTGTGAAAACAAGGGTTTTACCACGGTCAGTCATTTCCAGCCTCCGCAAAACAAAATCAGCCAACTGTTTCTGAATGGAAACTTTCTCACGAAGATAAGCCCGAACGAATTCCTCAATTATGGTAATGTAACATCTCTTCATTTGGGTAATAATGGTTTGCAGGAGATTAAAACAGGGGCATTCAATGGGTTAAAAAACTTGAAGCGTCTTCATCTCAATAATAATAACCTGGAGATCATTAGAGAGGACACTTTTTCTGGTTTGGAGAGTTTGGAGTATTTGCAAGCTGATTATAATTACATTAGTGCCATAGAGGCTGGGGCTTTCAACAAACTGAATAAACTCAAAGTCCTGATACTCAACGACAACCTTTTGCTCTCTCTACCTAACAACATATTCCGCTTTGTCATGTTGACGCATTTGGATTTAAGGGGAAACCGGCTGAAGATGCTGCCGTTTGCCGGCGTTCTAGAGCATATAGGTGGAATAATGGAGATTCAGCTTGAAGAGAACCCGTGGAATTGCACTTGTGATCTGATACCCCTGAAAGCCTGGCTGGATACAATTTCAGTCTTCGTAGGGGATATCGTTTGTGAGACGCCGTTCAGACTGCATGGTAAAGACGTCACACAGCTGATCAAGCAAGACCTTTGCCCCAGGCGCAATCCTGGAGACGCGAGTCATCGTGCCATGCAACCACCATCTGATTCACAGTACCAGGGTCCGTCTCCAACATTGCGGCCTCGAGTCACCCCGACGAGACCCCCAAAGGCCTCCCGCCCCCCCAAAATGAGATATCGCCCCACCCCACGTGTCACATCCAGTAGAGATAAACACGTATTTGGGCCTATCATGGTGTACCAGACACGCTCACCGGTTCCGATGACCTGCCCGAGCATTTGCGTGTGCACATCGCAAAATCCAGACAGTGGATTAAACATTAATTGTCAGGAGAGAAAGCTTCAGAACATCTCTGAACTTCAACCCAAACCGTCGTATCCAAAGAAGCTGCATTTAACTGGCAACTATTTGCAGACCATATACAGAACGGACCTGACAGAGTACAGCTCCCTTGAGCTCCTGCATTTAGGGAATAACAGAATAGCAATCATTCAGGACGGAGCCTTTGAGAATCTCACAAGTTTAAGGAGGCTCTATCTGAACGGCAACTACATCGAAAGCCTGTCCCAGTCTTTATTTGCTGGGCTGCAGAGCTTGCAATATCTCTACCTGGAATATAACATCATTAAAGAGATTTTACCTCACACATTCAACTCGCTGCACAATCTGCAGCTATTATTCCTTAATAATAACCTGCTGAGATCCCTTCCCGACAATGTGTTTGGAGGTACTATGCTGACAAGGCTTAATCTCAGAAACAATCATTTTTCCTATCTCCCAGTGCGTGGGGTGCTGGACCAACTCTCTGCCTTCATTCAGATTGATCTCCAAGAGAATCCGTGGGACTGCACCTGTGACATTGTGGAGCTTAAGAACTGGATGGAGCTGTCCAGCACCAGCGTGGTGGTAAATGAAATCACGTGTGACTCCCCATCCAAGCACGCAGGTCGGCTCTTGCGCTCCCTCCGAAATGATGCCATCTGCCCTGAGACTGATGAGGTTCCTGTGACTAAACCCCCCACTGTCATGAGCTCGAGCACTGAGGTGACCCCTTCTTCTGTCGTAACCCCTACGGACAGAATGCCCGAAATGCCTCCAGAGGTGCCCTTGTCCGTTCTCATCCTAGGCCTGCTCGTTGTGTTCATTCTCTCCGTGTGCTTCGGGGCAGGGTTGTTCGTGTTCGTCCTCAAACGTCGCAAGGGAGTGGACAACATTCCCTCGGGCACCAATAACCATTTGGACTTGAACTCCTTCCAAGTACAGTACGGCTCATACAACGCGGATGCCAACCCGGACAAAAGCGACAACCATGTGTATAACTACATCCCTCCGCCCGTAGGTCAGATGTGTCAGAATCCCATCTACATGCAGAAGGAGAATGAGCAGGTGGCCTACTATCGGAACCTGAAGGAACTGAGCTTCAGCACTCTTGACCCTAAGAAGGAGGACCCTGATCGAAGCCCAGCTTTCACCATAAGCACAGTGGAGTTCATTGACAAACAGCCCTGTGCCAACCGCGAGCCGGAACTGCTTTACCAGAACATTGTGGAGAGAGCGAAAGATCTGCCCCAGTCCGGGCCATTCAGCTATAACTTTTGCACTTTACCCAAAAAATCCTTCATCCCCCCCTACGAAACCACCCGGCGACACAACCAGGATCGATTAAACAAAACCGTTCTCTATGGAACCCCCAGAAAATATGCTGCACAGTCCAAAAATGAGCATCCTTTACTATCCAACAAGCTTAAAACCGAGCCGGACTACCTCGAAGTTCTGGAGAAACAAACTGCAATGAGTCAGTTGTAAGATTGAGTCCCTGTAAACCTGTATCATCTGTGTATTCAACCACAAGAGACAATAATAACACCACCACAGACCTAAGCCTTCCATCTTCTTTTAGAGGCTGTGTACATACCGGCAATTTAGAGATGATATATTATTTTCTCTAAGGTTTAAATTATTTATTCTACTTGAAACATAAAGACTGTAGCAGTTGTCGCAAGCATATGTATAGCTTACAGCTCCATGCTTTTTTTGTAATATGAAATATATTTTCTCTCAGACGACAGGGTTGTTGAAATGACATTCCTGAAGAACATGTTGGATGGCGAGTGCAACACAAATTTGTGGTTCCAGAAGTGCCTTTGCACTTGAAGAATTTTATCTCTGCTTTCTGCTAATCAAATTTTTATAAGTGCTGTATTTTAAGACTCTGTAAAATAGAATTATTTGTCCATTGCATTAAATGGGAAAAAAGTTAAAGGGTACTCTGGTGTTTACGAGAATATTATTTACCACACATTTTTGTGGCTCTAAAATCAGGTCCTTTCAGCTTGAAGAAAATTAGGAAAAATTGTGAGTTTCTTATGCATTCAGTGATGGATGGGGATTGAGCAGTATTCTGCAGCACAACTGATTTCCTTTAATGGCACACGGCAGTGTGTGTGTGTGTGTGTAGGGGTAGGGGGGGGGGGGGGGGTAAATTGCTATATGTGGTAGCTGATTGTATTTGTCTAGTTTCTGTGCCATGAAGCATTGTCGGTGAAGAAGAAATGGAGCAGAAAATTATTTGATAATCTTTGCTTGCCTGAATTTTCTGTGTGTATCATGACACACCAATTTGCTTAATATAATATCCAAACTGTGGCTCCTACAACATTTGATCATTCATTTCTTCATTAAAATCAGATCGTCTTTTCCTGTGGACATCACAGTTGCTGTCCAAGGTGCTAGAATGAGTTTGCATTAGCCGGTAGAGATACTGTTGACTCAGTGCTGAATTTAAAAACATGCCTTTTTGTAGATTAGTTAAATACTTGAAAAAAAAAAAAAAAAAAAAAACTATATAGCAATTTCATGTACCATAAATCAGATAACCTTTTTACTTCCTCTTAGTACAGAAATACGTTTATGAATTTATTGATTGGCCGATTAATTTTTTATCAGTTTGCTTGTTTACATAAATGTAAATAAGGCCCTCTATCACTGCTATATTCAAAAACTTTGGGGTGCCTTGTGTATAATTACTGTTTTTTTTTCATTTATTTACATTTATAATTCAATACCTTTTTAAATATGTTTGCAACTTATCTTAGCAGTTTAAGTTCAAAGTGACGCGAATGTTTTCCCACATGGAAAAAGAGAAGGAGCGCAATGGCTACAGTGCTGAATGTGAGAGAATGTTTTTTCATCCAGTTTTAAATGAAGTGATTTCCTTTGCCTGGTACAATGAGCCTCTGTGTAGCTGTTTCCTGGTGTGGCTGAGAATGGGCAGGCCGCACATGCCTTGCACATCAATGAGGGGCATGACCAGCAGAACACTTGCTGCTCTAGACTGAGACGTCATGCTTTGATTTGAAATAAATGAGCTCTGATCTGTTTATGCAGAATGAGAGGGAGCAAGGCTTTTTTATTGGTGCTGAAGTATTAAGTTCATTACATATACAGCTAGTTTCAGTATGCTTTATGTGCTATTTTTAATTGTGTGCATGCAGTTTGGCCAATGCATTTGAAATGCATGAAATTCATATGTCTGGAGAGTTGGCAATCAGTCTTCTGCATGCAATTTGAGCTGCAGGAATAAATTACAGATATATATTTCCAGAGCATTATGGTAACTTGCTTACTGCTGTGTGGAGGCTGGAATAAAGGACTAGTGTCTGATTGAAGAGAAAGTTTTGAAGCCCAAGAGCGCCAGCAGTGCTGCAGTACTTTGATGACATTGGCAGTGAATTATGCCAAGCAGTTTGAAGGTAGTTGGCTCCAGATTCAAATCGATGGGAATGATGCTTGCTGCTGGCTGCTGGGGGCTTGTCCTTAAGCCGTTCTTATGCTCACTTCTGCTATGCTCTCAGGCAGTTTTGAAATTCTTTTAAATAAGTCTCCTCTTCCCTTATTGCACTTCGGTTTATGGATAGCTGATTTCAGAAAAGTATTTTCTGCTGGTTCTGAACTGTAATGATATATTCATGATGGGTAGAGCTTTGATTCACGGAGTCAGTATCCAAAATCTCCTGAGTAACTATTCGGCCTGCAGGCACATTCATTTTCTTGAAAGGCTGTGACGTCTGAACTGGAATATTACAGCAAATTGCCAGAAGAATTTTTATTATTTTTGATTGAATTGTTCTCATTATTAGATGCATACTATAGTACTGAAGGGCAACACATTTCATTAGTTAAGAACATTATTTACATGTTCTTTATGTTAAATAGTATTGTAAAATATTATTTAGATACAAAATAAAAGTATTAATTTAATATCTTGGCTTATCATGGTTAATGCGTTTAAAAGACTCATGTGCCTGGAAGGCCACATGCATTATTATGTATTTTTTTCTTCTCATTTGTTATGCATAATTAAATGACTAGATATTAAGAGGTAGCGGAAGCTCCTGAACAGTGTCTCTGTTCTTGCACAGGTAAATGAAGCATGCCTAAGATACAATGAAAACATAGATGGACCCATCAGTGTTTTGGCTTGTGGATCCATAATTTAAACATACGCAATAGTACATTCAGTGAGGAAAATGGTGTGAAAATAGCCATCAAGGGGCCACTCAAGCCCACTTGTAGATGTCTTGAGTGCTGCAATCAAACAAAGTGTTAGAACAGCATGCAGTGACATAAGCCAGAAAGGAAGACCGTAAATTGTTAGAGTAAAAATTGCGTTTTAATGCTTATTCAGCACATGCTCGGTACAGTCTATAAAAAATGGATGTAGTCCTTTCACTGCATTGCAGATTTTGATATCATTTAAAATATGAATTCATTTTTCACGATTTGGTTAAGTCAAATTTAGATATGTTTTATTCTCTACATTGTTGGGTCAACGTTTACATGAATTAGAGATGCTAAAGCTGCTTTTGGAAGCTACTAGACACATGCTTTACAATTTTAGTTTCCATTAGTAACATTAGTTAAAGCATTAACCAACAATGACAAATACATTTGTTGCAATATTGCAGTATTTATTTATCCTTAATGTTGCTTAAAGAAAAAAAAAGGTGTTAATTGTCAGATCTTGGCAGTCATTAAATAATACTTAGCATATATATATATATATATATATATATATATATATATATATATATATATATATATATATATATATATATATATATATATATATTACAGTGAGCTGCATTTTATGAATATTTTTCAATGAAATGGGATATATCCATGCTGCCTTAAAATTTTAAATAAAATTTTAAATTTTAAATTAAATGCATGAAAACAACACTTAATACACAAAGTATCCCTGTTTTAAAATGCTCTAGTGTGCATCTCACAGGAATCCAGAAAATGTCTGTCAGACGCTGACAAGGCAAACAGAAATATCCAAAGGCTGGAAATGACATTAACGCCGAGCCCAGCACCAGTAGAACAAACAAGCTCTCAGTGTA